>NW_027478473.1:0-658815 GCF_051014685.1 Ptiloglossa arizonensis
TTGACCTAACCCAAAAATTCCTGTTGCATCTGAAAGTAGAAACTCGCCCGATTACAACGGTATGTGTATTTTCTCCCTAGGCCACTCTGGTTAAGCGTTAGGAGCAGCAGAATTGCGAAAAATTTTTTGCCTTCTCAACCATTTCTTGGCTTCAAACCACCATATCTCGCGAACGGATTGACCTAACCCAAAAATTCCTATTGTAACTGAAAGAAGAAACTCGCCCGATTACAACGGTATGCGTATTTTTTCCCTAGGCCATTCTGGTTAAACGTTTGAAGCAGCAGAATTGCGAAAAATTTTTTGCCTTCTCAACCATTTCTTGGCTTCAAACCACCATATCTCGCGAACGGATTGACCTAACCCAAAAATTCCTGTTGCATCTGAAAGTAGAAACTCGCCCGATTACAACGGTGTGTGTATTTTTTCCCTAGCCCATTCTGGTTAAGCGTTTGGAGCAGCAGAATTGCGAAAAATTTTTTGCCTTCTCAACCATTTCTTGGCTTCAAACTCCCATATCTCGCGAACGGATTGACCGAACCCGAAAATTCCTATTGCATCTGAAAGTAGAAACTCGCCCGATTACAGCGGTACGTGTATTTTTTCCCTACTCCATTCTGGTTAAGCGTTTGGAGCAGCAGAATTGCGAAAAATTTGTTGCCTTCTCAACCATTTCTTGGCTTCAAACTCCCATATCTCGCGAACGGATTGACCTAACCCAAAAATTCCTGTTGCATCTGAAAGTAGAAACTCACCCGATTACAACGGTGTGTGTATTTTTTCCCTAGCCCATTCTGGTTAAGCGTTTGGAGCAGCAGAATTGCGAAAAATTTTTTGCCTTCTCAACCATTTCTTGGCTTCAAACTCCCATATCTCGCGAACGGATTGACCTAACCCAAAAATTCCTATTGCATCTGAAAGTAGAAACTCGCCCGATTAAAGCGGTACGTGTATTTTTTCCCTACTCCATTCTGGTTAAGCGTTTGGAGCAGCAGAATTGCGAAAAATTTTTTGCCTTCTCAACCATTTCTTGGCGTCAAACTCCCATATCTCGCGAACGGATTGACCTAACCCAAAAATTCCTATTGCATCTGAAGTAGAAACTCGCCCGATTACAACGGTATGTGTATTTTTTCCCTAGGCCATTCTGGTTAAGCGTTAGGAGCAGCAGAATTGCGAAAAATTTTTTGCCTTCTCAACCATTTCTTGGCGTCAAACTCCCATATCTCGCGAACGGATTGACCTAACCCAAAAATTCCTGTTGCGTCTGAAAGTAGAAGCTCGCCCGATTACAACGGTATGCGTGGTTTTTCCCTAGACCATTCCGGTTAAGCGTTAGGAGCAGCAGAATTGCGAAAAATTTTTTGCCTTCTCAACCATTTCTTGGCTTCAAACTCCCATATCTCGCGAACGGATTGACCTAACCCAAAAATTCCTGTTGCATCTGAAAGTAGAAACTCGCCCGATTACAACGGTATGTGTATTTTCTCCCTAGGCCACTCTGGTTAAGCGTTAGGAGCAGCAGAATTGCGAAAAATTTTTTGCCTTCTCAACCATTTCTTGGCTTCAAACCACCATATCTCGGGAACGGATTGACCTAACCCAAAAATTCATGTTGCATCTGAAAGTAGAAACTCGCCCGATTACAACGGGGTGTGTATTTTTTCCCTAGGCCATTCTGGTTAAGCGTTTGGAGCAGCAGAATTGCGAAAAATTTTTTGCCTTCTCAACCATTTCTAGGCTTCAAACTCCCATATCTCGCGAACGGATTGACATAACCCAAAAATTCCTGTTGCATCTGAAAGAAGAAACTCGCCCGATTACAACGGTATGCGTATTTTTTCCCTAGGCCATTCTGGTTACGCGTTTGGATCAGCAGAATTGCGAAAAATTGTATGCCTTCTCAACCATTTCTTGGCTTCAAACTCCCATATCTCGCGAACGGATTGACCTAACCCAAAAATTCCTGTTGCGTGTGAAAGTAGAAACTCGCCCGATTACAACAGTATGTGTATTTTTTCCCTAGGCCATTCTGGTTAAGCGTTTGGAGCAGCAGAAATGCGAAAAATGTTTTGCCTTCTCAACCATTTCTTGGCTTCAAACTCCCATATCTCGCGAACGGATTAACCTAACCCAAAAATTCCTATTGCATATGAAAGTAGAAACTCGCCCGATTACAAAGGTATGTGTATTTTTTCCCTAGGCCATTCTGGTTAAGCGTTTGGAGCATTAGAATTGCGAAAAATTTTTTGCCTTCTCAACAATTTCTTGGTTTCAAACTCCCATATCTCGCGAACGGACTGACCTAACCCAAAAATTCCTGTTGCGTCTGAAAGTAGAAACTCGCCCGATTACAACGGTATGTGTATTTATTCCCTAGGCCATTCTGGTTAAGCGTTTGGAGCATTAGAATTGCGAAAAATTTTTTGCCTTCTCAACCATTTCTTGGCTTCAAACTCCCATATCACGCGAACGGATTGACCTAACCCAAAAATTCCTATTGCATCTGAAAGTAGAAACTCGCCCGATTACAGCGGTACGTGTATTTTTTCCCTAGGCCATTCTGGTTAAGCGTTTGGAGCAGCAGAATTGCGAAAAATTGTTTGCCTTCTCAACCATTTCTTGGCTTCAAACTCCCATATCTCGCGAACGGATTGACCTAACCCAAAAATTCCTATTGCATCTGAAAGTAGAAACTCGCCCGATTACAGCGGTACGTGTATTTTTTCCCTAGGCCATTCTGGTTAAGCGTTTGGAGCATTAGAATTGCGAAAAATTTTTTGCCTTCTCAACCATTTCTTGGCTTCAAACTCCCATATCTCGCGAACGGATTGACCTAACCCAAAAATTCCTGTTGCGTCTGAAAGTAGAAGCTCGCCCGATTACAGCGGTATGCGTGGTTTTTCCCTAGACCATTCCGGTTAAGCGTTAGAAGCAGCAGAATTGCGAAAAATTTTTTGCCTTCTCAACCATTTCTTGGCTTCAAACTCCCATATCTCGCGAACGGATTGACCTAACCCAAAAATTCATGTTGCATCTGAAAGTAGAAACTCGCCCGATTACAACAGGGTGTGTATTTTTTCCCTAGCACATTCTGGTTAAGCGTTTGGAGCAGCAGAATTGCGAAAAATTTTTTGCCTTCTCAACCATTTCTTGGCTTCAAACTCCCATATCTCGCGAACGGATTGACCTAACCCAAAAATTCCTGTTGCATCTGAAAGTAGAAACTCGCCCGATTACAACGGTATGTGTATTTTTTCCCTAGGCCATTCTGGTTAAGCGTTTGGAGCAGCAGAATTGCGAAAAATTTTTTGCCTTCTCAACCATTTCTTGGCTTCAAACTCCCATATCTCGCGAACGGATTGACCTAACCCAAAAATTCCTGTTGCATCTGAAAGTAGAAACTCGCCCGATTACAACGGTATGTGTATTTTCTCCCTAGGCCACTCTGGTTAAGCGTTAGGAGCAGCAGAATTGCGAAAAATTTTTTGCCTTCTCAACCATTTCTTGGCTTCAAACCACCATATCTCGCGAACGGATTGACCTAACCCAAAAATTCATGTTGCATCTGAAAGTAGAAACTCGCCCGATTACAACGGGGTGTGTATTTTTTCCCTAGGCCATTCTGGTTAAGCGTTTGGAGCAGCAGAATTGCGAAAAATTTTTTGCCTTCTCAACCATTTCTAGGCTTCAAACTCCCATATCTCGCGAACGGATTGACATAACCCAAAAATTCCTGTTGCATCTGAAAGAAGAAACTCGCCCGATTACAACGGTATGCGTATTTTTTCCCTAGGCCATTCTGGTTAAGCGTTTGGAGCAGCAGAATTGCGAAAAATTTGTTGTCTTCTCAACCATTTCTTAGCTTCAAAGTCCCATATCTCGCGAACGGATTGACCAAACCCAAAAATTCCTGCTGCGTCTGAAAGTAGAAACTCGCCCGATTACAACGGTATATGTATTTTTTCCCTAGTCCATTCTGGTTAAGCGTTTGGAGCAGCAGAATTGCGAAAAATTTTTTGCCTTCTCAACCATTTCTTGACTTCAAACTCCCATATCTCGCGAACGGATTGACCTAACCCAAAAATTCCTATTGCATCTGAAAGTAGAAACTCGCCCGATTACAAAGGTAGGTGTATTTTTTCCCTAGGCCACTCTGGTTAAGCGTTTGGAACAGCAGAATTGCGAAAAATTTTTTGCCTTCTCAACCATTTCTTGGCTTCAAACTCCCATATCTCGCGAACGGATTGACCTAACCCAAAGATTCCTGTTGCGTGTGAAAGTAGAAAATCGCCCGGTTACAACGGTATGTGTATTTCTTCCCTAGCCCATTCTGGTTAAGCGTTTGGAGCAGCAGAATTGCGAAAAATTTGTTGTCTTCTCGACCATTTCTTAGCTTCAAAGTCCCATATCTCGCGAACGGATTGACCAAACCCAAAAATTCCTGCTGCGCCAGAAAGTAGAAACTCGCCCGATTACAACGGAATGTGTATTTTTTCCCTAGGCCATTCTGGTTACGCGTTTGGATCAGCAGAATTGCGAAAAATTGTATGCCTTCTCAACCATTTCTTGGCTTCAAACTCCCATATCTCGCGAACGGATTGACCTAACCCAAAAATTCCTGTTGCGTGTGAAAGTAGAAACTCGCCCGATTACAACAGTATGTGTATTTTTTCCCTAGGCCATTCTGGTTAAGCGTTTGGAGCATTAGAATTGCGAAAAATTTTTTGCCTTCTCAACAATTTCTTGGTTTCAAACTCCCATATCTCGCGAACGGACTGACCTAACCCAAAAATTCCTGTTGCGTCTGAAAGTAGAAACTCGCCCGATTACAACGGTATGTGTATTTATTCCCTAGGCCATTCTGGTTAAGCGTTTGGAGCATTAGAATTGCGAAAAATTTTTTGCCTTCTCAACCATTTCTTGGCTTCAAACTCCCATATCACGCGAACGGATTGACCTAACCCAAAAATTCCTATTGCATCTGAAAGTAGAAACTCGCCCGATTACAGCGGTACGTGTATTTTTTCCCTAGGCCATTCTGGTTAAGCGTTTGGAGCAGCAGAATTGCGAAAAATTGTTTGCCTTCTCAACCATTTCTTGGCTTCAAACTCCCATATCTCGCGAACGGATTGACCTAACCCAAAAATTCCTATTGCATGTGAAAGTAGAAACTCGCCCGATTACAGCGGTACGTGTATTTTTTCCCTAGGCCATTCTGGTTAAGCGTTTGGAGCATTAGAATTGCGAAAAATTTTTTGCCTTCTCAACCATTTCTTGGCTTCAAACTCCCATATCTCGCGAACGGATTGACCTAACCCAAAAATTCCTATTGCATCTGAAAGTAGAAACTCGCCCGATTACAGCGGTACGTGTATTTTTTCCCTAGGCCATTCTGGTTAAGCGTTTGGAGCAGCAGAATTGCGAAAAATTTTTTGCCTTCTCAACCATTTCTTGTCTTCAAACACCCATATCTCGCGAACGGGTTGATATAACCCAAAAATTCCTATTGCATCTGAAAGTTGAAACTCGCCCGATTACACCGGTATCTGTATTTTTTCCCTAGGCCATTCTGGTTATGCGTTTGGAGAAGCAGAAGTGCGAAAACTTTGTTCTCTTCTTAACCATTTCTTAGCTTCAATCTCCCATATCTCGCGAACGGATTGACCTAACTCAAAAATTCCTATTGCATCTGAAAGTAGAAACTCGCTCGATTACAGCGGTACGTGTATTTTTTCCCTAGGGCATCCTGGTTAAGCGTTTGGAGGAGCAGAATTGCGAAAAATTTGTTGTCTTCTCAACCATTTCTTAGCTTCAAACTCCCATATCTCGCGAACGGATTGACATAACCCAAAAATTCCTGTTACATCTGAAAGTAGAAACTCGCCCGATTACATCGGTATGTGTATTTTTTCCCTAGGCCATTCTGGTTAAGCGTTTGGAGCAGCAGAATTGCGAAAAATTTTTTGCCTTCTCAACCATTTCTTGGCTTCAAACTCCCATATCTCGCGAACGGATTGACCTATCCCAAAGATTCCTGTTGCGTGTGAAAGTAGAAAATCGCCCGATTACAACGGTATGTGTATTTCTTCCCTAGCCCATTCTGGTTAAGCGTTTGGAGCAGCAGAATTGCGAAAAATTTCTTGTCTTCTCAACCATTTCTTAGCTTCAAAGTCCCATATCTCGCGAACGGATTGACCAAACCCAAAAATTCCTGCTGCGCCAGAATGTAGAAACTCGCCCGATTACAACGGTATGTGTATTTTTTCCCTAGGCCATTCTGGTTAAGCGTTTGGATCAGCAGAATTGCGAAAAATTGTATGCCTTCTCAACCATTTCTTGGCTTCAAACTCCCATATCTCGCGAACGGATTGACCTAACCCAAAAATTCCTGTTGCGTGTGAAAGTAGAAACTCGCCCGATTACAACGGTATGTGTATATTTTCCCTAGCCCATTCTGGTTAAGCGTTTGGAGCAGCAGAATTGCGAAAAATATTTTGCCTTCTCAACCATTTCTTGGCTTCAAACTCCCATATCTCGCGAACGGATTAACCTAACCCAAAAATTCCTGTTGCATCTGAAAGTAGAAACTCGCCCGATTACAAAGGTAGGTGTATTTTTTCCCTATGCGATTCTGGTTAAGCGTTTGGAGCAGCAGAATTGCGAAAAATTTGTTGTCTTCTCAACCATTTCTTAGCTTCAAAGTCCCATATCTCGCGAACGGATTGACCAAACCCAAAAATTCCTGCTGCGCCAGAAAGTAGAAACTCGCTCGATTACAACGGTATGTGTATTTTTTCCCTAGGCCATTCTGGTTAAGCGTTTGGAGCAGCAGAATTGCGAAAAATTTGTTGTCTTCTCGACCATTTCTTGGCTTCAAACTCCCATATCTCGCGAACGGATTGACCTAACCCAAAGATTCCTGTTGCGTGTGAAAGTAGAAAATCGCCCGGTTACAACGGTATGTGTATTTCTTCCCTAGCCCATTCTGGTTAAGCGTTTGGAGCAGCAGAATTGCGAAAAATTTGTTGTCTTCTCGACCATTTCTTAGCTTCAAAGTCCCATATCTCGCGAACGGATTGACCAAACCCAAAAATTCCTGCTGCGCCAGAAAGTAGAAACTCGCCCGATGACAACGGTATGTGTATTTTTTCCCTAGGCCATTCTGGTTACGCGTTTGGATCAGCAGAATTGCGAAAAATTGTATGCCTTCTCAACCAGTTCTTGGCTTCAAACTCCCATATCTCGCGAACGGATTGACCTAACCCAAAAATTCCTGTGGCGTGTGAAAGTAGAAACTCGCCCGATTACAACAGTATGTGTATTTTTTCCCTAGGCCATTCTGGTTAAGCGTTTGGAGCAGCAGAAATGCGAAAAATGTTTTGCCTTCTCAACCATTTCTTGGCTTCAAACTCCCATATCTCGCGAACGGATTAACCTAACCCATAAATTCCTATTGCATATGAAAGTAGAAACTCGCCCGATTACAAAGGTATGTGTATTTTTTCCCTAGGCCATTCTGGTTAAGCGTTTGGAGCATTAGAATTGCGAAAAATTTTTTGCCTTCTCAACAATTTCTTGGTTTCAAACTCCCATATCTCGCGAACGGACTGACCTAACCCAAAAATTCCTGTTGCGTCTGAAAGTAGAAACTCGCCCGATTACAACGGTATGTGTATTTATTCCCTAGGCCATTCTGGTTAAGCGTTTGGAGCATTAGAATTGCGAAAAATTTTTTGCCTTCTCAACCATTTCTTGGCTTCAAACTCCCATATCACGCGAACGGATTGACCTAACCCAAAAATTCCTATTGCATCTGAAAGTAGAAACTCGCCCGATTACAGCGGTACGTGTATTTTTTCCCTAGGCCATTCTGGTTAAGCGTTTGGAGCAGCAGAATTGCGAAAAATTGTTTGCCTTCTCAACCATTTCTTGGCTTCAAACTCCCATATCTCGCGAACGGATTGACGTAACCCAAAAATTCCTATTGCATCTGAAAGTAGAAACTCGCCCGATTACAGCGGTACGTGTATTTTTTCCCTAGGCCATTCTGGTTAAGCGTTTGGAGCATTAGAATTGCGAAAAATTTTTTGCCTTCTCAACCATTTCTTGGCTTCAAACTCCCATATCTCGCGAACGGATTGACCTAACCCAAAAATTCCTATTGCATCTGAAAGTAGAAACTCGCCCGATTACAGCGGTACGTGTATTTTTTCCCTAGGCCATTCTGGTTAAGCGTTTGGAGCAGCAGAATTGCGAAAAATTTTTTGCCTTCTCAACCATTTCTTGTCTTCAAACACCCATATCTCGCGAACGGGTTGATATAACCCAAAAATTCCTATTGCATCTGAAAGTTGAAACTCGCCCGATTACAACGGTATCTGTATTTTTTCCCTAGGCCATTCTGGTTATGCGTTTGGAGAAGCAGAAGTGCGAAAACTTTGTTCTCTCCTTAACCATTTCTTAGCTTCAATCTCCCATATCTCGCGAACGGATTGACCTAACCCAAAAATTCCTATTGCATCTGAAAGTAGAAACTCGCTCGATTACAGCGGTACGTGTATTTTTTCCCTAGGGCATCCTGGTTAAGCGTTTGGAGGAGCAGAATTGCGAAAAATTTGTTGTCTTCTCAACCATTTCTTAGCTTCAAACTCCCATATCTCGCGAACGGATTGACATAACCCAAAAATTCCTGTTACATCTGAAAGTAGAAACTCGCCCGATTACATCGGTATGTGTATTTTTTCCCTAGGCCATTCTGGTTAAGCGTTTGGAGCAGCAGAATTGCGAAAAATTTTTTGCCTTCTCAACCATTTCTTGGCTTCAAACTCCCATATCTCGCGAACGGATTGACCTATCCCAAAGATTCCTGTTGCGTGTGAAAGTAGAAAATCGCCCGATTGCAACGGTATGTGTATTTCTTCCCTAGCCCATTCTGGTTAAGCGTTTGGAGCAGCAGAATTGCGAAAAATTTGTTGTCTTCTCAACCATTTCTTAGCTTCAAAGTCCCATATCTCGCGAACGGATTGACCAAACCCAAAAATTCCTGCTGCGCCAGAATGTAGAAACTCGCCCGATTACAACGGTATGTGTATTTTTTCCCTAGGCCATTCTGGTTAAGCGTTTGGATCAGCAGAATTGCGAAAAATTGTATGCCTTCTCAACCATTTCTTGGCTTCAAACTCCCATATCTCGCGAACGGATTGACCTAACCCAAAAATTCCTGTTGCGTGTGAAAGTAGAAACTCGCCCGATTACAACGGTATGTGTATATTTTCCCTAGCCCATTCTGGTTAAGCGTTTGGAGCAGCAGAATTGCGAAAAATATTTTGCCTTCTCAACCATTTCTTGGCTTCAAACTCCCATATCTCGCGAACGGATTAACCTAACCCAAAAATTCCTGTTGCATCTGAAAGTAGAAACTCGCCCGATTACAAAGGTAGGTGTATTTTTTCCCTAGGCCATTCTGGTTAAGCGTTTGGAGCAGCAGAAGTGCGAAAACTTTGTTCTCTTCTTAACCATTTCTTAGCTTCAAACTCCCATATCTCGCGAACGGATTGACCTAACCCAGAAATTCCTACTGCATCTGAAAGTAGAAACTCGCCCGATTACAGCGGTACGTGTATTTTTTCCCTAGGCCATTCTGGATAAGCGTTTGGAGCAGCAGAATTGCGAAAAATTTTTTGCCTTCTCAACCATTTCTTGTCTTCAAACTCCCATATCTCGCGAACGGATTGACCTAACCCAAAAATTCCTATTGCATCTGAAAGTAGAAGCTCGCCCGATTACAACGGTATGTGTATTTTCTCCTAGCCCATGCTGGTTAAGCGTTTGGAGCAGCAGAATTGCGAAAAATTTGTTGTCTTCTCAAACATTTCTTAGCTTCAAACTCCCATATCTCGCGAACGGATTGTCACAACCCAAAAATTCCTGTTACATCAGAAAGTAGAAACTCGCCCGATTACAACGGTATGTGTATTTTTTCCCTAGGCCATTCTGGTTAAGCGTTTGGAGCATTAGAATTGCGAAAAATTTTTTGCCTTCTCAACCATTTCTTGGCTTCAAACTCCCATATCTCGCGAACGGATTGACCTAACCCAAAAATTCCTATTGCATCTGAAAGTAGAAACTCGCCCGATTACAGCGGTACGTGTATTTTTTCCCTAGGCCATTCTGGTTAAGCGTTTGGATCAGCAGAATTGCGAAAAATTGTATGCCTTCTCAACCATTTCTTGGCTTCAAACTCCCATATCTCGCGAACGGATTGACCTAACCCAAAAATTCCTGTTGCGTGTGAAAGTAGAAACTCGCCCGATTACAACGGTATGTGTATATTTTCCCTAGCCCATTCTGGTTAAGCGTTTGGAGCAGCAGAATTGCGAAAAATATTTTGCCTTCTCAACCATTTCTTGGCTTCAAACTCCCATATCTCGCGAACGGATTAACCTAACCCAAAAATTCCTGTTGCATCTGAAAGTAGAAACTCGCCCGATTACAAAGGTAGGTGTATTTTTTCCCTATGCGATTCTGGTTAAGCGTTTGGAGCAGCAGAATTGCGAAAAATTTGTTGTCTTCTCAACCATTTCTTAGCTTCAAAGTCCCATATCTCGCGAACGGATTGACCAAACCCAAAAATTCCTGCTGCGCCAGAAAGTAGAAACTCGCCCGATTACAACGGTATGTGTATTTTTTCCCTAGGCCATTCTGATTAAGCGTTTGGAGCAGCAGAATTGCGAAAAATTTGTTGTCTTCTCGACCATTTCTTGGCTTCAAACTCCCATATCTCGCGAACGGATTGACCTAACCCAAAGATTCCTGTTGCGTGTGAAAGTAGAAAATCGCCCGGTTACAACGGTATGTGTATTTCTTCCCTAGCCCATTCTGGTTAAGCGTTTGGAGCAGCAGAATTGCGAAAAATTTGTTGTCTTCTCGACCATTTCTTAGCTTCAAAGTCCCATATCTCGCGAACGGATTGACCAAACCCAAAAATTCCTGCTGCGCCAGAAAGTAGAAACTCGCCCGATTACAACGGTATGTGTATTTTTTCCCT
This sequence comes from Ptiloglossa arizonensis, assembly GCF_051014685.1. Taxonomy (NCBI): domain Eukaryota; kingdom Metazoa; phylum Arthropoda; class Insecta; order Hymenoptera; family Colletidae; genus Ptiloglossa; species Ptiloglossa arizonensis. The sequence continues at coordinate 11,051 of NW_027478473.1, forward strand.
AGGCCATTCTGGTTACGCGTTTGGATCAGCAGAATTGCGAAAAATTGTATGCCTTCTCAACCAGTTCTTGGCTTCAAACTCCCATATCTCGCGAACGGATTGACCTAACCCAAAAATTCCTGTTGCGTGTGAAAGTAGAAACTCGCCCGATTACAACAGTATGTGTATTTTTTCCCTAGGCCATTCTGGTTAAGCGTTTGGAGCAGCAGAAATGCGAAAAATGTTTTGCCTTCTCAACCATTTCTTGGCTTCAAACTCCCATATCTCGCGAACGGATTAACCTAACCCATAAATTCCTATTGCATATGAAAGTAGAAACTCGCCCGATTACAAAGGTATGTGTATTTTTTCCCTCGGCCATTCTGGTTAAGCGTTTGGAGCATTAGAATTGCGAAAAATTTTTTGCCTTCTCAACAATTTCTTGGTTTCAAACTCCCATATCTCGCGAACGGACTGACCTAACCCAAAAATTCCTGTTGCGTCTGAAAGTAGAAACTCGCCCGATTACAACGGTATGTGTATTTATTCCCTAGGCCATTCTGGTTAAGCGTTTGGAGCATTAGAATTGCGAAAAATTTTTTGCCTTCTCAACCATTTCTTGGCTTCAAACTCCCATATCACGCGAACGGATTGACCTAACCCAAAAATTCCTATTGCATCTGAAAGTAGAAACTCGCCCGATTACAGCGGTACGTGTATTTTTTCCCTAGGCCATTCTGGTTAAGCGTTTGGAGCAGCAGAATTGCAAAAAATTGTTTGCCTTCTCAACCATTTCTTGGCTTCAAACTCCCATATCTCGCGAACGGATTGACGTAACCCAAAAATTCCTATTGCATCTGAAAGTAGAAACTCGCCCGATTACAGCGGTACGTGTATTTTTTCCCTAGGCCATTCTGGTTAAGCGTTTGGAGCATTAGAATTGCGAAAAATTTTTTGCCTTCTCAACCATTTCTTGGCTTCAAACTCCCATATCTCGCGAACGGATTGACCTAACCCAAAAATTCCTATTGCATCTGAAAGTAGAAACTCGCCCGATTACAGCGGTACGTGTATTTTTTCCCTAGGCCATTCTGGTTAAGCGTTTGGAGCAGCAGAATTGCGAAAAATTTTTTGCCTTCTCAACCATTTCTTGTCTTCAAACACCCATATCTCGCGAACGGGTTGATATAACCCAAAAATTCCTATTGCATCTGAAAGTTGAAACTCGCCCGATTACAACGGTATCTGTATTTTTCCCCTAGGCCATTCTGGTTATGCGTTTGGAGAAGCAGAAGTGCGAAAACTTTGTTCTCTCCTTAACCATTTCTTAGCTTCAATCTCCCATATCTCGCGAACGGATTGACCTAACCCAAAAATTCCTATTGCATCTGAAAGTAGAAACTCGCTCGATTACAGCGGTACGTGTATTTTTTCCCTAGGGCATCCTGGTTAAGCGTTTGGAGGAGCAGAATTGCGAAAAATTTGTTGTCTTCTCAACCATTTCTTAGCTTCAAACTCCCATATCTCGCGAACGGATTGACATAACCCAAAAATTCCTGTTACATCTGAAAGTAGAAACTCGCCCGATTACATCGGTATGTGTATTTTTTCCCTAGGCCATTCTGGTTAAGCGTTTGGAGCAGCAGAATTGCGAAAAATTTTTTGCCTTCTCAACCATTTCTTGGCTTCAAACTCCCATATCTCGCGAACGGATTGACCTATCCCAAAGATTCCTGTTGCGTGTGAAAGTAGAAAATCGCCCGATTGCAACGGTATGTGTATTTCTTCCCTAGCCCATTCTGGTTAAGCGTTTGGAGCAGCAGAATTGCGAAAAATTTGTTGTCTTCTCAACCATTTCTTAGCTTCAAAGTCCCATATCTCGCGAACGGATTGACCAAACCCAAAAATTCCTGCTGCGCCAGAATGTAGAAACTCGCCCGATTACAACGGTATGTGTATTTTTTCCCTAGGCCATTCTGGTTAAGCGTTTGGATCAGCAGAATTGCGAAAAATTGTATGCCTTCTCAACCATTTCTTGGCTTCAAACTCCCATATCTCGCGAACGGATTGACCTAACCCAAAAATTCCTGTTGCGTGTGAAAGTAGAAACTCGCCCGATTACAACGGTATGTGTATATTTTCCCTAGCCCATTCTGGTTAAGCGTTTGGAGCAGCAGAATTGCGAAAAATATTTTGCCTTCTCAACCATTTCTTGGCTTCAAACTCCCATATCTCGCGAACGGATTAACCTAACCCAAAAATTCCTGTTGCATCTGAAAGTAGAAACTCGCCCGATTACAAAGGTAGGTGTATTTTTTCCCTAGGCCATTCTGGTTAAGCGTTTGGAGCAGCAGAAGTGCGAAAACTTTGTTCTCTTCTTAACCATTTCTTAGCTTCAAACTCCCATATCTCGCGAACGGATTGACCTAACCCAGAAATTCCTACTGCATCTGAAAGTAGAAACTCGCCCGATTACAGCGGTACGTGTATTTTTTCCCTAGGCCATTCTGGATAAGCGTTTGGAGCAGCAGAATTGCGAAAAATTTTTTGCCTTCTCAACCATTTCTTGTCTTCAAACTCCCATATCTCGCGAACGGATTGACCTAACCCAAAAATTCCTATTGCATCTGAAAGTAGAAGCTCGCCCGATTACAACGGTATGTGTATTTTCTCCTAGCCCATGCTGGTTAAGCGTTTGGAGCAGCAGAATTGCGAAAAATTTGTTGTCTTCTCAACCATTTCTTAGCTTCAAACTCCCATATCTCGCGAACGGATTGTCACAACCCAAAAATTCCTGTTACATCAGAAAGTAGAAACTCGCCCGATTACAACGGTATGTGTATTTTTTCCCTAGGCCATTCTGGTTAAGCGTTTGGAGCATTAGAATTGCGAAAAATTTTTTGCCTTCTCAACCATTTCTTGGCTTCAAACTCCCATATCTCGCGAACGGATTGACCTAACCCAAAAATTCCTATTGCATCTGAAAGTAGAAACTCGCCCGATTACAGCGGTACGTGTATTTTTTCCCTAGGCCATTCTGGTTAAGCGTTTGGAGCAGCAGAATTGCGAAAAATTTTTTGCCTTCTCAACCATTTCTTGGCTTCAAACTCCCATATCTCGCGAACGGATTGTCCTAACCGAAAAATTCCTATTGCATCTGAAAGTAGAAACTCGCCCGATTACAGCGGTACGTGTATTTTTTCCCTAGGCCATAATGGTTAAGCGTTTGGAGCAGCAGAATTGCGAAAAATTTGTTGTCTTCTCAACCAATTCTTAGATTCAAACTCCCATATCTCGCGAACGGATTGACCTAACCCAAAAATTGCTGTTACATCTGAAAGTAGAAACTCGCCCGATTACAACGGTATGTGTATTTTTTCCCTAGGCCATTCTGGTTAAGCGTTTGGAGCAGCAGAATTGCGAAAAATGTTTTGCCTTCTCAACAATTTCTTGGTTTCAAACTCCCATATCTCGCGAACGGACTGACCTAACCCAAAAATTCCTGTTGCATCTGAAAGAAGAAACTCGCCCGATTACAACGGTATGCGTATTTTTTCCCTAGGCCATTCTGGTTAAGCGTTTGGAGCAGCAGAATTGCGAAAAATTTGTTGTCTTCTCAACCATTTCTTAGCTTCAAAGTCCCATATCTCGCGAACGGATTGACCAAACCCAAAAATTCCTGCTGCGTCTGAAAGTAGAAACTCGCCCGATTACAACGGTATATGTATTTTTTCCCTAGTCCATTCTGGTTAAGCGTTTGGAGCAGCAGAATTATGAAAAATTTTTTGCCTTCTCAACCATTTCTTGGCTTCAAACTCCCATATCTCGCGAACGGATTGACCTAACCCAAAAATTCCTATTGCATCTGAAAGTAGAAACTCGCCCGATTACAACGGTATGTGTATTTTTTCCCTAGGCCATTCTCGTTAAGCGTTTGAAGCAGCAGAATTGCGAAAAATTTTTTGCCTTCTCAACCATTTCTTGGCTTCAAACCACCATATCTCGCGAACGGATTGACCTAACCCAAAAATTCCTATTGTAACTGAAAGAAGAAACTCGCCCGATTACAACGGTATGCGTATTTTTTCCCTAGGCCATTCTGGTTAAACGTTTGAAGCAGCAGAATTGCGAAAAATTTTTTGCCTTCTCAACCATTTCTTGGCTTCAAACCACCATATCTCGCGTACGGATTGACCTAACCCAAAAATTCCTATTGCATCTGAAGGTAGAAACTCGCCCGATTACAACGGTATGTGTATTTTTTCCCTAGGCCATTCTGGTTAAGCGATTGGAGCAGCAGAAGTGTGAAAAATTTGTTGTCTTCTCAACTATTTTTTAGCTTCAAACTCCCATATCTCGCGAACGGATTGACCTAACCCAAAAATTCCTGTTGCGTGTGAAAGTAGAAACTCGCCCGATTCCAACCCTATGTGTATTTTTTCCCTAGGCCTTTCTGGTTAAGCGTTTGGAGCAGCAGAATTCCGAAAAATGTTTTGCCTTCTCAACCATTTCTTGGCTTCAAATTCCCATATCTCGCGAACGGATTAACCTAAACCAAAAATTCCTATTGCATCTGAAAGTAGAAACTCGCCCGATTACAAAGGTAGGTCTATTTTTCCCCTAGGCCATTCTGGTTAAGCGTTTGGAGCAGCAGAAGTGCGAAAACTTTGTTCTCTTCTTAACCATTTCTTAGCTTCAAACTCCCATATCTCGCGAACGGATTGACCTAACCCAAAAATTCCTATTGCATCTGAAAGTAGAAACTCGCTCGATTACAGCGGTATGTGTATTTTTTCCCTAGGCCACTCTGGTTAAGCGTTTGGAACAGCAGAATTGCGAAAAATTTTTTGCCTTCTCAACCATTTCTTGGCTTCAAACTCCCATATCTCGCGAACGGATTGACCTAACCCAAAGATTCCTGTTGCGTGTGAAAGTAGAAAATCGCCCGGTTACAACGGTATGTGTATTTCTTCCCTAGCCCATTCTGGTTAAGCGTTTGGAGCAGCAGAATTGCGAAAAATTTGTTGTCTTCTCAACCATTTCTTAGCTTCAAAGTCCCATATCTCGCGAACGGATTGACCAAACCCAAAAATTCCTGCTGCGCCAGAAAGTAGAAACTCTCCCGATTACAACGGTATGTGTATTTTTTCCCTAGGCCATTCTGGTTACGCGTTTGGATCAGCAGAATTGCGAAAAATTGTATGCCTTCTCAACCATTTCTTGGCTTCAAACTCCCATATCTCGCGAACGGATTGACCTAACCCAAAAATTCCTGTTGCGTGTGAAAGTAGAAACTCGCCCGATTACAACAGTATGTGTATTTTTTCCCTAGGCCATTCTGGTTAAGCGTTTGGAGCAGCAGAAATGCGAAAAATGTTTTGCCCTCTCAACCATTTCTTGGCTTCAAACTCCCATATCTCGCGAACGGATTAACCTAACCCAAAAATTCCTATTGCATATGAAAGTAGAAACTCGCCCGATTACAAAGGTATGTGTATTTTTTCCCTAGGCCATTCTGGTTAAGCGTTTGGAGCAGCAGAAGTGCGAAAAATTTGTTGTCTTCTCAACCATTTCTTAGCTTCAAACTCCCATATCTCGCGAACGGATTGACCTAACCCAAAAATTGCTGTTACATCTGAAAGTAGAAACTCGCCCGATTACAACGGTATGTGTATTTTTTCCCTAGGCCATTCTGGTTAAGTGTTTGGAGCAGCAGAATTGCGAAAAATGTTTTGCCTTCTCAACAATTTCTTGGTTTCAAACTCCCATATCTCGCGAACGGACTGACCTAACCCAAAAATTCCTGTTGCGTCTAAAAGTAGAAACTCGCCCGATTACAACGGTATGTGTATTTTTTCCCTAGGACATTCTGGTTAAGCGTTTGGAGCATTAGAATTGCGAAAAATTTTTTGCCTTCTCAACCATTTCTTGGCTTCAAACTCCCATATCACGCGAACGGATTGACCTAACCCAAAAATTCCTATTGCATCTGAAAGTAGAAACTCGCCCGATTACAGCGGTACGTGTATTTTTTCCCTAGGCCATTCTGGTTAAGCGTTTGGAGCAGCAGAATTGCGAAAAATTGTTTGCCTTCTCAACCATTTCTTGGCTTCAAACTCCCATATCTCGCGAACGGATTGACCTAACCCAAAAATTCCTATTGCATCTGAAAGTAGAAACTCGCCCGATTACAGCGGTACGTGTATTTTTTCCCTAGGCCATTCTGGTTAAGCGTTTGGAGCATTAGAATTGCGAAAAATTTTTTGCCTTCTCAACCATTTCTTGGCTTCAAACTCCCATATCTCGCGAACGGATTGACCTAACCCAAAAATTCCTATTGCATCTGAAAGTAGAAACTCGCCCGATTACAGCGGTACGTGTATTTTTTCCCTAGGCCATTCTGGTTAAGCGTTTGGAGCAGCAGAATTGCGAAAAATTTTTTGCCTTCTCAACCATTTCTTGTCTTCAAACACCCATATCTCGCGAACGGGTTGATATAACCCAAAAATTCCTATTGCATCTGAAAGTTGAAACTCGCCCGATTACAACGGTATCTGTATTTTTTCCCTAGGCCATTCTGGTTAAGCGTTTGGAGAAGCAGAAGTGCGAAAACTTTGTTCTCTTCTTAACCATTTCTTAGCTTCAATCTCCCATATCTCGCGAACGGATTGACCTAACCCAAAAATTCCTATTGCATCTGAAAGTAGAAACTCGCTCGATTACAGCGGTACGTGTATTTTTTCCCTAGGGCATCCTGGTTAAGCGTTTGGAGGAGCAGAATTGCGAAAAATTTGTTGTCTTCTCAACCATTTCTTAGCTTCAAACTCCCATATCTCGCGAACGGATTGACATAACCCAAAAATTCCTGTTACATCTGAAAGTAGAAACTCGCCCGATTACATCGGTATGTGTATTTTTTCCCTAGGCCATTCTGGTTAAGCGTTTGGAGCAGCAGAATTGCGAAAAATTTTTTGCCTTCTCAACCATTTCTTGGCTTCAAATTCCCATATCTCGCGAACGGATTGACCTATCCCAAAGATTCCTGTTGCGTGTGAAAGTAGAAAATCGCCCGATTACAACGGTATGTGTATTTCTTCCCTAGCCCATTCTGGTTAAGCGTTTGGAGCAGCAGAATTGCGAAAAATTTGTTGTCTTCTCAACCATTTCTTAGCTTCAAAGTCCCATATCTCGCGAACGGATTGACCAAACCCAAAAATTCCTGTTGCGTGTGAAAGTAGAAACTCGCCCGATTACAACAGTATGTGTATTTTTTCCCTAGGCCATTCTGGTTAAGCGTTTGGAGCAGCAGAAATGCGAAAAATGTTTTGCCTTCTCAACCATTTCTTGGCTTCAAACTCCCATATCTCGCGAACGGATTAACCTAACCCAAAAATTCCTATTGCATATGAAAGTAGAAACTCGCCCGATTACAAAGGTATGTGTATTTTTTCCCTAGGCCATTCTGGTTAAGCGTTTGGAGCAGCAGAAGTGCGAAAAATTTGTTGTCTTCTCAACCATTTCTTAGCTTCAAACTCCCATATCTCGCGAACGGATTGAACTAACCCAAAAATTGCTGTTACATCTGAAAGTAGAAACTCGCCCGATTACAACGGTATGTGTATTTTTTCCCTAGGCCATTCTGGTTAAGTGTTTGGAGCAGCAGAATTGCGAAAAATGTTTTGCCTTCTCAACAATTTCTTGGTTTCAAACTCCCATATCTCGCGAACGGACTGACCTAACCCAAAAATTCCTGTTGCGTCTGAAAGTAGAAACTCGCCCGATTACAACGGTATGTGTATTTTTTCCCTAGGCCATTCTGGTTAAGCGTTTGGAGCAGCAGAATTGCGAAAAATTGTTTGCCTTCTCAACCATTTCTTGGCTTCAAACTCCCATATCTCGCGAACGGATTGACCTAACCCAAAAATTCCTGTTGCGTCTGAAAGTAGAAACTCGCCCGATTACAGCGGTACGTGTATTTTTTCCCTAGGCCATTCTGGTTAAGCGTTTGGAGCAGCAGAATTGCGAAAAATTGTTTGCCTTCTCAACCATTTCTTGGCTTCAAACTCCCATATCTCGCGAACGGATTGACCTAACCCAAAAATTCCTATTGCATCTGAAAGTAGAAACTCGCCCGATTACAGCGGCACGTGTATTTTTTCCCTAGGCCATTCTGGTTAAGCGTTTGGAGCATTAGAATTGCGAAAAATTTTTTGCCTTCTCAACCATTTCTTGGCTTCAAACTCCCATATCTCGCGAACGGATTGACCTAACCCAAAAATTCCTATTGCATCTGAAAGTAGAAACTCGCCCGATTACAGCGGTACGTGTATTTTTTCCCTAGGCCATTCTGGTTAAGCGTTTGGAGCAGCAGAATTGCGAAAAATTTTTTGCCTTCTCAACCATTTCTTGTCTTCAAACACCCATATCTCGCGAACGGGTTGATATAACCCAAAAATTCCTATTGCATCTGAAAGTTGAAACTCGCCCGATTACAACGGTATCTGTATTTTTTCCCTAGGCCATTCTGGTTAAGCGTTTGGAGAAGCAGAAGTGCGAAAACTTTGTTCTCTTCTTAACCATTTCTTAGCTTCAATCTCCCATATCTCGCGAACGGATTGACCTAACCCAAAAATTCCTATTGCATCTGAAAGTAGAAACTCGCTCGATTACAGCGGTACGTGTATTTTTTCCCTAGGGCATCCTGGTTAAGCGTTTGGAGGAGCAGAATTGCGAAAAATTTTTTGCCTTCTCAACCATTTCTTGGCTTCAAACTCCCATATCTCGCGAACGGATTGACCTATCCCAAAGATTCCTGTTGCGTGTGAAAGTAGAAAATCGCCCGATTACAACGGTATGTGTATTTCTTCCCTAGCCCATTCTGGTTAAGCGTTTGGAGCAGCAGAATTGCGAAAAATTTGTTGTCTTCTCAACCATTTCTTAGCTTCAAAGTCCCATATCTCGCGAACGGATTGACCAAACCCAAAAATTCCTGCTGCGCCAGAATGTAGAAACTCGCCCGATTACAACGGTATGTGTATTTTTTCCCTAGGCCATTCTGGTTAAGCGTTTGGATCAGCAGAATTGCGAAAAATTGTATGCCTTCTCAACCATTTCTTGGCTTCAAACTCCCATATCTCGCGAACGGATTGACCTAACCCAAAAATTCCTGTTGCGTGTGAAAGTAGAAACTCGCCCGATTACAACGGTATGTGTATATTTTCCCTAGCCCATTCTGGTTAAGCGTTTGGAGCAGCAGAATTGCGAAAAATATTTTGCCTTCTCAACCATTTCTTGTCTTCAAACTCCCATATCTCGCGAACGGATTGACCTAACCCAAAAATTCCTGTTGCGTGTGAAAGTAGAAACTCGCCCGATTACAACGGTATGTGTATTTTTTCCCTAGGCCATTCTGGTTAAGCGTTTGGAGCAGCAGAAATGCGAAAAATGTTTTGCCTTCTCAACCATTTCTTGTCTTCAAACTCCCATATCTCGCGAACGGATTGACCTAACCCAAAAATTCCTGTTGCATCTGAAAGTAGAAGCTCGCCCGATTACAACGGTATGTGTATTTTCTCCTAGCCCATGCTGGTTAAGCGTTTGGAGCAGCAGAATTGCGAAAAATTTGTTTTCTTCTCAACCATTTCTTAGCTTCAAACTCCCATATCTCGCGAACGGATTGTCACAACCCAAAAATACCTGTTACATCAGAAAGTAGAAACTCGCCCGATTACAACGGTATGTGTATTTTTTCCCTAGGACATTCTGGTTAAGCGTTTGGAGCATTAGAATTGCGAAAAATTTTTTGCCTTCTCAACCATTTCTTGGCTTCAAACTCCCATATCTCGCGAACGGATTGACCTAACCCAAAAATTCCTATTGCATCTGAAAGTAGAAACTCGCCCGATTACAGCGGTACGTGTATTTTTTCCCTAGGCCATACTGGTTAAGCGTTTGGAGTAGCAGAATTGCGAAAAATTTGTTGTCTTCTCAACCATTTCTTAGCTTCAAACTCCCATATCTCGCGAACGGATTGACCTAACCCAAAAATTGCTGTTACATCTGAAAGTAGAAACTCGCCCGATTACAACGGTATGTGTATTTTTTCCCTAGGCCATTCTGGTTAAGCGTTTGGAGCAGCAGAATTGCGAAAAATTTTTTGCCTTCTCAACCATTTCTTGTCTTCAAACTCCCATATCTCGCGAACGGATTGACCTAACCCAAAAATTCCTGTTGCGTGTGAAAGTAGAAACTCGCCCGATTACAACGGTATGTGTATTTTTTCCCTAGGCCATTCTGGTTAAGCGTTTGGAGCAGCAGAAATGCGAAAAATGTTTTGCCTTCTCAACCATTTCTTGGCTTCAAACTCCCATATCTCGCGAACGGATTAACCTAACCCAAAAATTCCTATTGCATATGAAAGTAGAAACTCGCCCGATTACAAAGGTAGGTGTATTTTTTCCCTAGGCCATTCTAGTTAAGCGTTTGGAGCAGCAGAATTGCGAAAAATTTTTTGCCTTCTCAACCATTTCTTGTCTTCAAACACCCATATCTCGCGAACGGGTTGATATAACCCAAAAATTCCTATTGCATCTGAAAGTTGAAACTCGCCCGATTACAACGGTATCTGTATTTTTTCCCTAGGCCATTCTGGTTAAGCGTTTGGAGAAGCAGAAGTGCGAAAACTTTGTTCTCTTCTTAACCATTTCTTAGCTTCAATCTCCCATATCTCGCGAACGGATTGACCTAACCCAAAAATTCCTATTGCATCTGAAAGTAGAAACTCGCTCGATTACAGCGGTACGTGTATTTTTTCCCTAGGGCATCCTGGTTAAGCGTTTGGAGGAGCAGAATTGCGAAAAATTTTTTGCCTTCTCAACCATTTCTTGGCTTCAAACTCCCATATCTCGCGAACGGATTGACCTAACCCAAAGATTCCTATTGCATCTGAAAGTAGAAACTCGCCCGATTACAGCGGTACGTGTATTTTTTCCCTAGGCCATTCTGGTTAAGCGTTTGGAGCAGCAGAATTGCGAAAAATTTTTTGCCTTCTCAACCATTTCTTGGCTTCAAACTCCCATATCTCGCGAACGGATTGTCCTAACCGAAAAATTCCTATTGCATCTGAAAGTAGAAACTCGCCCGATTACAGCGGTACGTGTATTTTTTCCCTAGGCCATACTGGTTAAGCGTTTGGAGTAGCAGAATTGCGAAAAATTTGTTGTCTTCTCAACCATTTCTTAGCTTCAAACTCCCATATCTCGCGAACGGATTGACCTAACCCAAAAATTGCTGTTACATCTGAAAGTAGAAACTCGCCCGATTACAACGGTATGTGTATTTTTTCCCTAGGCCATTCTGGTTAAGCGTTTGGAGCAGCAGAATTGCGAAAAATTTTTTGCCTTCTCAACCATTTCTTGTCTTCAAACTCCCATATCTCGCGAACGGATTGACCTAACCCAAAAATTCCTGTTGCGTGTGAAAGTAGAAACTCGCCCGATTACAACGGTATGTGTATTTTTTCCCTAGGCCATTCTGGTTAAGCGTTTGGAGCAGCAGAAATGCGAAAAATGTTTTGCCTTCTCAACCATTTCTTGGCTTCAAACTCCCATATCTCGCGAACGGATTAACCTAACCCAAAAATTCCTATTGCATATGAAAGTAGAAACTCGCCCGATTACAAAGGTAGGTGTATTTTTTCCCTAGGCCATTCTAGTTAAGCGTTTGGAGCAGCAGAATTGCGAAAAATTTTTTGCCTTCTCAACCATTTCTTGTCTTCAAACACCCATATCTCGCGAACGGGTTGATATAACCCAAAAATTCCTATTGCATCTGAAAGTTGAAACTCGCCCGATTACAACGGTATCTGTATTTTTTCCCTAGGCCATTCTGGTTAAGCGTTTGGAGAAGCAGAAGTGCGAAAACTTTGTTCTCTTCTTAACCATTTCTTAGCTTCAATCTCCCATATCTCGCGAACGGATTGACCTAACCCAAAAATTCCTATTGCATCTGAAAGTAGAAACTCGCTCGATTACAGCGGTACGTGTATTTTTTCCCTAGGGCATCCTGGTTAAGCGTTTGGAGGAGCAGAATTGCGAAAAATTTTTTGCCTTCTCAACCATTTCTTGGCTTCAAACTCCCATATCTCGCGAACGGATTGACCTAACCCAAAGATTCCTATTGCATCTGAAAGTAGAAACTCGCCCGATTACAGCGGTACGTGTATTTTTTCCCTAGGCCATTCTGGTTAAGCGTTTGGAGCAGCAGAATTGCGAAAAATTTTTTGCCTTCTCAACCATTTCTTGGCTTCAAACTCCCATATCTCGCGAACGGATTGTCCTAACCGAAAAATTCCTATTGCATCTGAAAGTAGAAACTCGCCCGATTACAGCGGTACGTGTATTTTTTCCCTAGGCCATACTGGTTAAGCGTTTGGAGTAGCAGAATTGCGAAAAATTTGTTGTCTTCTCAACCATTTCTTAGCTTCAAACTCCCATATCTCGCGAACGGATTGACCTAACCCAAAAATTGCTGTTACATCTGAAAGTAGAAACTCGCCCGATTACAACGGTATGTGTATTTTTTCCCTAGGCCATTCTGGTTAAGCGTTTGGAGCAGCAGAATTGCGAAAAATGTTTTGCCTTCTCAACAATTTCTTGGTTTCAAACTCCCATATCTCGCGAACGGACTGACCTAACGCAAAAATTCCTGTTGCGTCTGAAAGTAGAAACTCATCCGATTACAACGGTATGTGTATTTTTTCCCTAGGCCATTCTGGTTAAGCGTTTGGAGCATTAGAATTGCGAAAAATTTTTTGCCTTCTCAACCATTTCTTGGCTTCAAACTCCCATATCTCGCGAACGGATTGACCTAACCCAAAAATTCCTATTGCATCTGAAAGTAGAAACTCGCCCGATTACAGCGGTACGTGTATTTTTTCCCTAGGCCATTCTGGTTAAGCGTTTGGAGCAGCAGAATTGCGAAAAATTTTTTGCCTTCTCAACCATTTCTTGTCTTCAAACTCCCATATCTCGCGAACGGATTGACCTAACCCAAAAATTCCTGTTGCGTGTGAAAGTAGAAACTCGCCCGATTACAACGGTATGTGTATTTTTTCCCTAGGCCATTCTGGTTAAGCGTTTGGAGCAGCAGAAGTGCGAAAAATGTTTTGCCTTCTCAACCATTTCTTGGCTTCAAACTCCCATATCTCGCGAACGGATTAACCTAACCCAAAAATTCCTATTGCATATGAAAGTAGAAACTCGCCCGATTACAAAGGTAGGTGTATTTTTTCCCTAGGCCATTCTGGTTAAGCGTTTGGAGCAGCAGAATTGCGAAAAATTTTTTGCCTTCTCAACCATTTCTTGGCTTCAAACTCCCATATCTCGCGAACGGATTGACCTAACCCAAAAATTCCTATTGCATCTGAAAGTAGAAACTCGCCCGATTACAGCGGTACGTGTATTTTTTCCCTAGGCCATACTGGTTAAGCGTTTGGAGCAGCAGAATTGCGAAAAATTTGTTGTCTTCTCAACCATTTCTTAGCTTCAAACTCCCATATCTCGCGAACGGATTGACCTAACCCAAAAATTGCTGTTACATCTGAAAGTAGAAACTCGCCCGATTACAACGGTATGTGTATTTTTTCCCTAGGCCATTCTGGTTAAGCGTTTGGAGCAGCAGAATTGCGAAAAATTTTTTGCCTTCTCAACCATTTCTTGTCTTCAAACTCCCATATCTCGCGAACGGATTGACCTAACCCAAAAATTCCTGTTGCGTGTGAAAGTAGAAACTCGCCCGATTACAACGGTATGTGTATTTTTTCCCTAGGCCATTCTGGTTAAGCGTTTGGAGCAGCAGAAATGCGAAAAATGTTTTGCCTTCTCAACCATTTCTTGGCTTCAAACTCCCATATCTCGCGAACGGATTAACCTAACCCAAAAATTCCTATTGCATATGAAAGTAGAAACTCGCCCGATTACAAAGGTAGGTGTATTTTTTCCCTAGGCCATTCTGGTTAAGCGTTTGGAGCAGCAGAATTGCGAAAAATTTTTTGCCTTCTCAACCATTTCTTGGCTTCAAACTCCCATATCTCGCGAACGGATTGACCTAACCCAAAAATTCCTATTGCATCTGAAAGTAGAAGCTCGCCCGATTACAACGGTATGTGTATTTTCTCCTAGCCCATGCTGGTTAAGCGTTTGGAGCAGCAGAATTGCGAAAAATTTGTTGTCTTCTCAACCATTTCTTAGCTTCAAACTCCCATATCTCGCGAACGGATTGTCACAACCCAAAAATTCCTGTTACATCAGAAAGTAGAAACTCGCCCGATTACAACGGTATGTGTATTTTTTCCCTAGGCCATTCTGGTTAAGCGTTTGGAGCATTAGAATTGCGAAAAATTTTTTGCCTTCTCAACCATTTCTTGGCTTCAAACTCCCATATCTCGCGAACGGATTGACCTAACCCAAAAATTCCTATTGCATCTGAAAGTAGAAACTCGCCCGATTACAGCGGTACGTGTATTTTTTCCCTAGGCCATTCTGGTTAAGCGTTTGGAGCAGCAGAATTGCGAAAAATTTTTTGCCTTCTCAACCATTTCTTGGCTTCAAACTCCCATATCTCGCGAACGGATTGTCCTAACCGAAAAATTCCTATTGCATCTGAACGTAGAAACTCGCCCGATTACAGCGGTATGTGTATTTTTTCCCTAGGCCATTCTGGTTAAGCGTTTGGAGCAGCAGAATTGCGAAAAATTTTTTGCCTTCTCAACCATTTCTTAGCTTCAAACTCCCATATCTCGCGAACGGATTGACCTAACCCAAAAATTGCTGTTACATCTGAAAGTAGAAACTCGCCCGATTACAACGGTATGTGTATTTTTTCCCTAGGCCATTCTGGTTAAGCGTTTGGAGCAGCAGAATTGCGAAAAATGTTTTGCCTTCTCAACAATTTCTTGGTTTCAAACTCCCATATCTCGCGAACGGACTGACCTAACCCAAAAATTCCTGTTGCGTCTGAAAGTAGAAACTCATCCGATTACAACGGTATGTGTATTTTTTCCCTAGGCCATTCTGGTTAAGCGTTTGGAGCATTAGAATTGCGAAAAATTTTTTGCCTTCTCAACCATTTCTTGGCTTCAAACTCCCATATCTCGCGAACGGATTGACCTAACCCAAAAATTCCTATTGCATCTGAAAGTAGAAACTCGCCCGATTACAGCGGTACGTGTATTTTTTCCCTAGGCCATTCTGGTTAAGCGTTTGGAGCAGCAGAATTGCGAAAAATTTTTTGCCTTCTCAACCATTTCTTGTCTTCAAACTCCCATATCTCGCGAACGGATTGACCTAACCCAAAAATTCCTGTTGCGTGTGAAAGTAGAAACTCGCCCGATTACAACGGTATGTGTATTTTTTCCCTAGGCCATTCTGGTTAAGCGTTTGGAGCAGCAGAAGTGCGAAAAATGTTTTGCCTTCTCAACCATTTCTTGGCTTCAAACTCCCATATCTCGCGAACGGATTAACCTAACCCAAAAATTCCTATTGCATATGAAAGTAGAAACTCGCCCGATTACAAAGGTAGGTGTATTTTTTCCCTAGGCCATTCTGGTTAAGCGTTTGGAGCAGCAGAATTGCGAAAAATTTTTTGCCTTCTCAACCATTTCTTGGCTTCAAACTCCCATATCTCGCGAACGGATTGACCTAACCCAAAAATTCCTATTGCATCTGAAAGTAGAAACTCGCCCGATTACAGCGGTACGTGTATTTTTTCCCTAGGCCATACTGGTTAAGCGTTTGGAGCAGCAGAATTGCGAAAAATTTGTTGTCTTCTCAACCATTTCTTAGCTTCAAAGTCCCATATCTCGCGAACGGATTGACCAAACCCAAAAATTCCTGCTGCGCCAGAATGTAGAAACTCGCCCGATTACAACGGTATGTGTATTTTTTCCCTAGGCCATTCTGGTTACGCGTTTGGATCAGCAGAATTGCGAAAAATTGTATGCCTTCTCAACCATTTCTTGGCTTCAAAATCCCATATCTCCCGAACGGATTGACCTAACCCCAAAATTCCTATTGCATCTGAAAGTAGAAACTCGCCCGATTACAGCGGTACGTGTATTTTTTCCCTAGGCCATTCTGGTTAAGCGTTTGGAGCAGCAGAATTGCGAAAAATTTTTTGCCTTCTCAACCATTTCTTGGCTTCAAACTCCCATATCTCGCGAACGGATTGTCCTAACCGAAAAATTCCTACTGCATCTGAAAGTAGAAACTCGCCCGATTACAGCGGTACGTGTGTTTTTTCCCTAGGCCATTCTGGTTAAGCGTTTGGAGCAGCAGAATTGCGAAAAATTTTTTGCCTTCTCAACCATTTCTTGGCTTCAAACTCCCATATCTCGCGAACGGATTGTCCTAACCGAAAAATTCCTATTGCATCTGAAAGTAGAAACTCGCCCGATTACAGCGGTACGTGTATTTTTTCCCTAGGCCATACTGGTTAAGCGTTTGGAGTAGCAGAATTGCGAAAAATTTGTTGTCTTCTCAACCATTTCTTAGCTTCAAACTCCCATATCTCGCGAACGGATTGACCTAACCCAAAAATTGCTGTTACATCTGAAAGTAGAAACTCGCCCGATTACAACGGTATGTGTATTTTTTCCCTAGGCCATTCTGGTTAAGCGTTTGGAGCAGCAGAATTGCGAAAAATTTTTTGCCTTCTCAACCATTTCTTGTCTTCAAACTCCCATATCTCGCGAACGGATTGACCTAACCCAAAAATTCCTGTTGCGTGTGAAAGTAGAAACTCGCCCGATTACAACGGTATGTGTATTTTTTCCCTAGGCCATTCTGGTTAAGCGTTTGGAGCAGCAGAAATGCGAAAAATGTTTTGCCTTCTCAACCATTTCTTGGCTTCAAACTCCCATATCTCGCGAACGGATTAACCTAACCCAAAAATTCCTATTGCATATGAAAGTAGAAACTCGCCCGATTACAAAGGTAGGTGTATTTTTCCCCTAGGCCATTCTGGTTAAGCGTTTGGAGCAGCAGAATTGCGAAAAATTTTTTGCCTTCTCAACCATTTCTTGGCTTCAAACTCCCATATCTCGCGAACGGATTGACCTAACCCAAAAATTCCTATTGCATCTGAAAGTAGAAGCTCGCCCGATTACAACGGTATGTGTATTTTCTCCTATCCCATGCTGGTTAAGCGTTTGGAGCAGCAGAATTGCGAAAAATTTGTTGTCTTCTCAACCATTTCTTAGCTTCAAACTCCCATATCTCGCGAACGGATTGTCACAACCCAAAAATTCCTGTTACATCAGAAAGTAGAAACTCGCCCGATTACAACGGTATGTGTATTTTTTCCCTAGGCCATACTGGTTAAGCGTTTGGAGCAGCAGAATTGCGAAAAATTTGTTGTCTTCTCAACCATTTCTTAGCTTCAAACTCCCATATCTCGCGAACGGATTGACCTAACCCAAAAATTGCTGTTACATCTGAAAGTAGAAACTCGCCCGATTACAACGGTATGTGTATTTTTTCCCTAGGCCATTCTGGTTAAGCGTTTGGAGCAGCAGAAGTGCGAAAACTTTGTTCTCTTCTTAACCATTTCTTAGCTTCAAACTCCCATATCTCGCGAACGGATTGACCTAACCCAAAAATTCCTACTGCATCTGAAAGTAGAAACTCGCCCGATTACAGCGGTACGTGTGTTTTTTCCCTAGGCCATTCTGGTTAAGCGTTTGGAGCAGCAGAATTGCGAAAAATTTTTTGCCTTCTCAACCATTTCTTGGCTTCAAACTCCCATATCTCGCGAACGGATTGTCCTAACCGAAAAATTCCTATTGCATCTGAAAGTAGAAACTCGCCCGATTACAGCGGTACGTGTATTTTTTCCCTAGGCCATACTGGTTAAGCGTTTGGAGTAGCAGAATTGCGAAAAATTTGTTGTCTTCTCAACCATTTCTTAGCTTCAAACTCCCATATCTCGCGAACGGATTGACCTAACCCAAAAATTGCTGTTACATCTGAAAGTAGAAACTCGCCCGATTACAACGGTATGTGTATTTTTTCCCTAGGCCATTCTGGTTAAGCGTTTGGAGCAGCAGAATTGCGAAAAATTTTTTGCCTTCTCAACCATTTCTTGTCTTCAAACTCCCATATCTCGCGAACGGATTGACCTAACCCCAAAATTCCTGTTGCGTGTGAAAGTAGAAACTCGCCCGATTACAACGGTATGTGTATTTTTTCCCTAGGCCATTCTGGTTAAGCGTTTGGAGCAGCAGAAATGCGAAAAATGTTTTGCCTTCTCAACCATTTCTTGGCTTCAAACTCCCATATCTCGCGAACGGATTAACCTAACCCAAAAATTCCTATTGCATATGAAAGTAGAAACTCGCCCGATTACAAAGGTAGGTGTATTTTTCCCCTAGGCCATTCTGGTTAAGCGTTTGGAGCAGCAGAATTGCGAAAAATTTTTTGCCTTCTCAACCATTTCTTGGCTTCAAACTCCCATATCTCGCGAACGGATTGACCTAACCCAAAAATTCCTATTGCATCTGAAAGTAGAAGCTCGCCCGATTACAACGGTATGTGTATTTTCTCCTATCCCATGCTGGTTAAGCGTTTGGAGCAGCAGAATTGCGAAAAATTTGTTGTCTTCTCAACCATTTCTTAGCTTCAAACTCCCATATCTCGCGAACGGATTGTCACAACCCAAAAATTCCTGTTACATCAGAAAGTAGAAACTCGCCCGATTACAACGGTATGTGTATTTTTTCCCTAGGCCATACTGGTTAAGCGTTTGGAGCAGCAGAATTGCGAAAAATTTGTTGTCTTCTCAACCATTTCTTAGCTTCAAACTCCCATATCTCGCGAACGGATTGACCTAACCCAAAAATTGCTGTTACATCTGAAAGTAGAAACTCGCCCGATTACAACGGTATGTGTATTTTTTCCCTAGGCCATTCTGGTTAAGCGTTTGGAGCAGCAGAAGTGCGAAAACTTTGTTCTCTTCTTAACCATTTCTTAGCTTCAAACTCCCATATCTCGCGAACGGATTGACCTAACCCAAAAATTCCTACTGCATCTGAAAGTAGAAACTCGCCCGATTACAGCGGTACGTGTATTTTTTCCCTAGGCCATTCTGGATAAGCGTTTGTAGCAGCAGAATTGCGAAAAATTTTTTGCCTTCTCAACCATTTCTTGTCTTCAAACTCCCATATCTCGCGAACGGATTGACCTAACCCAAAAATTCCTATTGCATCTGAAAGTAGAAGCTCGCCCGATTACAACGGTATGTGTATTTTCCCCTAGCCCATGCTGGTTAAGCGTTTGGAGCAGCAGAATTGCGAAAAATTTGTTGTCTTCTCAACCATTTCTTAGCTTCAAACTCCCATATCTCGCGAACGGATTGTCACAACCCAAAAATTCCTGTTACATCAGAAAGTAGAAACTCGCCCGATTACAACGGTATGTGTATTTTTTCCCTAGGCCATTCTGGTTAAGCGTTTGGAGCATTAGAATTGCGAAAAATTTTTTGCCTTCTCAACCATTTCTTGGCTTCAAACTCCCATATCTCGCGAACGGATTGACCTAACCCAAAAATTCCTATTGCATCTGAAAGTAGAAACTCGCCCGATTACAGCGGTACGTGTATTTTTTCCCTAGGCCATTCTGGTTAAGCGTTTGGAGCAGCAGAATTGCGAAAAATTGTTTGCCTTCTCAACCATTTCTTGGCTTCAAACTCCCATATCTCGCGAACGGATTTTCCTAACCGAAAAATTCCTATTGCATCTGAAAGTAGAAACTCGCCCGATTACAGCGGTACGTGTATTTTTTCCCTAGGCCATACTGGTTAAGCGTTTGGAGTAGCAGAATTGCGAAAAATTTGTTGTCTTCTCAACCATTTCTTAGCTTCAAACTCCCATATCTCGCGAACGGATTGACCTAACCCAAAAATTGCTGTTACATCTGAAAGTAGAAACTCGCCCGATTACAACGGTATGTGTATTTTTTCCCTAGGCCATTCTGCTTAAGCGTTTGGAGCAGCAGAATTGCGAAAAATTTTTTGCCTTCTCAACCATTTCTTGTCTTCAAACTCCCATATCTCGCGAACGGATTGACCTAACCCAAAAATTCCTGTTGCGTGTGAAAGTAGAAACTCGCCCGATTACAACGGTATGTGTATTTTTTCCCTAGGCCATTCTGGTTAAGCGTTTGGAGCAGCAGAAATGCGAAAAATGTTTTGCCTTCTCAACCATTTCTTGGCTTCAAACTCCCATATCTCGCGAACGGATTAACCTAACCCAAAAATTCCTATTGCATATGAAAGTAGAAACTCGCCCGATTACAAAGGTAGGTGTATTTTTCCCCTAGGCCATTCTGGTTAAGCGTTTGGAGCAGCAGAATTGCGAAAAATTTTTTGCCTTCTCAACCATTTCTTGGCTTCAAACTCCCATATCTCGCGAACGGATTGACCTAACCCAAAAATTCCTATTGCATCTGAAAGTAGAAGCTCGCCCGATTACAACGGTATGTGTATTTTCTCCTAGCCCATGCTGGTTAAGCGTTTGGAGCAGCAGAATTGCGAAAAATTTGTTGTCTTCTCAACCATTTCTTAGCTTCAAACTCCCATATCTCGCGAACGGATTGTCACAACCCAAAAATTCCTGTTACATCAGAAAGTAGAAACTCGCCCGATTACAACGGTATGTGTATTTTTTCCCTAGGCCATTCTGGTTAAGCGTTTGGAGCATTAGAATTGCGAAAAATTTTTTGCCTTCTCAACCATTTCTTGGCTTCAAACTCCCATATCTCGCGAACGGATTGACCTAACCCAAAAATTCCTATTGCATCTGAAAGTAGAAACTCGCCCGATTACAGCGGTACGTGTATTTTTTCCCTAGGCCATTCTGGTTAAGCGTTTGGAGCAGCAGAATTGCGAAAAATTTTTTGCCTTCTCAACCATTTCTTGGCTTCAAACTCCCATATCTCGCGAACGGATTGTCCTAACCGAAAAATTCCTATTGCATCTGAAAGTAGAAACTCGCCCGATTACAGCGGTACGTGTATTTTTTCCCTAGGCCATACTGGTTAAGCGTTTGGAGTAGCAGAATTGCGAAAAATTTGTTGTCTTCTCAACCATTTCTTAGCTTCAAACTCCCATATCTCGCGAACGGATTGACCTAACCCAAAAATTGCTGTTACATCTGAAAGTAGAAACTCGCCCGATTACAACGGTATGTGTATTTTTTCCCTAGGCCATTCTGGTTAAGCGTTTGGAGCAGCAGAATTGCGAAAAATGTTTTGCCTTCTCAACAATTTCTTGGTCTCAAACTCCCATATCTCGCGAACGGACTGACCTAACCCAAAAATTCCTGTTGCGTCTGAAAGTAGAAACTCATCCGATTACAACGGTATGTGTATTTTTTCCCTAGGCCATTCTGGTTAAGCGTTTGGAGCATTAGAATTGCGAAAAATTTTTTGCCTTCTCAACCATTTCTTGGCTTCAAACTCCCATATCTCGCGAACGGATTGACCTAACCCAAAAATTCCTATTGCATCTGAAAGTAGAAACTCGCCCGATTACAGCGGTACGTGTATTTTTTCCCTAGGCCATTCTGGTTAAGCGTTTGGAGCAGCAGAATTGCGAAAAATTTTTTGCCTTCTCAACCATTTCTTGGCTTCAAACTCCCATATCTCGCGAACGGATTGACCTAACCCAAAAATTCCTATTGCATCTGAAAGTAGAAGCTCGCCCGATTACAACGGTATGTGTATTTTCTCCTAGCCCATGCTGGTTAAGCGTTTGGAGCAGCAGAATTGCGAAAAATTTGTTGTCTTCTCAACCATTTCTTAGCTTCAAACTCCCATATCTCGCGAACGGATTGTCACAACCCAAAAATTCCTGTTACATCAGAAAGTAGAAACTCGCCCGATTACAACGGTATGTGTATTTTTTCCCTAGGCCATTCTGGTTAAGCGTTTGGAGCATTAGAATTGCGAAAAATTTTTTGCCTTCTCAACCATTTCTTGGCTTCAAACTCCCATATCTCGCGAACGGATTGACCTAACCCAAAAATTCCTATTGCATCTGAAAGTAGAAACTCGCCCGATTACAGCGGTACGTGTATTTTTTCCCTAGGCCATTCTGGTTAAGCGTTTGGAGCAGCAGAATTGCGAAAAATTTTTTGCCTTCTCAACCATTTCTTGGCTTCAAACTCCCATATCTCGCGAACGGATTGTCCTAACCGAAAAATTCCTATTGCATCTGAAAGTAGAAACTCGCCCGATTACAGCGGTACGTGTATTTTTTCCCTAGGCCATACTGGTTAAGCGTTTGGAGTAGCAGAATTGCGAAAAATTTGTTGTCTTCTCAACCATTTCTTAGCTTCAAACTCCCATATCTCGCGAACGGATTGACCTAACCCAAAAATTGCTGTTACATCTGAAAGTAGAAACTCGCCCGATTACAACGGTATGTGTATTTTTTCCCTAGGCCATTCTGGTTAAGCGTTTGGAGCAGCAGAATTGCGAAAAATGTTTTGCCTTCTCAACAATTTCTTGGTCTCAAACTCCCATATCTCGCGAACGGACTGACCTAACCCAAAAATTCCTGTTGCGTCTGAAAGTAGAAACTCATCCGATTACAACGGTATGTGTATTTTTTCCCTAGGCCATTCTGGTTAAGCGTTTGGAGCATTAGAATTGCGAAAAATTTTTTGCCTTCTCAACCATTTCTTGGCTTCAAACTCCCATATCTCGCGAACGGATTGACCTAACCCAAAAATTCCTATTGCATCTGAAAGTAGAAACTCGCCCGATTACAGCGGTACGTGTATTTTTTCCCTAGGCCATTCTGGTTAAGCGTTTGGAGTAGCAGAATTGCGAAAAATTTTTTGCCTTCTCAACCATTTCTTGTCTTCAAACTCCCATATCTCGCGAACGGATTGACCTAACCCAAAAATTCCTGTTGCGTGTGAAAGTAGAAACTCGCCCGATTACAACGGTATGTGTATTTTTTCCCTAGGCCATTCTGGTTAAGCGTTTGGAGCAGCAGAAGTGCGAAAAATGTTTTGCATTCTCAACCATTTCTTGGCTTCAAACTCCCATATCTCGCGAACGGATTAACCTAACCCAAAAATTCCTATTGCATATGAAAGTAGAAACTCGCCCGATTACAAAGGTAGGTGTATTTTTTCCCTAGGCCATTCTGGTTAAGCGTTTGGAGCAGCAGAATTGCGAAAAATTTTTTGCCTTCTCAACCATTTCTTGGCTTCAAACTCCCATATCTCGCGAACGGATTGACCTAACCCAAAAATTCCTATTGCATCTGAAAGTAGAAACTCGCCCGATTACAGCGGTACGTGTATTTTTTCCCTAGGCCATACTGGTTAAGCGTTTGGAGCAGCAGAATTGCGAAAAATTTGTTGTCTTCTCAACCATTTCTTTGCTTCAAACTCCCATATCTCGCGAACGGATTGACCTAACCCAAAAATTGCTGTTACATCTGAAAGTAGAAACTCGCCCGATTACAACGGTATGTGTATTTTTTCCCTAGGCCATTCTGGTTAAGCGTTTGGAGCAGCAGAATTGCGAAAAATTTTTTGCCTTCTCAACCATTTCTTGTCTTCAAACTCCCATATCTCGCGAACGGGTTGACATAACCCAAAAATTCCTATTGCATCTGAAAGTTGAAACTCGCCCGATTACAACGGTATGTGTATTTTTTCCCTAGGCCAATCTGGTTAAGCGTTTGGAGCATTACAATTGCGAAAAATTTTTTGCCTTCTCAACCATTTCTTGGCTTCAAACTCCCATATCTCGCGAACGGATTAACCTAACCCAAAAATTCCTATTGCATCTGAAAGTAGAAACTCGCCCGATTACAACGGTAGGTGTATTTTTTCCCTAGGCCATTCTGGTTAAGCGTTTGGAGAAGCAGAAGTGCGAAAACTTTGTTCTCTTCTTAACCATTCCTTAGCTTCAAACTCCCATATCTCGCGAACGGATTGACCTAACCCAAAAATTCCTATTGCATCTGAAAGTAGAAACTCGCTCGATTACAGCGGTATGTGTATTTTTTCCCTAGGCCACTCTGGTTAAGCGTTTGGAGCAGCAGAATTGCGAAAAATTTTGCCTTCTCAACCATTTCTTGGCTTCAAACTCCCATATCTCGCGAACGGATTGACCTAACCCAAAGATTCCTGTTGCGTGTGAAAGTAGAGAATCGCCCGGTTACAACGGTATGTGTATTTCTTCCCTAGCCCATTCTGGTTAAGCGTTTGGAGCAGCAGAATTGCGAAAAATTTGTTGTCTTCTCAACCATTTCTTAGCTTCAAAGTCCCATATCTCGCGAACGGATTGACCAAACCCAAAAATTCCTGCTGCGCCAGAATGTAGAAACTCGCCCGATTACAACGGTATGTGTATTTTTTCCCTAGGCCATTCTGGTTACGCGTTTGGATCAGCAGAATTGCGAAAAATTGTATGCCTTCTCAACCATTTCTTGGCTTCAAAATCCCATATCTCCCGAACGGATTGACCTAACCCCAAAATTCCTATTGCATCTGAAAGTAGAAACTCGCCCGATTACAGCGGTACGTGTATTTTTTCCCTAGGCCATTCTGGTTAAGCGTTTGGAGCAGCAGAATTGCGAAAAATTTTTTGCCTTCTCAACCATTTCTTGGCTTCAAACTCCCATATCTCGCGAACGGATTGTCCTAACCGAAAAATTCCTACTGCATCTGAAAGTAGAAACTCGCCCGATTACAGCGGTACGTGTGTTTTTTCCCTAGGCCATTCTGGTTAAGCGTTTGGAGCAGCAGAATTGCGAAAAATTTTTTGCCTTCTCAACCATTTCTTGGCTTCAAACTCCCATATCTCGCGAACGGATTGTCCTAACCGAAAAATTCCTATTGCATCTGAAAGTAGAAACTCGCCCGATTACAGCGGTACGTGTATTTTTTCCCTAGGCCATACTGGTTAAGCGTTTGGAGTAGCAGAATTGCGAAAAATTTGTTGTCTTCTCAACCATTTCTTAGCTTCAAACTCCCATATCTCGCGAACGGATTGACCTAACCCAAAAATTGCTGTTACATCTGAAAGTAGAAACTCGCCCGATTACAACGGTATGTGTATTTTTTCCCTAGGCCATTCTGGTTAAGCGTTTGGAGCAGCAGAATTGCGAAAAATTTTTTGCCTTCTCAACCATTTCTTGTCTTCAAACTCCCATATCTCGCGAACGGATTGACCTAACCCAAAAATTCCTGTTGCGTGTGAAAGTAGAAACTCGCCCGATTACAACGGTACGTGTATTTTTTCCCTAGGCCATTCTGGTTAAGCGTTTGGAGCAGCAGAAATGCGAAAAATGTTTTGCCTTCTCAACCATTTCTTGGCTTCAAACTCCCATATCTCGCGAACGGATTAACCTAACCCAAAAATTCCTATTGCATATGAAAGTAGAAACTCGCCCGATTACAAAGGTAGGTGTATTTTTCCCCTAGGCCATTCTGGTTAAGCGTTTGGAGCAGCAGAATTGCGAAAAATTTTTTGCCTTCTCAACCATTTCTTGGCTTCAAACTCCCATATCTCGCGAACGGATTGACCTAACCCAAAAATTCCTATTGCATCTGAAAGTAGAAACTCGCCCGATTACAAAGGTATGTGTATTTTCTCCTATCCCATGCTGGTTAAGCGTTTGGAGCAGCAGAATTGCGAAAAATTTGTTGTCTTCTCAACCATTTCTTAGCTTCAAACTCCCATATCTCGCGAACGGATTGTCACAACCCAAAAATTCCTGTTACATCAGAAAGTAGAAACTCGCCCGATTACAACGGTATGTGTATTTTTTCCCTAGGCCATACTGGTTAAGCGTTTGGAGCAGCAGAATTGCGAAAAATTTGTTGTCTTCTCAACCATTTCTTAGCTTCAAACTCCCATATCTCGCGAACGGATTGTCACAACCCAAAAATTCCTGTTACATCAGAAAGTAGAAACTCGCCCGATTACAACGGTATGTGTATTTTTTCCCTAGGCCATACTGGTTAAGCGTTTGGAGCAGCAGAATTGCGAAAAATTTGTTGTCTTCTCAACCATTCCTTAGCTTCAAACTCCCATATCTCGCGAACGGATTGACCTAACCCAAAAATTCCTATTGCATCTGAAAGTAGAAGCTCGCCCGATTACAACGGTATGTGTATTTTCTCCTAGCCCATGCTGGTGAAGCGTTTGGAGCAGCAGAATTGCGAAAAATTTGTTGTCTTCTCAACCATTTCTTAGCTTCAAACTCCCATATCTCGCGAACGGATTGTCACAACCCAAAAATTCCTGTTACATCAGAAAGTAGAAACTCGCCCGATTACAACGGTATGTGTATTTTTTCCCTAGGCCATTCTGGTTAAGCGTTTGGAGCATTAGAATTGCGAAAAATTTTTTGCCTTCTCAACCATTTCTTGGCTTCAAACTCCCATATCTCGCGAACGGATTGACCTAACCCAAAAATTCCTATTGCATCTGAAAGTAGAAACTCGCCCGATTACAGCGGTACGTGTATTTTTTCCCTAGGCCATTCTGGTTAAGCGTTTGGAGCAGCAGAATTGCGAAAAATTTTTTGCCTTCTCAACCATTTCTTGGCTTCAAACTCCCATATCTCGCGAACGGATTTTCCTAACCGAAAAATTCCTATTGCATCTGAAAGTAGAAACTCGCCCGATTACAGCGGTACGTGTATTTTTTCCCTAGGCCATACTGGTTAAGCGTTTGGAGTAGCAGAATTGCGAAAAATTTGTTGTCTTCTCAACCATTTCTTAGCTTCAAACTCCCATATCTCGCGAACGGATTGACCTAACCCAAAAATTGCTGTTACATCTGAAAGTAGAAACTCGCCCGATTACAACGGTATGTGTATTTTTTCCCTAGGCCATTCTGCTTAAGCGTTTGGAGCAGCAGAATTGCGAAAAATTTTTTGCCTTCTCAACCATTTCTTGTCTTCAAACTCCCATATCTCGCGAACGGATTGACCTAACCCAAAAATTCCTGTTGCGTGTGAAAGTAGAAACTCGCCCGATTACAACGGTATGTGTATTTTTTCCCTAGGCCATTCTGGTTAAGCGTTTGGAGCAGCAGAAATGCGAAAAATGTTTTGCCTTCTCAACCATTTCTTGGCTTCAAACTCCCATATCTCGCGAACGGATTAACCTAACCCAAAAATTCCTATTGCATATGAAAGTAGAAACTCGCCCGATTACAAAGGTAGGTGTATTTTTCCCCTAGGCCATTCTGGTTAAGCGTTTGGAGCAGCAGAATTGCGAAAAATTTTTTGCCTTCTCAACCATTTCTTGGCTTCAAACTCCCACATCTCGCGAACGGATTGACCTAACCCAAAAATTCCTATTGCATCTGAAAGTAGAAGCTCGCCCGATTACAACGGTATGTGTATTTTCTCCTATCCCATGCTGGTTAAGCGTTTGGAGCAGCAGAATTGCGAAAAATTTGTTGTCTTCTCAACCATTTCTTAGCTTCAAACTTCCATATCTCGCGAACGGATTGTCACAACCCAAAAATTCCTGTTACATCAGAAAGTAGAAACTCGCCCGATTACAACGGTATGTGTATTTTTTCCCTAGGCCATACTGGTTAAGCGTTTGGAGCAGCAGAATTGCGAAAAATTTGTTGTCTTCTCAACCATTTCTTAGCTTCAAACTCCCATATCTCGCGAACGGATTGACCTAACCCAAAAATTGCTGTTACATCTGAAAGTAGAAACTCGCCCGATTACAACGGTATGTGTATTTTTTCCCTAGGCCATTCTGGTTAAGCGTTTGGAGCAGCAGAAGTGCGAAAACTTTGTTCTCTTCTTAACCATTTCTTAGCTTCAAACTCCCATATCTCGCGAACGGATTGACCTAACCCAAAAATTCCTACTGCATCTGAAAGTAGAAACTCGCCCGATTACAGCGGTACGTGTATTTTTTCCCTAGGCCATTCTGGATAAGCGTTTGTAGCAGCAGAATTGCGAAAAATTTTTCGCCTTCTCAACCATTTCTTGTCTTCAAACTCCCATATCTCGCGAACGGATTGACCTAACCCAAAAATTCCTATTGCATCTGAAAGTAGAAGCTCGCCCGATTACAACGGTATGTGTATTTTCTCCTAGCCCATGCTGGTTAAGCGTTTGGAGCAGCAGAATTGCGAAAAATTTGTTGTCTTCTCAACCATTTCTTAGCTTCAAACTCCCATATCTCGCGAACGGATTGTCACAACCCAAAAATTCCTGTTACATCAGAAAGTAGAAACTCGCCCGATTACAACGGTATGTGTATTTTTTCCCTAGGCCATTCTGGTTAAGCGTTTGGAGCATTAGAATTGCGAAAAATTTTTTGCCTTCTCAACCATTTCTTGGCTTCAAACTCCCATATCTCGCGAACGGATTGACCTAACCCAAAAATTCCTATTGCATCTGAAAGTAGAAACTCGCCCGATTACAGCGGTACGTGTATTTTTTCCCTAGGCCATTCTGGTTAAGCGTTTGGAGCAGCAGAATTGCGAAAAATTTTTTGCCTTCTCAACCATTTCTTGGCTTCAAACTCCCATATCTCGCGAACGGATTTTCCTAACCGAAAAATTCCTATTGCATCTGAAAGTAGAAACTCGCCCGATTACAGCGGTACGTGTATTTTTTCCCTAGGCCATACTGGTTAAGCGTTTGGAGTAGCAGAATTGCGAAAAATTTGTTGTCTTCTCAACCATTTCTTAGCTTCAAACTCCCATATCTCGCGAACGGATTGACCTAACCCAAAAATTGCTGTTACATCTGAAAGTAGAAACTCGCCCGATTACAACGGTATGTGTATTTTTTCCCTAGGCCATTCTGCTTAAGCGTTTGGAGCAGCAGAATTGCGAAAAATTTTTTGCCTTCTCAACCATTTCTTGTCTTCAAACTCCCATATCTCGCGAACGGATTGACCTAACCCAAAAATTCCTGTTGCGTGTGAAAGTAGAAACTCGCCCGATTACAACGGTATGTGTATTTTTTCCCTAGGCCATTCTGGTTAAGCGTTTGGAGCAGCAGAAATGCGAAAAATGTTTTGCCTTCTCAACCATTTCTTGGCTTCAAACTCCCATATCTCGCGAACGGATTAACCTAACCCAAAAATTCCTATTGCATATGAAAGTAGAAACTCGCCCGATTACAAAGGTAGGTGTATTTTTCCCCTAGGCCATTCTGGTTAAGCGTTTGGAGCAGCAGAATTGCGAAAAATTTTTTGCCTTCTCAACCATTTCTTGGCTTCAAACTCCCATATCTCGCGAACGGATTGTCCTAACCGAAAAATTCCTACTGCATCTGAAAGTAGAAACTCGCCCGATTACAGCGGTACGTGTGTTTTTTCCCTAGGCCATTCTGGTTAAGCGTTTGGAGCAGCAGAATTGCGAAAAATTTTTTGCCTTCTCAACCATTTCTTGGCTTCAAACTCCCATATCTCGCGAACGGATTGTCCTAACCGAAAAATTCCTATTGCATCTGAAAGTAGAAACTCGCCCGATTACAGCGGTACGTGTATTTTTTCCCTAGGCCATACTGGTTAAGCGTTTGGAGTAGCAGAATTGCGAAAAATTTGTTGTCTTCTCAACCATTTCTTAGCTTCAAACTCCCATATCTCGCGAACGGATTGACCTAACCCAAAAATTGCTGTTACATCTGAAAGTAGAAACTCGCCCGATTACAACGGTATGTGTATTTTTTCCCTAGGCCATTCTGGTTAAGCGTTTGGAGCAGCAGAATTGCGAAAAATTTTTTGCCTTCTCAACCATTTCTTGTCTTCAAACTCCCATATCTCGCGAACGGATTGACCTAACCCAAAAATTCCTGTTGCGTGTGAAAGTAGAAACTCGCCCGATTACAACGGTACGTGTATTTTTTCCCTAGGCCATTCTGGTTAAGCGTTTGGAGCAGCAGAAATGCGAAAAATGTTTTGCCTTCTCAACCATTTCTTGGCTTCAAACTCCCATATCTCGC
The DNA here is from genome assembly GCF_051014685.1 of Ptiloglossa arizonensis. Classification (NCBI taxonomy): domain Eukaryota; kingdom Metazoa; phylum Arthropoda; class Insecta; order Hymenoptera; family Colletidae; genus Ptiloglossa; species Ptiloglossa arizonensis. The sequence continues at coordinate 41,042 of NW_027478473.1, forward strand.
GAACGGATTAACCTAACCCAAAAATTCCTATTGCATATGAAAGTAGAAACTCGCCCGATTACAAAGGTAGGTGTATTTTTCCCCTAGGCCATTCTGGTTAAGCGTTTGGAGCAGCAGAATTGCGAAAAATTTTTTGCCTTCTCAACCATTTCTTGGCTTCAAACTCCCATATCTCGCGAACGGATTGACCTAACCCAAAAATTCCTATTGCATCTGAAAGTAGAAACTCGTCCGATTACAAAGGTATGTGTATTTTCTCCTATCCCATGCTGGTTAAGCGTTTGGAGCAGCAGAATTGCGAAAAATTTGTTGTCTTCTCAACCATTTCTTAGCTTCAAACTCCCATATCTCGCGAACGGATTGTCACAACCCAAAAATTCCTGTTACATCAGAAAGTAGAAACTCGCCCGATTACAACGGTATGTGTATTTTTTCCCTAGGCCATACTGGTTAAGCGTTTGGAGCAGCAGAATTGCGAAAAATTTGTTGTCTTCTCAACCATTTCTTAGCTTCAAACTCCCATATCTCGCGAACGGATTGTCACAACCCAAAAATTCCTGTTACATCAGAAAGTAGAAACTCGCCCGATTACAACGGTATGTGTATTTTTTCCCTAGGCCATACTGGTTAAGCGTTTGGAGCAGCAGAATTGCGAAAAATTTGTTGTCTTCTCAACCATTCCTTAGCTTCAAACTCCCATATCTCGCGAACGGATTGACCTAACCCAAAAATTCCTATTGCATCTGAAAGTAGAAGCTCGCCCGATTACAACGGTATGTGTATTTTCTCCTAGCCCATGCTGGTTAAGCGTTTGGAGCAGCAGAATTGCGAAAAATTTGTTGTCTTCTCAACCATTTCTTAGCTTCAAACTCCCATATCTCGCGAACGGATTGTCACAACCCAAAAATTCCTGTTACATCAGAAAGTAGAAACTCGCCCGATTACAACGGTATGTGTATTTTTTCCCTAGGCCATTCTGGTTAAGCGTTTGGAGCATTAGAATTGCGAAAAATTTTTTGCCTTCTCAACCATTTCTTGGCTTCAAACTCCCATATCTCGCGAACGGATTGACCTAACCCAAAAATTCCTATTGCATCTGAAAGTAGAAACTCGCCCGATTACAGCGGTACGTGTATTTTTTCCCTAGGCCATTCTGGTTAAGCGTTTGGAGCAGCAGAATTGCGAAAAATTTTTTGCCTTCTCAACCATTTCTTGGCTTCAAACTCCCATATCTCGCGAACGGATTTTCCTAACCGAAAAATTCCTATTGCATCTGAAAGTAGAAACTCGCCCGATTACAGCGGTACGTGTATTTTTTCCCTAGGCCATACTGGTTAAGCGTTTGGAGTAGCAGAATTGCGAAAAATTTGTTGTCTTCTCAACCATTTCTTAGCTTCAAACTCCCATATCTCGCGAACGGATTGACCTAACCCAAAAATTGCTGTTACATCTGAAAGTAGAAACTCGCCCGATTACAACGGTATGTGTATTTTTTCCCTAGGCCATTCTGCTTAAGCGTTTGGAGCAGCAGAATTGCGAAAAATTTTTTGCCTTCTCAACCATTTCTTGTCTTCAAACTCCCATATCTCGCGAACGGATTGACCTAACCCAAAAATTCCTGTTGCGTGTGAAAGTAGAAACTCGCCCGATTACAACGGTATGTGTATTTTTTCCCTAGGCCATTCTGGTTAAGCGTTTGGAGCAGCAGAAATGCGAAAAATGTTTTGCCTTCTCAACCATTTCTTGGCTTCAAACTCCCATATCTCGCGAACGGATTAACCTAACCCAAAAATTCCTATTGCATATGAAAGTAGAAACTCGCCCGATTACAAAGGTAGGTGTATTTTTCCCCTAGGCCATTCTGGTTAAGCGTTTGGAGCAGCAGAATTGCGAAAAATTTTTTGCCTTCTCAACCATTTCTTGGCTTCAAACTCCCACATCTCGCGAACGGATTGACCTAACCCAAAAATTCCTATTGCATCTGAAAGTAGAAGCTCGCCCGATTACAACGGTATGTGTATTTTCTCCTATCCCATGCTGGTTAAGCGTTTGGAGCAGCAGAATTGCGAAAAATTTGTTGTCTTCTCAACCATTTCTTAGCTTCAAACTTCCATATCTCGCGAACGGATTGTCACAACCCAAAAATTCCTGTTACATCAGAAAGTAGAAACTCGCCCGATTACAACGGTATGTGTATTTTTTCCCTAGGCCATACTGGTTAAGCGTTTGGAGCAGCAGAATTGCGAAAAATTTGTTGTCTTCTCAACCATTTCTTAGCTTCAAACTCCCATATCTCGCGAACGGATTGACCTAACCCAAAAATTGCTGTTACATCTGAAAGTAGAAACTCGCCCGATTACAACGGTATGTGTATTTTTTCCCTAGGCCATTCTGGTTAAGCGTTTGGAGCAGCAGAAGTGCGAAAACTTTGTTCTCTTCTTAACCATTTCTTAGCTTCAAACTCCCATATCTCGCGAACGGATTGACCTAACCCAAAAATTCCTACTGCATCTGAAAGTAGAAACTCGCCCGATTACAGCGGTACGTGTATTTTTTCCCTAGGCCATTCTGGATAAGCGTTTGTAGCAGCAGAATTGCGAAAAATTTTTCGCCTTCTCAACCATTTCTTGTCTTCAAACTCCCATATCTCGCGAACGGATTGACCTAACCCAAAAATTCCTATTGCATCTGAAAGTAGAAGCTCGCCCGATTACAACGGTATGTGTATTTTCTCCTAGCCCATGCTGGTTAAGCGTTTGGAGCAGCAGAATTGCGAAAAATTTGTTGTCTTCTCAACCATTTCTTAGCTTCAAACTCCCATATCTCGCGAACGGATTGTCACAACCCAAAAATTCCTGTTACATCAGAAAGTAGAAACTCGCCCGATTACAACGGTATGTGTATTTTTTCCCTAGGCCATTCTGGTTAAGCGTTTGGAGCATTAGAATTGCGAAAAATTTTTTGCCTTCTCAACCATTTCTTGGCTTCAAACTCCCATATCTCGCGAACGGATTGACCTAACCCAAAAATTCCTATTGCATCTGAAAGTAGAAACTCGCCCGATTACAGCGGTACGTGTATTTTTTCCCTAGGCCATTCTGGTTAAGCGTTTGGAGCAGCAGAATTGCGAAAAATTTTTTGCCTTCTCAACCATTTCTTGGCTTCAAACTCCCATATCTCGCGAACGGATTTTCCTAACCGAAAAATTCCTATTGCATCTGAAAGTAGAAACTCGCCCGATTACAGCGGTACGTGTATTTTTTCCCTAGGCCATACTGGTTAAGCGTTTGGAGTAGCAGAATTGCGAAAAATTTGTTGTCTTCTCAACCATTTCTTAGCTTCAAACTCCCATATCTCGCGAACGGATTGACCTAACCCAAAAATTGCTGTTACATCTGAAAGTAGAAACTCGCCCGATTACAACGGTATGTGTATTTTTTCCCTAGGCCATTCTGCTTAAGCGTTTGGAGCAGCAGAATTGCGAAAAATTTTTTGCCTTCTCAACCATTTCTTGTCTTCAAACTCCCATATCTCGCGAACGGATTGACCTAACCCAAAAATTCCTGTTGCGTGTGAAAGTAGAAACTCGCCCGATTACAACGGTATGTGTATTTTTTCCCTAGGCCATTCTGGTTAAGCGTTTGGAGCAGCAGAAATGCGAAAAATGTTTTGCCTTCTCAACCATTTCTTGGCTTCAAACTCCCATATCTCGCGAACGGATTAACCTAACCCAAAAATTCCTATTGCATATGAAAGTAGAAACTCGCCCGATTACAAAGGTAGGTGTATTTTTCCCCTAGGCCATTCTGGTTAAGCGTTTGGAGCAGCAGAATTGCGAAAAATTTTTTGCCTTCTCAACCATTTCTTGGCTTCAAACTCCCATATCTCGCGAACGGATTGACCTAACCCAAAAATTCCTATTGCATCTGAAAGTAGAAGCTCGCCCGATTACAACGGTATGTGTATTTTCTCCTATCCCATGCTGGTTAAGCGTTTGGAGCAGCAGAATTGCGAAAAATTTGTTGTCTTCTCAACCATTTCTTAGCTTCAAACTTCCATATCTCGCGAACGGATTGTCACAACCCAAAAATTCCTGTTACATCAGAAAGTAGAAACTCGCCCGATTACAACGGTATGTGTATTTTTTCCCTAGGCCATTCTGGTTAAGCGTTTGGAGCAGCAGAAATGCGAAAAATGTTTTGCCTTCTCAACCATTTCTTGGCTTCAAACTCCCATATCTCGCGAACGGATTAACCTAACCCAAAAATTCCTATTGCATATGAAAGTAGAAACTCGCCCGATTACAAAGGTAGGTGTATTTTTCCCCTAGGCCATTCTGGTTAAGCGTTTGGAGCAGCAGAATTGCGAAAAATTTTTTGCCTTCTCAACCATTTCTTGGCTTCAAACTCCCATATCTCGCGAACGGATTGACCTAACCCAAAAATTCCTATTGCATCTGAAAGTAGAAGCTCGCCCGATTACAACGGTATGTGTATTTTCTCCTATCCCATGCTGGTTAAGCGTTTGGAGCAGCAGAATTGCGAAAAATTTGTTGTCTTCTCAACCATTTCTTAGCTTCAAACTTCCATATCTCGCGAACGGATTGTCACAACCCAAAAATTCCTGTTACATCAGAAAGTAGAAACTCGCCCGATTACAACGGTATGTGTATTTTTTCCCTAGGCCATACTGGTTAAGCGTTTGGAGCAGCAGAATTGCGAAAAATTTGTTGTCTTCTCAACCATTTCTTAGCTTCAAACTCCCATATCTCGCGAACGGATTGACCTAACCCAAAAATTGCTGTTACATCTGAAAGTAGAAACTCGCCCGATTACAACGGTATGTGTATTTTTTCCCTAGGCCATTCTGGTTAAGCGTTTGGAGCAGCAGAAGTGCGAAAACTTTGTTCTCTTCTTAACCATTTCTTAGCTTCAAACTCCCATATCTCGCGAACGGATTGACCTAACCCAAAAATTCCTACTGCATCTGAAAGTAGAAACTCGCCCGATTACAGCGGTACGTGTATTTTTTCCCTAGGCCATTCTGGATAAGCGTTTGTAGCAGCAGAATTGCGAAAAATTTTTCGCCTTCTCAACCATTTCTTGTCTTCAAACTCCCATATCTCGCGAACGGATTGACCTAACCCAAAAATTCCTATTGCATCTGAAAGTAGAAGCTCGCCCGATTACAACGGTATGTGTATTTTCTCCTAGCCCATGCTGGTTAAGCGTTTGGAGCAGCAGAATTGCGAAAAATTTGTTGTCTTCTCAACCATTTCTTAGCTTCAAACTCCCATATCTCGCGAACGGATTGTCACAACCCAAAAATTCCTGTTACATCAGAAAGTAGAAACTCGCCCGATTACAACGGTATGTGTATTTTTTCCCTAGGCCATTCTGGTTAAGCGTTTGGAGCATTAGAATTGCGAAAAATTTTTTGCCTTCTCAACCATTTCTTGGCTTCAAACTCCCATATCTCGCGAACGGATTGACCTAACCCAAAAATTCCTATTGCATCTGAAAGTAGAAACTCGCCCGATTACAGCGGTACGTGTATTTTTTCCCTAGGCCATTCTGGTTAAGCGTTTGGAGCAGCAGAATTGCGAAAAATTTTTTGCCTTCTCAACCATTTCTTGGCTTCAAACTCCCATATCTCGCGAACGGATTTTCCTAACCGAAAAATTCCTATTGCATCTGAAAGTAGAAACTCGCCCGATTACAGCGGTACGTGTATTTTTTCCCTAGGCCATACTGGTTAAGCGTTTGGAGTAGCAGAATTGCGAAAAATTTGTTGTCTTCTCAACCATTTCTTAGCTTCAAACTCCCATATCTCGCGAACGGATTGACCTAACCCAAAAATTGCTGTTACATCTGAAAGTAGAAACTCGCCCGATTACAACGGTATGTGTATTTTTTCCCTAGGCCATTCTGCTTAAGCGTTTGGAGCAGCAGAATTGCGAAAAATTTTTTGCCTTCTCAACCATTTCTTGTCTTCAAACTCCCATATCTCGCGAACGGATTGACCTAACCCAAAAATTCCTGTTGCGTGTGAAAGTAGAAACTCGCCCGATTACAACGGTATGTGTATTTTTTCCCTAGGCCATTCTGGTTAAGCGTTTGGAGCAGCAGAAATGCGAAAAATGTTTTGCCTTCTCAACCATTTCTTGGCTTCAAACTCCCATATCTCGCGAACGGATTAACCTAACCCAAAAATTCCTATTGCATATGAAAGTAGAAACTCGCCCGATTACAAAGGTAGGTGTATTTTTCCCCTAGGCCATTCTGGTTAAGCGTTTGGAGCAGCAGAATTGCGAAAAATTTTTTGCCTTCTCAACCATTTCTTGGCTTCAAACTCCCATATCTCGCGAACGGATTGACCTAACCCAAAAATTCCTATTGCATCTGAAAGTAGAAGCTCGCCCGATTACAACGGTATGTGTATTTTCTCCTATCCCATGCTGGTTAAGCGTTTGGAGCAGCAGAATTGCGAAAAATTTGTTGTCTTCTCAACCATTTCTTAGCTTCAAACTTCCATATCTCGCGAACGGATTGTCACAACCCAAAAATTCCTGTTACATCAGAAAGTAGAAACTCGCCCGATTACAACGGTATGTGTATTTTTTCCCTAGGCCATACTGGTTAAGCGTTTGGAGCAGCAGAATTGCGAAAAATTTGTTGTCTTCTCAACCATTTCTTAGCTTCAAACTCCCATATCTCGCGAACGGATTGACCTAACCCAAAAATTGCTGTTACATCTGAAAGTAGAAACTCGCCCGATTACAACGGTATGTGTATTTTTTCCCTAGGCCATTCTGGTTAAGCGTTTGGAGCAGCAGAAGTGCGAAAACTTTGTTCTCTTCTTAACCATTTCTTAGCTTCAAACTCCCATATCTCGCGAACGGATTGACCTAACCCAAAAATTCCTACTGCATCTGAAAGTAGAAACTCGCCCGATTACAGCGGTACGTGTATTTTTTCCCTAGGCCATTCTGGATAAGCGTTTGTAGCAGCAGAATTGCGAAAAATTTTTTGCCTTCTCAACCATTTCTTGTCTTCAAACTCCCATATCTCGCGAACGGATTGACCTAACCCAAAAATTCCTATTGCATCTGAAAGTAGAAGCTCGCCCGATTACAACGGTATGTGTATTTTCTCCTAGCCCATGCTGGTTAAGCGTTTGGAGCAGCAGAATTGCGAAAAATTTGTTGTCTTCTCAACCATTTCTTAGCTTCAAACTCCCATATCTCGCGAACGGATTGTCACAACCCAAAAATTCCTGTTACATCAGAAAGTAGAAGCTCGCCCGATTACAACGGTATGTGTATTTTTTCCCTAGGCCATTCTGGTTAAGCGTTTGGAGCATTAGAATTGCGAAAAATTTTTTGCCTTCTCAACCATTTCTTGGCTTCAAACTCCCATATCTCGCGAACGGATTGACCTAACCCAAAAATTCCTATTGCATCTGAAAGTAGAAACTCGCCCGATTACAGCGGTACGTGTATTTTTTCCCTAGGCCATTCTGGTTAAGCGTTTGGAGCAGCAGAATTGCGAAAAATTTTTTGCCTTCTCAACCATTTCTTGGCTTCAAACTCCCATATCTCGCGAACGGATTGTCCTAACCGAAAAATTCCTATTGCATCTGAAAGTAGAAACTCGCCCGATTACAGCGGTACGTGTATTTTTTCCCTAGGCCATACTGGTTAAGCGTTTGGAGCAGCAGAATTGCGAAAAATTTTTTGCCTTCTCAACCATTTCTTGGCTTCAAACTCCCATATCTCGCGAACGGATTGACCTAACCCAAAAATTCCTATTGCATCTGAAAGTAGAAACTCGCCCGATTACAGCGGTACGTGTATTTTTTCCCTAGGCCATACTGGTTAAGCGTTTGGAGCAGCAGAATTGCGAAAAATTTGTTGTCTTCTCAACCATTTCTTAGCTTCAAACTCCCATATCTCGCGAACGGATTGACCTAACCCAAAAATTGCTGTTACATCTGAAAGTAGAAACTCGCCCGATTACAACGGTATGTGTATTTTTTCCCTAGACCATTCTGGTTAAGCGTTTGGAGCAGCAGAATTGCGAAAAATTTTTTGCCTTCTCAACCATTTCTTGTCTTCAAACTCCCATATCTCGCGAACGGGTTGACATAACCCAAAAATTCCTATTGCATCTGAAAGTTGAAACTCGCCCGATTACAACGGTATGTGTATTTTTTCCCTAGGCCAATCTGGTTAAGCGTTTGGAGCATTACAATTGCGAAAAATTTTTTGCCTTCTCAACCATTTCTTGGCTTCAAACTCCCATATCTCGCGAACGGATTAACCTAACCCAAAAATTCCTATTGCATCTGAAAGTAGAAACTCGCCCGATTACAACGGTAGGTGTATTTTTTCCCTAGGCCATTCTGGTTAAGCGTTTGGAGAAGCAGAAGTGCGAAAACTTTGTTCTCTTCTTAACCATTCCTTAGCTTCAAACTCCCATATCTCGCGAACGGATTGACCTAACCCAAAAATTCCTATTGCATCTGAAAGTAGAAACTCGCTCGATTACAGCGGTATGTGTATTTTTTCCCTAGGCCACTCTGGTTAAGCGTTTGGAGCAGCAGAATTGCGAAAAATTTTGCCTTCTCAACCATTTCTTGGCTTCAAACTCCCATATCTCGCGAACGGATTGACCTAACCCAAAGATTCCTGTTGCGTGTGAAAGTAGAGAATCGCCCGGTTACAACGGTATGTGTATTTCTTCCCTAGCCCATTCTGGTTAAGCGTTTGGAGCAGCAGAATTGCGAAAAATTTGTTGTCTTCTCAACCATTTCTTAGCTTCAAAGTCCCATATCTCGCGAACGGATTGACCAAACCCAAAAATTCCTGCTGCGCCAGAATGTAGAAACTCGCCCGATTACAACGGTATGTGTATTTTTTCCCTAGGCCATTCTGGTTACGCGTTTGGATCAGCAGAATTGCGAAAAATTGTATGCCTTCTCAACCATTTCTTGGCTTCAAAATCCCATATCTCCCGAACGGATTGACCTAACCCCAAAATTCCTATTGCATCTGAAAGTAGAAACTCGCCCGATTACAGCGGTACGTGTATTTTTTCCCTAGGCCATTCTGGTTAAGCGTTTGGAGCAGCAGAATTGCGAAAAATTTTTTGCCTTCTCAACCATTTCTTGGCTTCAAACTCCCATATCTCGCGAACGGATTGTCCTAACCGAAAAATTCCTACTGCATCTGAAAGTAGAAACTCGCCCGATTACAGCGGTACGTGTGTTTTTTCCCTAGGCCATTCTGGTTAAGCGTTTGGAGCAGCAGAATTGCGAAAAATTTTTTGCCTTCTCAACCATTTCTTGGCTTCAAACTCCCATATCTCGCGAACGGATTGTCCTAACCGAAAAATTCCTATTGCATCTGAAAGTAGAAACTCGCCCGATTACAGCGGTACGTGTATTTTTTCCCTAGGCCATACTGGTTAAGCGTTTGGTGTAGCAGAATTGCGAAAAATTTGTTGTCTTCTCAACCATTTCTTAGCTTCAAACTCCCATATCTCGCGAACGGATTGACCTAACCCAAAAATTGCTGTTACATCTGAAAGTAGAAACTCGCCCGATTACAACGGTATGTGTATTTTTTCCCTAGGCCATTCTGGTTAAGCGTTTGGAGCAGCAGAATTGCGAAAAATTTTTTGCCTTCTCAACCATTTCTTGTCTTCAAACTCCCATATCTCGCGAACGGATTGACCTAACCCAAAAATTCCTGTTGCGTGTGAAAGTAGAAACTCGCCCGATTACAACGGTACGTGTATTTTTTCCCTAGGCCATTCTGGTTAAGCGTTTGGAGCAGCAGAAATGCGAAAAATGTTTTGCCTTCTCAACCATTTCTTGGCTTCAAACTCCCATATCTCGCGAACGGATTGACCTAACCCAAAAATTCCTATTGCATCTGAAAGTAGAAGCTCGCCCGATTACAACGGTATGTGTATTTTCTCCTCTCCCATGCTGGTTAAGCGTTTGGAGCAGCAGAATTGCGAAAAATTTGTTGTCTTCTCAACCATTTCTTAGCTTCAAACTCCCATATCTCGCGAACGGATTGTCACAACCCAAAAATTCCTGTTACATCAGAAAGTAGAAACTCGCCCGATTACAACGGTATGTGTATTTTTTCCCTAGGCCATACTGGTTAAGCGTTTGGAGCAGCAGAATTGCGAAAAATTTGTTGTCTTCTCAACCATTTCTTAGCTTCAAACTCCCATATCTCGCGAACGGATTGTCACAACCCAAAAATTCCTGTTACATCAGAAAGTAGAAACTCGCCCGATTACAACGGTATGTGTATTTTTTCCCTAGGCCATACTGGTTAAGCGTTTGGAGCAGCAGAATTGCGAAAAATTTGTTGTCTTCTCAACCATTTCTTAGCTTCAAACTCCCATATCTCGCGAACGGATTGACCTAACCCAAAAATTGCTGTTACATCTGAAAGTAGAAACTCGCCCGATTACAACGGTATGTGTATTTTTTCCCTAGGCCATTCTGGTTAAGCGTTTGGAGCAGCAGAAGTGCGAAAACTTTGTTCTCTTCTTAACCATTTCTTAGCTTCAAACTCCCATATCTCGCGAACGGATTGACCTAACCCAAAAATTCCTACTGCATCTGAAAGTAGAAACTCGCCCGATTACAGCGGTACGTGTATTTTTTCCCTAGGCCATTCTGGATAAGCGTTTGTAGCAGCAGAATTGCGAAAAATTTTTTGCCTTCTCAACCATTTCTTGTCTTCAAACTCCCATATCTCGCGAACGGATTGACCTAACCCAAAAATTCCTATTGCATCTGAAAGTAGAAGCTCGCCCGATTACAACGGTATGTGTATTTTCTCCTAGCCCATGCTGGTTAAGCGTTTGGAGCAGCAGAATTGCGAAAAATTTGTTGTCTTCTCAACCATTTCTTAGCTTCAAACTCCCATATCTCGCGAACGGATTGTCACAACCCAAAAATTCCTGTTACATCAGAAAGTAGAAACTCGCCCGATTACAACGGTATGTGTATTTTTTCCCTAGGCCATTCTGGTTAAGCGTTTGGAGCATTAGAATTGCGAAAAATTTTTTGCCTTCTCAACCATTTCTTGGCTTCAAACTCCCATATCTCGCGAACGGATTGACCTAACCCAAAAATTCCTATTGCATCTGAAAGTAGAAACTCGCCCGATTACAGCGGTACGTGTATTTTTTCCCTAGGCCATTCTGGTTAAGCGTTTGGAGCAGCAGAATTGCGAAAAATTTTTTGCCTTCTCAACCATTTCTTGGCTTCAAACTCCCATATCTCGCGAACGGATTTTCCTAACCGAAAAATTCCTATTGCATCTGAAAGTAGAAACTCGCCCGATTACAGCGGTACGTGTATTTTTTCCCTAGGCCATACTGGTTAAGCGTTTGGAGTAGCAGAATTGCGAAAAATTTGTTGTCTTCTCAACCATTTCTTAGCTTCAAACTCCCATATCTCGCGAACGGATTGACCTAACCCAAAAATTGCTGTTACATCTGAAAGTAGAAACTCGCCCGATTACAACGGTATGTGTATTTTTTCCCTAGGCCATTCTGCTTAAGCGTTTGGAGCAGCAGAATTGCGAAAAATTTTTTGCCTTCTCAACCATTTCTTGTCTTCAAACTCCCATATCTCGCGAACGGATTGACCTAACCCAAAAATTCCTGTTGCGTGTGAAAGTAGAAACTCGCCCGATTACAACGGTATGTGTATTTTTTCCCTAGGCCATTCTGGTTAAGCGTTTGGAGCAGCAGAAATGCGAAAAATGTTTTGCCTTCTCAACCATTTCTTGGCTTCAAACTCCCATATCTCGCGAACGGATTAACCTAACCCAAAAATTCCTATTGCATATGAAAGTAGAAACTCGCCCGATTACAAAGGTAGGTGTATTTTTCCCCTAGGCCATTCTGGTTAACCGTTTGGAGCAGCAGAATTGCGAAAAATTTTTTGCCTTCTCAACCATTTCTTGGCTTCAAACTCCCATATCTCGCGAACGGATTGACCTAACCCAAAAATTCCTATTGCATCTGAAAGTAGAAGCTCGCCCGATTACAACGGTATGTGTATTTTCTCCTATCCCATGCTGGTTAAGCGTTTGGAGCAGCAGAATTGCGAAAAATTTGTTGTCTTCTCAACCATTTCTTAGCTTCAAACTTCCATATCTCGAGAACGGATTGTCACAACCCAAAAATTCCTGTTACATCAGAAAGTAGAAACTCGCCCGATTACAACGGTATGTGTATTTTTTCCCTAGGCCATACTGGTTAAGCGTTTGGAGCAGCAGAATTGCGAAAAATTTGTTGTCTTCTCAACCATTTCTTAGCTTCAAACTCCCATATCTCGCGAACGGATTGACCTAACCCAAAAATTGCTGTTACATCTGAAAGTAGAAACTCGCCCGATTACAACGGTATGTGTATTTTTTCCCTAGGCCATCCTGGTTAAGCGTTTGGAGCAGCAGAAGTGCGAAAACTTTGTTCTCTTCTTAACCATTTCTTAGCTTCAAACTCCCATATCTCGCGAACGGATTGACCTAACCCAAAAATTCCTACTGCATCTGAAAGTAGAAACTCGCCCGATTACAGCGGTACGTGTATTTTTTCCCTAGGCCATTCTGGATAAGCGTTTGTAGCAGCAGAATTGCGAAAAATTTTTTGCCTTCTCAACCATTTCTTGTCTTCAAACTCCCATATCTCGCGAACGGATTGACCTAACCCAAAAATTCCTATTGCATCTGAAAGTAGAAGCTCGCCCGATTACAACGGTATGTGTATTTTCTCCTAGCCCATGCTGGTTAAGCGTTTGGAGCAGCAGAATTGCGAAAAATTTGTTGTCTTCTCAACCATTTCTTAGCTTCAAACTCCCATATCTCGCGAACGGATTGTCACAACCCAAAAATTCCTGTTACATCAGAAAGTAGAAACTCGCCCGATTACAACGGTATGTGTATTTTTTCCCTAGGCCATTCTGGTTAAGCGTTTGGAGCATTAGAATTGCGAAAAATTTTTTGCCTTCTCAACCATTTCTTGGCTTCAAACTCCCATATCTCGCGAACGGATTGACCTAACCCAAAAATTCCTATTTCATCTGAAAGTAGAAACTCGCCCGATTACAGCGGTACGTGTATTTTTTCCCTAGGCCATTCTGGTTAAGCGTTTGGAGCAGCAGAATTGCGAAAAATTTTTTGCCTTCTCAACCATTTCTTGGCTTCAAACTCCCATATCTCGCGAACGGATTGTCCTAACCGAAAAATTCCTATTGCATCTGAAAGTAGAAACTCGCCCGATTACAGCGGTACGTGTATTTTTTCCCTAGGCCATACTGGTTAAGCGTTTGGAGTAGCAGAATTGCGAAAAATTTTTTGCCTTCTCAACCATTTCTTGTCTTCAAACTCCCATATCTCGCGAACGGATTGACCTAACCCAAAAATTCCTGTTGCGTGTGAAAGTAGAAACTCGCCCGATTACAACGGTATGTGTATTTTTTCCCTAGGCCATTCTGGTTAAGCGTTTGGAGCAGCAGAAATGCGAAAAATGTTTTGCCTTCTCAACCATTTCTTGGCTTCAAACTCCCATATCTCGCGAACGGATTAACCTAACCCAAAAATTCCTATTGCATATGAAAGTAGAAACTCGCCCGATTACAAAGGTAGGTGTATTTTTCCCCTAGGCCATTCTGGTTAACCGTTTGGAGCAGCAGAATTGCGAAAAATTTTTTGCCTTCTCAACCATTTCTTGGCTTCAAACTCCCATATCTCGCGAACGGATTGACCTAACCCAAAAATTCCTATTGCATCTGAAAGTAGAAGCTCGCCCGATTACAACGGTATGTGTATTTTCTCCTATCCCATGCTGGTTAAGCGTTTGGAGCAGCAGAATTGCGAAAAATTTGTTGTCTTCTCAACCATTTCTTAGCTTCAAACTTCCATATCTCGAGAACGGATTGTCACAACCCAAAAATTCCTGTTACATCAGAAAGTAGAAACTCGCCCGATTACAACGGTATGTGTATTTTTTCCCTAGGCCATACTGGTTAAGCGTTTGGAGCAGCAGAATTGCGAAAAATTTGTTGTCTTCTCAACCATTTCTTAGCTTCAAACTCCCATATCTCGCGAACGGATTGACCTAACCCAAAAATTGCTGTTACATCTGAAAGTAGAAACTCGCCCGATTACAACGGTATGTGTATTTTTTCCCTAGGCCATTCTGGTTAAGCGTTTGGAGCAGCAGAAGTGCGAAAACTTTGTTCTCTTCTTAACCATTTCTTAGCTTCAAACTCCCATATCTCGCGAACGGATTGACCTAACCCAAAAATTCCTACTGCATCTGAAAGTAGAAACTCGCCCGATTACAGCGGTACGTGTATTTTTTCCCTAGGCCATTCTGGATAAGCGTTTGTAGCAGCAGAATTGCGAAAAATTTTTTGCCTTCTCAACCATTTCTTGTCTTCAAACTCCCATATCTCGCGAACGGATTGACCTAACCCAAAAATTCCTATTGCATCTGAAAGTAGAAGCTCGCCCGATTACAACGGTATGTGTATTTTCTCCTAGCCCATGCTGGTTAAGCGTTTGGAGCAGCAGAATTGCGAAAAATTTGTTGTCTTCTCAACCATTTCTTAGCTTCAAACTCCCATTTCTCGCGAACGGATTGTCACAACCCAAAAATTCCTGTTACATCAGAAAGTAGAAACTCGCCCGATTACAACGGTATGTGTATTTTTTCCCTAGGCCATTCTGGTTAAGCGTTTGGAGCATTAGAATTGCGAAAAATTTTTTGCCTTCTCAACCATTTCTTGGCTTCAAACTCCCATATCTCGCGAACGGATTGACCTAACCCAAAAATTCCTATTGCATCTGAAAGTAGAAACTCGCCCGATTACAGCGGTACGTGTATTTTTTCCCTAGGCCATTCTGGTTAAGCGTTTGGAGCAGCAGAATTGCGAAAAATTTTTTGCCTTCTCAACCATTTCTTGGCTTCAAACTCCCATATCTCGCGAACGGATTGTCCTAACCGAAAAATTCCTATTGCATCTGAAAGTAGAAACTCGCCCGATTACAGCGGTACGTGTATTTTTTCCCTAGGCCATACTGGTTAAGCGTTTGGAGTAGCAGAATTGCGAAAAATTTTTTGCCTTCTCAACCATTTCTTGGCTTCAAACTCCCATATCTCGCGAACGGATTGACCTAACCCAAAAATTCCTATTGCATCTGAAAGTAGAAGCTCGCCCGATTACAACGGTATGTGTATTTTCTCCTATCCCATGCTGGTTAAGCGTTTGGAGCAGCAGAATTGCGAAAAATTTGTTGTCTTCTCAACCATTTCTTAGCTTCAAACTTCCATATCTCGCGAACGGATTGTCACAACCCAAAAATTCCTGTTACATCAGAAAGTAGAAACTCGCCCGATTACAACGGTATGTGTATTTTTTCCCTGGGCCATACTGGTTAAGCGTTTGGAGCAGCAGAATTGCGAAAAATTTGTTGTCTTCTCAACCATTTCTTAGCTTCAAACTCCCATATCTCGCGAACGGATTGACCTAATCCAAAAATTGCTGTTACATCTGAAAGTAGAAACTCGCCCGATTACAACGGTATGTGTATTTTTTCCCTAGGCCATTCTGGTTAAGCGTTTGGAGCAGCAGAAGTGCGAAAACTTTGTTCTCTTCTTAACCATTTCTTAGCTTCAAACTCCCATATCTCGCGAACGGATTGACCTAACCCAAAAATTCCTACTGCATCTGAAAGTAGAAACTCGCCCGATTACAGCGGTACGTGTATTTTTTCCCTAGGCCATTCTGGATAAGCGTTTGTAGCAGCAGAATTGCGAAAAATTTTTTGCCTTCTCAACCATTTCTTGTCTTCAAACTCCCATATCTCGCGAACGGATTGACCTAACCCAAAAATTCCTATTGCATCTGAAAGTAGAAGCTCGCCCGATTACAACGGTATGTGTATTTTCTCCTAGCCCATGCTGGTTAAGCGTTTGGAGCAGCAGAATTGCGAAAAATTTGTTGTCTTCTCAACCATTTCTTAGCTTCAAACTCCCATTTCTCGCGAACGGATTGTCACAACCCAAAAATTCCTGTTACATCAGAAAGTAGAAACTCGCCCGATTACAACGGTATGTGTATTTTTTCCCTAGGCCATTCTGGTTAAGCGTTTGGAGCATTAGAATTGCGAAAAATTTTTTGCCTTCTCAACCATTTCTTGGCTTCAAACTCCCATATCTCGCGAACGGATTGACCTAACCCAAAAATTCCTATTGCATCTGAAAGTAGAAACTCGCCCGATTACAGCGGTACGTGTATTTTTTCCCTAGGCCATTCTGGTTAAGCGTTTGGAGCAGCAGAATTGCGAAAAATTTTTTGCCTTCTCAACCATTTCTTGGCTTCAAACTCCCATATCTCGCGAACGGATTGTCCTAACCGAAAAATTCCTATTGCATCTGAAAGTAGAAACTCGCCCGATTACAGCGGTACGTGTATTTTTTCCCTAGGCCATACTGGTTAAGCGTTTGGAGTAGCAGAATTGCGAAAAATTTTTTGCCTTCTCAACCATTTCTTGGCTTCAAACTCCCATATCTCGCGAACGGATTGACCTAACCCAAAAATTCCTATTGCATCTGAAAGTAGAAGCTCGCCCGATTACAACGGTATGTGTATTTTCTCCTATCCCATGCTGGTTAAGCGTTTGGAGCAGCAGAATTGCGAAAAATTTGTTGTCTTCTCAACCATTTCTTAGCTTCAAACTTCCATATCTCGCGAACGGATTGTCACAACCCAAAAATTCCTGTTACATCAGAAAGTAGAAACTCGCCCGATTACAACGGTATGTGTATTTTTTCCCTGGGCCATACTGGTTAAGCGTTTGGAGCAGCAGAATTGCGAAAAATTTGTTGTCTTCTCAACCATTTCTTAGCTTCAAACTCCCATATCTCGCGAACGGATTGACCTAATCCAAAAATTGCTGTTACATCTGAAAGTAGAAACTCGCCCGATTACAACGGTATGTGTATTTTTTCCCTAGGCCATTCTGGTTAAGCGTTTGGAGCAGCAGAAGTGCGAAAACTTTGTTCTCTTCTTAACCATTTCTTAGCTTCAAACTCCCATATCTCGCGAACGGATTGACCTAACCCAAAAATTCCTACTGCATCTGAAAGTAGAAACTCGCCCGATTACAGCGGTACGTGTATTTTTTCCCTAGGCCATTCTGGATAAGCGTTTGTAGCAGCAGAATTGCGAAAAATTTTTTGCCTTCTCAACCATTTCTTGTCTTCAAACTCCCATATCTCGCGAACGGATTGACCTAACCCAAAAATTCCTATTGCATCTGAAAGTAGAAGCTCGCCCGATTACAACGGTATGTGTATTTTCTCCTAGCCCATGCTGGTTAAGCGTTTGGAGCAGCAGAATTGCGAAAAATTTGTTGTCTTCTCAACCATTTCTTAGCTTCAAACTCCCATATCTCGCGAACGGATTGTCACAACCCAAAAATTCCTGTTACATCAGAAAGTAGAAACTCGCCCGATTACAACGGTATGTGTATTTTTTCCCTAGGCCATTCTGGTTAAGCGTTTGGAGCATTAGAATTGCGAAAAATTTTTTGCCTTCTCAACCATTTCTTGGCTTCAAACTCCCATATCTCGCGAACGGATTGACCTAACCCAAAAATTCCTATTGCATCTGAAAGTAGAAACTCGCCCGATTACAGCGGTACGTGTATTTTTTCCCTAGGCCATTCTGGTTAAGCGTTTGGAGCAGCAGAATTGCGAAAAATTTTTTGCCTTCTCAACCATTTCTTGGCTTCAAACTCCCATATCTCGCGAACGGATTGTCCTAACCGAAAAATTCCTATTGCATCTGAAAGTAGAAACTCGCCCGATTACAGCGGTACGTGTATTTTTTCCCTAGGCCATACTGGTTAAGCGTTTGGAGTAGCAGAATTGCGAAAAATTTGTTGTCTTCTCAACCATTTCTTAGCTTCAAACTCCCATATCTCGCGAACGGATTGACCTAACCCAAAAATTGCTGTTACATCTGAAAGTAGAAACTCGCCCGATTACAACGGTATGTGTATTTTTTCCCTAGGCCATTCTGGTTAAGCGTTTGGAGCAGCAGAATTGCGAAAAATTTTTTGCCTTCTCAACCATTTCTTGGCTTCAAACTCCCATATCTCGCGAACGGATTAACCTAACCCAAAAATTCCTATTGCATATGAAAGTAGAAACTCGCCCGATTACAAAGGTAGGTGTATTTTTCCCCTAGGCCATTCTGGTTAAGCGTTTGGAGCAGCAGAATTGCGAAAAATTTTTTGCCTTCTCAACCATTTCTTGGCTTCAAACTCCCATATCTCGCGAACGGATTGACCTAACCCAAAAATTCCTATTGCATCTGAAAGTAGAAGCTCGCCCGATTACAACGGTATGTGTATTTTCTCCTATCCCATGCTGGTTAAGCGTTTGGAGCAGCAGAATTGCGAAAAATTTGTTGTCTTCTCAACCATTTCTTAGCTTCAAACTTCCATATCTCGCGAACGGATTGTCACAACCCAAAAATTCCTGTTACATCAGAAAGTAGAAACTCGCCCGATTACAACGGTATGTGTATTTTTTCCCTAGGCCATACTGGTTAAGCGTTTGGAGCAGCAGAATTGCGAAAAATTTGTTGTCTTCTCAACCATTTCTTAGCTTCAAACTCCCATATCTCGCGAACGGATTGACCTAACCCAAAAATTGCTGTTACATCTGAAAGTAGAAACTCGCCCGATTACAACGGTATGTGTATTTTTTCCCTAGGCCATTCTGGTTAAGCGTTTGGAGCAGCAGAAGTGCGAAAACTTTGTTCTCTTCTTAACCATTTCTTAGCTTCAAACTCCCATATCTCGCGAACGGATTGACCTAACCCAAAAATTCCTACTGCATCTGAAAGTAGAAACTCGCCCGATTACAGCGGTACGTGTATTTTTTCCCTAGGCCATTCTGGATAAGCGTTTGTAGCAGCAGAATTGCGAAAAATTTTTTGCCTTCTCAACCATTTCTTGTCTTCAAACTCCCATATCTCGCGAACGGATTGACCTAACCCAAAAATTCCTATTGCATCTGAAAGTAGAAGCTCGCCCGATTACAACGGTATGTGTATTTTCTCCTAGCCCATGCTGGTTAAGCGTTTGGAGCAGCAGAATTGCGAAAAATTTGTTGTCTTCTCAACCATTTCTTAGCTTCAAACTCCCATATCTCGCGAACGGATTGTCACAACCCAAAAATTCCTGTTACATCAGAAAGTAGAAACTCGCCCGATTACAACGGTATGTGTATTTTTTCCCTAGGCCATTCTGGTTAAGCGTTTGGAGCATTAGAATTGCGAAAAATTTTTTGCCTTCTCAACCATTTCTTGGCTTCAAACTCCCATATCTCGCGAACGGATTGACCTAACCCAAAAATTCCTATTGCATCTGAAAGTAGAAACTCGCCCGATTACAGCGGTACGTGTATTTTTTCCCTAGGCCATTCTGGTTAAGCGTTTGGAGCAGCAGAATTGCGAAAAATTTTTTGCCTTCTCAACCATTTCTTGGCTTCAAACTCCCATATCTCGCGAACGGATTGTCCTAACCGAAAAATTCCTATTGCATCTGAAAGTAGAAACTCGCCCGATTACAGCGGTACGTGTATTTTTTCCCTAGGCCATACTGGTTAAGCGTTTGGAGTAGCAGAATTGCGAAAAATTTTTTGCCTTCTCAACCATTTCTTGGCTTCAAACTCCCATATCTCGCGAACGGATTGACCTAACCCAAAAATTCCTATTGCATCTGAAAGTAGAAGCTCGCCCGATTACAACGGTATGTGTATTTTCTCCTATCCCATGCTGGTTAAGCGTTTGGAGCAGCAGAATTGCGAAAAATTTGTTGTCTTCTCAACCATTTCTTAGCTTCAAACTTCCATATCTCGCGAACGGATTGTCACAACCCAAAAATTCCTGTTACATCAGAAAGTAGAAACTCGCCCGATTACAACGGTATGTGTATTTTTTCCCTAGGCCATACTGGTTAAGCGTTTGGAGCAGCAGAATTGCGAAAAATTTGTTGTCTTCTCAACCATTTCTTAGCTTCAAACTCCCATATCTCGCGAACGATTGACCTAACCCAAAAATTGCTGTTACATCTGAAAGTAGAAACTCGCCCGATTACAACGGTATGTGTATTTTTTCCCTAGGCCATTCTGGTTAAGCGTTTGGAGCAGCAGAAGTGCGAAAACTTTGTTCTCTTCTTAACCATTTCTTAGCTTCAAACTCCCATATCTCGCGAACGGATTGACCTAACCCAAAAATTCCTACTGCATCTGAAAGTAGAAACTCGCCCGATTACAGCGGTACGTGTATTTTTTCCCTGGGCCATTCTGGATAAGCGTTTGTAGCAGCAGAATTGCGAAAAATTTTTTGCCTTCTCAACCATTTCTTGTCTTCAAACTCCCATATCTCGCGAACGGATTGACCTAACCCAAAAATTCCTATTGCATCTGAAAGTAGAAGCTCGCCCGATTACAACGGTATGTGTATTTTCTCCTAGCCCATGCTGGTTAAGCGTTTGGAGCAGCAGAATTGCGAAAAATTTGTTGTCTTCTCAACCATTTCTTAGCTTCAAACTCCCATATCTCGCGAACGGATTGTCACAACCCAAAAATTCCTGTTACATCAGAAAGTAGAAACTCGCCCGATTACAACGGTATGTGTATTTTTTCCCTAGGCCATTCTGGTTAAGCGTTTGGAGCATTAGAATTGCGAAAAATTTTTTGCCTTCTCAACCATTTCTTGGCTTCAAACTCCCATATCTCGCGAACGGATTGACCTAACCCAAAAATTCCTATTGCATCTGAAAGTAGAAACTCGCCCGATTACAGCGGTACGTGTATTTTTTCCCTAGGCCATTCTGGTTAAGCGTTTGGAGCAGCAGAATTGCGAAAAATTTTTTGCCTTCTCAACCATTTCTTGGCTTCAAACTCCCATATCTCGCGAACGGATTGTCCTAACCGAAAAATTCCTATTGCATCTGAAAGTAGAAACTCGCCCGATTACAGCGGTACGTGTATTTTTTCCCTAGGCCATACTGGTTAAGCGTTTGGAGTAGCAGAATTGCGAAAAATTTGTTGTCTTCTCAACCATTTCTTAGCTTCAAACTCCCATATCTCGCGAACGGATTGACCTAACCCAAAAATTGCTGTTACATCTGAAAGTAGAAACTCGCCCGATTACAACGGTATGTGTATTTTTTCCCTAGGCCATTCTGGTTAAGCGTTTGGAGCAGCAGAATTGCGAAAAATTTTTTGCCTTCTCAACCATTTCTTGGCTTCTAACTCCCATATCTCGCGAACGGATTGACCTAACCCAAAAATTCCTATTGCATCTGAAAGTAGAAACTCGCCCGATTACAGCGGTACGTGTATTTTTTCCCTAGGCCATTCTGGTTAAGCGTTTGGAGCAGCAGAAGTGCGAAAAATGTTTTGCCTTCTCAACCATTTCTTGGCTTCAAACTCCCATATCTCGCGAACGGATTAACCTAACCCAAAAATTCCTATTGCATATGAAAGTAGAAACTCGCCCGATTACAAAGGTAGGTGTATTTTTTCCCTAGGCCATTCTGGTTAAGCGTTTGGAGCAGCAGAATTGCGAAAAATTTTTTGCCTTCTCAACCATTTCTTGGCTTCAAACTCCCATATCTCGCGAACGGATTGACCTAACCCAAAAATTCCTATTGCATCTGAAAGTAGAAACTCGCCCGATTACAGCGGTACGTGTATTTTTTCCCTAGGCCATACTGGTTAAGCGTTTGGAGCAGCAGAATTGCGAAAAATTTGTTGTCTTCTCAACCATTTCTTAGCTTCAAACTCCCATATCTCGCGAACGGATTGACCTAACCCAAAAATTGCTGTTACATCTGAAAGTAGAAACTCGCCCGATTACAACGGTATGTGTATTTTTTTCCCTAGGCCATTCTGGTTAAGCGTTTGGAGCAGCAGAATTGCGAAAAATTTTTTGCCTTCTCAACCATTTCTTGTCTTCAAACTCCCATATCTCGCGAACGGGTTGACATAACCCAAAAATTCCTATTGCATCTGAAAGTTGAAACTCGCCCGATTACAACGGTATGTGTATTTTTTCCCTAGGCCAATCTGGTTAAGCGTTTGGAGCATTACAATTGCGAAAAATTTTTTGCCTTCTCAACCATTTCTTGGCTTCAAACTCCCATATCTCGCGAACGGATTAACCTAACCCAAAAATTCCTATTGCATCTGAAAGTAGAAACTCGCCCGATTACAACGGTAGGTGTATTTTTTCCCTAGGCCATTCTGGTTAAGCGTTTGGAGAAGCAGAAGTGCGAAAACTTTGTTCTCTTCTTAACCATTCCTTAGCTTCAAACTCCCATATCTCGCGAACGGATTGACCTAACCCAAAAATTCCTATTGCATCTGAAAGTAGAAACTCGCTCGATTACAGCGGTATGAGTATTTTTTCCCTAGGCCACTCTGGTTAAGCGTTTGGAGCAGCAGAATTGCGAAAAATTTTGCCTTCTCAACCATTTCTTGGCTTCAAACTCCCATATCTCGCGAACGGATTGACCTAACCCAAAGATTCCTGTTGCGTGTGAAAGTAGAAAATCGCCCGGTTACAACGGTATGTGTATTTCTTCCCTAGCCCATTCTGGTTAAGCGTTTGGAGCAGCAGAATTGCGAAAAATTTGTTGTCTTCTCAACCATTTCTTAGCTTCAAAGTCCCATATCTCGCGAACGGATTGACCAAACCCAAAAATTCCTGCTGCGCCAGAATGTAGAAACTCGCCCGATTACAACGGTAGGTGTATTTTTTCCCTAGGCCATTCTGGTTAAGCGTTTGGAGAAGCAGAAGTGCGAAAACTTTGTTCTCTTCTTAACCATTTCTTAGCTTCAAACTCCCATATCTCGCGAACGGATTGACCTAACCCAAAAATTGCTGTTACATCTGAAAGTAGAAACTCGCCCGATTACAACGGTATGTGTATTTTTTTCCCTAGGCCATTCTGGTTAAGCGTTTGGAGCAGCAGAATTGCGAAAAATTTTTTGCCTTCTCAACCATTTCTTGTCTTCAAACTCCCATATCTCGCGAACGGATTGTCCTAACCGAAAAATTCCTATTGCATCTGAAAGTAGAAACTCGCCCGATTACAGCGGTACGTGTATTTTTTCCCTAGGCCATACTGGTTAAGCGTTTGGAGCAGCAGAATTGCGAAAAATTTGTTGTCTTCTCAACCATTTCTTAGCTTCAAACTCCCATATCTCGCGAACGGATTGACCTAACCCAAAAATTGCTGTTACATCTGAAAGTAGAAACTCGCCCGATTACAACGGTATGTGTATTTTTTCCGTAGGCCATTCTGGTTAAGCGTTTGGAGAAGCAGAAGTGCGAAAACTTTGTTCTCTTCTTAACCATTTCTTAGCTTCAATCTCCCATATCTCGCGAACGGATTGACCTAACCCAAAAATTCCTATTGCATCTGAAAGTAGAAACTGGCTCGATTACAGCGGTATGTGTATTTTTTCCCTAGGCCATTCTGGTTAAGCGTTTGGAGCAGCAGAATTGCGAAAAATTTTTTGCCTTCTGAACCATTTCTTGGCTTCAAACTCCCATATCTCGCGAACGGATTGACCTATCCCAAAGATTCCTGTTGCGTGTGAAAGTAGAAAATCGCCCGATTACAACGGTATGTGTATTTCTTCCCTAGCCCATTCTGGTTAAGCGTTTGGAGCAGCAGAATTGCGAAAAATTTGTTGTCTTCTCAACCATTTCTTAGCTTCAAAGTCCCATATCTCGCGAACGGATTGACCAAACCCAAAAATTCCTGCTGCGCCAGAATGTAGAAACTCGCCCGATTACAACGGTATGTGTATTTTTTCCCTAGGCCATTCTGGTTAAGCGTTTGGATCAGCAGAATTGCGAAAAATTGTATGCCTTCTCAACCATTTCTTGGCTTCAAACTCCCATATCTCGCGAACGGATTGACCTAACCCAAAAATTCCTGTTGCGTGTGAAAGTAGAAACTCGCCCGATTACAACGGTATGTGTATTTTCTCCTATCCCATGCTGGTTAAGCGTTTGGAGCAGCAGAATTGCGAAAAATTTGTTGTCTTCTCAACCATTTCTTAGCTTCAAACTTCCATATCTCGCGAACGGATTGTCACAACCCAAAAATTCCTGTTACATCAGAAAGTAGAAACTCGCCCGATTACAACGGTATGTGTATTTTTTCCCTAGGCCATACTGGTTAAGCGTTTGGAGCAGCAGAATTGCGAAAAATTTGTTGTCTTCTCAACCATTTCTTAGCTTCAAACTCCCATATCTCGCGAACGGATTGACCTAACCCAAAAATTGCTGTTACATCTGAAAGTAGAAACTCGCCCGATTACAACGGTATGTGTATTTTTTCCCTAGGCCATTCTGGTTAAGCGTTTGGAGCAGCAGAAGTGCGAAAACTTTGTTCTCTTCTTAACCATTTCTTAGCTTCAAACTCCCATATCTCGCGAACGGATTGACCTAACCCAAAAATTCCTACTGCATCTGAAAGTAGAAACTCGCCCGATTACAGCGGTACGTGTATTTTTTCCCTAGGCCATTCTGGATAAGCGTTTGTAGCAGCAGAATTGCGAAAAATTTTTTGCCTTCTCAACCATTTCTTGTCTTCAAACTCCCATATCTCGCGAACGGATTGACCTAACCCAAAAATTCCTATTGCATCTGAAAGTAGAAGCTCGCCCGATTACAACGGTATGTGTATTTTCTCCTAGCCCATGCTGGTTAAGCGTTTGGAGCAGCAGAATTGCGAAAAATTTGTTGTCTTCTCAACCATTTCTTAGCTTCAAACTCCCATATCTCGCGAACGGATTGTCACAACCCAAAAATTCCTGTTACATCAGAAAGTAGAAACTCGCCCGATTACAACGGTATGTGTATTTTTTCCCTAGGCCATTCTGGTTAAGCGTTTGGAGCATTAGAATTGCGAAAAATTTTTTGCCTTCTCAACCATTTCTTGGCTTCAAACTCCCATATCTCGCGAACGGATTGACCTAACCCAAAAATTCCTATTGCATCTGAAAGTAGAAACTCGCCCGATTACAGCGGTACGTGTATTTTTTCCCTAGGCCATTCTGGTTAAGCGTTTGGAGCAGCAGAATTGCGAAAAATTTTTTGCCTTCTCAACCATTTCTTGGCTTCAAACTCCCATATCTCGCGAACGGATTGTCCTAACCGAAAAATTCCTATTGCATCTGAAAGTAGAAACTCGCCCGATTACAGCGGTACGTGTATTTTTTCCCTAGGCCATACTGGTTAAGCGTTTGGAGTAGCAGAATTGCGAAAAATTTTTTGCCTTCTCAACCATTTCTTGGCTTCAAACTCCCATATCTCGCGAACGGATTGACCTAACCCAAAAATTCCTATTGCATCTGAAAGTAGAAGCTCGCCCGATTACAACGGTATGTGTATTTTCTCCTATCCCATGCTGGTTAAGCGTTTGGAGCAGCAGAATTGCGAAAAATTTGTTGTCTTCTCAACCATTTCTTAGCTTCAAACTTCCATATCTCGCGAACGGATTGTCACAACCCAAAAATTCCTGTTACATCAGAAAGTAGAAACTCGCCCGATTACAACGGTATGTGTATTTTTTCCCTAGGCCATACTGGTTAAGCGTTTGGAGCAGCAGAATTGCGAAAAATTTGTTGTCTTCTCAACCATTTCTTAGCTTCAAACTCCCATATCTCGCGAACGATTGACCTAACCCAAAAATTGCTGTTACATCTGAAAGTAGAAACTCGCCCGATTACAACGGTATGTGTATTTTTTCCCTAGGCCATTCTGGTTAAGCGTTTGGAGCAGCAGAAGTGCGAAAACTTTGTTCTCTTCTTAACCATTTCTTAGCTTCAAACTCCCATATCTCGCGAACGGATTGACCTAACCCAAAAATTCCTACTGCATCTGAAAGTAGAAACTCGCCCGATTACAGCGGTACGTGTATTTTTTCCCTGGGCCATTCTGGATAAGCGTTTGTAGCAGCAGAATTGCGAAAAATTTTTTGCCTTCTCAACCATTTCTTGTCTTCAAACTCCCATATCTCGCGAACGGATTGACCTAACCCAAAAATTCCTATTGCATCTGAAAGTAGAAGCTCGCCCGATTACAACGGTATGTGTATTTTCTCCTAGCCCATGCTGGTTAAGCGTTTGGAGCAGCAGAATTGCGAAAAATTTGTTGTCTTCTCAACCATTTCTTAGCTTCAAACTCCCATATCTCGCGAACGGATTGTCACAACCCAAAAATTCCTGTTACATCAGAAAGTAGAAACTCGCCCGATTACAACGGTATGTGTATTTTTTCCCTAGGCCATTCTGGTTAAGCGTTTGGAGCATTAGAATTGCGAAAAATTTTTTGCCTTCTCAACCATTTCTTGGCTTCAAACTCCCATATCTCGCGAACGGATTGACCTAACCCAAAAATTCCTATTGCATCTGAAAGTAGAAACTCGCCCGATTACAGCGGTACGTG
Organism: Ptiloglossa arizonensis; assembly: GCF_051014685.1. NCBI lineage: Eukaryota > Metazoa > Arthropoda > Insecta > Hymenoptera > Colletidae > Ptiloglossa > Ptiloglossa arizonensis. Next base: position 67,634 of record NW_027478473.1, read on the forward strand.
TATTTTTTCCCTAGGCCATTCTGGTTAAGCGTTTGGAGCAGCAGAATTGCGAAAAATTTTTTGCCTTCTCAACCATTTCTTGGCTTCAAACTCCCATATCTCGCGAACGGATTGTCCTAACCGAAAAATTCCTATTGCATCTGAAAGTAGAAACTCGCCCGATTACAGCGGTACGTGTATTTTTTCCCTAGGCCATACTGGTTAAGCGTTTGGAGTAGCAGAATTGCGAAAAATTTGTTGTCTTCTCAACCATTTCTTAGCTTCAAACTCCCATATCTCGCGAACGGATTGACCTAACCCAAAAATTGCTGTTACATCTGAAAGTAGAAACTCGCCCGATTACAACGGTATGTGTATTTTTTCCCTAGGCCATTCTGGTTAAGCGTTTGGAGCAGCAGAATTGCGAAAAATTTTTTGCCTTCTCAACCATTTCTTGGCTTCTAACTCCCATATCTCGCGAACGGATTGACCTAACCCAAAAATTCCTATTGCATCTGAAAGTAGAAACTCGCCCGATTACAGCGGTACGTGTATTTTTTCCCTAGGCCATTCTGGTTAAGCGTTTGGAGCAGCAGAAGTGCGAAAAATGTTTTGCCTTCTCAACCATTTCTTGGCTTCAAACTCCCATATCTCGCGAACGGATTAACCTAACCCAAAAATTCCTATTGCATATGAAAGTAGAAACTCGCCCGATTACAAAGGTAGGTGTATTTTTTCCCTAGGCCATTCTGGTTAAGCGTTTGGAGCAGCAGAATTGCGAAAAATTTTTTGCCTTCTCAACCATTTCTTGGCTTCAAACTCCCATATCTCGCGAACGGATTGACCTAACCCAAAAATTCCTATTGCATCTGAAAGTAGAAACTCGCCCGATTACAGCGGTACGTGTATTTTTTCCCTAGGCCATACTGGTTAAGCGTTTGGAGCAGCAGAATTGCGAAAAATTTGTTGTCTTCTCAACCATTTCTTAGCTTCAAACTCCCATATCTCGCGAACGGATTGACCTAACCCAAAAATTGCTGTTACATCTGAAAGTAGAAACTCGCCCGATTACAACGGTATGTGTATTTTTTTCCCTAGGCCATTCTGGTTAAGCGTTTGGAGCAGCAGAATTGCGAAAAATTTTTTGCCTTCTCAACCATTTCTTGTCTTCAAACTCCCATATCTCGCGAACGGGTTGACATAACCCAAAAATTCCTATTGCATCTGAAAGTTGAAACTCGCCCGATTACAACGGTATGTGTATTTTTTCCCTAGGCCAATCTGGTTAAGCGTTTGGAGCATTACAATTGCGAAAAATTTTTTGCCTTCTCAACCATTTCTTGGCTTCAAACTCCCATATCTCGCGAACGGATTAACCTAACCCAAAAATTCCTATTGCATCTGAAAGTAGAAACTCGCCCGATTACAACGGTAGGTGTATTTTTTCCCTAGGCCATTCTGGTTAAGCGTTTGGAGAAGCAGAAGTGCGAAAACTTTGTTCTCTTCTTAACCATTCCTTAGCTTCAAACTCCCATATCTCGCGAACGGATTGACCTAACCCAAAAATTCCTATTGCATCTGAAAGTAGAAACTCGCTCGATTACAGCGGTATGAGTATTTTTTCCCTAGGCCACTCTGGTTAAGCGTTTGGAGCAGCAGAATTGCGAAAAATTTTGCCTTCTCAACCATTTCTTGGCTTCAAACTCCCATATCTCGCGAACGGATTGACCTAACCCAAAGATTCCTGTTGCGTGTGAAAGTAGAAAATCGCCCGGTTACAACGGTATGTGTATTTCTTCCCTAGCCCATTCTGGTTAAGCGTTTGGAGCAGCAGAATTGCGAAAAATTTGTTGTCTTCTCAACCATTTCTTAGCTTCAAAGTCCCATATCTCGCGAACGGATTGACCAAACCCAAAAATTCCTGCTGCGCCAGAATGTAGAAACTCGCCCGATTACAACGGTAGGTGTATTTTTTCCCTAGGCCATTCTGGTTAAGCGTTTGGAGAAGCAGAAGTGCGAAAACTTTGTTCTCTTCTTAACCATTTCTTAGCTTCAAACTCCCATATCTCGCGAACGGATTGACCTAACCCAAAAATTGCTGTTACATCTGAAAGTAGAAACTCGCCCGATTACAACGGTATGTGTATTTTTTTCCCTAGGCCATTCTGGTTAAGCGTTTGGAGCAGCAGAATTGCGAAAAATTTTTTGCCTTCTCAACCATTTCTTGTCTTCAAACTCCCATATCTCGCGAACGGATTGTCCTAACCGAAAAATTCCTATTGCATCTGAAAGTAGAAACTCGCCCGATTACAGCGGTACGTGTATTTTTTCCCTAGGCCATACTGGTTAAGCGTTTGGAGCAGCAGAATTGCGAAAAATTTGTTGTCTTCTCAACCATTTCTTAGCTTCAAACTCCCATATCTCGCGAACGGATTGACCTAACCCAAAAATTGCTGTTACATCTGAAAGTAGAAACTCGCCCGATTACAACGGTATGTGTATTTTTTCCGTAGGCCATTCTGGTTAAGCGTTTGGAGAAGCAGAAGTGCGAAAACTTTGTTCTCTTCTTAACCATTTCTTAGCTTCAATCTCCCATATCTCGCGAACGGATTGACCTAACCCAAAAATTCCTATTGCATCTGAAAGTAGAAACTGGCTCGATTACAGCGGTATGTGTATTTTTTCCCTAGGCCATTCTGGTTAAGCGTTTGGAGCAGCAGAATTGCGAAAAATTTTTTGCCTTCTGAACCATTTCTTGGCTTCAAACTCCCATATCTCGCGAACGGATTGACCTATCCCAAAGATTCCTGTTGCGTGTGAAAGTAGAAAATCGCCCGATTACAACGGTATGTGTATTTCTTCCCTAGCCCATTCTGGTTAAGCGTTTGGAGCAGCAGAATTGCGAAAAATTTGTTGTCTTCTCAACCATTTCTTAGCTTCAAAGTCCCATATCTCGCGAACGGATTGACCAAACCCAAAAATTCCTGCTGCGCCAGAATGTAGAAACTCGCCCGATTACAACGGTATGTGTATTTTTTCCCTAGGCCATTCTGGTTAAGCGTTTGGATCAGCAGAATTGCGAAAAATTGTATGCCTTCTCAACCATTTCTTGGCTTCAAACTCCCATATCTCGCGAACGGATTGACCTAACCCAAAAATTCCTGTTGCGTGTGAAAGTAGAAACTCGCCCGATTACAACGGTATGTGTATATTTTCCCTAGCCCATTCTGGTTAAGCGTTTAGAGCAGCAGAATTGCGAAAAATATTTTGCCTTCTCAACAATTTCTTGGCTTCAAACTCCCATATCTCGCGAACGGATTGACCTATCCCAAAGATTCCTGTTGCGTGTGAAAGTAGAAAATCGCCCGATTACAACGGTATGTGTATTTCTTCCCTAGCCCATTCTGGTTAAGCGTTTGGAGCAGCAGAATTGCGAAAAATTTGTTGTCTTCTCAACCATTTCTTAGCTTCAAAGTCCCATATCTCGCGAACGGATTGACCTAACCCAAAAATTCCTATTGCATCTGAAAGTAGAAGCTCGCCCGATTACAACGGTATGTGTATTTTCTCCTAGCCCATGCTGGTTAAGCGTTTGGAGCAGCAGAATTGCGAAAAATTTGTTGTCTTCTCAACCATTTCTTAGCTTCAAACTCCCATATCTCGCGAACGGATTGTCACAACCCAAAAATTCCTGTTACATCAGAAAGTAGAAACTCGCCCGATTACAACGGTATGTGTATTTTTTCCCTAGGCCATTCTGGTTAAGCGTTTGGAGCATTAGAATTGCGAAAAATTTTTTGCCTTCTCAACCATTTCTTGGCTTCAAACTCCCATATCTCGCGAACGGATTGACCTAACCCAAAAATTCCTATTGCATCTGAAAGTAGAAACTCGCCCGATTACAGCGGTACGTGTATTTTTTCCCTAGGCCATTCTGGTTAAGCGTTTGGAGCAGCAGAATTGCGAAAAATTTTTTGCCTTCTCAACCATTTCTTGGCTTCAAACTCCCATATCTCGCGAACGGATTGTCCTAACCGAAAAATTCCTATTGCATCTGAAAGTAGAAACTCGCCCGATTACAGCGGTACGTGTATTTTTTCCCTAGGCCATACTGGTTAAGCGTTTGGAGTAGCAGAATTGCGAAAAATTTTTTGCCTTCTCAACCATTTCTTGGCTTCAAACTCCCATATCTCGCGAACGGATTGACCTAACCCAAAAATTCCTATTGCATCTGAAAGTAGAAGCTCGCCCGATTACAACGGTATGTGTATTTTCTCCTATCCCATGCTGGTTAAGCGTTTGGAGCAGCAGAATTGCGAAAAATTTGTTGTCTTCTCAACCATTTCTTAGCTTCAAACTTCCATATCTCGCGAACGGATTGTCACAACCCAAAAATTCCTGTTACATCAGAAAGTAGAAACTCGCCCGATTACAACGGTATGTGTATTTTTTCCCTAGGCCATACTGGTTAAGCGTTTGGAGCAGCAGAATTGCGAAAAATTTGTTGTCTTCTCAACCATTTCTTAGCTTCAAACTCCCATATCTCGCGAACGATTGACCTAACCCAAAAATTGCTGTTACATCTGAAAGTAGAAACTCGCCCGATTACAACGGTATGTGTATTTTTTCCCTAGGCCATTCTGGTTAAGCGTTTGGAGCAGCAGAAGTGCGAAAACTTTGTTCTCTTCTTAACCATTTCTTAGCTTCAAACTCCCATATCTCGCGAACGGATTGACCTAACCCAAAAATTCCTACTGCATCTGAAAGTAGAAACTCGCCCGATTACAGCGGTACGTGTATTTTTTCCCTGGGCCATTCTGGATAAGCGTTTGTAGCAGCAGAATTGCGAAAAATTTTTTGCCTTCTCAACCATTTCTTGTCTTCAAACTCCCATATCTCGCGAACGGATTGTCCTAACCGAAAAATTCCTATTGCATCTGAAAGTAGAAACTCGCCCGATTACAGCGGTACGTGTATTTTTTCCCTAGGCCATACTGGTTAAGCGTTTGGAGTAGCAGAATTGCGAAAAATTTGTTGTCTTCTCAACCATTTCTTAGCTTCAAACTCCCATATCTCGCGAACGGATTGACCTAACCCAAAAATTGCTGTTACATCTGAAAGTAGAAACTCGCCCGATTACAACGGTATGTGTATTTTTTCCCTAGGCCATTCTGGTTAAGCGTTTGGAGCAGCAGAATTGCGAAAAATTTTTTGCCTTCTCAACCATTTCTTGGCTTCTAACTCCCATATCTCGCGAACGGATTGACCTAACCCAAAAATTCCTATTGCATCTGAAAGTAGAAACTCGCCCGATTACAGCGGTACGTGTATTTTTTCCCTAGGCCATTCTGGTTAAGCGTTTGGAGCAGCAGAAGTGCGAAAAATGTTTTGCCTTCTCAACCATTTCTTGGCTTCAAACTCCCATATCTCGCGAACGGATTAACCTAACCCAAAAATTCCTATTGCATATGAAAGTAGAAACTCGCCCGATTACAAAGGTAGGTGTATTTTTTCCCTAGGCCATTCTGGTTAAGCGTTTGGAGCAGCAGAATTGCGAAAAATTTTTTGCCTTCTCAACCATTTCTTGGCTTCAAACTCCCATATCTCGCGAACGGATTGACCTAACCCAAAAATTCCTATTGCATCTGAAAGTAGAAACTCGCCCGATTACAGCGGTACGTGTATTTTTTCCCTAGGCCATACTGGTTAAGCGTTTGGAGCAGCAGAATTGCGAAAAATTTGTTGTCTTCTCAACCATTTCTTAGCTTCAAACTCCCATATCTCGCGAACGGATTGACCTAACCCAAAAATTGCTGTTACATCTGAAAGTAGAAACTCGCCCGATTACAACGGTATGTGTATTTTTTTCCCTAGGCCATTCTGGTTAAGCGTTTGGAGCAGCAGAATTGCGAAAAATTTTTTGCCTTCTCAACCATTTCTTGTCTTCAAACTCCCATATCTCGCGAACGGGTTGACATAACCCAAAAATTCCTATTGCATCTGAAAGTTGAAACTCGCCCGATTACAACGGTATGTGTATTTTTTCCCTAGGCCAATCTGGTTAAGCGTTTGGAGCATTACAATTGCGAAAAATTTTTTGCCTTCTCAACCATTTCTTGGCTTCAAACTCCCATATCTCGCGAACGGATTAACCTAACCCAAAAATTCCTATTGCATCTGAAAGTAGAAACTCGCCCGATTACAACGGTAGGTGTATTTTTTCCCTAGGCCATTCTGGTTAAGCGTTTGGAGAAGCAGAAGTGCGAAAACTTTGTTCTCTTCTTAACCATTCCTTAGCTTCAAACTCCCATATCTCGCGAACGGATTGACCTAACCCAAAAATTCCTATTGCATCTGAAAGTAGAAACTCGCTCGATTACAGCGGTATGAGTATTTTTTCCCTAGGCCACTCTGGTTAAGCGTTTGGAGCAGCAGAATTGCGAAAAATTTTGCCTTCTCAACCATTTCTTGGCTTCAAACTCCCATATCTCGCGAACGGATTGACCTAACCCAAAGATTCCTGTTGCGTGTGAAAGTAGAAAATCGCCCGGTTACAACGGTATGTGTATTTCTTCCCTAGCCCATTCTGGTTAAGCGTTTGGAGCAGCAGAATTGCGAAAAATTTGTTGTCTTCTCAACCATTTCTTAGCTTCAAAGTCCCATATCTCGCGAACGGATTGACCAAACCCAAAAATTCCTGCTGCGCCAGAATGTAGAAACTCGCCCGATTACAACGGTAGGTGTATTTTTTCCCTAGGCCATTCTGGTTAAGCGTTTGGAGAAGCAGAAGTGCGAAAACTTTGTTCTCTTCTTAACCATTTCTTAGCTTCAAACTCCCATATCTCGCGAACGGATTGACCTAACCCAAAAATTGCTGTTACATCTGAAAGTAGAAACTCGCCCGATTACAACGGTATGTGTATTTTTTTCCCTAGGCCATTCTGGTTAAGCGTTTGGAGCAGCAGAATTGCGAAAAATTTTTTGCCTTCTCAACCATTTCTTGTCTTCAAACTCCCATATCTCGCGAACGGATTGTCCTAACCGAAAAATTCCTATTGCATCTGAAAGTAGAAACTCGCCCGATTACAGCGGTACGTGTATTTTTTCCCTAGGCCATACTGGTTAAGCGTTTGGAGCAGCAGAATTGCGAAAAATTTGTTGTCTTCTCAACCATTTCTTAGCTTCAAACTCCCATATCTCGCGAACGGATTGACCTAACCCAAAAATTGCTGTTACATCTGAAAGTAGAAACTCGCCCGATTACAACGGTATGTGTATTTTTTCCGTAGGCCATTCTGGTTAAGCGTTTGGAGAAGCAGAAGTGCGAAAACTTTGTTCTCTTCTTAACCATTTCTTAGCTTCAATCTCCCATATCTCGCGAACGGATTGACCTAACCCAAAAATTCCTATTGCATCTGAAAGTAGAAACTGGCTCGATTACAGCGGTATGTGTATTTTTTCCCTAGGGCATCCTGGTTAAGCGTTTGGAGGAGCAGAATTGCGAAAAATTTGTTGTCTTCTCAACCATTTCTTAGCTTCAAACTCCCATATCTCGCGAACGGATTGACATAACCCAAAAATTCCTGTTACATCTGAAAGTAGAAACTCGCCCGATTACATCGGTATGTGTATTTTTTCCCTAGGCCATTCTGGTTAAGCGTTTGGAGCAGCAGAATTGCGAAAAATTTTTTGCCTTCTCAACCATTTCTTGGCTTCAAACTCCCATATCTCGCGAACGGATTGACCTATCCCAAAGATTCCTGTTGCGTGTGAAAGTAGAAAATCGCCCGATTACAACGGTATGTGTATTTCTTCCCTAGCCCATTCTGGTTAAGCGTTTGGAGCAGCAGAATTGCGAAAAATTTGTTGTCTTCTCAACCATTTCTTAGCTTCAAAGTCCCATATCTCGCGAACGGATTGACCAAACCCAAAAATTCCTGCTGCGCCAGAATGTAGAAACTCGCCCGATTACAACGGTATGTGTATTTTTTCCCTAGGCCATTCTGGTTAAGCGTTTGGATCAGCAGAATTGCGAAAAATTGTATGCCTTCTCAACCATTTCTTGGCTTCAAACTCCCATATCTCGCGAACGGATTGACCTAACCCAAAAATTCCTGTTGCGTGTGAAAGTAGAAACTCGCCCGATTACAACGGTATGTGTATATTTTCCCTAGCCCATTCTGGTTAAGCGTTTAGAGCAGCAGAATTGCGAAAAATATTTTGCCTTCTCAACAATTTCTTGGCTTCAAACTCCCATATCTCGCGAATGGATTAACCTAACCCAAAAATTCCTACTGCATCTGAAAGTAGAAACTCGCCCGATTACAGCGGTACGTGTATTTTTTCCCTAGGCCATTCTGGATAAGCGTTTGTAGCAGCAGAATTGCGAAAAATTTTTTGCCTTCTCAACCATTTCTTGTCTTCAAACTCCCATATCTCGCGAACGGATTGACCTAACCCAAAAATTCCTGTTGCGTGTGAAAGTAGAAACTCGCCCGATTACAACGGTATGTGTATTTTTTCCCTAGGCCATTCTGGTTAAGCGTTTGGAGCAGCAGAAATGCGAAAAATGTTTTGCCTTCTCAACCATTTCTTGGCTTCAAACTCCCATATCTCGCGAACGGATTAACCTAACCCAAAAATTCCTATTGCATATGAAAGTAGAAACTCGCCCGATTACAAAGGTAGGTGTATTTCTTCCCTAGGCCATTCTGGTTAAGCGTTTGGAGCAGCAGAATTGCGAAAAATTTGTTGTCTTCTCAACCATTTCTTAGCTTCAAAGTCCCATATCTCGCGAACGGATTGACCAAACCCAAAAATTCCTGCTTCGCCAGAATGTAGAAACTCGCCCGATTACAACGGTATGTGTATTTTTTCCCTAGGCCATTCTGGTTACGCGTTTGGATCAGCAGAATTGCGAAAAATTGTATGCCTTCTCAACCATTTCTTGGCTTCAAAATCCCATATCTCCCGAACGGATTGACCTAACCCCAAAATTCCTATTGCATCTGAAAGTAGAAACTCGCCCGATTACAGCGGTACGTGTATTTTTTCCCTAGGCCATTCTGGTTAAGCGTTTGGAGCAGCAGAATTGCGAAAAATTTTTTGCCTTCTCAACCATTTCTTGGCTTCAAACTCCCATATCTCGCGAACGGATTGTCCTAACCGAAAAATTCCTATTGCATCTGAAAGTAGAAACTCGCCCGATTACAGCGGTACGTGTATTTTTTCCCTAGGCCATACTGGTTAAGCGTTTGGAGCAGCAGAATTGCGAAAAATTTGTTGTCTTCTCAACCATTTCTTAGCTTCAAACTCCCATATCTCGCGAACGGATTGACCTAACCCAAAAATTGCTGTTACATCTGAAAGTAGAAACTCGCCCGATTACAACGGTATGTGTATTTTTTCCGTAGGCCATTCTGGTTAAGCGTTTGGAGAAGCAGAAGTGCGAAAACTTTGTTCTCTTCTTAACCATTTCTTAGCTTCAATCTCCCATATCTCGCGAACGGATTGACCTAACCCAAAAATTCCTATTGCATCTGAAAGTAGAAACTGGCTCGATTACAGCGGTATGTGTATTTTTTCCCTAGGGCATCCTGGTTAAGCGTTTGGAGGAGCAGAATTGCGAAAAATTTGTTGTCTTCTCAACCATTTCTTAGCTTCAAACTCCCATATCTCGCGAACGGATTGACATAACCCAAAAATTCCTGTTACATCTGAAAGTAGAAACTCGCCCGATTACATCGGAATGTGTATTTTTTCCCTAGGCCATTCTGGTTAAGCGTTTGGAGCAGCAGAATTGCGAAAAATTTTTTGCCTTCTCAACCATTTCTTGGCTTCAAACTCCCATATCTCGCGAACGGATTGACCTATCCCAAAGATTCCTGTTGCGTGTGAAAGTAGAAAATCGCCCGATTACAACGGTATGTGTATTTCTTCCCTAGCCCATTCTGGTTAAGCGTTTGGAGCAGCAGAATTGCGAAAAATTTGTTGTCTTTTCAACCATTTCTTAGCTTCAAAGTCCCATATCTCGCGAACGGATTGACCAAACCCAAAAATTCCTGCTGCGCCAGAATGTAGAAACTCGCCCGATTACAACGGTATGTGTATTTTTTCCCTAGGCCATTCTGGTTAAGCGTTTGGATCAGCAGAATTGCGAAAAATTGTATGCCTTCTCAACCATTTCTTGGCTTCAAACTCCCATATCTCGCGAACGGATTGACCTAACCCAAAAATTCCTGTTGCGTGTGAAAGTAGAAACTCGCCCGATTACAACGGTATGTGTATATTTTCCCTAGCCCATTCTGGTTAAGAGTTTAGAGCAGCAGAATTGCGAAAAATATTTTGCCTTCTCAACAATTTCTTGGCTTCAAACTCCCATATCTCGCGAACGGATTAACCTAACCCAAAAATTCCTACTGCATCTGAAAGTAGAAACTCGCCCGATTACAGCGGTACGTGTATTTTTTCCCTAGGCCATTCTGGATAAGCGTTTGTAGCAGCAGAATTGCGAAAAATTTTTTGCCTTCTCAACCATTTCTTGTCTTCAAACTCCCATATCTCGCGAACGGATTGACCTAACCCAAAAATTCCTGTTGCGTGTGAAAGTAGAAACTCGCCCGATTACAACGGTATGTGTATTTTTTCCCTAGGCCATTCTGGTTAAGCGTTTGGAGCAGCAGAAATGCGAAAAATGTTTTGCCTTCTCAACCATTTCTTGGCTTCAAACTCCCATATCTCGCGAACGGATTAACCTAACCCAAAAATTCCTATTGCATATGAAAGTAGAAACTCGCCCGATTACAAAGGTAGGTGTATTTTTTCCCTAGGCCATTCTGGTTAAGCGTTTGGAGCAGCAGAATTGCGAAAAATTTTTTGCCTTCTCAACCATTTCTTGGCTTCAAACTCCCATATCTCGCGAACGGATTGACCTAACCCAAAAATTCCTATTGCATCTGAAAGTAGAAGCTCGCCCGATTACAACGGTATGTGTATTTTCTCCTATCCCATGCTGGTTAAGCGTTTGGAGCAGCAGAATTGCGAAAAATTTGTTGTCTTCTCAACCATTTCTTAGCTTCAAACTCCCATATCTCGCGAACGGATTGACCTAACCCAAAAATTCCTATTGCATCTGAAAGTAGAAACTCGCCCGATTACAGCGGTACGTGTATTTTTTCCCTAGGCCATTCTGGTTAAGCGTTTGGAGCAGCAGAATTGCGAAAAATTTTTTGCCTTCTCAACCATTTCTTGGCTTCAAACTCCCATATCTCGCGAACGGATTGTCCTAACCGAAAAATTCCTATTGCATCTGAAAGTAGAAACTCGCCCGATTACAGCGGTACGTGTATTTTTTCCCTAGGCCATACTGGTTAAGCGTTTGGAGCAGCAGAATTGCGAAAAATTTGTTCTCTTCTCAACCATTTCTTAGCTTCAAACTCCCATATCTCGCGAACGGATTGACCTAACCCAAAAATTGCTGTTACATCTGAAAGTAGAAACTCGCCCGATTACAACGGTATGTGTATTTTTTCCCTAGGCCATTCTGGTTAAGCGTTTGGAGCAGCAGAATTGCGAAAAATGTTTTGCCTTCTCAACAATTTCTTGGTTTCAAACTCCCATATCTCGCGAACGGACTGACCTAACCCAAAAATTCCTGTTGCGTCTGAAAGTAGAAACTCATCCGATTACAACGGTATGTGTATTTTTTCCCTAGGCCATTCTGGTTAAGCGTTTGGAGCATTAGAATTGCGAAAAATTTTTTGCCTTCTCAACCATTTCTTGGCTTCAAACTCCCATATCTCGCGAACGGATTGACCTTACCCAAAAATTCCTATTGCATCTGAAAGTAGAAACTCGCCCGATTACAGCGGTACGTGTATTTTTTCCCTAGGCCATTCTGGTTAAGCGTTTGGAGCAGCAGAATTGCGAAAAATTTTTTGCCTTCTCAACCATTTCTTGTCTTCAAACTCCCATATCTCGCGAACGGATTGACCTAACCCAAAAATTCCTGTTGCGTGTGAAAGTAGAAGCTCGCCCGATTACAACGGTATGTGTATTTTTTCCCTAGGCCATTCTGGTTAAGCGTTTGGAGAAGCAGAAGTGCGAAAACTTTGTTCTCTTCTTAACCATTCCTTAGCTTCAAACTCCCATATCTCGCGAACGGATTGACCTAACCCAAAAATTCCTATTGCATCTGAAAGTAGAAACTCGCTCGATTACAGCGGTATGTGTATTTTTTCCCTAGGCCACTCTGGTTAAGCGTTTGGAGCAGCAAAATTGCGAAAAATTTTTTGCCTTCTCAACCATTTCTTGGCTTCAAACTCCCATATCTCGCGAACGGATTGACCTATCCCAAAGATTCCTGTTGCGTGTGAAAGTAGAAAATCGCCCGATTACAACGGTATGTGTATTTCTTCCCTAGCCCATTCTGGTTAAGCGTTTGGAGCAGCAGAATTGCGAAAAATTTGTTGTCTTCTCAACCATTTCTTAGCTTCAAAGTCCCATATCTCGCGAACGGATTGACCAAACCCAAAAATTCCTGCTGCGCCAGAATGTAGAAACTCGCCCGATTACAACGGTATGTGTATTTTTTCCCTAGGCCATTCTGGTTAAGTGTTTGGATCAGCAGAATTGCGAAAAATTGTATGCCTTCTCAACCATTTCTTGGCTTCAAACTCCCATATCTCGCGAACGGGTGGACCTAACCCAAAAATTCCTGTTGCGTGTGAAAGTAGAAACTCGCCCGATTACAACGGTATGTGTATATTTTCCATAGCCCATTCTGGTTAAGCGTTTAGAGCAGCAGAATTGCGAAAAATATTTTGCCTTCTGAACAATTTCTTGGCTTCAAACTCCCATATCTCGCGAACGGATTAACCTAACCCAAAAATTCCTGTTGCATCTGAAAGTAGAAACTCGCCCGATTACAAAGGTAGGTGTATTTTTTCCCTAGGCCATTCTGGTTAAGCGTTTGGAGCAGCAGAAGTGCGAAAACTTTGTTCTCTTCTTAACCATTTCTTAGCTTCAAACTCCCATATCTCGCGAACGGATTGACCTAACCCAAAAATTCCTACTGCATCTGAAAGTAGAAACTCGCCCGATTACAGCGGTACGTGTATTTTTTCCCTAGGCCATTCTGGATAAGCGTTTGTAGCAGCAGAATTGCGAAAAATTTTTTGCCTTCTCAACCATTTCTTGTCTTCAAACTCCCATATCTCGCGAACGGATTGACCTAACCCAAAAATTCCTATTGCATCTGAAAGTAGAAGCTCGCCCGATTACAACGGTATGTGTATTTTCTCCTAGCCCATGCTGGTTAAGCGTTTGGAGCAGCAGAATTGCGAAAAATTTGTTGTCTTCTCAACCATTTCTTAGCTTCAAACTCCCATATCTCGCGAACGGATTGTCACAACCCAAAAATTCCTGTTACATCAGAAAGTAGAAACTCGCCCGATTACAACGGTATGTGTATTATTTCCCTAGGCCATTCTGGTTAAGCGTTTGGAGCATTAGAATTGCGAAAAATTTTTTGCCTTCTCAACCATTTCTTGGCTTCAAACTCCCATATCTCGTGAACGGATTGACCTAACCCAAAAATTCCTATTGCATCTGAAAGTAGAAACTCGCCCGATTACAGCGGTACGTGTATTTTTTCCCTAGGCCATTCTGGTTAAGCGTTTGGAGCAGCAGAATTGCGAAAAATTTTTTGCCTTCTCAACCATTTCTTGGCTTCAAACTCCCATATCTCGCGAACGGATTGTCCTAACCGAAAAATTCCTATTGCATCTGAAAGTAGAAACTCGCCCGATTACAGCGGTACGTGTATTTTTTCCCTAGGCCATACTGGTTAAGCGTTTGGAGTAGCAGAATTGCGAAAAATTTGTTGTCTTCTCAACCATTTCTTAGCTTCAAACTCCCATATCTCGCGAACGGATTGACCTAACCCAAAAATTGCTGTTACATCTGAAAGTAGAAACTCGCCCGATTACAAGGGTATGTGTATTTTTTCCCTAGGCCAATCTGGTTAAGCGTTTGGAGCAGCAGAATTGCGAAAAATTTTTTGCCTTCTCAACCATTTCTTGTCTTCAAACTCCCATATCTCGCGAACGGATTGACCTAACCCAAAAATTCCTGTTGCGTGTGAAAGTAGAAACTCGCCCGATTACAACGGTACGTGTATTTTTTCCCTAGGCCATTCTGGTTAAGCGTTTGGAGCAGCAGAAATGCGAAAAATGTTTTGCCTTCTCAACCATTTCTTGGCTTCAAACTCCCATATCTCGCAAACGGATTGTCACAACCCAAAAATTCCTGTTACATCAGAAAGTAGAAACTCGCCCGATTACAACGGTATGTGTATTTTTTCCCTAGGCCATTCTGGTTAAGCGTTTGGAGCATTAGAATTGCGAAAAATTTTTTGCCTTCTCAACCATTTCTTGGCTTCAAACTCCTATATCTCGCGAACGGATTGACCTAACCCAAAAATTCCTATTGCATCTGAAAGTAGACACTCGCCCGATTACAGCGGTACGTGTATTTTTTCCCTAGGCCATTCTGGTTAAGCGTTTGGAGCAGCAGAATTGCGAAAAATTTTTTGCCTTCTCAACCATTTCTTGTCTTCAAACTCCCATATCTCGCGAACGGATTGTCCTAACCGAAAAATTCCTATTGCATCTGAAAGTAGAAACTCGCCCGATTACAGCGGTACGTGTATTTTTTCCCTAGGCCATACTGGTTAAGCGTTTGGAGCAGCAGAATTGCGAAAAATTTGTTGTCTTCTCAACCACTTCTTAGCTTCAAACTCCCATATCTCGCGAACGGATTGACCTAACCCAAAAATTGCTGTTACATCTGAAAGTAGAAACTCGCCCGATTACAACGGTATGTGTATTTTTTCCCTAGGCCATTCTGGTTAAGCGTTTGGAGCAGCAGAATTGCGAAAAATGTTTTGCCTTCTCAACAATTTCTTGGTTTCAAACTCCCATATCTCGCGAACGGACTGACCTAACCCAAAAATTCCTGTTGCGTCTGAAAGTAGAAACTCATCCGATTACAATGGTATGTGTATTTTTTCCCTAGGCCATTCTGGTTAAGCGTTTGGAGCATTAGAATTGCGAAAAATTTTTTGCCTTCTCAACCATTTCTTGGCTTCAAACTCCCATATCTCGCGAACGGATTGACCTAACCCAAAAATTCCTATTGCATCTGAAAGTAGAAACTCGCCCGATTACAGCGGTACGTGTATTTTTTCCCTAGGCCATTCTGGTTAAGCGTTTGGAGCAGCAGAATTGCGAAAAATTTTTTGCCTTCTCAACCATTTCTTGTCTTCAAACTCCCATATCTCGCGAACGGATTGACCTAACCCAAAAATTCCTGTTGCGTGTGAAAGTAGAAACTCGCCCGATTACAACGGTATGTGTATTTTTTCCCTAGGCCATTCTGGTTAAGCGTTTGGAGCAGCAGAAGTGCGAAAAATGTTTTGCCTTCTCAACCATTTCTTGGCTTCAAACTCCCATATCTCGCGAACGGATTGACCTAACCCAAAAATTCCTATTGCATCTGAAAGTAGAAACTCGCCCGATTACAGCGGTACGTGTATTTTTTCCCTAGGCCATACTGGTTAAGCGTTTGGAGCAGCAGAATTGCGAAAAATTTGTTGTCTTCTCAACCATTTCTTAGCTTCAAACTCCCATATCTCGCGAACGGATTAACCTAACCCAAAAATTCCTATTGCATATGAAAGTAGAAACTCGCCCGATTACAAAGGTAGGTGTATTTTTTCCCTAGGCCATTCTGGTTAAGCGTTTGGAGCAGCAGAAGTGCGAAAACTTTGTTCTCTTCTTAACCATTTCTTAGCTTCAAACTCCCATATCTCGCGAACGGATTGACCTAACCCAAAAATTCCTACTGCATCTGAAAGTAGAAACTCGCCCGATTACAGCGGTACGTTTTTTTTTTCCCTAGGCCATTCTGTATAAGCGTTTGTAGCAGCAGAATTGCGAAAAATTTTTTGCCTTCTCAACCATTTCTTGTCTTCAAACTCCCATATCTCGCGAACGGATTGACCTAACCCAAAAATTCCTATTGCATCTGAAAGTAGAAGCTCGCCCGATTACAACGGTATGTGTATTTTCTCCTAGCCCATGCTGGTTAAGCGTTTGGAGCAGCAGAATTGCGAAAAATTTGTTGTCTTCTCAACCATTTCTTAGCTTCAAACTCCCATATCTCGCGAACGGATTGTCACAACCCAAAAATTCCTGTTACATCAGAAAGTAGAAACTCGCCCGATTACAACGGTATGTGTATTATTTCCCTAGGCCATTCTGGTTAAGCGTTTGGAGCATTAGAATTGCGAAAAATTTTTTGCCTTCTCAACCATTTCTTGGCTTCAAACTCCCATATCTCGTGAACGGATTGACCTAACCCAAAAATTCCTATTGCATCTGAAAGTAGAAACTCGCCCGATTACAGCGGTACGTGTATTTTTTCCCTAGGCCATTCTGGTTAAGCGTTTGGAGCAGCAGAATTGCGAAAAATTTTTTGCCTTCTCAACCATTTCTTGGCTTCAAACTCCCATATCTCGCGAACGGATTGTCCTAACCGAAAAATTCCTATTGCATCTGAAAGTAGAAACTCGCCCGATTACAGCGGTACGTGTATTTTTTCCCTAGGCCATACTGGTTAAGCGTTTGGAGTAGCAGAATTGCGAAAAATTTGTTGTCTTCTCAACCATTTCTTAGCTTCAAACTCCCATATCTCGCGAACGGATTGACCTAACCCAAAAATTGCTGTTACATCTGAAAGTAGAAACTCGCCCGATTACAAGGGTATGTGTATTTTTTCCCTAGGCCAATCTGGTTAAGCGTTTGGAGCAGCAGAATTGCGAAAAATTTTTTGCCTTCTCAACCATTTCTTGTCTTCAAACTCCATATCTCGCGAACGGATTGACCTAACCCAAAAATTCCTGTTGCGTGTGAAAGTAGAAACTCGCCCGATTACAACGGTATGTGTATTTTTTCCCTAGGCCATTCTGGTTAAGCGTTTGGAGCAGCAGAAGTGCGAAAAATGTTTTGCCTTCTCAACCATTTCTTGACTTCAAACTCCCATATCTCGCGAACGGATTAACATAACCCAAAAATTCCTATTGCATATGAAAGTAGAAACTCGCCCGATTACAAAGGTAGGTGTATTTTTTCCCTAGGCCAATCTGGTTAAGCGTTTGGAGCAGCAGAATTGCGAAAAATTTTTTGCCTTCTCAACCATTTCTTGGCTTCAAACTCCCATATCTCGCGAACGGATTGACCTAACCCAAAAATTCCTATTGCATCTGAAAGTAGAAGCTCGCCCGATTACAACGGTATGTGTATTTTCTCCTATCCCATGCTGGTTAAGCGTTTGGAGCAGCAGAATTGCGAAAAATTTGTTGTCTTCTCAACCATTTCTTAGCTTCAAACTCCCATATCTCGCAAACGGATTGTCACAACCCAAAAATTCCTGTTACATCAGAAAGTAGAAACTCGCCCGATTACAACGGTATGTGTATTTTTTCCCTAGGCCATTCTGGTTAAGCGTTTGGAGCATTAGAATTGCGAAAAATTTTTTGCCTTCTCAACCATTTCTTGGCTTCAAACTCCCATATCTCGCGAACGGATTGACCTAACCCAAAAATTCCTATTGCATCTGAAAGTAGAAACTCGCCCGATTACAGCGGTACGTGTATTTTTTCCCTAGGCCATTCTGGTTAAGCGTTTGGAGCAGCAGAATTGCGAAAAATTTTTTGCCTTCTCAACCATTTCTTGTCTTCAAACTCCCATATCTCGCGAACGGATTGTCCTAACCGAAAAATTCCTATTGCATCTGAAAGTAGAAACTCGCCCGATTACAGCGGTACGTGTATTTTTTCCCTAGGCCATACTGGTTAAGCGTTTGGAGCAGCAGAATTGCGAAAAATTTGTTGTCTTCTCAACCATTTCTTAGCTTCAAACTCCCATATCTCGCGAACGGATTGACCTAACCCAAAAATTGCTGTTACATCTGAAAGTAGAAACTCGCCCGATTACAACGGTATGTGTATTTTTTCCCTAGGCCATTCTGGTTAAGCGTTTGGAGCAGCAGAATTGCGAAAAATGTTTTGCCTTCTCAACAATTTCTTGGTTTCAAACTCCCATATCTCGCGAACGGACTGACCTAACCCAAAAATTCCTGTTGCGTCTGAAAGTAGAAACTCATCCGATTACAACGGTATGTGTATTTTTTCCCTAGGCCATACTGGTTAAGCGTTTGGGGCATTAGAATTGCGAAAAATTTTTTGCCTTCTCAACCATTTCTTGGCTTCAAACTCCCATATCTCGCGAACGGATTGACCTAACCCAAAAATTCCTATTGCATCTGAAAGTAGAAACTCGCCCGATTACAGCGGTACGTGTATTTTTTCCCTAGGCCATTCTGGTTAAGCGTTTGGAGCAGCAGAATTGCGAAAAATTTTTTGCCTTCTCAACCATTTCTTGTCTTCAAACTCCCATATCTCGCGAACGGATTGACCTAACCCAAAAATTCCTGTTGCGTGTGAAAGTAGAAACTCGCCCGATTACAACGGTATGTGTATTTTTTCCCTAGGCCATTCTGGTTAAGCGTTTGGAGCAGCAGAAGTGCGAAAAATGTTTTGCCTTCTCAACCATTTCTTGGCTTCAAACTCCCATATCTCGCGAACGGATTAACCTAACCCAAAAATTCCTATTGCATATGAAAGTAGAAACTCGCCCGATTACAAAGGTAGGTGTATTTTTTCCCTAGGCCATTCTGGTTAAGCGTTTGGAGCAGCAGAATTGCGAAAAATTTTTTGCCTTCTCAACCATTTCTTGGCTTCAAACTCCCATATCTCGCGAACGGATTGACCTAACCCAAAAATTCCTATTGCATCTGAAAGTAGAAACTCGCCCGATTACAGCGGTATGTGTATTTTTTCCCTAGGCCAATCTGGTTAAGCGTTTGGAGCATTACAATTGCGAATAATTTTTTGCCTTCTCAACCATTTCTTGGCTTCAAACTCCCATATCTCGCGAACGGATTAACCTAACCCAAAAATTCCTATTGCATCTGAAAGTAGAAACTCGCTGGATTACAGCGGTATGTGTATTTTTTCCCTAGGCCACTCTGGTTAAGCGTTTGGAGCAGCAGAATTGCGAAAAATTTTTTGCCTTCTCAACCATTTCTTGTCTTCAAACTCCCATATCTCGCGAACGGATTGACCTAACCCAAAAATTCCTGTTGCGTGTGAAAGTAGAAACTCGCCCGATTACAACGGTATGTGTATTTTTTCCCTAGGCCATTCTGGTTAAGCGTTTGGAGCAGCAGAAGTAGGAAAAATGTTTTGCCTTCTCAACCATTTCTTGGCTTCAAACTCCCATATCTCGCGAACGGATTAACCTAACCCAAAAATTCCTATTGCATATGAAAGTAGAAACTCGCCCGATTACAAAGGTAGGTGTATTTTTTCCCTAGGCCATTCTGGTTAAGCGTTTGGAGCAGCAGAATTGCGAAAAATTTTTTGCCTTCTCAACCATTTCTTGGCTTCAAACTCCCATATCTCGCGAACGGATTGACCTAACCCAAAAATTCCTATTGCATCTGAAAGTAGAAACTCGCCCGATTACAGCGGTATGTGTATTTTTTCCCTAGGCCAATCTGGTTAAGCGTTTGGGGCATTAGAATTGCGAAAAATTTTTTGCCTTCTCAACCATTTCTTGGCTTCAAACTCCCATATCTCGCGAACGGATTGACCTAACCCAAAAATTCCTATTGCATCTGAAAGTAGAAACTCGCCCGATTACAGCGGTACGTGTATTTTTTCCCTAGGCCATTCTGGTTAAGCGTTTGGAGCAGCAGAATTGCGAAAAATTTTTTGCCTTCTCAACCATTTCTTGTCTTCAAACTCCCATATCTCGCGAACGGATTGACCTAACCCAAAAATTCCTGTTGCGTGTGAAAGTAGAAACTCGCCCGATTACAACGGTATGTGTATTTTTTCCCTAGGCCATTCTGGTTAAGCGTTTGGAGCAGCAGAAGTGCGAAAAATGTTTTGCCTTCTCAACCATTTCTTGACTTCAAACTCCCATATCTCGCGAACGGATTAACATAACCCAAAAATTCCTATTGCATATGAAAGTAGAAACTCGCCCGATTACAAAGGTAGGTGTATTTTTTCCCTAGGCCAATCTGGTTAAGCGTTTGGAGCAGCAGAATTGCGAAAAATTTTTTGCCTTCTCAACCATTTCTTGGCTTCAAACTCCCATATCTCGCGAACGGATTGACCTAACCCAAAAATTCCTATTGCATCTGAAAGTAGAAGCTCGCCCGATTACAACGGTATGTGTATTTTCTCCTATCCCATGCTGGTTAAGCGTTTGGAGCAGCAGAATTGCGAAAAATTTGTTGTCTTCTCAACCATTTCTTAGCTTCAAACTCCCATATCTCGCAAACGGATTGTCACAACCCAAAAATTCCTGTTACATCAGAAAGTAGAAACTCGCCCGATTACAACGGTATGTGTATTTTTTCCCTAGGCCATTCTGGTTAAGCGTTTGGAGCATTAGAATTGCGAAAAATTTTTTGCCTTCTCAACCATTTCTTGGCTTCAAACTCCCATATCTCGCGAACGGATTGACCTAACCCAAAAATTCCTATTGCATCTGAAAGTAGAAACTCGCCCGATTACAGCGGTACGTGTATTTTTTCCCTAGGCCATTCTGGTTAAGCGTTTGGAGCAGCAGAATTGCGAAAAATTTTTTGCCTTCTCAACCATTTCTTGTCTTCAAACTCCCATATCTCGCGAACGGATTGTCCTAACCGAAAAATTCCTATTGCATCTGAAAGTAGAAACTCGCCCGATTACAGCGGTACGTGTATTTTTTCCCTAGGCCATACTGGTTAAGCGTTTGGAGCAGCAGAATTGCGAAAAATTTGTTGTCTTCTCAACCATTTCTTAGCTTCAAACTCCCATATCTCGCGAACGGATTGACCTAACCCAAAAATTGCTGTTACATCTGAAAGTAGAAACTCGCCCGATTACAACGGTATGTGTATTTTTTCCCTAGGCCATTCTGGTTAAGCGTTTGGAGCAGCAGAATTGCGAAAAATGTTTTGCCTTCTCAACAATTTCTTGGTTTCAAACTCCCATATCTCGCGAACGGACTGACCTAACCCAAAAATTCCTGTTGCGTCTGAAAGTAGAAACTCATCCGATTACAACGGTATGTGTATTTTTTCCCTAGGCCATACTGGTTAAGCGTTTGGGGCATTAGAATTGCGAAAAATTTTTTGCCTTCTCAACCATTTCTTGGCTTCAAACTCCCATATCTCGCGAACGGATTGACCTAACCCAAAAATTCCTATTGCATCTGAAAGTAGAAACTCGCCCGATTACAGCGGTACGTGTATTTTTTCCCTAGGCCATTCTGGTTAAGCGTTTGGAGCAGCAGAATTGCGAAAAATTTTTTGCCTTCTCAACCATTTCTTGTCTTCAAACTCCCATATCTCGCGAACGGATTGACCTAACCCAAAAATTCCTGTTGCGTGTGAAAGTAGAAACTCGCCCGATTACAACGGTATGTGTATTTTTTCCCTAGGCCATTCTGGTTAAGCGTTTGGAGCAGCAGAAGTGCGAAAAATGTTTTGCCTTCTCAACCATTTCTTGGCTTCAAACTCCCATATCTCGCGAACGGATTAACCTAACCCAAAAATTCCTATTGCATATGAAAGTAGAAACTCGCCCGATTACAAAGGTAGGTGTATTTTTTCCCTAGGCCATTCTGGTTAAGCGTTTGGAGCAGCAGAATTGCGAAAAATTTTTTGCCTTCTCAACCATTTCTTGGCTTCAAACTCCCATATCTCGCGAACGGATTGACCTAACCCAAAAATTCCTATTGCATCTGAAAGTAGAAACTCGCCCGATTACAGCGGTATGTGTATTTTTTCCCTAGGCCAATCTGGTTAAGCGTTTGGAGCATTACAATTGCGAATAATTTTTTGCCTTCTCAACCATTTCTTGGCTTCAAACTCCCATATCTCGCGAACGGATTAACCTAACCCAAAAATTCCTATTGCATCTGAAAGTAGAAACTCGCTCGATTACAGCGGTATGTGTATTTTTTCCCTAGGCCACTCTGGTTAAGCGTTTGGAGCAGCAGAATTGCGAAAAATTTTTTGCCTTCTCAACCATTTCTTGTCTTCAAACTCCCATATCTCGCGAACGGATTGACCTAACCCAAAAATTCCTGTTGCGTGTGAAAGTAGAAACTCGCCCGATTACAACGGTATGTGTATTTTTTCCCTAGGCCATTCTGGTTAAGCGTTTGGAGCAGCAGAAGTAGGAAAAATGTTTTGCCTTCTCAACCATTTCTTGGCTTCAAACTCCCATATCTCGCGAACGGATTAACCTAACCCAAAAATTCCTATTGCATATGAAAGTAGAAACTCGCCCGATTACAAAGGTAGGTGTATTTTTTCCCTAGGCCATTCTGGTTAAGCGTTTGGAGCAGCAGAATTGCGAAAAATTTTTTGCCTTCTCAACCATTTCTTGGCTTCAAACTCCCATATCTCGCGAACGGATTGACCTAACCCAAAAATTCCTATTGCATCTGAAAGTAGAAACTCGCCCGATTACAGCGGTATGTGTATTTTTTCCCTAGGCCAATCTGGTTAAGCGTTTGGAGCATTACAATTGCGAATAATTTTTTGCCTTCTCAACCATTTCTTGGCTTCAAACTCCCATATCTCGCGAACGGATTAACCTAACCCAAAAATTCCTATTGCATATGAAAGTAGAAACTCGCCCGATTACAGCGGTATGTGTATTTTTTCCCTAGGCCAATCTGGTTAAGCGTTTGGAGCATTACAATTGCGAATAATTTTTTGCCTTCTCAACCATTTCTTGGCTTCAAACTCCCATATCTCGCGAACGGATTAACCTAACCCAAAAATTCCTATTGCATATGAAAGTAGAAACTCGCCCGATTACAAAGGTAGGTGTATTTTTTCCCTAGGCCAATCTGGTTAAGCGTTTGGAGCAGCAGAATTGCGAAAAATTTTTTGCCTTCTCAACCATTTCTTGGCTTCAAACTCCCATATCTCGCGAACGGATTGACCTAACCCAAAAATTCCTATTGCATCTGAAAGTAGAAGCTCGCCCGATTACAACGGTATGTGTATTTTCTCCTATCCCATGCTGGTTAAGCGTTTGGAGCAGCAGAATTGCGAAAAATTTGTTGTCTTCTCAACCATTTCTTAGCTTCAAACTCCCATATCTCGCAAACGGATTGTCACAACCCAAAAATTCCTGTTACATCAGAAAGTAGAAACTCGCCCGATTACAACGGTATGTGTATTTTTTCCCTAGGCCATTCTGGTTAAGCGTTTGGAGCATTAGAATTGCGAAAAATTTTTTGCCTTCTCAACCATTTCTTGGCTTCAAACTCCCATATCTCGCGAACGGATTGACCTAACCCAAAAATTCCTATTGCATCTGAAAGTAGAAACTCGCCCGATTACAGCGGTACGTGTATTTTTTCCCTAGGCCAGTCTGGTTAAGCGTTTGGAGCAGCAGAATTGCGAAAAATTTTTTGCCTTCTCAACCATTTCTTGTCTTCAAACTCCCATATCTCGCGAACGGATTGTCCTAACCGAAAAATTCCTATTGCATCTGAAAGTAGAAACTCGCCCGATTACAGCGGTACGTGTATTTTTTCCCTAGGCCATACTGGTTAAGCGTTTGGAGCAGCAGAATTGCGAAAAATTTGTTGTCTTCTCAACCATTTCTTAGCTTCAAACTCCCATATCTCGCGAACGGATTGACCTAACCCAAAAATTGCTGTTACATCTGAAAGTAGAAACTCGCCCGATTACAACGGTATGTGTATTTTTTCCCTAGGCCATTCTGGTTAAGCGTTTGGAGCAGCAGAATTGCGAAAAATGTTTTGCCTTCTCAACAATTTCTTGGTTTCAAACTCCCATATCTCGCGAACGGACTGACCTAACCCAAAAATTCCTGTTGCGTCTGAAAGTAGAAACTCATCCGATTACAACGGTATGTGTATTTTTTCCCTAGGCCATACTGGTTAAGCGTTTGGGGCATTAGAATTGCGAAAAATTTTTTGCCTTCTCAACCATTTCTTGGCTTCAAACTCCCATATCTCGCGAACGGATTGACCTAACCCAAAAATTCCTATTGCATCTGAAAGTAGAAACTCGCCCGATTACAGCGGTACGTGTATTTTTTCCCTAGGCCATTCTGGTTAAGCGTTTGGAGCAGCAGAATTGCGAAAAATTTTTTGCCTTCTCAACCATTTCTTGTCTTCAAACTCCCATATCTCGCGAACGGGTTGACATAACCCAAAAATTCCTATTGCATCTGAAAGTAGAAACTCGCCCGATTACAACGGTATGTGTATTTTTTCCCAAGGCCATTCTGGTTAAGCGTTTGGAGAAGCAGAAGTGCGAAAACTTTGTTCTCTTCTTAACCATTCCTTAGCTTCAAACTCCCATATCTCGCGAACGGATTGACCTAACCCAAAAATTCCTATTGCATCTGAAAGTAGAAACTCGCCCGATTACAACGGTATGTGTATTTCTTCCCAAGGCCATTCTGGTTAAGCGTTTGGAGAAGCAGAAGTGCGAAAACTTTGTTCTCTTCTTAACCATTCCTTAGCTTCAAACTCCCATATCTCGCGAACGGATTGACCTAACCCAAAAATTCCTATTGCATCTGAAAGTAGAAACTCGCTCGATTACAGCGGTATGTGTATTTTTTCCCTAGGCCACTCTGGTTAAGCGTTTGGAGCAGCAGAATTGCGAAAAATTTTGCCTTCTCAACCATTTCTTGGCTTCAAACTCCCATATCTCGCGAACGGATTGACCTAACCCAAAGATTCCTGTTGCGTGTGAAAGTAGAAAATCGCCCGGTTACAACGGTATGTGTATTTCTTCCCTAGCCCATTCTGGTTAAGCGTTTGGAGCAGCAGAATTGCGAAAAATTTGTTGTCTTCTCAACCATTTCTTAGCTTCAAAGTCCCATATCTCGCGAACGGATTGACCAAGCCCAAAAATTCCTGCTGCGCCAGACTGTAGAAACTCGCCCGATTACAACGGTATGTGTATTTCTTCCCTAGGCCATTCTGGTTACGCGTTTGGATCAGCAGAATTGCGAAAAATTGTATGCCTTCTCAACCATTTCTTGGCTTCAAAATCCCATATCTCGCGAACGGACTGACCTAACCCAAAAATTCCTGTTGCGTCTGAAAGTAGAAACTCGCCCGATTACAACGGTATGTGTATTTTTTCCCTAGGCCATTCTGGTTAAGCGTTTGGAGCATTAGAATTGCGAAAAATTTTTTGCCTTCTCAAACATTTCTTGGCTTCAAACTCCCATATCTCGCGAACGGATTGACCTAACCCAAAAATTCCTAATGCATCTGAAAGTAGAAACTCGCCCGATTACAGCGGTACGTGTATTTTTTCCCTAGGCCATTCTGGTTAAGCGTTTGGAGCAGCAGAATTGCGAAAAATTTTTTGCCTTCTCAACCATTTCTTGTCTTCAAACTCCCATATCTCGCGAACGGGTTGACCTAACCCAAAAATTCCTGTTGCATCTGAAAGTAGAAGCTCGCCGGATTACAACGGTATGTGTATTCTTTCCCTAGCCCATGCTGGTTAAGCGTTTGGAGCAGCAGAATTGCGAAAAATTTGTTGCCTTCTCAACCATTTCTTAGACTCAAAGTCCCATATCTCGCGAACGGATTGACCAAACCCAAAAATTCCTGCTGCTCCTGAAAGCAGAAGCTCGCCCGATTGCAACGGTATGCGTATTTTTTCCCTAGGCCATTCTGGTTAAGCGTTTGGAGCAGCAGAATTGCGAAAAATTTCTTCTCTTCTCAACCATTTCTTAGCTTCAAACTCCCATATCTCGCGAACGGATTGACGTAACCCAAAAATTCCTATTGCATTTGAAAGTAGAAACTCGCCCGATTACAACGGTACGTGAATTTTTTCCCTAGGCCATTCTGGTTAAGCGATTAGAGCAGCAGAAGTGCGAAAAATTTATTGTCTTGTCAACCATTTCTTAGCTTCAAACTCCCATATCTCGCGAACGGATTGACCTAACCCAAAAATTCCTATTGCATCTGAAAGTAGAAACTCGTCCGATTACAACGGTATGTGTATTTTTTCCCCAGGCCATTCTGGTTAAGCGTTTGGAGCAGCAGAATTGCGAAAAATTTTTTGCCTTCTCAACCATTTCTTGTCTTCAAACTCCCATATCTCGCGAACGGGTTGACCTAACCCAAAAATTCCTGTTGCATCTGAAAGTAGAAGCTCGCCGGATTACAACGGTATGTGTATTTTTTCCCTAAGCCAATCTGGTTAAGCGTTTGGAGCATTACAATTGCGAAAAATTTGTTTCCTTCTCAATCATTTCTTAGCCTCAAAGTCCCATATCTCGCGAACGGATTGACCAAACCCAAAAATTCCTGCTGCTTCTGAAAGTAGAAACTCGCCCGATTACAGCGGTACGTGTATTTTTTCCCTAGGCCATTCTGGTTAAGCGTTTGGAGCAGCAGAATTGCGAAAAATTTTTTGCCTTCTCAACCATTTCTTGTCTTCAAACTCCCATATCTCGCGAACGGGTTGACATAACCCAAAAATTCCTATTGCATCTGAAAGTTGAAACTCGCCCGATTACAACGGTATGTGTATTTTTTCCCTAGGCCAATCTGGTTAAGCGTTTGGAGCATTACAATTGCGAAAAATTTTTTGCCTTCTCAACCATTTCTTGGCTTCAAACTCCCATATCTCGCGAACGGATTAACCTAACCCAAAAATTCCTATTGCATCTGAAAGTAGAAACTCGCCCGATTACAACGGTAGGTGTTTTTTTTCCCTAGGCCGCTCTGGTTAAGCGTTTGGAGCAGCAGAAGTGCGAAAACTTTGTTCTCTTCTTAACCATTTCTTAGCTTCAAACTCCCATATCTCGCGAACGGATTGACCTAACCCAAAAATTCCTATTGCATCTGAAAGTAGAAACTCGCCCGATTACAACGGTATGTGTATTTTTTCCCTAGGCCATTCTGGTTAAACGTTTGGAGCAGCAGAATTGCTAAAAATATTTTGCATTCTCAACCATTTCTTGGCTTCAAACCACCATATCTCGCGAACGGATTGACCTAACCCAAAAATTCCTGTTGCATCTGAAAGTAGAAACTCGCCCGATTACAACGGTATGTGTATTTTTTCCCTAGGCCATTCTGGTTAAGCGTTTGGAGCAGCAGAATTGCGAAAAAATTTTTTGCCTTCTCAACCATTTCTTGGCTTCAAACTCCCAGATCTCGCGAACGGATTGACCTAACCCAAAAATTCCTATTGCATCTGAAAGTAGAAACTCGCCCGATTACAACGGTATGTGTATTTTTTCTCTAGGCCATTCTGGTTAAGCGTTTGGAGCAGCAGAATTGCGAAAAATGTTTTGCCTTCTCAACCATTTCTTGGCTTCAAACTCCCATATCTCGCTAACGGATTGACCTTACCCAAAAATTCCTAATGCATCTGAAGGTAGAAACTCGCCCGATTACAACGGTGTGTGTATTTTTTCCCTAGCCCATTCTGGTTAAGCGTTTGGAGCAGCAGAATTGCGAAAAATTTTTTGCCTTCCCAACCATTTCTTGGCTTCAAACTCCCATACCTCGCGAACGGATTGACCTAACCCAAAAATTCCTATTGCATCTGAAAGTAGAAACTCGCCCGATTACAGCGGTACGTGTATTTTTTCCCCACTCCATTCTGGTTAAGCGTTTGGAGCAGCAGAATTGCGAAAAATTTTTTGCCTTCTCAACCATTTCTTGGCTTCAAACTCCCATATCTCGCGAACGGATTGACCTAACCCAAAAATTCCTGTTGCGTCTGAAAGTAGAAACTCGCCCGATTACAACGGTATGTGTATTTTTTCCCTAGGCCATTCTGGTTAAGCGTTTGGAGCAGCAGAAGGGCGAAAAATTTTTTGCCTTCTCAACCATTTCTTGTCTTCAAACTCCCATATCTCGCGAACGGGTTGACATAACCCAAAAATTCCTATTGCGTCTGAAAGTAGAAACTCGCCCGATTACAACGGTAGGTGTTTTTTTTCCCTAGGCCACTCTGGTTAAGCGTTTGGAGCAGCAGAAGTGCGAAAACTTTGTTCTCTTCTTAACCATTTCTTAGCTTCAAACTCCCATATCTCGCGAACGGATTGACCTAACCCAAAAATTCCTATTGCATCTGAAAGTAGAAACTCGCCCGATTACAACGGTATGTGTATTTTTTCTCTAGGCCATTCTGGTTAAGCGTTTGGAGCAGCAGAATGGCGAAAAATGTTTTGCCTTCTCAACCATTTCTTGGCTTCAAACTCCCATATCTCGCTAACGGATTGACCTAACCCAAAAATTCCTAATGCATCTGAAAGTAGAAACTCGCCCGATTACAACGGTGTGTGTATTTTTTCCCTAGCCCATTCTGGTTAAGCGTTTGGAGCAGCAGAATTGCGAAAAATTTTTTGCCTTCTCAACCATTTCTTGGCTTCAAACTCCCATATCTCGCGAACGGATTGACCTAACCCAAAAATTCCTGTTGCGTCTGAAAGTAGAAACTCGCCCGATTACAACGGTATGTGTATTTTTTCCCTAGGCCATTCTGGTTAAGCGTTTGGAGCAGCAGAAGTGCGAAAAATGTTTTGCCTTCTCAACCATTTCTTGGCTTCAAACTCCCATATCTCGCGAACGGATTAACCTAACCCAAAAATTCCTATTGCATATGAAAGTAGAAACTCGCCCGATTACAAAGGTAGGTGTATTTTTTCCCTAGGCCACTCTGGTTAAGCGTTTGGAGCAGCAGAAGTGCGAAAACTTTGTTCTCTTCTTAACCATTTCTTAGCTTCAAACTCCCATATCTCGCGAACGGATTGACCTAGCCCAAAAATTCCTATTGCATCTGAAAGTAGAAACTCGCCCGATTACAACGGTATGTGTATTTTTTCTCTAGGCCATTCTGGTTAAGCGTTTGGAGCAGCAGAATGGCGAAAAATGTTTTGCATTCTCAACCATTTCTTGGCTTCAAACTCCCATATCTCGCTAACGGATTGACCTAACCCAAAAATTCCTAATGCATCTGAAAGTAGAAACTCGCCCGATTACAACGGTGTGTGTATTTTTTCCCTAGCCCATTCTGGTTAAGCGTTTGGAGCAGCAGAATTGCGAAAAATTTTTTGCCTTCTCAACCATTTCTTGGCTTCAAACTCCCATATCTCGCGAACGGATTGACCTAACCCAAAAATTCCTGTTGCGTCTGAAAGTAGAAACTCGCCCGATTACAACGGTATGTGTATTTTTTCCCTAGGCCATTCTGGTTAAGCGTTTGGAGCAGCAGAAGTGCGAAAAATGTTTTGCCTTCTCAACCATTTCTTGGCTTCAAACTCCCATATCTCGCGAACGGATTAACCTAACCCAAAAATTCCTATTGCATATGAAAGTAGAAACTCGCCCGATTACAAAGGTAGGTGTATTTTTTCCCTAGGCCATTCTGGTTAAGCGTTTGGAGCAGCAGAATTGCGAAAAATTTCTTGCCTTCTCAACCATTTCTTGGCTTCAAACTCCCATATCTCGCGAACGGATTGACCTAACCCAAAAATTCCTATTGCATCTGAAAGTAGAAACTCGCCCGATTACAGCGGTACGTGTATTTTTTCCCTAGGCCATACTGGTTAAGCGTTTGGAGCAGCAGAATTGCGAAAAATTTGTTGTCTTCTCAACCATTTCTTAGCTTCAAACTCCCATATCTCGCGAACGGATTGACCTAACCCAAAAATTGCTGTTACATCTGAAAGTAGAAACTCGCCCGATTACAACGGTATGTGTATTTTTTCCCTAGGCCATTCTGGTTAAGCGTTTGGAGCAGCAGAATTGCGAAAAATTTTTTGCCTTCTCAACCATTTCTTGTCTTCAAACTCCCATATCTCGCGAACGGGTTGACATAACCCAAAAATTCCTATTGCATCTGAAAGTTGAAACTCGCCCGATTACAACGGTATGTGTATTTTTTCCCTAGGCCAATCTGGTTAAGCGTTTGGAGCATTACAATTGCGAAAAATTTTTTGCCTTCTCAACCATTTCTTGGCTTCAAACTCCCATATCTCGCGAACGGATTAACCTAACCCAAAAATTCCTATTGCATCTGAAAGTAGAAACTCGCTCGATTACAGCGGTATGTGTATTTTTTCCCTAGGCCACTCTGGTTAAGCGTTTGGAGCAGCAGAATTGCGAAAAATTTTGCCTTCTCAACCATTTCTTGGCTTCAAACTCCCATATCTCGCGAACGGATTGACCTAACCCAAAGATTCCTGTTGCGTGTGAAAGTAGAAAATCGCCCGGTTACAACGGTATGTGTATTTCTTCCCTAGCCCATTCTGGTTAAGCGTTTGGAGCAGCAGAATTGCGAAAAATTTGTTGTCTTCTCAACCATTTCTTAGCTTCAAAGTCCCATATCTCGCGAACGGATTGACCAAACCCAAAAATTCCTGCTGCGCCAGAATGTAGAAACTCGCCCGATTACAACGGTATGTGTATTTTTTCCCTAGGCCATTCTGGTTACGCGTTTGGATCAGCAGAATTGCGAAAAATTTTTTGCCTTCTCAACCATTTCTTGTCTTCAAACTCCCATATCTCGCGAACGGGTTGACATAACCCAAAAATTCCTATTGCATCTGAAAGTTGAAACTCGCCCGATTACAACGGTATGTGTATTTTTTCCCTAGGCCAATCTGGTTAAGCGTTTGGAGCATTACAATTGCGAAAAATTTTTTGCCTTCTCAACCATTTCTTGGCTTCAAACTCCCATATCTCGCGAACGGATTAACCTAACCCAAAAATTCCTATTGCATCTGAAAGTAGAAACTCGCCCGATTACAGCGGTACGTGTATTTTTTCCCTAGCCCATGCTGGTTAAGCGTTTGGAGCAGCAGAATTGCGAAAAATTTCTTCTCTTCTCAACCATTTCTTAGCTTCAAACTCCCATATCTCGCGAACGGATTGACGTAACCCAAAAATTCCTATTGCATTTGAAAGTAGAAACTCGCCCGATTACAACGGTACGTGAATTTTTTCCCTAGGCCATTCTGGTTAAGCGATTGGAGCAGCAGAAGTGCGAAAAATTTATTGTCTTGTCAACCATTTCTTAGCTTCAAACTCCCATATCTCGCGAACGGATTGACCTAACCCAAAAATTCCTATTGCATCTGAAAGTAGAAACTCGCCCGATTACAACGGTATGTGTATTTTTTCCCCAGGCCATTCTGGTTAAGCGTTTGGAGCAGCAGAATTGCGAAAAATTTGTTGCCTTCTCAACCATTTCTTGTCTTCAAACTCCCATATCTCGCGAACGGATTGACCTAACCCAAAAATTCCTGTTGCATCTGAAAGTAGAAGCTCGCCGGATTACAACGGTATGTGTATTTTTTCCCTAGCCCATGCTGGTTAAGCGTTTGGAGCAGCAGAATTGCGAAAAATTTGTTGCCTTCTCAACCATTTCTTAGCCTCAAAGTCCCATATCTCGCGAACGGATTGACCAAACCCAAAAATTCCTGCTGCTTCTGAAAGTAGAAACTCGCCCGATTACAGCGGTACATGTATTTTTTCCCTAGGCCATTCTGGTTAAGCGTTTGGAGCAGCAGAATTGCGAAAAATTTTTTGCCTTCTCAACCATTTCTTGGCTTCAAACTCCCATATCTCGCGAACGGATTGACCTAACCCAAAGATTCCTGTTGCGTGTGAAAGTAGAAAATCGCCCGGTTACAACGGTACGTGTATTTCTTCCCTAGCCCAATCTGGTTAAGCGTTTGGGGCAGCAGAATTGCGAAAAATTTTTTGTATTCTCAACCATTTCTTAGCTTCAAAGGCCCATATCTCGCGAACGGATTGACCAAACCCAAAAATTCCTGCTGCGCCAGAAAGTAGAAACTCGCCCGATTACAACGGTATGTGTATTTTTTCCCTAGGCC
This sequence comes from Ptiloglossa arizonensis, assembly GCF_051014685.1. Taxonomy (NCBI): domain Eukaryota; kingdom Metazoa; phylum Arthropoda; class Insecta; order Hymenoptera; family Colletidae; genus Ptiloglossa; species Ptiloglossa arizonensis. Next base: position 99,675 of record NW_027478473.1, read on the forward strand.
ATTCTGGTTACGCGTTTGGATCAGCAGAATTGCGAAAAATTGTATGCCTTCTCAACCATTTCTTGGCTTCAAACTCCCATATCTCGCGAACGGATTAACCTAACCCAAAAATTCCTATTGCATATGAAAGTAGAAACTCGCCCGATTACAAAGGTAGGTGTATTTTTTCCCTAGGCCATTCTGGTTAAGCGTTTGGAGCAGCAGAAGTGCGAAAAATTTGTTGTCTTCTCAACCATTTCTTAGCTTCAAACTCCCATATCTCGCGAACGGATTGACCTAACCCAAAAATTGCTGTTACATCGGAGAGTAGAAACTCGCCCGATTACAACGGTATGTGTATTTTTTCCCTAGGCCATTCTGGTTAAGTGTTTGGAGCAGCAGAATTGCGAAAAATGTTTTGCCTTCTCAACAATTTCTTGGTTTCAAACTCCCATATCTCGCGAACGGACTGACCTAACCCAAAAATTCCTGTTGCGTCTGAAAGTAGAAACTCGCCGGATTACAACGGTATGTGTATTTTTTCCCTAGGCCATTCTGGTTAAGCGTTTGGAGCATTAGAATTGCGAAAAATTTTTTGCCTTCTCAACCATTTCTTGGCTTCAAACTCCCATATCTCGCGAACGGATTGACCTAACCCAAAAATTCCTATTGCATCTGAAAGTAGAAACTCGCCCAATTACAGCGGTACGTGTATTTTTTCCCTAGGCCATTCTGGTTAAGCGTTTAGAGCAGCAGAATTGCGAAAAATTTTTTGCCTTCTCAACCATTTCTTGGCTTCAAACTCCCATATCTCGCGAACGGATTGACCTAACCCAAAAATTCCTATTGCATCTGAAAGTAGAAACTCGCCCGATTACAACGGTATGCGTATTTTTTCCCTAGGCCATTCTGGTTAAGCGTTTGGAGCAGCAGAATTGCGAAAAATTTCTTCTCTTCTCAACCATTTCTTAGCTTCAAAGTCCCATATCTCGCGAACGGATTGACGTAACCCAAAAATTCCTACTGCACCTGAAAGTAGAAGCTCGCCCGATTACAACGGTATGTGTATTTTTTCCCTAGGCCATTCTGGTTAAGCGTTTGGAGCATTAGAATTGCGAAAAATTTTTTGCCTTCTCAACCATTTCTTGGCTTCAAACTCCCATATCTCGCGAACGGATTGACCTAACCCAAAAATTCCTATTGCATCTGAAAGTAGAAACTCGCCCGATTACAGCGGTACGTGTATTTTTTCCCTAGGCCATTCTGGTTAAGCGTTTGGAGCAGCAGAATTGCGAAAAATTTTTTGCCTTCTCAACCATTTCTTGTCTTCAAACTCCCATATCTCGCGAACGGGTTGACATAACCCAAAAATTCCTATTGCATCTGAAAGTAGAAACTCGCCCGATTACAGCGGTACGTGTATTTTTTCCCTAGGCCATTCTGGTTAAGCGTTTGGAGCAGCAGAATTGCGAAAAATTTTTTGCCTTCTCAACCATTTCTTGGCTTCAAACTCCCATATCTCGCGAACGGATTGACCAAACCCAAAAATTCCTGCTGCTTCTGAAAGTAGAAACTCGCCCGATTACAACGGTATGTGTATTTTTTCCCCAGGCCATTCTGGTTAAGCGTTTGGAGCAGCAGAATTGCGAAAAATTTTTTGCCTTCTCAACCATTTCTTGTCTTCAAACTCCCATATCTCGCGAACGGGTTGACCTAACCCGAAAATTCCTGTTGCATCTGAAAGTAGAAGCTCGCCGGATTACAACGGTATGTGTATTTTTTCCCTAGCCCATGCTGGTTAAGCGTTTGGAGCAGCAGAATTGCGAAAAATTTGTTGCCTTCTCAACCATTTCTTAGCCTCAAAGTCCCATATCTCGCGAACGGATTGACCAAACCCAAAAATTCCTGCTGCTTCTGAAAGTAGAAACTCGCCCGATTACAGCGGTACGTGTATTTTTTCCCTAGGCCATTCTGGTTAAGCGTTTGGGGCAGCAGAATTGCGAAAAATTTGTTGTATTCTCAACCATTTCTTAGCTTCAAAGGCCCATATCTCGCGAACGGATTGACCAAACCCAAAAATTCCTGCTGCGCCAGAAAGTAGAAACTCGCCCGATTACAACGGTATGTGTATTTTTTCCCTAGGCCATTCTGGTTACGCGTTTGGATCAGCAGAATTGCGAAAAATTGTATGCCTTCTCAACCATTTCTTGGCTTCAAACTCCCATATCTCGCGAACGTATTAACCTAACCCAAAAATTCCTATTGCATATGAAAGTAGAAACGCGCCCGATTACAAAGGTAGGTGTATTTTTTCCCTAGGCCATTCTGGTTAAGCGTTTGGAGCAGCAGAAGTGCGAAAAATTTGTTGTCTTCTCAACCATTTCTTAGCTTCAAACTCCCATATCTCGCGAACGGATTGACCTAACCCAAAAATTGCTGTTACATCTGAGAGTAGAAACTCGCCCGATTACAACGGTATGTGTATTTTTTCCCTAGGCCATTCTGGTTAAGTGTTTGGAGCAGCAGAATTGCGAAAAATGTTTTGCCTTCTCAACAATTTCTTGTCTTCAAACTCCCATATCTCGCGAACGGGTTGACATAACCCAAAAATTCCTATTGCATCTGAAAGTAGAAACTCGCCCGATTACAACGGTATGTGTATTTTTTCCCAAGGCCATTCTGGTTAAGCGTTTGGAGAAGCAGAAGTGCGAAAACTTTGTTCTCTTCTTAACCATTCCTTAGCTTCAAACTCCCATATCTCGCGAACGGATTGACCTAACCCAAAAATTCCTATTGCATCTGAAAGTAGAAACTCGCCCAATTACAGCGGTACGTGTATTTTTTCCCTAGGCCATTCTGGTTAAGCGTTTAGAGCAGCAGAATTGCTAAAAATTTTTTGCCTTCTCAACCATTTCTTGGCTTCAAACTCCCATATCTCGCGAACGGATTGACCTAACCCAAAAATTCCTATTGCATCTGAAAGTAGAAACTCGCCCGATTACAACGGTATGCGTATTTTTTCCCTAGGCCATTCTGGTTAAGCGTTTGGAGCAGCAGAATTGCGAAAAATTTCTTCTCTTCTCAACCATTTCTTAGCTTCAAAGTCCCATATCTCGCGAACGGATTGACGTAACCCAAAAATTCCTACTGCATCTGAAAGTTGAACCTCGCCCGATTACAACGGTATGTGTATTTTTTCCCTAGGCCAATCTGGTTAAGCGTTTGGAGCATTACAATTGCGAAAAATTTTTTGCCTTCTCAACCATTTCTTGGCTTCAAACTCCCATATCTCGCGAACGGATTGACCTAACCCAAAAATTCCTATTGCATCTGAAAGTAGAAACTCGCCCGATTACAGCGGTACGTGTATTTTTTCCCTAGCCCATGCTGGATAAGCGTTTGGAGCAGCAGAATTGCGAAAAATTTGTTGCCTTCTCAACCATTTCTTAGCCTCAAAGTCCCATATCTCGCGAACGGATTGACCAAACCCAAAAATTCCTGCTGCTTCTGAAAGTAGAAACTCGCCCGATTACAACGGTATGTGTATTTTTTCCCCAGGCCATTCTGGTTAAGCGTTTGGAGCAGCAGAATTGCGAAAAATTTTTTGCCTTCTCAACCATTTCTTGTCTTCAAACTCCCATATCTCGCGAACGGGTTGACCTAACCCGAAAATTCCTGTTGCATCTGAAAGTAGAAGCTCGCCGGATTACAACGGTATGTGTATTTTTTCCCTAGCCCATGCTGGTTAAGCGTTTGGAGCAGCAGAATTGCGAAAAATTTTTTGCCTTCTCAACCATTTCTTAGCCTCAAAGTCCCATATCTCGCGAACGGATTGACCAAACCCAAAAATTCCTGCTGCTTCTGAAAGTAGAAACTCGCCCGATTACAGCGGTACGTGTATTTTTTCCCTAGGCCATTCTGGTTAAGCGTTTGGAGCAGCAGAATTGCGAAAAATTTTTTGCCTTCTCAACCATTTCTTGGCTTCAAACTCCCATATCTCGCGAACGGATTGACCTAACCCAAAGATTCCTGTTGCGTGTGAAAGTAGAAAATCGCCCGGTTACAACGGTACGTGTATTTCTTCCCTAGCCCAATCTGGTTAAGCGTTTGGGGCAGCAGAATTGCGAAAAATTTGTTGCCTTCTCAACCATTTCTTAGCCTCAAAGTCCCATATCTCGCGAACGGATTGACCAAACCCAAAAATTCCTGCTGCTTCTGAAAGTAGAAACTCGCCCGATTACAGCGGTACGTGTATTTTTTCCCTAGGCCATTCTGGTTAAGCGTTTGGAGCAGCAGAATTGCGAAAAATGTTTTGCCTTCTCAACAATTTCTTGTCTTCAAACTCCCATATCTCGCGAACGGGTTGACATAACCCAAAAATTCCTATTGCATCTGAAAGTAGAAACTCGCCCGATTACAACGGTATGTGTATTTTTTCCCAAGGCCATTCTGGTTAAGCGTTTGGAGAAGCAGAAGTGCGAAAACTTTGTTCTCTTCTTAACCATTCCTTAGCTTCAAACTCCCATATCTCGCGAACGGATTGACCTAACCCAAAAATTCCTATTGCATCTGAAAGTAGAAACTCGCCCGATTACAACGGTATGTGTATTTTTTCCCAAGGCCATTCTGGTTAAGCGTTTGGAGAAGCAGAAGTGCGAAAACTTTGTTCTCTTCTTAACCATTCCTTAGCTTCAAACTCCCATATCTCGCGAACGGATTGACCTAACCCAAAAATTCCTATTGCATCTGAAAGTAGAAACTCGCTCGATTACAGCGGTATGTGTATTTTTTCCCTAGGCCACTCTGGTTAAGCGTTTGGAGCAGCAGAATTGCGAAAAATTTTGCCTTCTCAACCATTTCTTGGCTTCAAACTCCCATATCTCGCGAACGGATTGACCTAACCCAAAGATTCCTGTTGCGTGTGAAAGTAGAAAATCGCCCGGTTACAACGGTATGTGTATTTCTTCCCTAGCCCATTCTGGTTAAGCGTTTGGAGCAGCAGAATTGCGAAAAATTTGTTGCCTTCTCAACCATTTCTTAGCTTCAAAGTCCCATATCTCGCGAACGGATTGACCAAGCCCAAAAATTCCTGCTGCGCCAGACTGTAGAAACTCGCCCGATTACAACGGTATGTGTATTTCTTCCCTAGGCCATTCTGGTTACGCGTTTGGATCAGCAGAATTGCGAAAAATTGTATGCCTTCTCAACCATTTCTTGGCTTCAAAATCCCATATCTCGCGAACGGACTGACCTAACCCAAAAATTCCTGTTGCGTCTGAAAGTAGAAACTCGCCCGATTACAACGGTATGTGTATTTTTTCCCTAGGCCATTCTGGCTAAGCGTTTGGAGCATTAGAATTGCGAAAAATTTTTTGCCTTCTCAAACATTTCTTGGCTTCAAACTCCCATATCTCGCGAACGGATTGACCTAACCCAAAAATTCCTATTGCATCTGAAAGTAGAAACTCGCCCGATTACAGCGGTACGTGTATTTTTTCCCTAGGCCATACTGGTTAAGCGTTTGGAGCAGCAGAATTGCGAAAAATTTGTTGTCTTCTCAACCATTTCTTAGCTTCAAACTCCCATATCTCGCGAACGGATTGACCTAACCCAAAAATTGCTGTTACATCTGAAAGTAGAAACTCGCCCGATTACAACGGTATGTGTATTTTTTCCCTAGGCCATTCTGGTTAAGCGTTTGGAGCAGCAGAATTGCGAAAAATGTTTTGCCTTCTCAACAATTTCTTGGTTTCAAACTGCCATATCTCGCGAACGGACTGACCTAACCCAAAAATTCCTGTTGCGTCTGAAAGTAGAAGCTCGCCCGATTACAACGGTATGTGTATTTTTTCCCTAGGCCATTCTGGCTAAGCGTTTGGAGCATTAGAATTGCGAAAAATTTTTTGCCTTCTCAACCATTTCTTGGCTTCAAACTCCCATATCTCGCGAACGGATTGACCTAACCCAAAAATTCCTATTGCATCTGAAAGTAGAAACTCGCTCGATTACAGCGGTATGTGTATTTTTTCCCTAGGCCACTCTGGTTAAGCGTTTGGAGCAGCAGAATTGCGAAAAATTTTGCCTTCTCAACCATTTCTTGGCTTCAAACTCCCATATCTCGCGAACGGATTGACCTAACCCAAAGATTCCTGTTGCGTGTGAAAGTAGAAAATCGCCCGGTTACAACGGTATGTGTATTTCTTCCCTAGCCCATTCTGGTTAAGCGTTTGGAGCAGCAGAATTGCGAAAAATTTGTTGTCTTCTCAACCATTTCTTAGCTTCAAAGTCCCATATCTCGCGAACGGATTGACCAAGCCCAAAAATTCCTGCTGCGCCAGACTGTAGAAACTCGCCCGATTACAACGGTATGTGTATTTCTTCCCTAGGCCATTCTGGTAACGCGTTTGGATCAGCAGAATTGCGAAAAATTGTATGCCTTCTCAACCATTTCTTGGCTTCAAAATCCCATATCTCGCGAACGGACTGACCTAACCCAAAAATTCCTGTTGCGTCTGAAAGTAGAAACTCGCCCGATTACAACGGTATGTGTATTTTTTCCCTAGGCCATTCTGGCTAAGCGTTTGGAGCATTAGAATTGCGAAAAATTTTTTGCCTTCTCAAACATTTCTTGGCTTCAAACTCCCATATCTCGCGAACGGATTGACCTAACCCAAAAATTCCTATTGCATCTGAAAGTAGAAACTCGCTCGATTACAGCGGTATGTGTATTTTTTCCCTAGGCCACTCTGGTTAAGCGTTTGGAGCAGCAGAATTGCGAAAAATTTTGCCTTCTCAACCATTTCTTGGCTTCAAACTCCCATATCTCGCGAACGGATTGACCTAACCCAAAGATTCCTGTTGCGTGTGAAAGTAGAATATCGCCCAGTTACAACGGTATGTGTATTTCTTCCCTAGCCCATTCTGGTTAAGCGTTTGGAGCAGCAGAATTGCGAAAAATTTGTTGTCTTCTCAACCATTTCTTAGCTTCAAAGTCCCATATCTCGCGAACGGATTGACCAAACCCAAAAATTCCTGCTGCGCCAGAATGTAGAAACTCGCCCGATTACAACGGTATGTGTATTTTTTCCCTAGGCCATTCTGGTTACGCGTTTGGAGCAGCAGAATTGCGAAAAATTTTTTGCCTTCTCAACCATTTCTTGTCTTCAAACTCCCATATCTCGCGAACGGATTGACCTAGCCCAAAAATTCCTGTTGCGTCTGAAAGTAGAAACTCGCCCGATTACAACGGTATGCGTGGTTTTTCCCTAGACCATTCTGGTTAAGCGTTAGGAGCAGCAGAATTGCGAAAAATTTTTTGCCTTCTCAACCATTTCTTGGCTTCAAACTCCCATATCTCGCGAACGGATTGACCTAACCCAAAAATTCCTATTGCATCTGAAAGTAGAAACTCGCCCGATTACAGCGGTACGAGTATTTTTTCCCTAGGCCATTCTGGTTAAGCGTTTGGAGCAGCAGAATTGCGAAAAATTTTTTGCCTTCTCAACCATTTCTTGTCTTCAAACTCCCATATCTCGCGAACGGGTTGACCTAACCCAAAAATTCCTGTTGCATCTGAAAGTAGAAGCTCGCCGGATTACAACGGTATGTGTATTCTTTCCCTAGCCCATGCTGGTTAAGCGTTTGGAGCAGCAGAATTGCGAAAAATTTGTTGCCTTCTCAACCATTTCTTAGCCTCAAAGTCCCATATCTCGCGAACGGATTGACCAAACCCAAAAATTCCTGCTGCTCCTGAAAGCAGAAGCTCGCCCGATTACAACGGTATGCGTATTTTTTCCCTAGGCCATTCTGGTTAAGCGTTTGGAGCAGCAGAATTGCGAAAAATTTCTTCTCTTCTCAACCATTTCTTAGCTTCAAACTCCCATATCTCGCGAACGGATTGACGTAACCCAAAAATTCCTATTGCATTTGAAAGTAGAAACTCGCCCGATTACAACGGTACGTGAATTTTTTCCCTAGGCCATTCTGGTTAAGCGATTAGAGCAGCAGAAGTGCGAAAAATTTATTGTCTTGTCAACCATTTCTTAGCTTCAAACTCCCATATCTCGCGAACGGATTGACCTAACCCAAAAATTCCTATTGCATCTGAAAGTAGAAACTCGCCCGATTACAACGGTATGTGTATTTTTTCCCAAGGCCATTCTGGTTAAGCGTTTGGAGAAGCAGAAGTGCGAAAACTTTGTTCTCTTCTTAACCATTCCTTAGCTTCAAACTCCCATATCTCGCGAACGGATTGACCTAACCCAAAAATTCCTATTGCATCTGAAAGTAGAAACTCGCCCGATTACAACGGTATGTGTATTTTTTCCCAAGGCCATTCTGGTTAAGCGTTTGGAGAAGCAGAAGTGCGAAAACTTTGTTCTCTTCTTAACCATTCCTTAGCTTCAAACTCCCATATCTCGCGAACGGATTGACCTAACCCAAAAATTCCTATTGCATCTGAAAGTAGAAACTCGCTCGATTACAGCGGTATGTGTATTTTTTCCCTAGGCCACTCTGGTTAAGCGTTTGGAGCAGCAGAATTGCGAAAAATTTTGCCTTCTCAACCATTTCTTGGCTTCAAACTCCCATATCTCGCGAACGGATTGACCTAACCCAAAGATTCCTGTTGCGTGTGAAAGTAGAAAATCGCCCGGTTACAACGGTATGTGTATTTCTTCCCTAGCCCATTCTGGTTAAGCGTTTGGAGCAGCAGAATTGCGAAAAATTTGTTGTCTTCTCAACCATTTCTTAGCTTCAAAGTCCCATATCTCGCGAACGGATTGACCAAGCCCAAAAATTCCTGCTGCGCCAGACTGTAGAAACTCGCCCGATTACAACGGTATGTGTATTTCTTCCCTAGGCCATTCTGGTTACGCGTTTGGATCAGCAGAATGGCGAAAAATTGTATGCCTTCTCAACCATTTCTTGGCTTCAAAATCCCATATCTCGCGAACGGACTGACCTAACCCAAAAATTCCTGTTGCGTCTGAAAGTAGAAACTCGCCCGATTACAACGGTATGTGTATTTTTTCCCTAGGCCATTCTTGTTAAGCGTTTGGAGCATTAGAATTGCGAAAAATTTTTTGCCTTCTCAAACATTTCTTGGCTTCAAACTCCCATATCTCGCGAACGGATTGACCTAACCCAAAAATTCCTAATGCATCTGAAAGTAGAAACTCGCCCGATTACAGCGGTACGTGTATTTTTTCCCTAGGCCATTCTGGTTAAGCGTTTGGAGCAGCAGAATTGCGAAAAATTTTTTGCCTTCTCAACCATTTCTTGTCTTCAAACTCCCATATCTCGCGAACGGGTTGACCTAACCCAAACATTCCTGTTGCATCTGAAAGTAGAAGCTCGCCGGATTACAACGGTATGTGTATTTTTTCCCTAGGCCATTCTGGTTAAGCGTTTGGAGCAGCAGAATTGCGAAAAATTTCTTCTCTTCTCAACCATTTCTTAGCTTCAAACTCCCATATCTCGCGAACGGATTGACGTAACCCAAAAATTCCTATTGCATTTGAAAGTAGAAACTCGCCCGATTACAACGGTACGTGAATTTTTTCCCTAGGCCATTCTGGTTAAGCGATTAGAGCAGCAGAAGTGCGAAAAATTTATTGTCTTGTCAACCATTTCTTAGCTTCAAACTCCCATATCTCGCGAACGGATTGACCTAACCCAAAAATTCCTATTGCATCTGAAAGTAGAAACTCGTCCGATTACAACGGTATGTGTATTTTTTCCCCAGGCCATTCTGGTTAAGCGTTTGGAGCAGCAGAATTGCGAAAAATTTTTTGCCTTCTCAACCATTTCTTGTCTTCAAACTCCCATATCTCGCGAACGGGTTGACCTAACCCAAAAATTCCTGTTGCATCTGAAAGTAGAAGCTCGCCGGATTACAACGGTATGTGTATTTTTTCCCTAAGCCAATCTGGTTAAGCGTTTGGAGCATTACAATTGCGAAAAATTTTTTGCCTTCTCAACCATTTCTTGGCTTCAAACTCCCATATCTCGCGAACGGATTAACCTAACCCAAAAATTCCTATTGCATCTGAAAGTAGAAACTCGCCCGATTACAACGGTAGGTGTTTTTTTTCCCTAGGCCACTCTGGTTAAGCGTTTGGAGCAGCAGAATTGCGAAAAATTTGTTTCCTTCTCAATCATTTCTTAGCCTCAAAGTCCCATATCTCGCGAACGGATTGACCAAACCCAAAAATTCCTGCTGCTTCTGAAAGTAGAAACTCGCCCGATTACAGCGGTACGTGTATTTTTTCCCTAGGCCATTCTGGTTAAGCGTTTGGAGCAGCAGAATTGCGAAAAATTTTTTGCCTTCTCAACCATTTCTTGTCTTCAAACTCCCATATCTCGCGAACGGGTTGACATAACCCAAAAATTCCTATTGCATCTGAAAGTTGAAACTCGCCCGATTACAACGGTATGTGTATTTTTTCCCTAGGCCAATCTGGTTAAGCGTTTGGAGCATTACAATTGCGAAAAATTTTTTGCCTTCTCAACCATTTCTTGGCTTCAAACTCCCATATCTCGCGAACGGATTAACCTAACCCAAAAATTCCTATTGCATCTGAAAGTAGAAACTCGCCCGATTACAACGGTAGGTGTTTTTTTTCCCTAGGCCGCTCTGGTTAAGCGTTTGGAGCAGCAGAAGTGCGAAAACTTTGTTCTCTTCTTAACCATTTCTTAGCTTCAAACTCCCATATCTCGCGAACGGATTGACCTAACCCAAAAATTCCTATTGCATCTGATAGTAGAAACTCGCCCGATTACAACGGTATGTGTATTTTTTCCCTAGGCCATTCTGGTTAAGCGTTTGGAGCAGCAGAAGTGCGAAAAATTTGTTGTCTTCTCAACCATTTCTTAGCTTCAAAGTCCCATATCTCGCGAACGGATTGACCAAACCCAAAAATTCCTGCTGCGCCAGAATGTAGAAACTCGCCCGATTACAACGGTATGTGTATTTTTTCCCTAGGCCATTCTGGTTAAACGTTTGGAGCAGCAGAATTGCTAAAAATATTTTGCATTCTCAACCATTTCTTGGCTTCAAACCACCATATCTCGCGAACGGATTGACCTAACCCAAAAATTCCTGTTGCATCTGAAAGTAGAAACTCGCCCGATTACAACGGTATGTGTATTTTTTCCCTAGGCCATTCTGGTTAAGCGTTTGGAGCAGCAGAATTGCGAAAAATTTTTTGCCTTCTCAACCATTTCTTGGCTTCAAACTCCCAGATCTCGCGAACGGATTGACCTAACCCAAAAATTCCTATTGCATCTGAAAGTAGAAACTCGCCCGATTACAACGGTATGTGTATTTTTTCTCTAGGCCATTCTGGTTAAGCGTTTGGAGCAGCAGAATTGCGAAAAATGTTTTGCCTTCTCAACCATTTCTTGGCTTCAAACTCCCATATCTCGCTAACGGATTGACCTAACCCAAAAATTCCTAATGCATCTGAAGGTAGAAACTCGCCCGATTACAACGGTGTGTGTATTTTTTCCCTAGCCCATTCTGGTTAAGCGTTTGGAGCAGCAGAATTGCGAAAAATTTTTTGCCTTCCCAACCATTTCTTGGCTTCAAACTCCCATATCTCGCGAACGGATTGACCTAACCCAAAAATTCCTATTGCATCTGAAAGTAGAAACTCGCCCGATTACAGCGGTACGTGTATTTTTTCCCCACTCCATTCTGGTTAAGCGTTTGGAGCAGCAGAATTGCGAAAAATTTTTTGCCTTCTCAACCATTTCTTGGCTTCAAACTCCCATATCTCGCGAACGGATTGACCTAACCCAAAAATTCCTGTTGCGTCTGAAAGTAGAAACTCGCCCGATTACAACGGTATGTGTATTTTTTCCCTAGGCCATTCTGGTTAAGCGTTTGGAGCAGCAGAAGGGCGAAAAATTTTTTGCCTTCTCAACCATTTCTTGTCTTCAAACTCCCATATCTCGCGAACGGGTTGACATAACCCAAAAATTCCTATTGCATCTGAAAGTAGAAACTCGCCCGATTACAACGGTAGGTGTTTTTTTTCCCTAGGCCACTCTGGTTAAGCGTTTGGAGCAGCAGAATTGCGAAAAATTTGTTTCCTTCTCAATCATTTCTTAGCCTCAAAGTCCCATATCTCGCGAACGGATTGACCAAACCCAAAAATTCCTGCTGCTTCTGAAAGTAGAAACTCGCCCGATTACAGCGGTACGTGTATTTTTTCCCTAGGCCATTCTGGTTAAGCGTTTGGAGCAGCAGAATTGCGAAAAATTTTTTGCCTTCTCAACCATTTCTTGTCTTCAAACTCCCATATCTCGCGAACGGGTTGACATAACCCAAAAATTCCTATTGCATCTGAAAGTTGAAACTCGCCCGATTACAACGGTATGTGTATTTTTTCCCTAGGCCAATCTGGTTAAGCGTTTGGAGCATTACAATTGCGAAAAATTTTTTGCCTTCTCAACCATTTCTTGGCTTCAAACTCCCATATCTCGCGAACGGATTAACCTAACCCAAAAATTCCTATTGCATCTGAAAGTAGAAACTCGCCCGATTACAACGGTAGGTGTTTTTTTTCCCTAGGCCGCTCTGGTTAAGCGTTTGGAGCAGCAGAATTGCGAAAACTTTGTTCTCTTCTTAACCATTTCTTAGCTTCAAACTCCCATATCTCGCGAACGGATTGACCTAACCCAAAAATTCCTATTGCATCTGAAAGTAGAAACTCGCCCGATTACAACGGTATGTGTATTTTTTCCCTAGGCCATTCTGGTTAAGCGTTTGGAGCAGCAGAAGTGCGAAAAATTTGTTGTCTTCTCAACCATTTCTTAGCTTCAAAGTCCCATATCTCGCGAACGGATTGACCAAACCCAAAAATTCCTGCTGCGCCAGAATGTAGAAACTCGCCCGATTACAACGGTATGTGTATTTTTTCCCTAGGCCATTCTGGTTAAACGTTTGGAGCAGCAGAATTGCTAAAAATATTTTGCATTCTCAACCATTTCTTGGCTTCAAACCACCATATCTCGCGAACGGATTGACCTAACCCAAAAATTCCTGTTGCATCTGAAAGTAGAAACTCGCCCGATTACAACGGTATGTGTATTTTTTCCCTAGGCCATTCTGGTTAAGCGTTTGGAGCAGCAGAATTGCGAAAAATTTTTTGCCTTCTCAACCATTTCTTGGCTTCAAACTCCCAGATCTCGCGAACGGATTGACCTAACCCAAAAATTCCTATTGCATCTGAAAGTAGAAACTCGCCCGATTACAACGGTATGTGTATTTTTTCTCTAGGCCATTCTGGTTAAGCGTTTGGAGCAGCAGAATTGCGAAAAATGTTTTGCCTTCTCAACCATTTCTTGGCTTCAAACTCCCATATCTCGCTAACGGATTGACCTAACCCAAAAATTCCTAATGCATCTGAAGGTAGAAACTCGCCCGATTACAACGGTGTGTGTATTTTTTCCCTAGCCCATTCTGGTTAAGCGTTTGGAGCAGCAGAATTGCGAAAAATTTTTTGCCTTCCCAACCATTTCTTGGCTTCAAACTCCCATATCTCGCGAACGGATTGACCTAACCCAAAAATTCCTATTGCATCTGAAAGTAGAAACTCGCCCGATTACAGCGGTACGTGTATTTTTTCCCCACTCCATTCTGGTTAAGCGTTTGGAGCAGCAGAATTGCGAAAAATTTTTTGCCTTCTCAACCATTTCTTGGCTTCAAACTCCCATATCTCGCGAACGGATTGACCTATCCCAAAAATTCCTGTTGCGTCTGAAAGTAGAAACTCGCCCGATTACAACGGTATGTGTATTTTTTCCCTAGGCCATTCTGGTTAAGCGTTTGGAGCAGCAGAAGGGCGAAAAATTTTTTGCCTTCTCAACCATTTCTTGTCTTCAAACTCCCATATCTCGCGAACGGGTTGACATAACCCAAAAATTCCTATTGCATCTGAAAGTAGAAACTCGCCCGATTACAACGGTAGGTGTTTTTTTTCCCTAGGCCACTCTGGTTAAGCGTTTGGAGCAGCAGAAGTGCGAAAACTTTGTTCTCTTCTTAACCATTTCTTAGCTTCAAACTCCCATATCTCGCGAACGGATTGACCTAACCCAAAAATTCCTATTGCATCTGAAAGTAGAAACTCGCCCGATTACAACGGTATGCGTGGTTTTTCCCTAGACCATTCTGGTTAAGCGTTAGGAGCAGCAGAATTGCGAAAAATTTTTTGCCTTCTCAACCATTTCTTGGCTTCAAACTCCCATATCTCGCGAACGGATTGACCTAACCCAAAAATTCCTATTGCATCTGAAAGTAGAAACTCGCCCGATTACAGCGGTACGAGTATTTTTTCCCTAGGCCATTCTGGTTAAGCGTTTGGAGCAGCAGAATTGCGAAAAATTTTTTGCCTTCTCAACCATTTCTTGTCTTCAAACTCCCATATCTCGCGAACGGATTGACCTAGCCCAAAAATCCCTGTTGCGTCTGAAAGTAGAAACTCGCCCGATTACAACGGTATGTGTATTTTTTCCCAAGGCCATTCTGGTTAAGCGTTTGGAGAAGCAGAAGTGCGAAAACTTTGTTCTCTTCTTAACCATTCCTTAGCTTCAAACTCCCATATCTCGCGAACGGATTGACCTAACCCAAAAATTCCTATTGCATCTGAAAGTAGAAACTCGCCCGATTACAACGGTATGTGTATTTTTTCCCAAGGCCATTCTGGTTAAGCGTTTGGAGAAGCAGAAGTGCGAAAACTTTGTTCTCTTCTTAACCATTCCTTAGCTTCAAACTCCCATATCTCGCGAACGGATTGACCTAACCCAAAAATTCCTATTGCATCTGAAAGTAGAAACTCGCTCGATTACAGCGGTATGTGTATTTTTTCCCTAGGCCACTCTGGTTAAGCGTTTGGAGCAGCAGAATTGCGAAAAATTTTGCCTTCTCAACCATTTCTTGGCTTCAAACTCCCATATCTCGCGAACGGATTGACCTAACCCAAAGATTCCTGTTGCGTGTGAAAGTAGAAAATCGCCCGGTTACAACGGTATGTGTATTTTTTCCCTAGGCCACTCTGGTTAAGCGTTTGGAGCAGCAGAATTGCGAAAAATTTTGCCTTCTCAACCATTTCTTGGCTTCAAACTCCCATATCTCGCGAACGGATTGACCTAACCCAAAGATTCCTGTTGCGTGTGAAAGTAGAAAATCGCCCGGTTACAACGGTATGTGTATTTCTTCCCTAGCCCATTCTGGTTAAGCGTTTGGAGCAGCAGAATTGCGAAAAATTTGTTGTCTTCTCAACCATTTCTTAGCTTCAAAGTCCCATATCTCGCGAACGGATTGACCAAGCCCAAAAATTCCTGCTGCGCCAGACTGTAGAAACTCGCCCGATTACAACGGTATGTGTATTTCTTCCCTAGGCCATTCTGGTTACGCGTTTGGATCAGCAGAATTGCGAAAAATTGTATGCCTTCTCAACCATTTCTTGGCTTCAAAATCCCATATCTCGCGAACGGACTGACCTAACCCAAAAATTCCTGTTGCGTCTGAAAGTAGAAACTCGCCCGATTACAACGGTATGTGTATTTTTTCCCTAGGCCATTCTGGTTAAGCGTTTGGAGCATTAGAATTGCGAAAAATTTTTTGCCTTCTCAAACATTTCTTGGCTTCAAACTCCCATATCTCGCGAACGGATTGACCTAACCCAAAAATTCCTAATGCATCTGAAAGTAGAAACTCGCCCGATTACAGCGGTACGTGTATTTTTTCCCTAGGCCATTCTGGTTAAGCGTTTGGAGCAGCAGAATTGCGAAAAATTTTTTGCCTTCTCAACCATTTCTTGTCTTCAAACTCCCATATCTCGCGAACGGGTTGACCTAACCCAAAAATTCCTGTTGCATCTGAAAGTAGAAGCTCGCCGGATTACAACGGTATGTGTATTCTTTCCCTAGCCCATGCTGGTAAAGCGTTTGGAGCAGCAGAATTGCGAAAAATTTGTTGCCTTCTCAACCATTTCTTAGCCTCAAAGTCCCATATCTCGCGAACGGATTGACCAAACCCAAAAATTCCTGCTGCTCCTGAAAGCAGAAGCTCGCCCGATTACAACGGTATGCGTATTTTTTCCCTAGGCCATTCTGGTTAAGCGTTTGGAGCAGCAGAATTGCGAAAAATTTCTTCTCTTCTCAACCATTTCTTAGCTTCAAACTCCCATATCTCGCGAACGGATTGACGTAACCCAAAAATTCCTATTGCATTTGAAAGTAGAAACTCGCCCGATTACAACGGTACGTGAATTTTTTCCCTAGGCCATTCTGGTTAAGCGATTAGAGCAGCAGAAGTGCGAAAAATTTATTGTCTTGTCAACCATTTCTTAGCTTCAAACTCCCATATCTCGCGAACGGATTGACCTAACCCAAAAATTCCTATTGCATCTGAAAGTAGAAACTCGTCCGATTACAACGGTATGTGTATTTTTTCCCCAGGCCATTCTGGTTAAGCGTTTGGAGCAGCAGAATTGCGAAAAATTTTTTGCCTTCTCAACCATTTCTTGTCTTCAAACTCCCATATCTCGCGAACGGGTTGACCTAACCCAAAAATTCCTGTTGCATCTGAAAGTAGAAGCTCGCCGGATTACAACGGTATGTGTATTTTTTCCCTAGGCCATTCTGGTTAAGCGTTTGGAGCAGCAGAAGTGCGAAAAATATTTTGCCTTCTCAACCATTTCTTGTCTTCAAACTCCCATATCTCGCGAACGGATTGACCTAACCCAAAAATTCCTGTTGCATCTGAAAGTAGAAACTCGCCCGATTACAACGGTATGTGTATTTTTTCCCTAGGCCATTCTGGTTAAGCGTTTGGAGCAGCAGAATTGCGAAAAATTTTTTGCCTTCTCAACCATTTCTTGGCTTCAAACTCCCAGATCTCGCGAACGGATTGACCTAACCCAAAAATTCCTATTGCATCTGAAAGTAGAAACTCGCCCGATTACAGCGGTATGTGTATTTTTTCTCTAGGCCATTCTGGTTAAGCGTTTGGAGCAGCAGAATTGCGAAAAATGTTTTGCCTTCTCAACCATTTCTTGGCTTCAAACTCCCATATCTCGCTAACGGATTGACCTAACCCAAAAATTCCTAATGCATCTGAAGGTAGAAACTCGCCCGATTACAACGGTGTGTGTATTTTTTCCCTAGCCCATTCTGGTTAAGCGTTTGGAGCAGCAGAATTGCGAAAAATTTTTTGCCTTCCCAACCATTTCTTGGCTTCAAACTCCCATATCTCGCGAACGGATTGACCTAACCCAAAAATTCCTATTGCATCTGAAAGTAGAAACTCGCCCGATTACAGCGGTACGTGTATTCTTTCCCCACTCCATTCTGGTTAAGCGTTTGGAGCAGCAGAAGGGCGAAAAATTTTTTGCCTTCTCAACCATTTCTTGGCTTCAAACTCCCATATCTCGCGAACGGATTAACCTAACCCAAAAATTCCTATTGCATCTGAAAGTAGAAACTCGCCCGATTACAACGGTAGGTGTTTTTTTTCCCTAGGCCATTCTGGTTAAGCGTTTGGAGCAGCAGAATTGCGAAAAATTTCTTCTCTTCTCAACCATTTCTTAGCTTCAAACTCCCATATCTCGCGAACGGATTGACGTAACCCAAAAATTCCTATTGCATTTGAAAGTAGAAACTCGCCCGATTACAACGGTACGTGAATTTTTTCCCTAGGCCATTCTGGTTAAGCGATTAGAGCAGCAGAAGTGCGAAAAATTTATTGTCTTGTCAACCATTTCTTAGCTTCAAACTCCCATATCTCGCGAACGGATTGACCTAACCCAAAAATTCCTATTGCATCTGAAAGTAGAAACTCGTCCGATTACAACGGTATGTGTATTTTTTCCCCAGGCCATTCTGGTTAAGCGTTTGGAGCAGCAGAATTGCGAAAAATTTTTTGCCTTCTCAACCATTTCTTGTCTTCAAACTCCCATATCTCGCGAACGGGTTGACCTAACCCAAAAATTCCTGTTGCATCTGAAAGTAGAAGCTCGCCGGATTACAACGGTATGTGTATTTTTTCCCTAGGCCATTCTGGTTAAGCGTTTGGAGCAGCAGAAGTGCGAAAAATTTGTTGTCTTCTCAACCATTTCTTAACTTCAAAGTCCCATATCTCGCGAACGGATTGACCAAACCCAAAAATTCCTGCTGCGCCAGAATGTAGAAACTCGCCCGATTACAACGGTATGTGTATTTTTTCCCTAGGCCATTCTGGTTAAACGTTTGGAGCAGCAGAATTGCTAAAAATATTTTGCATTCTCAACCATTTCTTGGCTTCAAACCACCATATCTCGCGAACGGATTGACCTAACCCAAAAATTCCTATTGCATCTGAAAGTAGAAACTCGCCCGATTACAGCGGTACGTGTATTTTTTCCCTAGGCCAATCTGGTTAAGCGTTTGGAGCATTACAATTGCGAAAAATTTTTTGCCTTCTCAACCATTTCTTGGCTTCAAACTCCCATATCTCGCGAACGGATTAACCTAACCCAAAAATTCCTATTGCATCTGAAAGTAGAAACTCGCCCGATTACAACGGTAGGTGTTTTTTTTCCCTAGGCCGCTCTGGTTAAGCGTTTGGAGCAGCAGAAGTGCGAAAACTTTGTTCTCTTCTTAACCATTTCTTAGCTTCAAACTCCCATATCTCGCGAACGGATTGACCTAACCCAAAAATTCCTATTGCATCTGAAAGTAGAAACTCGCCCGATTACAACGGTATGTGTATTTTTTCCCTAGGCCATTCTGGTTAAGCGTTTGGAGCAGCAGAAGTGCGAAAAATTTGTTGTCTTCTCAACCATTTCTTAGCTTCGAAGTCCCATATCTCGCGAACGGATTGACCAAACCCAAAAATTCCTGCTGCGCCAGAATGTAGAAACTCGCCCGATTACAACGGTATGTGTATTTTTTCCCTAGGCCATTCTGGTTAAACGTTTGGAGCAGCAGAATTGCTAAAAATATTTTGCATTCTCAACCATTTCTTGGCTTCAAACCACCATATCACGCGAACGGATTGACCTAACCCAAAAATTCCTGTTGCATCTGAAAGTAGAAACTCGCCCGATTACAACGGTAGGTGTATTTTTTCCCTAGGCCATTCTGGTTAAGCGTTTGGAGCAGCAGAATTGCGAAAAATTTTTTGCCTTCTCAACCATTTCTTGGCTTCAAACTCCCAGATCTCGCGAACGGATTGACCTAACCCAAAAATTCCTATTGCATCTGAAAGTAGAAACTCGCCCGATTACAACGGTATGTGTATTTTTTCTCTAGGCCATTCTGGTTAAGCGTTTGGAGCAGCAGAATTGCGAAAAATGTTTTGCCTTCTCAACCATTTCTTGGCTTCAAACTCCCATATCTCGCTAACGGATTGACCTAACCCAAAAATTCCTAATGCATCTGAAGGTAGAAACTCGCCCGATTACAACGGTGTGTGTATTTTTTCCCTAGCCCATTCTGGTTAAGCGTTTGGAGCAGCAGAATTGCGAAAAATTTTTTGCCTTCCCAACCATTTCTTGGCTTCAAACTCCCATATCTCGCGAACGGATTGACCTAACCCAAAAATTCCTATTGTATCTGAAAGTAGAAACTCGCCCGATTACAGCGGTACGTGTATTTTTTCCCCACTCCATTCTGGTTAAGCGTTTGGAGCAGCAGAATTGCGAAAAATTTTTTGCCTTCTCAACCATTTCTTGGCTTCAAACTCCCATATCTCGCGAACGGACTGACCTAACCCAAAAATTCCTGTTGCGTCTGAAAGTAGAAACTCGCCCGATTACAACGGTATGTGTATTTTTTCCCTAGGCCATTCTGGTTAAGCGTTTGGAGCAGCAGAAGGGCGAAAAATTTTTTGCCTTCTCAACCATTTCTTGTCTTCAAACTCCCATATCTCGCGAACGGGTTGACATAACCCAAAAATTCCTATTGCATCTGAAAGTAGAAACTCGCCCGATTACAACGGTAGGTGTTTTTTTTCCCTAGGCCACTCTGGTTAAGCGTTTGGAGCAGCAGAAGTGCGAAAACTTTGTTCTCTTCTTAACCATTTCTTAGCTTCAAACTCCCATATCTCGCGAACGGATTGACCTAACCCAAAAATTCCTATTGCATCTGAAAGTAGAAACTCGCCCGATTACAACGGTATGTGTATTTTTTCTCTAGGCCATTCTGGTTAAGCGTTTGGAGCAGCAGAATGGCGAAAAATGTTTTGCCTTCTCAACCATTTCTTGGCTTCAAACTCCCATATCTCGCTAACGGATTGACCTAACCCAAAAATTCCTAATGCATCTGAAAGTAGAAACTCGCCCGATTACAACGGTGTGTGTATTTTTTCCCTAGCCCATTCTGGTTAAGCGTTTGGAGCAGCAGAATTGCGAAAAATTTTTTGCCTTCTCAACCATTTCTTGGCTTCAAACTCCCATATCTCGCGAACGGATTGACCTAACCCAAAAATTCCTGTTGCGTCTGAAAGTAGAAACTCGCCCGATTACAACGGTATGTGTATTTTTTCCCTAGGCCATTCTGGTTAAGCGTTTGGAGCAGCAGAAGTGCGAAAAATGTTTTGCCTTCTCAACCATTTCTTGGCTTCAAACTCCCATATCTCGCGAACGGATTAACCTAACCCAAAAATTCCTATTGCATATGAAAGTAGAAACTCGCCCGATTACAAAGGTAGGTGTATTTTTTCCCTAGGCCACTCTGGTTAAGCGTTTGGAGCAGCAGAAGTGCGAAAACTTTGTTCTCTTCTTAACCATTTCTTAGCTTCAAACTCCCATATCTCGCGAACGGATTGACCTAGCCCAAAAATTCCTATTGCATCTGAAAGTAGAAACTCGCCCGATTACAACGGTATGTGTATTTTTTCTCTAGGCCATTCTGGTTAAGCGTTTGGAGCAGCAGAATGGCGAAAAATGTTTTGCCTTCTCAACCATTTCTTGGCTTCAAACTCCCATATCTCGCTAACGGATTGACCTAACCCAAAAATTCCTAATGCATCTGAAAGTAGAAACTCGCCCGATTACAACGGTGTGTGTATTTTTTCCCTAGCCCATTCTGGTTAAGCGTTTGGAGCAGCAGAATTGCGAAAAATTTTTTGCCTTCTCAACCATTTCTTGGCTTCAAACTCCCATATCTCGCGAACGGATTGACCTAACCCAAAAATTCCTGTTGCGTCTGAAAGTAGAAACTCGCCCGATTACAACGGTATGTGTATTTTTTCCCTAGGCCATTCTGGTTAAGCGTTTGGAGCAGCAGAAGTGCGAAAAATGTTTTGCCTTCTCAACCATTTCTTGGCTTCAAACTCCCATATCTCGCGAACGGATTAACCTAACCCAAAAATTCCTATTGCATATGAAAGTAGAAACTCGCCCGATTACAAAGGTAGGTGTATTTTTTCCCTAGGCCATTCTGGTTAAGCGTTTGGAGCAGCAGAATTGCGAAAAATTTTTTGCCTTCTCAACCATTTCTTGGCTTCAAACTCCCATATCTCGCGAACGGATTGACCTAACCCAAAAATTCCTATTGCATCTGAAAGTAGAAACTCGCCCGATTACAGCGGTACGTGTATTTTTTCCCTAGGCCATACTGGTTAAGCGTTTGGAGCAGCAGAATTGCGAAAAATTTGTTGTCTTCTCAACCATTTCTTAGCTTCAAACTCCCATATCTCGCTAACGGATTGACCTAACCCAAAAATTGCTGTTACATCTGAAAGTAGAAACTCGCCCGATTACAACGGTATGTGTATTTTTTCCCTAGGCCATTCTGGTTAAGCGTTTGGAGCAGCAGAATTGCGAAAAATTTTTTGCCTTCTCAACCATTTCTTGTCTTCAAACTCCCATATCTCGCGAACGGGTTGACATAACCCAAAAATTCCTATTGCATCTGAAAGTTGAAACTCGCCCGATTACAACGGTATGTGTATTTTTTCCCTAGGCCAATCTGGTTAAGCGTTTGGAGCATTACAATTGCGAAAAATTTTTTGCCTTCTCAACCATTTCTTGGCTTCAAACTCCCATATCTCGCGAACGGATTAACCTAACCCAAAAATTCCTATTGCATCTGAAAGTAGAAACTCGCTCGATTACAGCGGTATGTGTATTTTTTCCCTAGGCCACTCTGGTTAAGCGTTTGGAGCAGCAGAATTGCGAAAAATTTTGCCTTCTCAACCATTTCTTGGCTTCAAACTCCCATATCTCGCGAACGGATTGACCTAACCCAAAGATTCCTGTTGCGTGTGAAAGTAGAAAATCGCCCGGTTACAACGGTATGTGTATTTCTTCCCTAGCCCATTCTGGTTAAGCGTTTGGAGCAGCAGAATTGCGAAAAATTTGTTGTCTTCTCAACCATTTCTTAGCTTCAAAGTCCCATATCTCGCGAACGGATTGACCAAACCCAAAAATTCCTGCTGCGCCAGAATGTAGAAACTCGCCCGATTACAACGGTATGTGTATTTTTTCCCTAGGCCATTCTGGTTACGCGTTTGGATCAGCAGAATTGCGAAAAATTTTTTGCCTTCTCAACCATTTCTTGTCTTCAAACTCCCATATCTCGCGAACGGGTTGACATAACCCAAAAATTCCTATTGCATCTGAAAGTTGAAACTCGCCCGATTACAACGGTATGTGTATTTTTTCCCCAGGCCAATCTGGTTAAGCGTTTGGAGCATTACAATTGCGAAAAATTTCTTCTCTTCTCAACCATTTCTTAGCTTCAAACTCCCATATCTCGCGAACGGATTGACGTAACCCAAAAATTCCTGTTGCATCTGAAAGTAGAAGCTCGCCGGATTACAACGGTATGTGTATTTTTTCCCTAGCCCATGCTGGTTAAGCGTTTGGAGCAGCAGAATTGCGAAAAATTTGTTGCCTTCTCAACCATTTCTTAGCCTCAAAGTCCCATATCTCGCGAACGGATTGACCAAACCCAAAAATTCCTGCTGCTTCTGAAAGTAGAAACTCGCCCGATTACAGCGGTACGTGTATTTTTTCCCTAGGCCATTCTGGTTAAGCGTTTGGAGCAGCAGAATTGCGAAAAATTTTTTGCCTTCTCAACCATTTCTTGGCTTCAAACTCCCATATCTCGCGAACGGATTGACCTAACCCAAAGATTCCTGTTGCGTGTGAAAGTAGAAAATCGCCCGGTTACAACGGTACGTGTATTTCTTCCCTAGCCCAATCTGGTTAAGCGTTTGGGGCAGCAGAATTGCGAAAAATGTTTTGCCTTCTCAACAATTTCTTGTCTTCAAACTCCCATATCTCGCGAACGGGTTGACATAACCCAAAAATTCCTATTGCATCTGAAAGTTGAAACTCGCCCGATTACAACGGTATGTGTATTTTTTCCCTAGGCCAATCTGGTTAAGCGTTTGGAGCATTACAATTGCGAAAAATTTTTTGCCTTCTCAACCATTTCTTGGCTTCAAACTCCCATATCTCGCGAACGGATTAACCTAACCCAAAAATTCCTATTGCATCTGAAAGTAGAAACTCGCCCGATTACAACGGTATGTGTATTTTTTCCCTAGGCCATTCTGGTTAAGCGTTTGGAGCAGCAGAAGTGCGAAAACTTTGTTCTCTTCTTAACCATTTCTTAGCTTCAAACTCCCATATCTCGCGAACGGATTGACCTAACCCAAAAATTCCTATTGCATCTGAAAGTAGAAACTCGCTCGATTACAGCGGTATGTGTATTTTTTCCCTAGGCCACTCTGGTTAAGCGTTTGGAGCAGCAGAATTGCTAAAAATTTTATGCCTTCTCAACCATTTCTTGGCTTCAAACTCCCATATCTCGCGAACGGATTGACCTATCCCAAAGATTCCTGTTGCGTGTGAAAGTAGAAAATCGCCCGGTTACAACGGTATGTGTATTTCTTCCCTAGCCCATTCTGGTTAAGCGTTTGGAGCAGCAGAATTGCGAAAAATTTGTTGTCTTCTCAACCATTTCTTAGCTTCAAAGTCCCATATCTCGCGAACGGATTGACCAAACCCAGAAATTCCTGCTGCGTCTGAAAGTAGAAACTCGCCCGATTACAACGGTATGCGTGGTTTTTCCCTAGACCATTCTGGTTAAGCGTTAGGAGCAGCAGAATTGCGAAAAATTTTTTGCCTTCTCAACCATTTCTTGGTTTCAAACTCCCATATCTCGCGAACGGATTGACCTAACCCAAAAATTCCTGTTGCATCTGAAAGTAGAAACTCGCCCGATTACAACGGTATGTGTATTTTTTCCATAGGCCATTCTGGTTAAGCGATTGGAGCAGCAGAAGGGCGAAAAATTTGTTATCTTCTCAACTATTTTTTAGCTTCAAACTCCCATATCTCGCGAACGGATTGACCTATCCCAAAAATTCCTGTTGCATCTGAAAGTAGAAACTCGCCCGATTACAAAGGTATGTGTATTTTTTCCCTGGGCCATTCTGGTTAAACGTTTGGAGCAGCAGAATTGCGAAAAATATTTTGCCTTCTCAACCATTTCTTGGCTTCAAACCACCATATCTCGCGAACGGATTGACCTAACCCAAAAATTCCTATTGCATCTGAAAGTAGAAACTCGCCCGATTACAACGGTATGTGTATTTTTTCCCTAGGCCATTCTGGTTAAGCGTTTGGAGCAGCAGAAGTGCGAAAAATTTGTTGTCTTCTCAACTATTTTTTAGCTTCAAACTCCCATATCTCGCGAACGGATTGACCTAACCCAAAAATTCCTGTTGCATCTGAAAGTAGAAACTCGCCCGATTACAACGGTGTGTGTATTTTTTCCCTAGCCCATTCTGGTTAAGCGTTTGGAGCAGCAGAATTGCGAAAAATTTTTTGCCTTCTCAACCATTTCTTGGCTTCAAACTCCCATATCTCGCGAACGGATTGACCTAACCCAAAAATTCCTGTTGCGTCTGAAAGTAGAAACTCGCCCGATTACAACGGTATGCGTGGTTTTTCCCTAGACCATTCTCGTTAAGCGTTAGGAGCAGCAGAATTGCGAAAAATTTTTTGCCTTCTCAACCATTTCTTGGCTTCAAACTCCCATATCTCGCGAACGGATTAACCTAACCCAAAAATTCCTATTGCATCTGAAAGTAGAAACTCGCTCGATTACAGCGGTATGTGTATTTTTTCCCTAGGCCACTCTGGTTAAGCGTTTGGAGCAGCAGAATTGCGAAAAATTTGTTGTATTCTCAACCATTTCTTAGCTTCAAAGGCCCATATCTCGCGAACGGATTGACCAAACCCAAAAATTCCTGCTGCGCCAGAAAGTAGAAACTCGCCCGATTACAACGGTATGTGTATTTTTTCCCTAGGCCATTCTGGTTACGCGTTTGGATCAGCAGAATTGCGAAAAATTGTATGCCTTCTCAACCATTTCTTGGCTTCAAACTCCCATATCTCGCGAACGGATTTACCTAACCCAAAAATGCCTATTGCATATGAAAGTAGAAACTCGCCCGATTACAAAGGTAGGTGTATTTTTTCCCTAGGCCATTCTGGTTAAGCGTTTGGAGCAGCAGAAGTGCGAAAAATTTGTTGTCTTCTCAACCATTTCTTAGCTTCAAACTCCCATATCTCGCGAACGGATTGACCTAACCCAAAAATTGCTGTTACATCTGAGAGTAGAAACTCGCCCGATTACAACGGTATGTGTATTTTTTCCCTAGGCCATTCTGGTTAAGTGTTTGGAGCAGCAGAATTGCGAAAAATTTTTTGCCTTCTCAACCATTTCTTGTCTTCAAACTCCCATATCTCGCGAACGGGTTGACATAACCCAAAAATTCCTATTGCATCTGAAAGTTGAACCTCGCCCGATTACAACGGTATGTGTATTTTTTCCCTAGGCCAATCTGGTTAAGCGTTTGGAGCATTACAATTGCGAAAAATTTTTTGCCTTCTCAACCATTTCTTGGCTTCAAACTCCCATATCTCGCGAACGGATTGACCTAACCCAAAAATTCCTATTGCATCTGAAAGTAGAAACTCGCCCGATTACAGCGGTACGTGTATTTTCTCCCTAGCCCATGCTGGTTAAGCGTTTGGAGCAGCAGAATTGCGAAAAATTTGTTGCCTTCTCAACCATTTCTTAGCCTCAAAGTCCCATATCTCGCGAACGGATTGACCAAACCCAAAAATTCCTGCTGCTTCTGAAAGTAGAAACTCGCCCGATTACAACGGTATGTGTATTTTTTCCCCAGGCCATTCTGGTTAAGCGTTTGGAGCAGCAGAATTGCGAAAAATTTTTTGCCTTCTCAACCATTTCTTGTCTTCAAACTCCCATATCTCGCGAACGGGTTGACCTAACCCGAAAATTCCTGTTGCATCTGAAAGTAGAAGCTCGCCGGATTACAACGGTATGTGTATTTTTTCCCTAGCCCATGCTGGTTAAGCGTTTGGAGCAGCAGAATTGCGAAAAATTTGTTGCCTTCTCAACCATTTCTTAGCCTCAAAGTCCCATATCTCGCGAACGGATTGGCCAAACCCGAAAATTCCTGCTGCTTCTGAAAGTAGAAACTCGCCCGATTACAGCGGTACGTGTATTTTTTCCCTAGGCCATTCTGGTTAAGCGTTTGGAGCAGCAGAAATGCGAAAAATGTTTTGCCTTCTCAACCATTTCTTGGCTTCAAACTCCCATATCTCGCGAACGGATTGACCTAACCCAAAGATTCCTGTTGCGTGTGAAAGTAGAAAATCGCCCGGTTACAACGGTACGTGTATTTCTTCCCTAGCCCAATCTGGTTAAGCGTTTGGGGCAGCAGAATTGCGAAAAATTTTTTGTCTTCTAAACCATTTCTTAGCTTCAAAGTCCCATATCTCGCGAACGGATTGACCAAACCCAAAAATTCCTGCTGCGCCAGAAAGTAGAAACTCGCCCGATTACAACGGTATGTGTATTTTTTCCCTAGGCCATTCTGGTTACGCGTTTGGATCAGCAGAATTGCGAAAAATTGTATGCCTTCTCAACCATTTCTTGGCTTCAAACTCCCATATCTCGCGAACGGATTGACCTAACCCAAAAATTCCTATTGCATATGAAAGTAGAAACTCGCCCGATTACAAAGGTAGGTGTATTTTTTCCCTAGGCCATTCTGGTTAAGCGTTTGGAGCAGCAGAAGTGCGAAAAATTTGTTGTCTTCTCAACCATTTCTTAGCTTCAAACTCCCATATCTCGCGAACGGATGGACCTAACCCAAAAATTGCTGTTACATCTGAAAGTAGAAACTCGCCCGATTACAACGGTATGTGTATTTTTTCCCTAGGCCATTCTGGTTAATTGTTTGGAGCAGCAGAATTGCGAAAAATGTTTTGCCTTCTCAACAATTTCTTGGTTTCAAACTCCCATATCTCGCGAACGGACTGACCTAACCCAAAAATTCCTGTTGCGTCTGAAAGTAGAAACTCGCCCGATTACAACGGTATGTGTATTTTTTCCCTAGGCCATTCTGGTTAAGCGTTTGGAGCATTAGAATTGCGAAAAATTTTTTGCCTTCTCAACCATTTCTTGGCTTCAAACTCCCATATCTCGCGAACGGATTGAACTAACCCAAAAATTCCTATTGCATCTGAAAGTAGAAACTCGCCCGATTACAGCGGTACGTGTATTTTTTCCCTAGGCCATTCTGGTTAAGCGTTTGGAGCAGCAGAATTGCGAAAAATTTTTTGCCTTCTCAACCATTTCTTGTCTTCAAACTCCCATATCTCGCGAACGGGTTGACATAACCCAAAAATTCCTATTGCATCTGAAAGTTGAAGCTCGCCCGATTACAACGGTATGTGTATTTTTTCCCTAGGCCACTCTGGTTAAGCGTTTGGAGCAGCAGAATTGCGAAAAATTTTGCCTTCTCAACCATTTCTTGGCTTCAAACTCCCATATCTCGCGAACGGATTGACCTAACCCAAAGATTCCTGTTGCGTGTGAAAGTAGAATATCGCCCGGTTACAACGGTATGTGTATTTCTTCCCTAGCCCATTCTGGTTAAGCGTTTGGAGCAGCAGAATTGCGAAAAATTTTTTGTCTTCTAAACCATTTCTTAGCTTCAAAGTCCCATATCTCGCGAACGGATTGACCAAACCCAAAAATTCCTGCTGCGCCAGAAAGTAGAAACTCGCCCGATTACAACGGTATGTGTATTTTTTCCCTAGGCCATTCTGGTTACGCGTTTGGATCAGCAGAATTGCGAAAAATTGTATGCCTTCTCAACCATTTCTTGGCTTCAAACTCCCATATCTCGCGAACGGATTGACCTAACCCAAAAATTCCTATTGCATATGAAAGTAGAAACTCGCCCGATTACAAAGGTAGGTGTATTTTTTCCCTAGGCCATTCTGGTTAAGCGTTTGGAGCAGCAGAAGTGCGAAAAATTTGTTGTCTTCTCAACCATTTCTTAGCTTCAAACTCCCATATCTCGCGAACGGATGGACCTAACCCAAAAATTGCTGTTACATCTGAAAGTAGAAACTCGCCCGATTACAACGGTATGTGTATTTTTTCCCTAGGCCATTCTG
This sequence comes from Ptiloglossa arizonensis, assembly GCF_051014685.1. NCBI lineage: Eukaryota > Metazoa > Arthropoda > Insecta > Hymenoptera > Colletidae > Ptiloglossa > Ptiloglossa arizonensis. The sequence continues at coordinate 128,162 of NW_027478473.1, forward strand.
GTTAATTGTTTGGAGCAGCAGAATTGCGAAAAATGTTTTGCCTTCTCAACAATTTCTTGGTTTCAAACTCCCATATCTCGCGAACGGACTGACCTAACCCAAAAATTCCTGTTGCGTCTGAAAGTAGAAACTCGCCCGATTACAACGGTATGTGTATTTTTTCCCTAGGCCATTCTGGTTAAGCGTTTGGAGCATTAGAATTGCGAAAAATTTTTTGCCTTCTCAACCATTTCTTGGCTTCAAACTCCCATATCTCGCGAACGGATTGAACTAACCCAAAAATTCCTATTGCATCTGAAAGTAGAAACTCGCCCGATTACAGCGGTACGTGTATTTTTTCCCTAGGCCATTCTGGTTAAGCGTTTGGAGCAGCAGAATTGCGAAAAATTTTTTGCCTTCTCAACCATTTCTTGTCTTCAAACTCCCATATCTCGCGAACGGGTTGACATAACCCAAAAATTCCTATTGCATCTGAAAGTTGAAACTCGCCCGATTACAACGGTATGTGTATTTTTTCCCTAGGCCACTCTGGTTAAGCGTTTGGAGCAGCAGAATTGCGAAAAATTTTGCCTTCTCAACCATTTCTTGGCTTCAAACTCCCATATCTCGCGAACGGATTGACCTAACCCAAAGATTCCTGTTGCGTGTGAAAGTAGAATATCGCCCGGTTACAACGGTATGTGTATTTCTTCCCTAGCCCATTCTGGTTAAGCGTTTGGAGCAGCAGAATTGCGAAAAATTTGTTGTCTTCTCAACCATTTCTTAGCTTCAAAGTCCCATATCTCGCGAACGGATTGACCAAACCCAAAAATTCCTGCTGCGCCAGAATGTAGAAACTCGCCCGATTACAACGGTATGTGTATTTTTTCCCTAGGCCATTCTGGTTACGCGTTTGGATCAGCAGAATTGCGAAAAATTGTATGCCTTCTCAACCATTTCTTGGCTTCAAAATCCCATATCTCCCGAACGGATTGACCTAACCCCAAAATTCCTGTTGCGTGTGAAAGTAGAAACTCGCCCGATTACAACGGTATGTGTATTTTTTCCCTAGGCCATTCTGGTTAAGCGTTTGGAGCATTAGAATTGCGAAAAATTTTTTGCCTTCTCAACCATTTCTTGGCTTCAAACTCCCATATCTCGCGAACGGATTGACCTAACCCAAAAATTCCTATTGCATCTGAAAGTAGAAACTCGCCCGATTACAGCGGTACGTGTATTTTTTCCCTAGGCCATTCTGGTTAAGCGTTTGGAGCAGCAGAATTGCGAAAAATTTTTTGCCTTCTCAACCATTTCTTGTCTTCAAACTCCCATATCTCGCGAACGGATTGACCTAGCCCAAAAATTCCTGTTGCGTCTGAAAGTAGAAACTCGCCCGATTACAACGGTATGCGTGGTTTTTCCCTCGACCATTCTGGTTAAGCGTTAGGAGCAGCAGAATTGCGAAAAATTTTTTGCCTTCTCAACCATTTCTTGGCTTCAAACTCCCATATCTCGCGAACGGATTGACCTAACCCAAAAATTCCTATTGCATCTGAAAGTAGAAACTCGCCCGATTACAGCGGTACGTGTATTTTTTCCCTAGGCCATACTGGTTAAGCGTTTGGAGCAGCAGAATTGCGAAAAATTTGTTGTCTTCTCAACCATTTCTTAGCTTCAAACTCCCATATCTCGCGAACGGATTGACCTAACCCAAAAATTGCTGTTACATCTGAAAGTAGAAACTCGCCCGATTACAACGGTATGTGTATTTTTTCCCTAGGCCATTCTGGTTAAGCGTTTGGAGCAGCAGAATTGCGAAAAATGTTTTGCCTTCTCAACAATTTCTTGGTTTCAAACTGCCATATCTCGCGAACGGACTGACCTAACCCAAAAATTCCTGTTGCGTCTGAAAGTAGAAGCTCGCCCGATTACAACGGTATGTGTATTTTTTCCCTAGGCCATTCTGGCTAAGCGTTTGGAGCATTAGAATTGCGAAAAATTTTTTGCCTTCTCAACCATTTCTTGGCTTCAAACTCCCATATCTCGCGAACGGATTGACCTAACCCAAAAATTCCTATTGCATCTGAAAGTAGAAACTCGCTCGATTACAGCGGTATGTGTATTTTTTCCCTAGGCCACTCTGGTTAAGCGTTTGGAGCAGCAGAATTGCGAAAAATTTTGCCTTCTCAACCATTTCTTGGCTTCAAACTCCCATATCTCGCGAACGGATTGACCTAACCCAAAGATTCCTGTTGCGTGTGAAAGTAGAATATCGCCCGGTTACAACGGTATGTGTATTTCTTCCCTAGCCCATTCTGGTTAAGCGTTTGGAGCAGCAGAATTGCGAAAAATTTGTTGTCTTCTCAACCATTTCTTAGCTTCAAAGTCCCATATCTCGCGAACGGATTGACCAAACCCAAAAATTCCTGCTGCGCCAGAATGTAGAAACTCGCCCGATTACAACGGTATGTGTATTTTTTCCCTAGGCCATTCTGGTTACGCGTTTGGATCAGCAGAATTGCGAAAAATTGTATGCCTTCTCAACCATTTCTTGGCTTCAAAATCCCATATCTCCCGAACGGATTGACCTAACCCCAAAATTCCTGTTGCGTGTGAAAGTAGAAACTCGCCCGATTACAACGGTATGTGTATTTTTTCCCTAGGCCATTCTGGTTAAGCGTTTGGAGCATTAGAATTGCGAAAAATTTTTTGCCTTCTCAACCATTTCTTGGCTTCAAACTCCCATATCTCGCGAACGGATTGACCTAACCCAAAAATTCCTATTGCATCTGAAAGTAGAAACTCGCCCGATTACAGCGGTACGTGTATTTTTTCCCTAGGCCATTCTGGTTAAGCGTTTGGAGCAGCAGAATTGCGAAAAATTTTTTGCCTTCTCAACCATTTCTTGTCTTCAAACTCCCATATCTCGCGAACGGATTGACCTAGCCCAAAAATTCCTGTTGCGTCTGAAAGTAGAAACTCGCCCGATTACAACGGTATGCGTGGTTTTTCCCTAGACGATTCTGGTTAAGCGTTAGGAGCAGCAGAATTGCGAAAAATTTTTTGCCTTCTCAACCATTTCTTGGCTTCAAACTCCCATATCTCGCGAACGGATTGACCTAACCCAAAAATTCCTATTGCATCTGAAAGTAGAAACTCGCCCGATTACAACGGTATGTGTATTTTTTCCCAAGGCCATTCTGGTTAAGCGTTTGGAGAAGCAGAAGTGCGAAAACTTTGTTCTCTTCTTAACCATTCCTTAGCTTCAAACTCCCATATCTCGCGAACGGATTGACCTAACCCAAAAATTCCTATTGCATCTGAAAGTAGAAACTCGCTCGATTACAGCGGTATGTGTATTTTTTCCCTAGGCCACTCTGGTTAAGCGTTTCGAGCAGCAGAATTGCGAAAAATTTTGCCTTCTCAACCATTTCTTGGCTTCAAACTCCCATATCTCGCGAACGGATTGACCTAACCCAAAGATTCCTGTTGCGTGTGAAAGTAGAAAATCGCCCGGTTACAACGGTATGTGTATTTCTTCCCTAGCCCATTCTGGTTAAGCGTTTGGAGCAGCAGAATTGCGAAAAATTTGTTGTCTTCTCAACCATTTCTTAGCTTCAAAGTCCCATATCTCGCGAACGGATTGACCAAGCCCAAAAATTCCTGCTGCGCCAGACTGTAGAAACTCGCCCGATTACAACGGTATGTGTATTTCTTCCCTAGGCCATTCTGGTTACGCGTTTGGATCAGCAGAATTGCGAAAAATTGTATGCCTTCTCAACCATTTCTTGGCTTCAAAATCCCATATCTCGCGAACGGACTGACCTAACCCAAAAATTCCTATTGCATCTGAAAGTAGAAACTCGCCCGATTACAGCGGTACGTGTATTTTTTCCCTAGGCCATTCTGGTTAAGCGTTTGGAGCAGCAGAATTGCGAAAAATTTTTTGCCTTCTCAACCATTTCTTGTCTTCAAACTCCCATATCTCGCGAACGGATTGACCTAGCCCAAAAATTCCTGTTGCGTCTGAAAGTAGAAACTCGCCCGATTACAACGGTACGTGTATTTTTTCCCTAGGCCATTCTGGTTAAGCGTTTGGAGCAGCAGAATTGCGAAAAATTTTTTGCCTTCTCAACCATTTCTTGTCTTCAAACTCCCATATCTCGCGAACGGATTGACCTAGCCCAAAAATTCCTATTGCATCTGAAAGTAGAAACTCGCCCGATTACAACGGTATGTGTATTTTTTCCCAAGGCCATTCTGGTTAAGCGTTTGGAGAAGCAGAAGTGCGAAAACTTTGTTCTCTTCTTAACCATTCCTTAGCTTCAAACTCCCATATCTCGCGAACGGATTGACCTAACCCAAAAATTCCTATTGCATCTGAAAGTAGAAACTCGCCCGATTACAACGGTATGTGTATTTTTTCCCAAGGCCATTCTGGTTAAGCGTTTGGAGAAGCAGAAGTGCGAAAACTTTGTTCTCTTCTTAACCATTCCTTAGCTTCAAACTCCCATATCTCGCGAACGGATTGACCTAACCCAAAAATTCCTATTGCATCTGAAAGTAGAAACTCGCTCGATTACAGCGGTATGTGTATTTTTTCCCTAGGCCACTCTGGTTAAGCGTTTGGAGCAGCAGAATTGTGAAAAATTTTGCCTTCTCAACCATTTCTTGGCTTCAAACTCCCATATCTCGCGAACGGATTGACCTAACCCAAAGATTCCTGTTGCGTGTGAAAGTAGAAAATCGCCCGGTTACAACGGTATGTGTATTTCTTCCCTAGCCCATTCTGGTTAAGCGTTTGGAGCAGCAGAATTGCGAAAAATTTGTTGTCTTCTCAACCATTTCTTAGCTTCAAAGTCCCATATCTCGCGAACGGATTGACCAAGCCCAAAAATTCCTGCTGCGCCAGACTGTAGAAACTCGCCCGATTACAACGGTATGTGTATTTCTTCCCTAGGCCATTCTGGTTACGCGTTTGGATCAGCAGAATTGCGAAAAATTGTATGCCTTCTCAACCATTTCTTGGCTTCAAAATCCCATATCTCGCGAACGGACTGACCTAACCCAAAAATTCCTATTGCATCTGAAAGTAGAAACTCGCCCGATTACAGCGGTACGTGTATTTTTTCCCTAGGCCATTCTGGTTAAGCGTTTGGAGCAGCAGAATTGCGAAAAATTTTTTGCCTTCTCAACCATTTCTTGTCTTCAAACTCCCATATCTCGCGAACGGATTGACCTAGCCCAAAAATTCCTGTTGCGTCTGAAAGTAGAAACTCGCCCGATTACAACGGTATGCGTGGTTTTTCCCTAGACCATTCTGGTTAAGCGTTAGGAGCAGCAGAATTGCGAAAAATTTTTTGCCTTCTCAACCATTTCTTGGCTTCAAACTCCCATATCTCGCGAACGGACTGACCTAACCCAAAAATTCCTGTTGCGTCTGAAAGTAGAAGCTCGCCCGATTACAACGGTATGTGTATTTTTTCCCTAGGCCATTCTGGCTAAGCGTTTGGAGCATTAGAATTGCGAAAAATTTTTTGCCTTCTCAACCATTTCTTGGCTTCAAACTCCCATATCTCGCGAACGGATTGACCTAACCCAAAAATTCCTATTGCATCTGAAAGTAGAAACTCGCCCGATTACAGCGGTACGTGTATTTTTTCCCTAGGCCATTCTGGTTAAGCGTTTGGAGCAGCAGAATTGCGAAAAATTTTTTGGCTTCTCAACCATTTCTTGTCTTCAAACTCCCATATCTCGCGAACGGGTTGACATAACCCAAAAATTCCTATTGCATCTGAAAGTAGAAACTCGCCCGATTACAACGGTATGTGTATTTTTTCCCAAGGCCATTCTGGTTAAGCGTTTGGAGAAGCAGAAGTGCGAAAACTTTGTTCTCTTCTTAACCATTCCTTAGCTTCAAACTCCCATATCTCGCGAACGGATTGACCTAACCCAAAAATTCCTATTGCATCTGAAAGTAGAAACTCGCCCGATTACAACGGTATGTGTATTTTTTCCCAAGGCCATTCTGGTTAAGCGTTTGGAGAAGCAGAAGTGCGAAAACTTTGTTCTCTTCTTAACCATTCCTTAGCTTCAAACTCCCATATCTCGCGAACGGATTGACCTAACCCAAAAATTCCTATTGCATCTGAAAGTAGAAACTCGCTCGATTACACCGGTATGTGTATTTTTTCCCTAGGCCACTCTGGTTAAGCGTTTGGAGCAGCAGAATTGCGAAAAATTTTGCCTTCTCAACCATTTCTTGGCTTCAAACTCCCATATCTCGCGAACGGATTGACCTAACCCAAAGATTCCTGTTGCGTGTGAAAGTAGAAAATCGCCCGGTTACAACGGTATGTGTATTTCTTCCCTAGGCCATTCTGGTTACGCGTTTGGATCAGCAGAATTGCGAAAAATTGTATGCCTTCTCAACCATTTCTTGGCTTCAAAATCCCATATCTCGCGAACGGACTGACATAACCCAAAAATTCCTGTTGCGTCTGAAAGTAGAAACTCGCCCGATTACAACGGTACGTGTATTTTTTCCCTAGGCCATTCTGGCTAAGCGTTTGGAGCATTAGAATTGCGAAAAATTTTTTGCCTTCTCAAACATTTCTTGGCTTCAAACTCCCATATCTCGCGAACGGATTGACCTAACCCAAAAATTCCTATTGCATCTGAAAGTAGAAACTCGCTCGATTACAGCGGTATGTGTATTTTTTCCCTAGGCCACTCTGGTTAAGCGTTTGGAGCAGCAGAATTGCGAAAAATTTTGCCTTCTCAACCATTTCTTGGCTTCAAACTCCCATATCTCGCGAACGGATTGACCTAACCCAAAGATTCCTGTTGCGTGTGAAAGTAGAAAATCGCCCGGTTACAACGGTATGTGTATTTCTTCCCTAGCCCATTCTGGTTAAGCGTTTGGAGCAGCAGAATTGCGAAAAATTTGTTGTCTTCTCAACCATTTCTTAGCTTCAAAGTCCCATATCTCGCGAACGGATTGACCAAGCCCAAAAATTCCTGCTGCGCCAGACTGTAGAAACTCGCCCGATTACAACGGTATGTGTATTTCTTCCCTAGGCCATTCTGGTTACGCGTTTGGATCAGCAGAATTGCGAAAAATTGTATGCCTTCTCAACCATTTCTTGGCTTCAAAATCCCATATCTCGCGAACGGACTGACCTAACCCAAAAATTCCTGTTGCGTCTGAAAGTAGAAACTCGCCCGATTACAACGGTATGTGTATTTTTTCCCTAGGCCATTCTGGTTAAGCGATTGGAGCAGCAGAAGTGCGAAAAATTTATTGTCTTGTCAACCATTTCTTAGCTTCAAACTCCCATATCTCGCGAACGGATTGACCTAACCCAAAAATTCCTATTGCATCTGAAAGTAGAAACTCGTCCGATTACAACGGTATGTGTATTTTTTCCCCAGGCCATTCTGGTTAAGCGTTTGGAGCAGCAGAATTGCGAAAAATTTTTTGCCTTCTCAACCATTTCTTGTCTTCAAACTCCCATATCTCGCGAACGGGTTGACCTAACCCAAAAATTCCTGTTGCATCTGAAAGTAGAAGCTCGCCGGATTACAACGGTATGTGTATTTTTTCCCTAAGCCAATCTGGTTAAGCGTTTGGAGCATTACAATTGCGAAAAATTTTTTGCCTTCTCATCCATTTCTTGGCTTCAAACTCCCATATCTCGCGAACGGATTAACCTAACCCAAAAATTCCTATTGCATCTGAAAGTAGAAACTCGCCCGATTACAACGGTAGGTGTTTTTTTTCCCTAGGCCACTCTGGTTAAGCGTTTGGAGCAGCAGAATTGCGAAAAATTTGTTTCCTTCTCAACCATTTCTTAGCCTCAAAGTCCCATATCTCGCGAACGGATTGACCAAACCCAAAAATTCCTGCTGCTTCTGAAAGTAGAAACTCGCCCGATTACAGCGGTACGTGTATTTTTTCCCTAGGCCATTCTGGTTAAGCGTTTGGAGCAGCAGAATTGCGAAAAATTTTTTGCCTTCTCAACCATTTCTTGTCTTCAAACTCCCATATCTCGCGAACGGGTTCACATAACCCAAAAATTCCTATTGCATCTGAAAGTTGAAACTCGCCCGATTACAACGGTATGTGTATTTTTTCCCTAGGCCAATCTGGTTAAGCGTTTGGAGCATTACAATTGCGAAAAATTTTTTGCCTTCTCAACCATTTCTTGGCTTCAAACTCCCATATCTCGCGAACGGATTAACCTAACCCAAAAATTCCTATTGCATCTGAAAGTAGAAACTCGCCCGATTACAACGGTAGGTGTTTTTTTTCCCTAGGCCGCTCTGGTTAAGCGTTTGGAGCAGCAGAAGTGCGAAAACTTTGTTCTCTTCTTAACCATTTCTTAGCTTCAAACTCCCATATCTCGCGAACGGATTGACCTAACCCAAAAATTCCTATTGCATCTGAATGTAGAAACTCGCCCGATTACAACGGTATGTGTATTTTTTCCCTAGGCCATTCTGGTTAAGCGTTTGGAGCAGCAGAAGTGCGAAAACTTTGTTCTCTTCTTAACCATTTCTTAGCTTCAAACTCCCATATCTCGCGAACGGATTGACCTAACCCAAAAATTCCTATTGCATCTGAAAGTAGAAACTCGCTCGATTACAGCGGTATGTGTATTTTTTCCCTAGGCCACTCTGGTTAAGCGTTTGGAGCAGCAGAATTGCGAAAAATTTTATGCCTTCTCAACCATTTCTTGGCTTCAAACTCCCATATCTCGCGAACGGATTGACCTATCCCAAAGATTCCTGTTGCGTGTGAAAGTAGAAAATCGCCCGGTTACAACGGTATGTGTATTTCTTCCCTAGCCCATTCTGGTTAAGCGTTTGGAGCAACAGAATTGCGAAAAATTTGTTGTCTTCTCAACCATTTCTTAGCTTCAAAGTCCTATATCTCGCGAACGGATTGACCAAACCCAGAAATTCCTGCTGCGTCTGAAAGTAGAAACTCGCCCGATTACAACGGTATGCGTGGTTTTTCCCTAGACCATTCTGGTTAAGCGTTAGGAGCAGCAGAATTGCGAAAAATTTTTTGCCTTCTCAACCATTTCTTGGTTTCAAACTCCCATATCTCGCGAACGGATTGACCTAACCCAAAAATTCCTGTTGCATCTGAAAGTAGAAACTCGCCCGATTACAACGGTATGTGTATTTTTTCCATAGGCCATTCTGGTTAAGCGATTGGAGCAGCAGAAGGGCGAAAAATTTGTTATCTTCTCAACTATTTTTTAGCTTCAAACTCCCATATCTCGCGAACGGATTGACCTATCCCAAAAATTCCTGTTGCATCTGAAAGTAGAAACTCGCCCGATTACAACGGTATGTGTATTTTTTCCCTAGGCCATTCTGGCTAAGCGTTTGGAGCATTAGAATTGCGAAAAATTTTTTGCCTTCTCAACCATTTCTTGGCTTCAAACTCCCATATCTCGCGAACGGATTGACCTAACCCAAAAATTCCTATTGCATCTGAAAGTAGAAACTCGCCCGATTACAACGGTATGTGTATTTTTTCCCTAGGCCATTCTGGTTAAGCGTTTGGAGCAGCAGAAGTGCGAAAAATTTGTTGTCTTCTCAACCATTTCTTGGCTTCAAACTCCCATATCTCGCGAACGGACTGACCTAACCCAAAAATTCCTGTTGCGTCTGAAAGTAGAAGCTCGCCCGATTACAACGGTATGTGTATTTTTTCCCTAGGCCATTCTGGCTAAGCGTTTGGAGCATTAGAATTGCGAAAAATTTTTTGCCTTCTCAACCATTTCTTGGCTTCAAACTCCCATATCTGGCGAACGGATTGACCTAACCCAAAAATTCCTATTGCATCTGAAAGTAGAAACTCGCCCGATTACAGCGGTACGTGTATTTTTTCCCTAGGCCATTCTGGTTAAGCGTTTGGAGCAGCAGAATTGCGAAAAATTTTTTGGCTTCTCAACCATTTCTTGTCTTCAAACTCCCATATCTCGCGAACGGGTTGACATAACCCAAAAATTCCTATTGCATCTGAAAGTAGAAACTCGCCCGATTACAACGGTATGTGTATTTTTTCCCAAGGCCATTCTGGTTAAGCGTTTGGAGAAGCAGAAGTGCGAAAACTTTGTTCTCTTCTTAACCATTCCTTAGCTTCAAACTCCCATATCTCGCGAACGGATTGACCTAACCCAAAAATTCCTATTGCATCTGAAAGTAGAAACTCGCCCGATTACAACGGTATGTGTATTTTTTCCCAAGGCCATTCTGGTTAAGCGTTTGGAGAAGCAGAAGTGCGAAAACTTTGTTCTCTTCTTAACCATTCCTTAGCTTCAAACTCCCATATCTCGCGAACGGATTGACCTAACCCAAAAATTCCTATTGCATCTGAAAGTAGAAACTCGCTCGATTACACCGGTATGTGTATTTTTTCCCTAGGCCACTCTGGTTAAGCGTTTGGAGCAGCAGAATTGCGAAAAATTTTGCCTTCTCAACCATTTCTTGGCTTCAAACTCCCATATCTCGCGAACGGATTGACCTAACCCAAAGATTCCTGTTGCGTGTGAAAGTAGAAAATCGCCCGGTTACAACGGTATGTGTATTTCTTCCCTAGCCCATTCTGGTTAAGCGTTTGGAGCAGCAGAATTGCGAAAAATTTGTTGTCTTCTCAACCATTTCTTAGCTTCAAAGTCCCATATCTCGCGAACGGATTGACCAAGCCCAAAAATTCCTGCTGCGCCAGACTGTAGAAACTCGCCCGATTACAACGGTATGTGTATTTCTTCCCTAGGCCATTCTGGTTACGCGTTTGGATCAGCAGAATTGCGAAAAATTGTATGCCTTCTCAACCATTTCTTGGCTTCAAAATCCCATATCTCGCGAACGGACTGACCTAACCCAAAAATTCCTGTTGCGTCTGAAAGTAGAAACTCGCCCGATTACAACGGTACGTGTATTTTTTCCCTAGGCCATTCTGGCTAAGCGTTTGAAGCATTAGAATTGCGAAAAATTTTTTGCCTTCTCAAACATTTCTTGGCTTCAAACTCCCATATCTCGCGAACGGATTGACCTAACCCAAAAATTCCTATTGCATCTGAAAGTAGAAACTCGCTCGATTACAGCGGTATGTGTATTTTTTCCCTAGGCCACTCTGGTTAAGCGTTTGGAGCAGAAGAATTGCGAAAAATTTTGCCTTCTCAACCATTTCTTGGCTTCAAACTCCCATATCTCGCGAACGGATTGACCTAACCCAAAGATTCCTGTTGCGTGTGAAAGTAGAAAATCGCCCGGTTACAACGGTATGTGTATTTCTTCCCTAGCCCATTCTGGTTAAGCGTTTGGAGCAGCAGAATTGCGAAAAATTTGTTGTCTTCTCAACCATTTCTTAGCTTCAAAGTCCCATATCTCGCGAACGGATTGACCAAGCCCAAAAATTCCTGCTGCGCCAGACTGTAGAAACTCGCCCGATTACAACGGTATGTGTATTTCTTCCCTAGGCCATTCTGGTTACGCGTTTGGATCAGCAGAATTGCGAAAAATTGTATGCCTTCTCAACCATTTCTTGGCTTCAAAATCCCATATCTCGCGAACGGACTGACCTAACCCAAAAATTCCTGTTGCGTCTGAAAGTAGAAACTCGCCCGATTACAACGGTATGTGTATTTTTTCCCTAGGCCATTCTGGTTAAGCGTTTGGAGCATTAGAATTGCGAAAAATTTTTTGCCTTCTCAAACATTTCTTGGCTTCAAACTCCCATATCTCGCGAACGGGTTGACCTAACCCAAAAATTCCTGTTGCATCTGAAAGTAGAAGCTCGCCGGATTACAACGGTATGTGTATTCTTTCCCTAGCCCATGCTGGTTAAGCGTTTGGAGCAGCAGAATTGCGAAAAATTTGTTGCCTTCTCAACCATTTCTTAGCCTCAAAGTCCCATATCTCGCGAACGGATTGACCAAACCCAAAAATTCCTGCTGCTCCTGAAAGCAGAAACTCGCCCGATTACAACGGTATGCGTATTTTTTCCCTAGGCCATTCTGGTTAAGCGTTTGGAGCAGCAGAATTGCGAAAAATTTCTTCTCTTCTCAACCATTTCTTAGCTTCAAACTCCCATATCTCGCGAACGGATTGACGTAACCCAAAAATTCCTATTGCATTTGAAAGTAGAAACTCGCCCGATTACAACGGTACGTGAATTTTTTCCCTAGGCCATTCTGGTTAAGCGATTGGAGCAGCAGAAGTGCGAAAAATTTATTGTCTTGTCAACCATTTCTTAGCTTCAAACTCCCATATCTCGCGAACGGATTGACCTAACCCAAAAATTCCTATTGCATCTGAAAGTAGAAACTCGTCCGATTACAACGGTATGTGTATTTTTTCCCCAGGCCATTCTGGTTAAGCGTTTGGAGCAGCAGAATTGCGAAAAATTTTTTGCCTTCTCAACCATTTCTTGTCTTCAAACTCCCATATCTCGCGAACGGGTTGACCTAACCCAAAAATTCCTGTTGCATCTGAAAGTAGAAGCTCGCCGGATTACAACGGTATGTGTATTTTTTCCCTAAGCCAATCTGGTTAAGCGTTTGGAGCATTAAAATTGCGAAAAATTTTTTGCCTTCTCAACCATTTCTTGGCTTCAAACTCCCATATCTCGCGAACGGATTAACCTAACCCAAAAATTCCTATTGCATCTGAAAGTAGAAACTCGCCCGATTACAACGGTAGGTGTTTTTTTTCCCTAGGCCACTCTGGTTAAGCGTTTGGAGCAGCAGAATTGCGAAAAATTTGTTTCCTTCTCAACCATTTCTTAGCCTCAAAGTCCCATATCTCGCGAACGGATTGACCAAACCCAAAAATTCCTGCTGCTTCTGAAAGTAGAAACTCGCCCGATTACAGCGGTACGTGTATTTTTTCCCTAGGCCATTCTGGTTAAGCGTTTGGAGCAGCAGAATTGCGAAAAATTTTTTGCCTTCTCAACCATTTCTTGTCTTCAAACTCCCATATCTCGCGAACGGGTTGACATAACCCAAAAATTCCTATTGCATCTGAAAGTTGAAACTCGCCCGATTACAACGGTATGTGTATTTTTTCCCTAGGCCATTCTTGTTAAGCATTTGGAGCAGCAGAAGTGCGAAAAATTAGTTGTCTTCTCAACTATTTTTTAGATTCAAACTCCCATATCTCGCGTACGGATTGACCTAACCCAAAAATTCCTATTGCATCTGAAAGTAGAAACTCGCCCGATTACAACGGTATGTGAATTTTTTCCCTAGGCCATTCTGGTTAAGCGTTTGGAGCAGCAGAATTGCGAAAAATGTTTTGCCTTCTCAACCATTTCTTGGCTTCAAACTCCCATATCTCGCGAACGGATTGACCTAACCCAAAAATTCCTGTTGCATCTGAAAGTAGAAACTCGCCCGATTACAACGGTATGTGTATTTTTTCCATAGGCCATTCTGGTTAAGCGATTGGAGCAGCAGAAGGGCGAAAAATTTGTTATCTTCTCAACTATTTTTTAGCTTCAAACTCCCATATCTCGCGAACGGATTGACCTATCCCAAAAATTCCTGTTGCATCTGAAAGTAGAAACTCGCCCGATTACAAAGGTATGTGTATTTTTTCCCTGGGCCATTCTGGTTAAACGTTTGGAGCAGCAGAATTGCGAAAAATATTTTGCCTTCTCAACCATTTCTTGGCTTCAAACCACCATATCTCGCGAACGGATTGACCTAACCCAAAAATTCCTATTGCATCTGAAAGTAGAAACTCGCCCGATTACAACGGTATGTGTATTTTTTCCCTAGGCCATTCTGGTTAAGCGTTTGGAGCAGCAGAAGTGCGAAAAATTTGTTGTCTTCTCAACTATTTTTTAGCTTCAAACTCCCATATCTCGCGAACGGATTGACCTTACCCAAAAATTCCTGTTGCATCTGAAAGTAGAAACTCGCCCGATTACAACGGTGTGTGTATTTTTTCCCTAGCCCATTCTGGTTAAGCGTTTGGAGCAGCAGAATTGCGAAAAATTTTTTGCCTTCTCAACCATTTCTTGGCTTCAAACTCCCATATCTCGCGAACGGATTGACCTAACCCAAAAATTCCTGTTGCGTCTGAAAGTAGAAACTCGCCCGATTACAACGGTATGCGTGGTTTTTCCCTAGACCATTCTGGTTAAGCGTTAGGAGCAGCAGAATTGCGAAAAATTTTTTGCCTTCTCAACCATTTCTTGGCTTCAAACTCCCATATCTCGCGAACGGATTGACCTAACCAAAAAATTCCTACTGCATCTGAAAGTAGAAACTCGCCCGATTACAACGGTGAGTGTATTTTTTCCCTAGCCCATTCTGGTTAAGCGTTTGGAGCAGCAGAATTGCGAAAAATTTTTTGCCTTCCCAACCATTTCTTGGCTTCAAACTCCCATATCTCGCGAACGGATTGACCTAACCCAAAAATTCCTGTTGCGTCTGAAAGTAGAAACTCGCCCGATTACAACGGTATGCGTGGTTTTTCCGTAGACCATTCTGGTTAAGCGTTAGGAGCAGCAGAATTGCGAAAAATTTTTTGCCTTCTCAACCATTTCTTGGCTTCAAACTCCCATATCTCGCGAACGGATTGACCTAACCAAAAAATTCCTGTTGCATCTGAAAGTAGAAACTCGCCCGATTACAACGGTATGTGTATTTTTTCCCTAGGCCATTCTGGTTAAGCGATTGGAGCAGCAGAAGGGCGAAAAATTTGTTGTCTTCTCAACTATTTTTTAGCTTCAAACTCCCATATCTCGCGAACGGATTGACCTATCCCAAAAATTCCTGTTGCATCTGAAAGTAGAAACTCGCCCGATTACAACGGTATGTGTATTTTTTCCCTGGGCCATTCTGGTTAAACGTTTGGAGCAGCAGAATTGCGAAAAATATTTTGCCTTCTCAACCATTTCTTGGCTTCAAACCACCATATCTCGCGAACGGATTGACCTAACCCAAAAATTCCTATTGCATCTGAAAGTAGAAACTCGCCCGATTACAACGGTATGTGTATTTTTTCCCTAGGCCATTCTGGTTAAGCGTTTGGAGCAGCAGAAGTGCGAAAAATTTGTTGTCTTCTCAACTATTTTTTAGCTTCAAACTCCCATATCTCGCGAACGGATTGACCTAACTCAAAAATTCCTGTTGCATCTGAAAGTAGAAACTCGCCCGATTACAACGGTATGTGTATTTTTCCCTGGGCCATTCTGGTTAAACGTTTGGAGCAGCAGAATTGCGAAAAATATTTTGCCTTCTCAACCATTTCTTGGCTTCAAACCACCATATCTCGCGAACGGATTGACCTAACCCAAAAATTCCTACTGCATCTGAAAGTAGAAACTCGCCCGATTACAACGGTATGTGTATTTTTTCCCTAGGCCATTCTTGTTAAGCATTTGGAGCAGCAGAAGTGCGAAAAATTAGTTGTCTTCTCAACTATTTTTTAGATTCAAACTCCCATATCTCGCGTACGGATTGACCTAACCCAAAAATTCCTATTGCATCTGAAAGTAGAAACTCGCCCGATTACAACGGTATGTGAATTTTTTCCCTAGGCCATTCTGGTTAAGCGTTTGGAGCAGCAGAATTGCGAAAAATGTTTTGCCTTCTCAACCATTTCTTGGCTTCAAACTCCCATATCTCGCGAACGGATTAACCTAACCCAAAAATTCCTATTGCATCTGAAAGTAGAAACTCGCCCGATTACAACGGTAGGTGTTTTTTTTCCCTAGGCCACTCTGGTTAAGCGTTTGGAGCAGCAGAAGTGCGAAAACTTTGTTCTCTTCTTAACCATTTCTTAGCTTCAAACTCCCATATCTCGCGAACGGATTGACCTAACCCAAAAATTCCTATTGCATCTGAAAGTAGAAATTCGCCCGATTACAACGGTATGTGTATTTTTTCCCTAGGCCATTCTGGTTAAACGTTTGGAGCAGCAGAATTGCGAAAAATATTTTGCATCCTCAACCATTTCTTGGCTTCAAACCACCATATCTCGCGAACGGATTGACCTAACCCAAAAATTCCTCTTGCATCTGAAAGTAGAAACTCGCCCGATTACAACGGTATGTGTATTTTTTCCCTAGGCCATTCTGGTTAAGCGTTTGGAGCAGCAGAATTGCGAAAAATGTTTTGCCTTCTCAACCATTTCTTGGCTTCAAACTCCCATATCTCGCGAACGGATTGACCTAACCCAAAAATTCCTAATGCATCTGAAAGTAGAAACTCGCCCGATTACAACGGTGTGTGTATTTTTTCCCTAGCCCATTCTGGTTAAGCGTTTGGAGCAGCAGAATTGCGAAAAATTTTTTGCCTTCCCAACCATTTCTTGGCTTCAAACTCCCATATCTCGCGAACGGATTGACCTAACCCAAAAATTCCTATTGCATCTGAAAGTAGAAACTCGCCCGATTACAACGGTATGTGTATTTTTTCCCTGGGCCATTCTGGTTAAACGTTTGGAGCAGCAGAATTGCGAAAAATATTTTGCCTTCTCAACCATTTCTTGGCTTCAAACCACCATATCTCGCGAACGGATTGACCTAACCCAAAAATTCCTATTGCATCTGAAAGTAGAAACTCGCCCGATTACAGCGGTACGTGTATTTTTTCCCTACTCCATTCTGGTTAAGCGTTTGGAGCAGCAAAAGTGCGAAAAATTTATTGTGTTGTCAACCATTTCTTAGCTTCAAACTCCCATATCTCGCGAACGGATTGACCTAACCCAAAAATTCCTATTGCATCTGAAAGTAGAAACTCGTCCGATTACAACGGTATGTGTATTTTTTCCCCAGGCCATTCTGGTTAAGCGTTTGGAGCAGCAGAATTGCGAAAAATTTTTTGCCTTCTCAACCATTTCTTGTCTTCAAACTCCCATATCTCGCGAACGGGTTGACCTAACCCAAAAATTCCTGTTGCATCTGAAAGTAGAAGCTCGCCGGATTACAACGGTATGTGCATTTTTTCCCTAGCCCATGCTGGTTAAGCGTTTGGAGCAGCAGAATTGCGAAAAATTTGTTGCCTTCTCAACCATTTCTTAGCCTCAAAGTCCCATATCTCGCGAACGGATTGACCAAACCCAAAAATTCCTGCTGCTTCTGAAAGTAGAAACTCGCCCGATTACAGCGGTACGTGTATTTTTTCCCTAGGCCATTCTGGTTAAGCGTTTCGAGCAGCAGAATTGCGAAAAATTTTTTGCCTTCTCAACCATTTCTTGTCTTCAAACTCCCATATCTCGCGAACGGGTTGACATAACCCAAAAATTCCTATTGCATCTGAAAGTTGAAACTCGCCCGATTACAACGGTATGTGTATTTTTTCCCTAGGCCAATCTGGTTAAGCGTTTGGAGCATTACAATTGCGAAAAATTTTTTGCCTTCACAACCATTTCTTGGCTTCAAACTCCCATATCTCGCGAACGGATTAACCTAACCCAAAAATTCCTATTGCATCTGAAAGTAGAAACTCGCCCGATTACAACGGTAGGTGTTTTTTTTCCCTAGGCCACTCTGGTTAAGCGTTTGGAGCAGCAGAAGTGCGAAAACTTTGTTCTCTTCTTAACCATTTCTTAGCTTCAAACTCCCATATCTCGCGAACGGATTGACCTAACCCAAAAATTCCTATTACATCTGAAAGTAGAAACTCGCCCGATTACAACGGTATGTGTATTTTTTCCCTAGGCCATTCTGGTTAAGCGTTTGGAGCAGCAGAATTGCGAAAAATTTTTTGCCTTCTCAACCATTTCTTGGCTTCAAACTCCCAGATCTCGCGAACGGATTGACCTAACCCAAAAATTCCTATTGCATCTGAAAGTAGAAACTCGCCCGATTACAGCGGTACGTGTATTTTTTCCCTACTCCATTCTGGTTAAGCGTTTGGAGCAGCAGAAGTGCGAAAAATTTATTGTCTTGTCAACCATTTCTTAGCTTCAAACTCCCATATCTCGCGAACGGATTGACCTAACCCAAAAATTCCTATTGCATCTGAAAGCAGAAACTCGTCCGATTACAACGGTATGTGTATTTTTTCCCCAGGCCATTCTGGTTAAGCGTTTGGAGCAGCAGAATTGCGAAAAATTTTTTGCCTTCTCAACCATTTCTTGTCTTCAAACTCCCATATCTCGCGAACGGGTTGACCTAACCCAAAAATTCCTGTTGCATCTGAAAGTAGAAGCTCGCCGGATTACAACGGTATGTGTATTTTTTCCCTAGCCCATGCTGGTTAAGCGTTTGGAGCAGCAGAATTGCGAAAAATTTGTTGCCTTCTCAACCATTTCTTAGCCTCCAAGTCCCATATCTCGCGAACGGATTGACCAAACCCAAAAATTCCTGCTGCTTCTGAAAGTAGAAACTCGCCCGATTACAGCGGTACGTGTATTTTTTCCCTAGGCCATTCTGGTTAAGCGTTTGGAGCAGCAGAATTGCGAAAAATTTTTTGCCTTCTCAACCATTTCTTGTCTTCAAACTCCCATATCTCGCGAACGGGTTGACATAACCCAAAAATTCCTATTGCATCTGAAAGTTGAAACTCGCGCGATTACAACGGTATGTGTATTTTTTCCCTAGGCCAATCTGGTTAAGCGTTTGGAGCATTACAATTGCGAAAAATTTTTTGCCTTCACAACCATTTCTTGGCTTCAAACTCCCATATCTCGCGAACGGATTAACCTAAACCAAAAATTCCTATTGCATCTGAAAGTAGAAACTCGCCCGATTACAACGGTAGGTGTTTTTTTTCCCTAGGCCACTCTGGTTAAGCGTTTGGAGCAGCAGAAGTGCGAAAACTTTGTTCTCTTCTTAACCATTTCTTAGCTTCAAACTCCCATATCTCGCGAACGGATTGACCTAACCCAAAAATTCCTATTGCATCTGAAAGTAGAAACTCGCCCGATTACAACGGTATGTGTATTTTTTCCCTAGGCCATTCTGGTTAAGCGTTTGGAGCAGCAGAATTGCGAAAAATTTTTTGCCTTCTCAACCATTTCTTGGCTTCAAACTCCCAGATCTCGCGAACGGATTGACCTAACCCAAAAATTCCTATTGCATCTGAAAGTAGAAACTCGCCCGATTACAACGGTATGTGTATTTTTTCCCTAGGCCATTCTGGTTAAACGTTTGGAGCAGCAGAATTGCGAAAAATATTTTGCATTCTCAACCATTTCTTGGCTTCAAACCACCATATCTCGCGAACGGATTGACCTAACCCAAAAATTCCTGTTGCATCTGAAAGTAGAAACTCGCCCGATTACAACGGTATGTGTATTTTTTCCCTAGGCCATTCTGGTTAAGCGTTTGGAGCAGCAGAATTGCGAAAAATGTTTTGCCTTCTCAACCATTTCTTGGCTTCAAACCACCATATCTCGCGAGCGGATTGACCTAACCCAAAAATTCCTATTGCATCTGAAAGTAGAAACTCGCCCGATTACAACGGTATGTGTATTTTTTCCCTAGGCCATTCTGGTTAAACGTTTGGAGCAGCAGAATTGCGAAAAATATTTTGCATTCTCAACCATTTCTTGGCTTCAAACTCCCATATCTCGCGAACGGATTAACCTAACCCAAAAATTCCTATTGCATCTGAAAGTAGAAACTCGCCCGATTACAACGGTAGGTGTTTTTTTTCCCTAGGCCACTCTGGTTAAGCGTTTGGAGCAGCAGAAGTGCGAAAACTTTGTTCTCTTCTTAACCATTTCTTAGCTTCAAACTCCCATATCTCGCGAACGGATTGACCTAACCCAAAAATTCCTATTGCATCTGAAAGTAGAAATTCGCCCGATTACAACGGTATGTGTATTTTTTCCCTAGGCCATTCTGGTTAAGCGTTTGGAGCAGCAGAAGTGCGAAAACTTTGTTCTCTTCTTAACCATTTCTTAGCTTCAAACTCCCATATCTCGCCAACGGATTGACCTAACCCAAAAATTCCTATTGCATCTGAAAGTAGAAACTCGCTCGATTACAGCGGTATGTGTATTTTTTCCCTAGGCCACTCTGGTTAAGCGTTTGGAGCAGCAGAATTGCGAAAAATTTTTTGCCTTCTCAACCATTTCTTGGCTTCAAACTCCCATATCTCGCGAACGGATTGACCTAACCCAAAGATTCCTGTTGCGTGTGAAAGTAGAAAATCGCCCGGTTACAACGGTATGTGTATTTCTTCCCTAGCCCATTCTGGTTAAGCGTTTGGAGCAGCAGAATTGCGAAAAATTTGTCGTCTTCTCAACCATTTCTTAGCTTCAAAGTCCCATATCTCGCGAACGGATTGACCGAACCCAAAAATTCCTGCTGCGCCAGAATGTAGAAACTCGCCCGATTACAACGGTATGTGTATTTTTTCCCTAGGCCATTCTGGTTAAACGTTTGGAGCAGCAGAATTGCGAAAAATATTTTGCATCCTCAACCATTTCTTGGCTTCAAACCACCATATCTCGCGAACGGATTGACCTAACCCAAAAATTCCTCTTGCATCTGAAAGTAGAAACTCGCCCGATTACAACGGTATGTGTATTTTTTCCCTAGGCCATTCTGGTTAAGCGTTTGGAGCAGCAGAATTGCGAAAAATTTTTTGCCTTCTCAACCATTTCTTGGCTTCAATCTCCCAGATCTCGCGAACGGATTGACCTAACCCAAAAATTCCTATTGCATCTGAAAGTAGAAACTCGCCCGATTACAACGGTATGTGTATTTTTTCCCTAGGCCATTCTGGTTAAGCGTTTGGAGCAGCAGAATTGCGAAAAATGTTTTGCCTTCTCAACCATTTCTTGGCTTCAATCTCCCAGATCTCGCGAACGGATTGACCTAACCCAAAAATTCCTAATGCATCTGAAAGTAGAAACTCGCCCGATTACAACGGTGTGTGTATTTTTTCCCTAGCCCATTCTGGTTAAGCGTTTGGAGCAGCAGAATTGCGAAAAATTTTTTGCCTTCCCAACCATTTCTTGGCTTCAAACTCCCATATCTCGCGAACGGATTGACCTAACCCAAAAATTCCTATTGCATCTGAAAGTAGAAACTCGCCCGATTACAACGGTATGTGTATTTTTTCCCTGGGCCATTCTGGTTAAACGTTTGGAGCAGCAGAATTGCGAAAAATATTTTGCCTTCTCAACCATTTCTTGGCTTCAAACCACCATATCTCGCGAACGGATTGACCTAACCCAAAAATTCCTGTTGCGTCTGAAAGTAGAAACTCGCCCGATTACAACGGTATGCGTGGTTTTTCCCTAGACCATTCTGGTTAAGCGTTAGGAGCAGCAGAATTGCGAAAAATTTTTTGCCTTCTCAACCATTTCTTGGCTTCAAACTCCCATATCTCGCGAACGGATTGACCTAACCAAAAAATTCCTGTTGCATCTGAAAGTAGAAACTCGCCCGATCACAACGGTATGTGTATTTTTTCCCTAGGCCATTCTGGTTAAGCGATTGGAGCAGCAGAAGGGCGAAAAATTTGTTGTCTTCTCAACTATTTTTTAGCTTCAAACTCCCATATCTCGCGAACGGATTGACCTATCCCAAAAATTCCTGTTGCATCTGAAAGTAGAAACTCGCCCGATTACAACGGTATGTGTATTTTTTCCCTGGGCCATTCTGGTTAAACGTTTGGAGCAGCAGAATTGCGAAAAATATTTTGCCTTCTCAACCATTTCTTGGCTTCGAACCACCATATCTCGCGAACGGATTGACCTAACCCAAAAATTCCTATTGCATCTGAAAGTAGAAACTCGCCCGATTACAACGGTATGTGTATTTTTTCCCTAGGCCATTCTGGTTAAGCGTTTGGAGCAGCAGAAGTGCGAAAAATTTGTTGTCTTCTCAACTATTTTTTAGCTTCAAACTCCCATATCTCGCGAACGGATTGACCTAACCCAAAAATTCCTGTTGCATCTGAAAGTAGAAACTCGCCCGATTACAACGGTGTGTGTATTTTTTCCCTAGCCCATTCTGGTTAAGCGTTTGGAGCAGCAGAATTGCGAAAAATTTTTTGCCTTCCCAACCATTTCTTGGCTTCAAACTCCCATATCTCGCGAACGGATTGACCTGACCCAAAAATTCCTGTTGCGTCTGAAAGTAGAAACTCGCCCGATTACAACGGTATGCGTGGTTTTTCCCTAGACCATTCTGGTTAAGCGTTAGGAGCAGCAGAATTGCGAAAAATTTTTTGCCTTCTCAACCATTTCTTGGCTTCAAACTCCCATATCTCGCGAACGGATTGACCTAACCAAAAAATTCCTGTTGCATCTGAAAGTAGAAACTCGCCCGATTACAACGGTATGTGTATTTTTTCCCTAGGCCACTCTGGTTAAGCGTTTGGAGCAGCAGAATTGCGAAAAATTTTGCCTTCTCAACCATTTCTTGGCTTCAAACTCCCATATCTCGCGAACGGATTGACCTAACCCAAAGATTCCTGTTGCGTCTGAAAGTAGAAACTCGCCCGATTACAACGGTATGTGTATTTTTTCCCTAGGCCATTCTGGTTAAGCGTTTGGAGCAGCAGTAGTGCGAAAAATTTGTTGTCTTCTCAACTATTTTTTAGCTTCAAACTCCCATATCTCGCGAACGGATTGACCTAACTCAAAAATTCCTGTTGCATCTGAAAGTAGAAACTCGCCCGATTACAACGGTATGTGTATTTTTTCCCTAGGCCATTCTGTTTAAGCGTTTGGAGCAGCAGAAGGGCGAAAAATTTGTTGTCTTCTCAACTATTGTTCAGCTTCAAACTCCCATACCTGGCGAACGGATTGACCTATCCCAAAAATTCCTGTTGCATCTGAAAGTAGAAACTCGCCCGATTACAACGGTATGTGAATTTTTTCCCTGGGCCATTCTGGTTAAGCGTTAGGAGCAGCAGAATTGCGAAAAATTTTTTGCCTTCTCAACCATTTCTTGGCTTCAAACTCCCATACCTGGCGAACGGATTGACCTATCCCAAAAATTCCTGTTGCATCTGAAAGTAGAAACTCGCCCGATTACAACGGTATGTGAATTTTTTCCCTGGGCCATTCTGGTTAAGCGTTAGGAGCAGCAGAATTGCGAAAAGTTTTTTGCCTTCTCAACCATTTCTTGGCTTCAAACTCCCATATCTCGCGAACGGATTGACCTAACCCAAAAATTCCTGTTGCATCTGAAAGTAGAAACTCGCCCGATTACAACGGTGTGTGTATTTTTTCCCTAGCCCATTCTGGTTAAGCGTTTGGAGCAGCAGAATTGCGAAAAATTTTTTGCCTTCCCAACCATTTCTTGGCTTCAAACTCCCATATCTCGCGAACGGATTGACCTGACCCAAAAATTCCTGTTGCGTCTGAAAGTAGAAACTCGCCCGATTACAACGGTATGCGTGGTTTTTCCCTAGACCATTCTGGTTAAGCGTTAGGAGCAGCAGAATTGCGAAAAATTTTTTGCCTTCTCAACCATTTCTTGGCTTCAAACTCCCATATCTCGCGAACGGATTGACCTAACCAAAAAATTCCTGTTGCATCTGAAAGTAGAAACTCGCCCGATTACAACGGTATGTGTATTTTTTCCCTGGGCCATTCTGGTTAAACGTTTGGAGCAGCAGAATTGCGAAAAATATTTTGCCTTCTCAACCATTTCTTGGCTTCAAACTCCCATATCTCGCGAACGGATTGACCTAACCAAAAAATTCCTGTTGCATCTGAAAGTAGAAACTCGCCCGATTACAACGGTATGTGTATTTTTTCCCTAGGCCATTCTGGTTAAGCGATTGGAGCAGCAGAAGGGCGAAAAATTTGTTGTCTTCTCAACTATTTTTTAGCTTCAAACTCCCATATCTCGCGAACGGATTGACCTATCCCAAAAATTCCTGTTGCATCTGAAAGTAGAAACTCGCCCGATTACAACGGTATGTGTATTTTTTCCCTGGGCCATTCTGGTTAAACGTTTGGAGCAGCAGAATTGCGAAAAATATTTTGCCTTCTCAACCATTTCTTGGCTTCAAACTCCCATATCTCGCGAACGGATTGACCTAACCCAAAAATTCCTGTTGCATCTGAAAGTAGAAACTCGCCCGATTACAACGGTATGTGTATTTTTTCCCTAGGCCATTCTGGTTAAGCGTTTGGAGCAGCAGAAGGGCGAAAAATTTGTTGTCTTCTCAACTATTGTTCAGCTTCAAACTCCCATATCTCGCGAACGGATTGACCTAACCCAAAGATTCCTGTTGCGTGTGAAAGTAGAAAATCGCCCGGTTACAACGGTATGTGTATTTCTTCCCTAGCCCATTCTGGTTAAGCGTTTGGAGCAGCAGAATTGCGAAAAATTTGTTGTCTTCTCAACCATTTCTTAGCTTCAAAGTCCCATATCTCGCGAACGGATTGACCAAACCCAAAAATTCCTGCTGCGCCAGAATGTAGAAACTCGCCCGATTACAACGGTATGTGTATTTTTTCCCTAGGCCATTCTGGTTAAACGTTTGGAGCAGCAGAATTGCGAAAAATATTTTGCATCCTCAACCATTTCTTGGCTTCAAACCACCATATCTCGCGAACGGATTGACCTAACTCAAAAATTCCTCTTGCATCTGAAAGTAGAAACTCGCCCGATTACAACGGTATGTGTATTTTTTCCCTAGGCCATTCTGGTTAAGCGTTTGGAGCAGCAGAATTGCGAAAAATTTTTTGCCTTCTCAACCATTTCTTGGCTTCAAACTCCCAGATCTCGCGAACGGATTGACCTAACCCAAAAATTCCTATTGCATCTGAAAGTAGAAACTCGCCCGATTACAACGGTATGTGTATTTTTTCCCTAGGCCATTCTGGTTAAGCGTTTGGAGCAGCAGAATTGCGAAAAATGTTTTGCCTTCTCAACCATTTCTTGGCTTCAAACTCCCAGATCTCGCGAACGGATTGACCTAACCCAAAAATTCCTAATGCATCTGAAAGTAGAAACTCGCCCGATTACAACGGTGTGTGTATTTTTTCCCTAGCCCATTCTGGTTAAGCGTTTGGAGCAGCAGAATTGCGAAAAATTTTTTGCCTTCCCAACCATTTCTTGGCTTCAAACTCCCATATCTCGCGAACGGATTGACCTGACCCAAAAATTCCTGTTGCGTCTGAAAGTAGAAACTCGCCCGATTACAACGGTATGCGTGGTTTTTCCCTAGACCATTCTGGTTAAGCGTTAGGAGCAGCAGAATTGCGAAAAATTTTTTGCCTTCTCAACCATTTCTTGGCTTCAAACTCCCATATCTCGCGAACGGATTGACCTAACCAAAAAATTCCTGTTGCATCTGAAAGTAGAAACTCGCCCGATTACAACGGTATGTGTATTTTTTCCCTAGGCCATTCTGGTTAAGCGATTGGAGCAGCAGAAGGGCGAAAAATTTGTTGTCTTCTCAACTATTTTTTAGCTTCAAACTCCCATATCTCGCGAACGGATTGACCTATCCCAAAAATTCCTGTTGCATCTGAAAGTAGAAACTCGCCCGATTACAACGGTATGTGTATTTTTTCCCTGGGCCATTCTGGTTAAACGTTTGGAGCAGCAGAATTGCGAAAAATATTTTGCCTTCTCAACCATTTCTTGGCTTCAAACTCCCATATCTCGCGAACGGATTGACCTAACCCAAAAATTCCTGTTGCATCTGAAAGTAGAGACTCGCCCGATTACAACGGTATGTGTATTTTTTCCCTAGGCCATTCTGGTTAAGCGTTTGGAGCAGCAGAAGGGCGAAAAATTTGTTGTCTTCTCAACTATTGTTCAGCTTCAAACTCCCATATCTCGCGAACGGATTGACCTAACCCAAAGATTCCTGTTGCGTGTGAAAGTAGAAAATCGCCCGGTTACAACGGTATGTGTATTTCTTCCCTAGCCCATTCTGGTTAAGCGTTTGGAGCAGCAGAATTGCGAAAAATTTGTTGTCTTCTCAACCATTTCTTAGCTTCAAAGTCCCATATCTCGCGAACGGATTGACCAAACCCAAAAATTCCTGCTGCGCCAGAATGTAGAAACTCGCCCGATTACAACGGTATGTGTATTTTTTCCCTAGGCCATTCTGGTTAAACGTTTGGAGCAGCAGAATTGCGAAAAATATTTTGCATCCTCAACCATTTCTTGGCTTCAAACCACCATATCTCGCGAACGGATTGACCTAACTCAAAAATTCCTCTTGCATCTGAAAGTAGAAACTCGCCCGATTACAACGGTATGTGTATTTTTTCCCTAGGCCATTCTGGTTAAGCGTTTGGAGCAGCAGAATTGCGAAAAATTTTTTGCCTTCTCAACCATTTCTTGGCTTCAAACTCCCAGATCTCGCGAACGGATTGACCTAACCCAAAAATTCCTATTGCATCTGAAAGTAGAAACTCGCCCGATTACAACGGTATGTGTATTTTTTCCCTAGGCCATTCTGGTTAAGCGTTTGGAGCAGCAGAATTGCGAAAAATGTTTTGCCTTCTCAACCATTTCTTGGCTTCAAACTCCCAGATCTCGCGAACGGATTGACCTAACCCAAAAATTCCTAATGCATCTGAAAGTAGAAACTCGCCCGATTACAACGGTGTGTGTATTTTTTCCCTAGCCCATTCTGGTTAAGCGTTTGGAGCAGCAGAATTGCGAAAAATTTTTTGCCTTCCCAACCATTTCTTGGCTTCAAACTCCCATATCTCGCGAACGGATTGACCTCACCCAAAAATTCCTATTGCATCTGAAAGTAGAAACTCGCCCGATCACAACGGTATGTGTATTTTTTCCTAGGGCATTCTGGTTAAGCGATTGGAGCAGCAGAAGGGCGAAAAATTTGTTGTCTTCTCAACTATTTTTTAGCTTCAAACTCCCATATCTCGCGAACGGATTGACCTATCCCAAAAATTCCTGTTGCATCTGAAAGTAGAAACTCGCCCGATTACAACGGTATGTGTATTTTTTCCCTGGGCCATTCTGCTAAACGTTTGGAGCAGCAGAATTGCGAAAAATTTTTTGCCTTCTCAACCATTTCTTGGCTTCAAACTCCCATACCTGGCGAACGGATTGACCTATCCCAAAAATTCCTGTTGCATCTGAAAGTAGAAACTCGCCCGATTACAACGGTATGTGAATTTTTTCCCTGGGCCATTCTGGTTAAGCGTTAGGAGCAGCAGAATTGCGAAAAGTTTTTTGCCTTCTCAACCATTTCTTGGCTTCAAACTCCCATATCTCGCGAACGGATTGACCTAACCCAAAAATTCCTGTTGCATCTGAAAGTAGAAACTCGCCCGATTACAACGGTATGTGTATTTTTTCCCTAGGCCATTCTGGTTAAGCGTTTGGAGCAGCAGAAGGGCGAAAAATTTGTTGTCTTCTCAACTATTGTTCAGCTTCAAACTCCCATACCTGGCGAACGGATTGACCTAACCCAAAAATTCCTGTTGCATCTGAAAGTAGAAACTCGCCCGATTACAACGGTGTGTGTATTTTTTCCCTAGCCCATTCTGGTTAAGCGTTTGGAGCAGCAGAATTGCGAAAAATTTTTTGCCTTCCCAACCATTTCTTGGCTTCAAACTCCCATATCTCGCGAACGGATTGACCTGACCCAAAAATTCCTGTTGCGTCTGAAAGTAGAAACTCGCCCGATTACAACGGTATGCGTGGTTTTTCCCTAGACCATTCTGGTTAAGCGTTAGGAGCAGCAGAATTGCGAAAAATTTTTTGCCTTCTCAACCATTTCTTGGCTTCAAACTCCCATATCTCGCGAACGGATTGACCTAACCAAAAAATTCCTGTTGCATCTGAAAGTAGAAGCTCGCCCGATTACAACGGTATGTGTATTTTTTCCCTAGGCCATTCTGGTTAAGCGATTGGAGCAGCAGAAGGGCGAAAAATTTGTTGTCTTCTCAACTATTTTTTAGCTTCAAACTCCCATATCTCGCGAACGGATTGACCTATCCCAAAAATTCCTGTTGCATCTGAAAGTAGAAACTCGCCCGATTACAACGGTATGTGTATTTTTTCCCTGGGCCATTCTGGTTAAACGTTTGGAGCAGCAGAATTGCGAAAAATATTTTGCTTTCTCAACCATTTCTTGGCTTCAAACTCCCATATCTCGCGAACGGATTGACCTAACCCAAAAATTCCTGTTGCATCTGAAAGTAGAAACTCGCCCGATTACAACGGTATGTGTATTTTTTCCCTAGGCCATTCTGGTTAAGCGTTTGGAGCAGCAGAATGGCGAAAAATTTGTTGTCTTCTCAACTATTGTTCAGCTTCAAACTCCCATACCTGGCGAACGGATTGACCTAACCCAAAAATTCCTGTTGCATCTGAAAGTAGAAACTCGCCCGATTACAACGGTGTGTGTATTTTTTCCCTAGGCCATTCTGGTTAAGCGTTTGGAGCAGCAGAATTGCGAAAAATTTGTTGCCTTCTCAACCATTTCTTGGCTTCAAACTCCCATATCTCGCGAACGGATTGACCTAACCCAAAAATTCCTGTTGCGTCTGAAAGTAGAAACTCGCCCGATTGCAACGGTATGCGTGGTTTCTCCCTAGACCATTCTGGTTAAGCGTTAGGAGCAGCAGAATTGCGAAAAATTTTTTGCCTTCTCAACCATTTCTTGGCTTCAAACTCCCATATCTCGCGAACGGATTGACCTAACCCAAAAATTCCTGCTGCATCTGAAAGTAGAAACTCGCCCGATTACAACGGTATGTGTATTTTTTCCCTGGGCCATTCTGGTTAAACGTTTGGAGAAGCAGAATTGCGAAAAATATTTTGCCTTCTCAACCATTTCTTGGCCTCAAACCACCATATCTCGCGAACGGATTGACCTAACCCAAAAATTCCTATTGCATCTGAAAGTAGAAACTCGCCCGATTACAACGGTATGTGTATTTTTTCCCTAGGCCATTCTGGTTAAGCATTTGGAGCAGCAGAAGTGCGAAAAATTTGTTGTCTTCTCAACTATTTTTTAGATTCAAACTCCCATATCTCGCGAACGGATTGACCTAAGCCAAAAATTCCTGTTGCATCTAAAAGTAGAAACTCGCCCGATTACAACGGTATGTGAATTTTTTCCCTAGGCCATTCTGGTTAAGCGTTTGGAGCAGCAGAATTGCGAAAAATTTGTTGCCTTCTCAACCATTTCTTGGCTTCAAACTCCCATATCTCGCGAACGGATTGACCTAACCCAAAAATTCCTGCTGCATCTGAAAGTAGAAACTCGCCCGATTACAACGGTATGTGTATTTTTTCCCTGGGCCATTCTGGTTAAACGTTTGGAGAAGCAGAATTGCGAAAAATATTTTGCCTTCTCAACCATTTCTTGGCCTCAAACCACCATATCTCGCGAACGGATTGACCTAACCCAAAAATTCCTATTGCATCTGAAAGTAGAAACTCGCCCGATTACAACGGTATGTGTATTTTTTCCCTAGGCCATTCTGGTTAAGCATTTGGAGCAGCAGAAGTGCGAAAAATTTGTTGTCTTCTCAACTATTTTTTAGATTCAAACTCCCATATTTCGCGAACGGATTGACCTAAGCCAAAAATTCCTGTTGCATCTAAAAGTAGAAACTCGCCCGATTACAACGGTATGTGAATTTTTTCCCTAGGCCATTCTGGTTAAGCGTTTGGAGCAGCAGAATTGCGAAAAATTTGTTGCCTTCTCAACCATTTCTTGGCTTCAAACTCCCATATCTCGCGAACTGATTGACCTAACCCAAAAATTCCTGTTGCGTCTGAAAGTAGAAACTCGCCCGATTACAACGGTATGCGTGGTTTTTCCCTTGACCATTCTGGTTAAGCGTTAGGAGCAGCAGAATTGCGAAAAATTTTTTGCCTTCCCAACCATTTCTTGGCTTCAAACTCCCATATCTCGCGAACGGATTGACCTAACCCAAAAATTCCTATTGCATCTGAAAGTAGAAACTCGCCCGATTACAACGGTATGTGTATTTTTTCCCTACTCCATTCTGGTTAAGCGTTTGGAGCAGCAGAATTGCGAAAAATATTTTGCCTTCTCAACCATTTCTTGGCCTCAAACCACCATATCTCGCGAACGGATTGACCTAACCCAAAAATTCCTATTGCATCTGAAAGTAGAAACTCGCCCGATTACAACGGTATGTGTATTTTTTCCCTAGGCCATTCTGGTTAAGCATTTGGAGCAGCAGAAGTGCGAAAAATTTGTTGTCTTCTCAACTATTTTTTAGATTCAAACTCCCATATCTCGCGAACGGATTGACCTAAGCCAAAAATTCCTGTTGCATCTGAAAGTAGAAACTCGCCCGATTACAACGATGTGTGTATTTTTTCCCTAGCCCATTCTGGTTAAGCGTTTGGAGCAGCAGAATTGCGAAAAATTTTTTGCCTTCCCAACCATTTCTTGGCTTCAAACTCCCATATCTCGCGAACGGATTGACCTGACCCAAAAATTCCTGTTGCGTCTGAAAGTAGAAACTCGCCCGATTACAACGGTATGTGTATTTTTTCCCTAGGCCATTCTGGTTAAGCGTTTGGAGCAGCAGAAGTGCGAAAAATTTGTTGTCTTCTCAACTATTTTTTAGCTTCAAACTCCCATATCTCGCGAACGGATTGACCTAACTCAAAAATTCCTGTTGCATCTGAAAGTAGAAACTCGCCCGATTACAACGGTATGTGTATTTTTTCCCTGGGCCATTCTGGTTAAAGGTTTGGAGCAGCAGAATTGCGAAAAATATTTTGCCTTCTCAACCATTTCTTGGCTTCAAACCACCATATCTCGCGAACGGATTGACCTAACCCAAAAATTCCTATTGCATCTGAAAGTAGAAACTCGCCCGATTACAACGGCATGTGTATTTTTTCCCTAGGCCATTCTGGTTAAGCATTTGGAGCAGCAGAAGTGCGAAACATTTGTTGTCTTCTCAACTATTTTTTAGATTCAAACTCCCATATCTCGCGAACGGATTGACCTAAGGCAAAAATTCCTGTTGCATCTGAAAGTAGAAACTCGCCCGATTACAACGGTATGTGAATTTTTTCCCTAGGCCATTCTGGTTAAGCGTTTGGAGCAGCAGAATTGCGAAAAATTTGTTGCCTTCTCAACTATTTCTTGGCTTCAAACTCCAATATCTCGCGAACGGATTGACCTAACCCAAAAATTCCTGTTGCATCTGAAAGTAGAAACTCGCCCGATTACAACGGTATATGTATTTTTTCCCTAGGCCATCCTGGTTAAGCATTTGGAGCAGCAGAAGTGCGAAAAATTTGTTGTCTTCTCAACTATTTTTTAGATTCAAACTCCCATATCTCGCGAACGGATTGACCTATCCCAAAAATTCCTATTGCATCTGAAAGTAGAAACTCGCCCGATTACAGCGGTGCGTGTATTTTTTCCCTACTCCATTCTGGTTAAGCGTTTGGAGCAGCTGAATTGCGAAAAATTTTTTGCCTTCTCAACCATTTCTTGGCTTCAAACTCCCATATCTCGCGAACGGATTGACCTAACCCAAAAATTCCTGCGGCATCTGAAAGTAGAAACTCGCCCGATTACAACGGTATGTGTATTTTTTCCCTAGGCCATTCTGGTTAAGCGTTTGGAGCAGCAGAAGGGCGAAAAATTTGTTGTCTTCTCAACTATTTTTTAGCTTCAAACTCCCATATCTCGCGAACGGATTGACCTATCCCAAAAATTCCTGTTGCATCTGAAAGTAGAAACTCGCCCGATTACAACGGTATGTGAATTTTTTCCCTAGGCCATTCTGGTTAAGCGTTTGGAGCAGCAGAATTGCGAAAAATTTGTTGCCTTCTCAACCATTTCTTGGCTTCAAACTCCCATATCTCGCGAACGGATTGACCTAACCCAAAAATTCCTGTTGCGTCTGAAAGTAGAAACTCGCCCGATTGCAACGGTATGCGTGGTTTCTCCCTAGACCATTCTGGTTAAGCGTTAGGAGCAGCAGAATTGCCAAAAATTTTTTGCCTTCTCAACCATTTCTTGGCTTCAAACTCCCATATCTCGCGAACGGATTGACCTAACCCAAAAATTCCTGCTGCATCTGAAAGTAGAAACTCGCCCGATTACAACGGTATGTGTATTTTTTCCCTGGGCCATTCTGGTTAAACGTTTGGAGAAGCAGAATTGCGAAAAATATTTTGCCTTCTCAACCATTTCTTGGCCTCAAACCACCATATCTCGCGAACGGATTGACCTAACCCAAAAATTCCTATTGCATCTGAAAGTAGAAACTCGCCCGATTACAACGGTATGTGTATTTTTTCCCTAGGCCATTCTGGTTAAGCATTTGGAGCAGCAGAAGTGCGAAAAATTTGTTGTCTTCTCAACTATTTTTTAGATTCAAACTCCCATATCTCGCGAACGGATTGACCTAAGCCAAAAATTCCTGTTGCATCTAAAAGTAGAAACTCGCCCGATTACAACGGTATGTGAATTTTTTCCCTAGGCCATTCTGGTTAAGCGTTTGGAGCAGCAGAATTGCGAAACATTTGTTGCCTTCTCAACCATTTCTTGGCTTCAAACTCCCATATCTCGCGAACTGATTGACCTAACCCAAAAATTCCTGTTGCGTCTGAAAGTAGAAACTCGCCCGATTACAACGGTATGCGTGGTTTTTCCCTTGACCATTCTGGTTAAGCGTTAGGAGCAGCAGAATTGCGAAAAATTTTTTGCCTTCCCAACCATTTCTTGGCTTCAAACTCCCATATCTCGCGAACGGATTGACCTAACCCAAAAATTCCTATTGCATCTGAAAGTAGAAACTCGCCCGATTACAACGGTATGTGTATTTTTTCCCTACTCCATTCTGGTTAAGCGTTTGGAGCAGCAGAATTGCGAAAAATATTTTGCCTTCTCAACCATTTCTTGGCCTCAAACCACCATATCTCGCGAACGGATTGACCTAACCCAAAAATTCCTATTGCATCTGAAAGTAGAAACTCGCCCGATTACAACGGTATGTGTATTTTTTCCCTAGGCCATTCTGGTTAAGCATTTGGAGCAGCAGAAGTGCGAAAAATTTGTTGTCTTCTCAACTATTTTTTAGATTCAAACTCCCATATCTCGCGAACGGATTGACCTAAGCCAAAAATTCCTGTTGCATCTAAAAGTAGAAACTCGCCCGATTACAACGGTATGTGAATTTTTTCCCTAGGCCATTCTGGTTAAGCGTTTGGAGCAGCAGAATTGCGAAAAATTTGTTGCCTTCTCAACCATTTCTTGGCTTCAAACTCCCATATCTCGCGAACTGATTGACCTAACCCAAAAATTCCTGTTGCGTCTGAAAGTAGAAACTCGCCCGATTACAACGGTATGCGTGGTTTTTCCCTTGACCATTCTGGTTAAGCGTTAGGAGCAGCAGAATTGCGAAAAATTTTTTGCCTTCCCAACCATTTCTTGGCTTCAAACTCCCATATCTCGCGAACGGATTGACCTAACCCAAAAATTCCTATTGCATCTGAAAGTACAAACTCGCCCGATTACAGCGGTACGTGTATTTTTTCCCTACTCCATTCTGGTTAAGCGTTTGGAGCAGCAGAATTGCGAAAAATTTTTTGCCTTCTCAACCATTTCTTGGCTTCAAACTCCCATATCTCGCGAACGGATTGACCTAACCCAAAAATTCCTATTGCATCTGAAACTAGAAACTCGCCCGATTACAACGGTATGTGTATTTTTTCCCTAGGCCATTCTGGTTAAGCGTTTGGAGCAGCAGAAGTGCGAAAAATTTGTTGTCTTCTCAACTATTTTTTAGATTCAAACTCCCATATCTCGCGAACGGATAGACCTAAGCCAAAAATTCCTGTTGCATCTGAAAGTAGAAACTCGCCCGATTACAACGGTATGTGAATTTTTTCCCTAGGCCATTCTGGTTAAGCGTTTGGAGCAGCAGAATTGCGAAAAATTTGTTGCCTTCTCAACCATTTCTTGGCTTCAAACTCCCATATCTCGCGAACGGATTGACTTAACCCAAAAATTCCTATTGCATCTGAAAGTAGAAACTCGCCCGATTACAACGGTATGTGTATTTTTTCCCTAGGCCATTCTGGTTAAGCGTTTGGAGCAGCAGAAGGGCGAAAAATTTGTTGTCTTCTCAACTATTTTTTAGCTTCAAACTCCCATATCTCGCGAACGGATTGACCTATCCCAAAAATTCCTGTTGCATCTGAAAGTAGAAACTCGCCCGATTACAACGGTATGTGAATTTTTTCCCTAGGCCATTCTGGTTAAGCGTTTGGAGCAGCAGAATTGCGAAAAATTTGTTGCCTTCTCAACCATTTCTTGGCTTCAAACTCCCATATCTCGCGAACGGATTGACCTAACCCAAAAATTCCTGTTGCGTCTGAAAGTAGAAACTCGCCCGATTGCAACGGTATGCGTGGTTTTTCCCTAGACCATTCTGGTTAAGCGTTAGGAGCAGCAGAATTGCGAAAAATTCTTTGCCTTCTCAACCATTTCTTGGCTTCAAACTCCCATATCTCGCGAACGGATTGACCTAACCCAAAAATTCCTGCTGCATCTGAAAGTAGAAACTCGCCCGATTACAACGGTATGTGTATTTTTTCCCTGGGCCATTCTGGTTAAACGTTTGGAGAAGCAGAATTGCGAAAAATATTTTGCCTTCTCAACCATTTCTTGGCCTCAAACCACCATATCTCGCGAACGGATTGACCTAACCCAAAAATTCCTATTGCATCTGAAAGTAGAAACTCGCCCGATTACAACGGTATGTGTATTTTTTCCCTAGGCCATTCTGGTTAAGCATTTGGAGCAGCAGAAGTGCGAAAAATTTGTTGTCTTCTCAACAATTTTTTAGATTCAAACTCCCATATCTCGCGAACGGATTGACCTAAGCCAAAAATTCCTGTTGCATCTAAAAGTAGAAACTCGCCCGATTACAACGGTATGTGAATTTTTTCCCTAGGCCATTCTGGTTAAGCGTTTGGAGCAGCAGAATTGCGAAAAATTTGTTGCCTTCTCAACCATTTCTTGGCTTCAAACTCCCATATCTCGCGAACTGATTGACCTAACCCAAAAATTCCTGTTGCGTCTGAAAGTAGAAACTCGCCCGATTACAACGGTATGCGTGGTTTTTCCCTTGACCATTCTGGTTAAGCGTTAGGAGCAGCAGAATTGCGAAAAATTTTTTGCCTTCCCAACCATTTCTTGGCTTCAAACTCCCATATCTCGCGAACGGATTGACCTAACCCAAAAATTCCTGTTGCATCTGAAAGTAGAAACTCGCCCGATTACAACGGTATGTGTATTTTTTCCCTAGGCCATTCTGGTTAAGCGTTTGGAGCAGCAGAAGGGCGAAAAATTTGTTGTCTTCTCAACTATTGTTCAGCTTCAAACTCCCATACCTGGCGAACGGATTGACCTAACCCAAAAATTCCTGTTGCATCTGAAAGTAGAAACTCGCCCGATTACAACGGTGTGTGTATTTTTTCCCTAGCCCATTCTGGTTAAGCGTTTGGAGCAGCAGAATTGCGAAAAATTTTTTGCCTTCCCAACCATTTCTTGGCTTCAAACTCCCATATCTCGCGAACGGATTGACCTGACCCAAAAATTCCTGTTGCGTCTGAAAGTAGAAACTCGCCCGATTACAACGGTATGCGTGGTTTTTCCCTAGACCATTCTGGTTAAGCGTTAGGAGCAGCAGAATTGCGAAAAATTTTTTGCCTTCTCAACCATTTCTTGGCTTCAAACTCCCATATCTCGCGAACGGATTGACCTAACCCAAAAATTCCTGTTGCGTCTGAAAGTAGAAACTCGCCCGATTGCAACGGTATGCGTGGTTTTTCCCTAGACCATTCTGGTTAAGCGTTAGGAGCAGCAGAATTGCGAAAAATTCTTTGCCTTCTCAACCATTTCTTGGCTTCAAACTCCCATATCTCGCGAACGGATTGACCTAACCCAAAAATTCCTGCTGCATCTGAAAGTAGAAACTCGCCCGATTACAACGGTATGTGTATTTTTTCCCTGGGCCATTCTGGTTAAACGTTTGGAGAAGCAGAATTGCGAAAAATATTTTGCCTTCTCAACCATTTCTTGGCCTCAAACCACCATATCTCGCGAACGGATTGACCTAACCCAAAAATTCCTATTGCATCTGAAAGTAGAAACTCGCCCGATTACAACGGTATGTGTATTTTTTCCCTAGGCCATTCTGGTTAAGCATTTGGAGCAGCAGAAGTGCGAAAAATTTGTTGTCTTCTCAACAATTTTTTAGATTCAAACTCCCAT
The DNA here is from genome assembly GCF_051014685.1 of Ptiloglossa arizonensis. NCBI lineage: Eukaryota > Metazoa > Arthropoda > Insecta > Hymenoptera > Colletidae > Ptiloglossa > Ptiloglossa arizonensis. The sequence continues at coordinate 164,323 of NW_027478473.1, forward strand.
ATCTCGCGAACGGATTGACCTAAGCCAAAAATTCCTGTTGCATCTAAAAGTAGAAACTCGCCCGATTACAACGGTATGTGAATTTTTTCCCTAGGCCATTCTGGTTAAGCGTTTGGAGCAGCAGAATTGCGAAAAATTTGTTGCCTTCTCAACCATTTCTTGGCTTCAAACTCCCATATCTCGCGAACTGATTGACCTAACCCAAAAATTCCTGTTGCGTCTGAAAGTAGAAACTCGCCCGATTACAACGGTATGCGTGGTTTTTCCCTTGACCATTCTGGTTAAGCGTTAGGAGCAGCAGAATTGCGAAAAATTTTTTGCCTTCCCAACCATTTCTTGGCTTCAAACTCCCATATCTCGCGAACGGATTGACCTAACCCAAAAATTCCTGTTGCATCTGAAAGTAGAAACTCGCCCGATTACAACGGTATGTGTATTTTTTCCCTAGGCCATTCTGGTTAAGCGTTTGGAGCAGCAGAAGGGCGAAAAATTTGTTGTCTTCTCAACTATTGTTCAGCTTCAAACTCCCATACCTGGCGAACGGATTGACCTAACCCAAAAATTCCTGTTGCATCTGAAAGTAGAAACTCGCCCGATTACAACGGTGTGTGTATTTTTTCCCTAGCCCATTCTGGTTAAGCGTTTGGAGCAGCAGAATTGCGAAAAATTTTTTGCCTTCCCAACCATTTCTTGGCTTCAAACTCCCATATCTCGCGAACGGATTGACCTGACCCAAAAATTCCTGTTGCGTCTGAAAGTAGAAACTCGCCCGATTACAACGGTATGCGTGGTTTTTCCCTAGACCATTCTGGTTAAGCGTTAGGAGCAGCAGAATTGCGAAAAATTTTTTGCCTTCTCAACCATTTCTTGGCTTCAAACTCCCATATCTCGCGAACGGATTGACCTAACCCAAAAATTCCTGCTGCATCTGAAAGTAGAAACTCGCCCGATTACAACGGTATGTGTATTTTTTCCCTAGGCCATTCTGGTTAAGCGATTGGAGCAGCAGAAGGGCGAAAAATTTGTTGTCTTCTCAACTATTTTTTAGCTTCAAACTCCCATATCTCGCGAACGGATTGACCTATCCCAAAAATTCCTGTTGCATCTGAAAGTAGAAACTCGCCCGATTACAACGGTATGTGTATTTTTTCCCTGGGCCATTCTGGTTAAACGTTTGGAGCAGCAGAATTGCGAAAAATATTTTGCTTTCTCAACCATTTCTTGGCTTCAAACTCCCATATCTCGCGAACGGATTGACCTAACCCAAAAATTCCTGTTGCATCTGAAAGTAGAAACTCGCCCGATTACAACGGTATGTGTATTTTTTCCCTAGGCCATTCTGGTTAAGCGTTTGGAGCAGCAGAAGGGCGAAAAATTTGTTGTCTTCTCAACTATTGTTCAGCTTCAAACTCCCATACCTGGCGAACGGATTGACCTAACCCAAAAATTCCTGTTGCATCTGAAAGTAGAAACTCGCCCGATTACAACGGTGTGTGTATTTTTTCCCTAGCCCATTCTGGTTAAGCGTTTGGAGCAGCAGAATTGCGAAAAATTTTTTGCCTTCCCAACCATTTCTTGGCTTCAAACTCCCATATCTCGCGAACGGATTGACCTGACCCAAAAATTCCTATTGCGTCTGAAAGTAGAAACTCGCCCGATTACAACGGTATGCGTGGTTTTTCCCTAGACCATTCTGGTTAAGCGTTAGGAGCAGCAGAATTGCGAAAAATTTTTTGCCTTCTCAACCATTTCTTGGCTTCAAACTCCCATATCTCGCGAACGGATTGACCTAACCAAAAAATTCCTGTTGCATCTGAAAGTAGAAACTCGCCCGATCACAACGGTATGTGTATTTTTTCCCTAGGCCATTCTGGTTAAGCATTTGGAGCAGCAGAAGTGCGAAAAATTTGTTGTCTTCTCAACTATTTTTTAGATTCAAACTCCCATATCTCGCGAACGGATTGACCTAAGCCAAAAATTCCTGTTGCATCTAAAAGTAGAAACTCGCCCGATTACAACGGTATGTGAATTTTTTCCCTAGGCCATTCTGGTTAAGCGTTTGGAGCAGCAGAATTGCGAAAAATTTGTTGCCTTCTCAACCATTTCTTGGCTTCAAACTCCCATATCTCGCGAACTGATTGACCTAACCCAAAAATTCCTGTTGCGTCTGAAAGTAGAAACTCGCCCGATTACAACGGTATGCGTGGTTTTTCCCTTGACCATTCTGGTTAAGCGTTAGGAGCAGCAGAATTGCGAAAAATTTTTTGCCTTCCCAACCATTTCTTGGCTTCAAACTCCCATATCTCGCGAACGGATTGACCTCACCCAAAAATTCCTATTGCATCTGAAAGTAGAAACTCGCCCGATTACAACGGTATGTGTATTTTTTCCCTACTCCATTCTGGTTAAGCGTTTGGAGCAGCAGAATTGCGAAAAATATTTTGCCTTCTCAACCATTTCTTGGCCTCAAACCACCATATCTCGCGAACGGATTGACCTAACCCAAAAATTCCTATTGCATCTGAAAGTAGAAACTCGCCCGATTACAACGGTATGTGTATTTTTTCCCTAGGCCATTCTGGTTAAGCATTTGGAGCAGCAGAAGTGCGAAAAATTTGTTGTCTTCTCAACTATTTTTTAGATTCAAACTCCCATATCTCGCGAACGGATTGACCTAAGCCAAAAATTCCTGTTGCATCTAAAAGTAGAAACTCGCCCGATTACAACGGTATGTGAATTTTTTCCCTAGGCCATTCTGGTTAAGCGTTTGGAGCAGCAGAATTGCGAAAAATTTGTTGCCTTCTCAACCATTTCTTGGCTTCAAACTCCCATATCTCGCGAACTGATTGACCTAACCCAAAAATTCCTGTTGCGTCTGAAAGTAGAAACTCGCCCGATTACAACGGTATGCGTGGTTTTTCCCTTGACCATTCTGGTTAAGCGTTAGGAGCAGCAGAATTGCGAAAAATTTTTTGCCTTCCCAACCATTTCTTGGCTTCAAACTCCCATATCTCGCGAACGGATTGACCTAACCCAAAAATTCCTATTGCATCTGAAAGTACAAACTCGCCCGATTACAGCGGTACGTGTATTTTTTCCCTACTCCATTCTGGTTAAGCGTTTGGAGCAGCAGAATTGCGAAAAATTTTTTGCCTTCTCAACCATTTCTTGGCTTCAAACTCCCATATCTCGCGAACGGATTGACCTAACCCAAAAATTCCTATTGCATCTGAAACTAGAAACTCGCCCGATTACAACGGTATGTGTATTTTTTCCCTAGGCCATTCTGGTTAAGCGTTTGGAGCAGCAGAAGTGCGAAAAATTTGTTGTCTTCTCAACTATTTTTTAGATTCAAACTCCCATATCTCGCGAACGGATAGACCTAAGCCAAAAATTCCTGTTGCATCTGAAAGTAGAAACTCGCCCGATTACAACGGTATGTGTATTTTTTCCCTAGGCCATTCTGGTTAAGCGTTTGGAGCAGCAGAAGGGCGAAAAATTTGTTGTCTTCTCAACTATTTTTTAGCTTCAAACTCCCATATCTCGCGAACGGATTGACCTATCCCAAAAATTCCTGTTGCATCTGAAAGTAGAAACTCGCCCGATTACAACGGTATGTGAATTTTTTCCCTAGGCCATTCTGGTTAAGCGTTTGGAGCAGCAGAATTGCGAAAAATTTGTTGCCTTCTCAACCATTTCTTGGCTTCAAACTCCCATATCTCGCGAACGGATTGACCTAACCCAAAAATTCCTGTTGCGTCTGAAAGTAGAAACTCGCCCGATTGCAACGGTATGCGTGGTTTTTCCCTAGACCATTCTGGTTAAGCGTTAGGAGCAGCAGAATTGCGAAAAATTCTTTGCCTTCTCAACCATTTCTTGGCTTCAAACTCCCATATCTCGCGAACGGATTGACCTAACCCAAAAATTCCTGCTGCATCTGAAAGTAGAAACTCGCCCGATTACAACGGTATGTGTATTTTTTCCCTGGGCCATTCTGGTTAAACGTTTGGAGAAGCTGAATTGCGAAAAATATTTTGCCTTCTCAACCATTTCTTGGCCTCAAACCACCATATCTCGCGAACGGATTGACCTAACCCAAAAATTCCTATTGCATCTGAAAGTAGAAACTCGCCCGATTACAACGGTATGTGTATTTTTTCCCTAGGCCATTCTGGTTAAGCATTTGGAGCAGCAGAAGTGCGAAAAATTTGTTGTCTTCTCAACTATTTTTTAGATTCAAACTCCCATATCTCGCGAACGGATTGACCTAAGCCAAAAATTCCTGTTGCATCTAAAAGTTGAAACTCGCCCGATTACAACGGTATGTGAATTTTTTCCCTAGGCCATTCTGGTTAAGCGTTTGGAGCAGCAGAATTGCGAAAAATTTGTTGCCTTCTCAACCATTTCTTGGCTTCAAACTCCCATATCTCGCGAACTGATTGACCTAACCCAAAAATTCCTGTTGCGTCTGAAAGTAGAAACTCGCCCGATTACAACGGTATGCGTGGTTTTTCCCTTGACCATTCTGGTTAAGCGTTAGGAGCAGCAGAATTGCGAAAAATTTTTTGCCTTCCCAACCATTTCTTGGCTTCAAACTCCCATATCTCGCGAACGGATTGACCTAACCCAAAAATTCCTGTTGCATCTGAAAGTAGAAACTCGCCCGATTACAACGGTATGTGTATTTTTTCCCTAGGCAATTCTGGTTAAGCGTTTGGAGCAGCAGAAGGGCGAAAAATTTGTTGTCTTCTCAACTATTGTTCAGCTTCAAACTCCCATACCTGGCGAACGGATTGACCTAACCCAAAAATTCCTGTTGCATCTGAAAGTAGAAACTCGCCCGATTACAACGGTGTGTGTATTTTTTCCCTAGCCCATTCTGGTTAAGCGTTTGGAGCAGCAGAATTGCGAAAAATTTTTTGCCTTCCCAACCATTTCCTGGCTTCAAACTCCCATATCTCGCGAACGGATTGACCTGACCCAAAAATTCCTGTTGCGTCTGAAAGTAGAAACTCGCCCGATTACAACGGTATGCGTGGTTTTTCCCTAGATCATTCTGGTTAAGCGTTAGGAGCAGCAGAATTGCGAAAAATTTTTTGCCTTCTCAACCATTTCTTGGCTTCAAACTCCCATATCTCGCGAACGGATTGACCTAACCAAAAAATTCCTGTTGCATCTGAAAGTAGAAACTCGCCCGATTACAACGGTATGTGTATTTTTTCCCTAGGCCACTCTGGTTAAGCGATTGGAGCAGCAGAAGGGCGAAAAATTTGTTGTCTTCTCAACTATTTTTTAGCTTCAAACTCCCATATCTCGCGAACGGATTGACCTATCCCAAATAATTCCTGTTGCATCTGAAAGTAGAAACTCGCCCGATTACAACGGTATGTGTATTTTTTCCCTGGGCCATTCTGGTTAAACGTTTGGAGCAGCAGAATTGCGAAAAATATTTTGCTTTCTCAACCATTTATTGGCTTCAAACTCCCATATCTCGCGAACGGATTGACCTAACCCAAAAATTCCTGTTGCATCTGAAAGTAGAAACTCGCCCGATTACAACGGTATGTGTATTTTTTGCCTAGGCCATTCTGGTTAAGCGTTTGGAGCAGCAGAAGGGTGAAAAATTTGTTGTCTTCTCAACTATTGTTCAGCTTCAAACTCCCATACCTGGCGAACGGATTGACCTAACCCAAAAATTCCTGTTGCATCTGAAAGTAGAAACTCGCCCGATTACAACGGTGTGTGTATTTTTTCCCTAGCCCATTCTGGTTAAGCGTTTGGAGCAGCAGAATTGCGAAAAATTTTTTGCCTTCCCAACCATTTCTTGGCTTCAAACTCCCATATCTCGCGAACGGATTGACCTGACCCAAAAATTCCTGTTGCGTCTGAAAGTAGAAACTCGCCCGATTACAACGGTATGCGTGGTTTTTCCCTAGACCATTCTGGTTAAGCGTTAGGAGCAGCAGAATTGCGAAAAATTTTTTGCCTTCTCAACCATTTCTTGGCTTCAAACTCCCATATCTCGCGAACGGATTGACCTAACCAAAAAATTCCTGTTGCATCTGAAAGTAGAAACTCGCCCGATCACAACGGTATGTGTATTTTTTCCCTAGGCCATTCTGGTTAAGCGATTGGAGCAGCAGAATGGCGAAAAATTTGTTGTCTTCTCAACTATTTTTTAGATTCAAACTCCCATATCTCGCGAACGGATTGACCTATCCCAAAAATTCCTATTGCATCTGAAAGTAGAAACTAGCCCGATTACAGCGGTACGTGTATTTTTTCCCTACTCCATTCTGGTTAAGCGTTTGGAGCAGCTGAATTGCGAAAAATTTTTTGCCTTCTCAACCATTTCTTGGCTTCAAACTCCCATATCTCGCGAACGGATTGACCTAACCCAAAAATTCCTGTTGCATCTGAAAGTAGAAACTCGCCCGATTACAACGGTATGTGTATTTTTTCCCTAGGCCATTCTGGTTAAGCATTTGGAGCAGCAGAAGTGCGAAAAATTTGTTGTCTTCTCAACTATTTCTTGGCTTCAAACTCCCATATCTCGCGAACGGATTGACCTAACCCAAAAATTCCTGTTGCGTCTGAAAGTAGAAACTCGCCCGATTGCAACGGTATGCGTGGTTTTTCCCTAGACCATTCTGGTTAAGCGTTAGGAGCAGCAGAATTGCGAAAAATTTTTTGCCTTCTCAACCATTTCTTGGCTTCAAACTCCCATATCTCGCGAACGGATTGACTTAACCCAAAAATTCCTGCTGCATCTGAAAGTAGAAACTCGCCCGATTACAACGGTATGTGTATTTTTTCCCTGGGCCATTCTGGTTAAACGTTTGGAGAAGCAGAATTGCGAAGAATATTTTGCCTTCTCAACCATTTCTTGGCCTCAAACCACCATATCTCGCGAACGGATTGACCTAACCCAAAAATTCCTATTGCATCTGAAAGTAGAAACTCGCCCGATTACAACGGTATGTGTATTTTTTCCCTAGGCCATTCTGGTTAAGCATTTGGAGCAGCAGAAGTGCGAAAAATTTGTTGTCTTCTCAACTATTTTTTAGATTCAAACTCCCATATCTCGCGAACGGATTGACCTAAGCCAAAAATTCCTGTTGCATCTAAAAGTAGAAACTCGCCCGATTACAACGGTATGTGAATTTTTTCCCTAGGCCATTCTGGTTAAGCGTTTGGAGCAGCAGAATTGCGAAAAATTTGTTGCCTTCTCAACCATTTCTTGGCTTCAAACTCCCATATCTCGCGAACTGATTGACCTAACCCAAAAATTCCTGTTGCGTCTGAAAGTAGAAACTCGCCCGATTACAACGGTATGCGTGGTTTTTCCCTTGACCATTCTGGTTAAGCGTTAGGAGCAGCAGAATTGCGAAAAATTTTTTGCCTTCCCAACCATTTCTTGGCTTCAAACTCCCATATCTCGCGAACGGATTGACCTAACCCAAAAATTCCTATTGCATCTGAAAGTAGAAACTCGCCCGATTACAACGGTATGTGTATTTTTTCCCTACTCCATTCTGGTTAAGCGTTTGGAGCAGCAGAATTGCGAAAAATATTTTGCCTTCTCAACCATTTCTTGGCCTCAAACCACCATATCTCGCGAACGGATTGACCTAACCCAAAAATTCCTATTGCATCTGAAAGTAGAAACTCGCCCGATTACAACGGTATGTGTATTTTTTCCCTAGGCCATTCTGGTTAAGCATTTGGAGCAGCAGAAGTGCGAAAAATTTGTTGTCATCTCAACTATTTTTTAGATTCAAACTCCCATATCTCGCGAACGGATTGACCTAAGCCAAAAATTCCTGTTGCATCTAAAAGTAGAAACTCGCCCGATTACAACGGTATGTGAATTTTTTCCCTAGGCCATTCTGGTTAAGCGTTTGGAGCAGCAGAATTGCGAAAAATTTGTTGCCTTCTCAACCATTTCTTGGCTTCAAACTCCCATATCTCGCGAACTGATTGACCTAACCCAAAAATTCCTGTTGCGTCTGAAAGTAGAAACTCGCCCGATTACAACGGTATGCGTGGTTTTTCCCTAGACCATTCTGGTTAAGCGTTAGGAGCAGCAGAATTGCGAAAAATTTTTTGCCTTCTCAACCATTTCTTGGCTTCAAACTCCCATATCTCGCGAACGGATTGACTTAACCCAAAAATTCCTGCTGCATCTGAAAGTAGAAACTCGCCCGATTACAACGGTATGTGTATTTTTTCCCTGGGCCATTCTGGTTAAACGTTTGGAGAAGCAGAATTGCGAAGAATATTTTGCCTTCTCAACCATTTCTTGGCCTCAAACCACCATATCTCGCGAACGGATTGACCTAACCCAAAAATTCCTATTGCATCTGAAAGTAGAAACTCGCCCGATTACAACGGTATGTGTATTTTTTCCCTAGGCCATTCTGGTTAAGCATTTGGAGCAGCAGAAGTGCGAAAAATTTGTTGTCTTCTCAACTATTTTTTAGATTCAAACTCCCATATCTCGCGAACGGATTGACCTAAGCCAAAAATTCCTGTTGCATCTAAAAGTAGAAACTCGCCCGATTACAACGGTATGTGAATTTTTTCCCTAGGCCATTCTGGTTAAGCGTTTGGAGCAGCAGAATTGCGAAAAATTTGTTGCCTTCTCAACCATTTCTTGGCTTCAAACTCCCATATCTCGCGAACTGATTGACCTAACCCAAAAATTCCTGTTGCGTCTGAAAGTAGAAACTCGCCCGATTACAACGGTATGCGTGGTTTTTCCCTTGACCATTCTGGTTAAGCGTTAGGAGCAGCAGAATTGCGAAAAATTTTTTGCCTTCCCAACCATTTCTTGGCTTCAAACTCCCATATCTCGCGAACGGATTGACCTAACCCAAAAATTCCTATTGCATCTGAAAGTAGAAACTCGCCCGATTACAACGGTATGTGTATTTTTTCCCTACTCCATTCTGGTTAAGCGTTTGGAGCAGCAGAATTGCGAAAAATATTTTGCCTTCTCAACCATTTCTTGGCCTCAAACCACCATATCTCGCGAACGGATTGACCTAACCCAAAAATTCCTATTGCATCTGAAAGTGGAAACTCGCCCGATTACAACGGTATGTGTATTTTTTCCCTAGGCCATTCTGGTTAAGCATTTGGAGCAGCAGAAGTGCGAAAAATTTGTTGTCTTCTCAACTATTTTTTAGATTCAAACTCCCATATCTCGCGAACGGATTGACCTAAGCCAAAAATTCCTGTTGCATCTAAAAGTAGAAACTCGCCCGATTACAACGGTATGTGAATTTTTTCCCTAGGCCATTCTGGTTAAGCGTTTGGAGCAGCAGAATTGCGAAAAATTTGTTGCCTTCTCAACCATTTCTTGGCTTCAAACTCCCATATCTCGCGAACTGATTGACCTAACCCAAAAATTCCTGTTGCGTCTGAAAGTAGAAACTCGCCCGATTACAACGGTATGCGTGGTTTTTCCCTTGACCATTCTGGTTAAGCGTTAGGAGCAGCAGAATTGCGAAAAATTTTTTGCCTTCCCAACCATTTCTTGGCTTCAAACTCCCATATCTCGCGAACGGATTGACCTAACCCAAAAATTCCTATTGCATCTGAAAGTACAAACTCGCCCGATTACAGCGGTACGTGTATTTTTTCCCTACTCCATTCTGGTTAAGCGTTTGGAGCAGCAGAATTGCGAAAAATTTTTTGCCTTCTCAACCATTTCTTGGCTTCAAACTCCCATATCTCGCGAACGGATTGACCTAACCCAAAAATTCCTATTGCATCTGAAACTAGAAACTCGCCCGATTACAACGGTATGTGTATTTTTTCCCTAGGCCATTCTGGTTAAGCGTTTGGAGCAGCAGAAGTGCGAAAAATTTGTTGTCTTCTCAACTATTTTTTAGATTCAAACTCCCATATCTCGCGAACGGATAGACCTAAGCCAAAAATTCCTGTTGCATCTGAAAGTAGAAACTCGCCCGATTACAACGGTATGTGAATTTTTTCCCTAGGCCATTCTGGTTAAGCGTTTGGAGCAGCAGAATTGCGAAAAATTTGTTGCCTTCTCAACCATTTCTTGGCTTCAAACTCCCATATCTCGCGAACGGATTGACTTAACCCAAAAATTCCTATTGCATCTGAAAGTAGAAACTCGCCCGATTACAACGGTATGTGTATTTTTTCCCTAGGCCATTCTGGTTAAGCGTTTGGAGCAGCAGAAGGGCGAAAAATTTGTTGTCTTCTCAACTATTTTTTAGCTTCAAACTCCCATATCTCGCGAACGGATTGACCTATCCCAAAAATTCCTGTTGCATCTGAAAGTAGAAACTCGCCCGATTACAACGGTATGTGAATTTTTTCCCTAGGCCATTCTGGTTAAGCGTTTGGAGCAGCAGAATTGCGAAAAATTTGTTGCCTTCTCAACCATTTCTTGGCTTCAAACTCCCATATCTCGCGAACGGATTGACCTAACCCAAAAATTCCTGTTGCGTCTGAAAGTAGAAACTCGCCCGATTGCAACGGTATGCGTGGTTTTTCCCTAGACCATTCTGGTTAAGCGTTAGGAGCAGCAGAATTGCGAAAAATTCTTTGCCTTCTCAACCATTTCTTGGCTTCAAACTCCCATATCTCGCGAACGGATTGACCTAACCCAAAAATTCCTGCTGCATCTGAAAGTAGAAACTCGCCCGATTACAACGGTATGTGTATTTTTTCCCTGGGCCATTCTGGTTAAACGTTTGGAGAAGCAGAATTGCGAAAAATATTTTGCCTTCTCAACCATTTCTTGGCCTCAAACCACCATATCTCGCGAACGGATTGACCTAACCCAAAAATTCCTATTGCATCTGAAAGTAGAAACACGCCCGATTACAACGGTATGTGTATTTTTTCCCTAGGCCATTCTGGTTAAGCATTTGGAGCAGCAGAAGTGCGAAAAATTTGTTGTCTTCTCAACTATTTTTTAGATTCAAACTCCCATATCTCGCGAACGGATTGACCTAAGCCAAAAATTCCTGTTGCATCTAAAAGTAGAAACTCGCCCGATTACAACGGTATGTGAATTTTTTCCCTAGGCCATTCTGGTTAAGCGTTTGGAGCAGCAGAATTGCGAAAAATTTGTTGCCTTCTCAACCATTTCTTGGCTTCAAACTCCCATATCTCGCGAACTGATTGACCTAACCCAAAAATTCCTGTTGCGTCTGAAAGTAGAAACTCGCCCGATTACAACGGTATGCGTGGTTTTTCCCTTGACCATTCTGGTTAAGCGTTAGGAGCAGCAGAATTGCGAAAAATTTTTTGCCTTCCCAACCATTTCTTGGCTTCAAACTCCCATATCTCGCGAACGGATTGACCTAACCCAAAAATTCCTATTGCATCTGAAAGTACAAACTCGCCCGATTACAGCGGTACGTGTATTTTTTCCCTACTCCATTCTGGTTAAGCGTTTGGAGCAGCAGAATTGCGAAAAAATTTTTGCCTTCTCAACCATTTCTTGGCTTCAAACTCCCATATCTCGCGAACGGATTGACCTAACCCAAAAATTCCTATTGCATCTGAAAGTAGAATCTCGCCCGATTACAACGGTATGTGTATTTTTTCCCTAGGCCATTCTGGTTAAGCGTTTGGAGCAGCAGAATTGCGAAAAATGTTGTGCCTTCTCAACCATTTCTTGGCTTCAAACTCCCATATCTCGCGAACGGATTGACCTAACCCAAAAATTCCTAATGCATCTGAAAGTAGAAACTCGCCCGATTACAACGGTGTGTGTATTTTTTCCCTCGCCCATTCTGGTTAAGCGTTTGGAGCAGCAGAATTGCGAAAAATTTTTTGCCTTCCCAACCATTTCTTGGCTTCAAACTCCCATATCTCGCGAACGGATTGACCTAACCCAAAAATTCCTATTGCATCTGAAAGTAGAAACTCGCCCGATTACAACGGTATGTGTATTTTTTCCCTACTCCATTCTGGTTAAGCGTTAGGAGCAGCAGAATTGCGAAAAATTTTTTGCCTTCTCAACAATTTCTTGGCTTCAAACTCCCATATCTCGCGAACGGATTGACCGAACCCAAAAATTCCTGTTGCATCTGAAAGTAGAAACTCGCCCGATTACAACGGTATGTGTATTTTTTCCCTGGGCCATTCTGGTTAAACGTTTGGAGCAGCAGAATTGCGAAAAATTCTTTGCCTTCTCAACCATTTCTTGGCTTCAAACTCCCATATCTCGCGAACGGATTGACCTAACCCAAAAATTCCTGCTGCATCTGAAAGTAGAAACTCGCCCGATTACAACGGTATGTGTATTTTTTCCCTGGGCCATTCTGGTTAAACGTTTGGAGAAGCAGAATTGCGAAAAATATTTTGCCTTCTCAACCATTTCTTGGCCTCAAACCACCATATCTCGCGAACGGATTGACCTAACCCAAAAATTCCTATTGCATCTGAAAGTAGAAACACGCCCGATTACAACGGTATGTGTATTTTTTCCCTAGGCCATTCTGGTTAAGCATTTGGAGCAGCAGAAGTGCGAAAAATTTGTTGTCTTCTCAACTATTTTTTAGATTCAAACTCCCATATCTCGCGAACGGATTGACCTAAGCCAAAAATTCCTGTTGCATCTAAAAGTAGAAACTCGCCCGATTACAACGGTATGTGAATTTTTTCCCTAGGCCATTCTGGTTAAGCGTTTGGAGCAGCAGAATTGCGAAAAATTTGTTGCCTTCTCAACCATTTCTTGGCTTCAAACTCCCATATCTCGCGAACTGATTGACCTAACCCAAAAATTCCTGTTGCGTCTGAAAGTAGAAACTCGCCCGATTACAACGGTATGCGTGGTTTTTCCCTTGACCATTCTGGTTAAGCGTTAGGAGCAGCAGAATTGCGAAAAATTTTTTGCCTTCCCAACCATTTCTTGGCTTCAAACTCCCATATCTCGCGAACGGATTGACCTAACCCAAAAATTCCTATTGCATCTGAAAGTACAAACTCGCCCGATTACAGCGGTACGTGTATTTTTTCCCTACTCCATTCTGGTTAAGCGTTTGGAGCAGCAGAATTGCGAAAAAATTTTTGCCTTCTCAACCATTTCTTGGCTTCAAACTCCCATATCTCGCGAACGGATTGACCTAACCCAAAAATTCCTATTGCATCTGAAAGTAGAATCTCGCCCGATTACAACGGTATGTGTATTTTTTCCCTAGGCCATTCTGGTTAAGCGTTTGGAGCAGCAGAATTGCGAAAAATGTTGTGCCTTCTCAACCATTTCTTGGCTTCAAACTCCCATATCTCGCGAACGGATTGACCTAACCCAAAAATTCCTAATGCATCTGAAAGTAGAAACTCGCCCGATTACAACGGTGTGTGTATTTTTTCCCTCGCCCATTCTGGTTAAGCGTTTGGAGCAGCAGAATTGCGAAAAATTTTTTGCCTTCCCAACCATTTCTTGGCTTCAAACTCCCATATCTCGCGAACGGATTGACCTAACCCAAAAATTCCTATTGCATCTGAAAGTAGAAACTCGCCCGATTACAACGGTATGTGTATTTTTTCCCTACTCCATTCTGGTTAAGCGTTAGGAGCAGCAGAATTGCGAAAAATTTTTTGCCTTCTCAACAATTTCTTGGCTTCAAACTCCCATATCTCGCGAACGGATTGACCGAACCCAAAAATTCCTGTTGCATCTGAAAGTAGAAACTCGCCCGATTACAACGGTATGTGTATTTTTTCCCTGGGCCATTCTGGTTAAACGTTTGGAGCAGCAGAATTGCGAAAAATATTTTGCCTTCTCAACCATTTCTTGGCTTCAAAGTCCCAGATCTTGCGAACGGATTGACATAACCCAAAAATTCCTATTGCATCTGAAAGTAGAAACTCGCCCGATTACAACGGTATGTGTATTTTTTCCCTAGGCCATTCTGGTTAAGCGTTTGGAGCAGCAGAAGGGCGAAAAATTTGTTGTCTTCTCAACTATTTTTTAGCTTCAAACTCCCATATCTCGCGAACGGATTGACCTATCCCAAAAATTCCTGTTGCATCTGAAAGTAGAAACTCGCCCGATTACAACGGTATGTGAATTTTTTCCCTAGGCCATTCTGGTTAAGCGTTTGGAGCAGCAGAATTGCGAAAAATTTGTTGCCTTCTCAACCATTTCTTGGCTTCAAACTCCCATATCTCGCGAACGGATTGACCTAACCCAAAAATTCCTGTTGCGTCTGAAAGTAGAAACTCGCCCGATTGCAACGGTATGCGTGGTTTTTCCCTAGACCATTCTGGTTAAGCGTTAGGAGCAGCAGAATTGCGAAAAATTCTTTGCCTTCTCAACCATTTCTTGGCTTCAAACTCCCATATCTCGCGAACGGATTGACCTAACCCAAAAATTCCTGCTGCATCTGAAAGTAGAAACTCGCCCGATTACAACGGTATGTGTATTTTTTCCCTGGGCCATTCTGGTTAAACGTTTGGAGAAGCAGAATTGCGAAAAATATTTTGCCTTCTCAACCATTTCTTGGCCTCAAACCACCATATCTCGCGAACGGATTGACCTAACCCAAAAATTCCTGTTGCATCTGAAAGTAGAAACTCGCCCGATTACAACGGTATGTGAATTTTTTCCCTAGGCCATTCTGGTTAAGCGTTTGGAGCAGCAGAATTGCGAAAAATTTGTTGCCTTCTCAACCATTTCTTGGCTTCAAACTCCCATATCTCGCGAACGGATTGACCTAACCCAAAAATTCCTGTTGCATCTGAAAGTAGAAACTCGCCCGATTACAACGGTATGTGAATTTTTTCCCTAGGCCATTCTGGTTAAGCGTTTGGAGCAGCAGAATTGCGAAAAATTTGTTGCCTTCTCAACCATTTCTTGGCTTCAAACTCCCATATCTCGCGAACGGATTGACCTAACCCAAAAATTCCTGTTGCGTCTGAAAGTAGAAACTCGCCCGATTACAACGGTATGCGTGGTTTTTCCCTAGACCATTCTGGTTAAGCGTTAGGAGCAGCAGAATTGCGAAAAATTTTTTGCCTTCTCAACCATTTCTTGGCTTCAAACTCCCATATCTCGCGAACGGATTGACCTAACCCAAAAATTCCTGCTGCATCTGAAAGTAGAAACTCGCCCGATTACAACGGTATGTGTATTTTTTCCCTGGGCCATTCTGGTTAAACGTTTGGAGAAGCAGAATTGCGAAAAATATTTTGCCTTCTCAACCATTTCTTGGCCTCAAACCACCATATCTCGCGAACGGATTGACCTAACCCAAAAATTCCTATTGCATCTGAAAGTAGAAACTCGCCCGATTACAACGGTATGTGTATTTTTTCCCTAGGCCATTCTGGTTAAGCATTTGGAGCAGCAGAAGTGCGAAAAATTTGTTGTCTTCTCAACTATTTTTTAGATTCAAACTCCCATATCTCGCGAACGGATTGACCTAAGCCAAAAATTCCTGTTGCATCTAAAAGTAGAAACTAGCCCGATTACAACGGTATGTGAATTTTTTCCCTAGGCCATTCTGGTTAAGCGTTTGGAGCAGCAGAATTGCGAAAAATTTGTTGCCTTCTCAACCATTTCTTGGCTTCAAACTCCCATATCTCGCGAACGGATTGACCTAACCCAAAAATTCCTGTTGCGTCTGAAAGTAGAAACTCGCCCGATTGCAACGGTATGCGTGGTTTTTCCCTAGACCATTCTGGTTAAGCGTTAGGAGCAGCAGAATTGCGAAAAATTCTTTGCCTTCTCAACCATTTCTTGGCTTCAAACTCCCATATCTCGCGAACGGATTGACCTAACCCAAAAATTCCTGCTGCATCTGAAAGTAGAAACTCGCCCGATTACAACGGTATGTGTATTTTTTCCCTGGGCCATTCTGGTTAAACGTTTGGAGAAGCAGAATTGCGAAAAATATTTTGCCTTCTCAACCATTTCTTGGCCTCAAACCACCATATCTCGCGAACGGATTGACCTAACCCAAAAATTCCTGTTGCATCTGAAAGTAGAAACTCGCCCGATTACAACGGTATGTGAATTTTTTCCCTAGGCCATTCTGGTTAAGCGTTTGGAGCAGCAGAATTGCGAAAAATTTGTTGCCTTCTCAACCATTTCTTGGCTTCAAACTCCCATATCTCGCGAACGGATTGACCTAACCCAAAAATTCCTGTTGCATCTGAAAGTAGAAACTCGCCCGATTACAACGGTATGTGAATTTTTTCCCTAGGCCATTCTGGTTAAGCGTTTGGAGCAGCAGAATTGCGAAAAATTTGTTGCCTTCTCAACCATTTCTTGGCTTCAAACTCCCATATCTCGCGAACGGATTGACCTAACCCAAAAATTCCTGTTGCGTCTGAAAGTAGAAACTCGCCCGATTACAACGGTATGCGTGGTTTTTCCCTAGACCATTCTGGTTAAGCGTTAGGAGCAGCAGAATTGCGAAAAATTTTTTGCCTTCTCAACCATTTCTTGGCTTCAAACTCCCATATCTCGCGAACGGATTGACCTAACCCAAAAATTCCTGCTGCATCTGAAAGTAGAAACTCGCCCGATTACAACGGTATGTGTATTTTTTCCCTGGGCCATTCTGGTTAAACGTTTGGAGAAGCAGAATTGCGAAAAATATTTTGCCTTCTCAACCATTTCTTGGCCTCAAACCACCATATCTCGCGAACGGATTGACCTAACCCAAAAATTCCTGTTGCGTCTGAAAGTAGAAACTCGCCCGATTACAACGGTATGCGTGGTTTTTCCCTAGACCATTCTGGTTAAGCGTTAGGAGCAGCAGAATTGCGAAAAATTTTTTGCCTTCTCAACCATTTCTTGGCTTCAAACTCCCATATCTCGCGAACGGATTGACCTAACCCAAAAATTCCTGCTGCATCTGAAAGTAGAAACTCGCCCGATTACAACGGTATGTGTATTTTTTCCCTGGGCCATTCTGGTTAAACGTTTGGAGAAGCAGAATTGCGAAAAATATTTTGCCTTCTCAACCATTTCTTGGCCTCAAACCACCATATCTCGCGAACGGATTGACCTAACCCAAAAATTCCTATTGCATCTGAAAGTAGAAACTCGCCCGATTACAACGGTATGTGTATTTTTTCCCTAGGCCATTCTGGTTAAGCATTTGGAGCAGCAGAATTGCGAAAAATTTGTTGCCTTCTCAACCATTTCTTGGCTTCAAACTCCCATATCTCGCGAACTGATTGACCTAACCCAAAAATTCCTGTTGCGTCTGAAAGTAGAAACTCGCCCGATTACAACGGTATGTGTATTTTTTCCCTAGGCCATTCTGGTTAAGCGTTTGGAGCAGCAGAATTGCGAAAAATGTTTTGCCTTCTCAACCATTTCTTGGCTTCAAACTCCCATATCTCGCGAACGGATTGACCTAAGCCAAAAATTCCTGTTGCATCTAAAAGTAGAAACTAGCCCGATTACAACGGTATGTGAATTTTTTCCCTAGGCCATTCTGGTTAAGCGTTTGGAGCAGCAGAATTGCGAAAAATTTGTTGCCTTCTCAACCATTTCTTGGCTTCAAACTCCCATATCTCGCGAACTGATTGACCTAACCCAAAAATTCCTGTTGCGTCTGAAAGTAGAAACTCGCCCGATTACAACGGTATGCGTGGTTTTTCCCTAGACCATTCTGGTTAAGCGTTAGGAGCAGCAGAATTGCGAAAAATTTTTTGCCTTCCCAACCATTTCTTGGCTTCAAACTCCCATATCTCGCGAACGGATTGACCTAACCCAAAAATTCCTATTGCATCTGAAAGTACAAACTCGCCCGATTACAGCGGTACGTGTATTTTTTCCCTACTCTATTCTGGTTAAGCGTTTGGAGCAGCAGAATTGCGAAAAATTTTTTGCCTTCTCAACCATTTCTTGGCTTCAAACTCCCATATCTCGCGAACGGATTGACCTAACCCAAAAATTCCTATTGCATCTGAAAGTAGAAACTCGCCCGATTACAACGGTATGTGTATTTTTTCCCTAGGCCATTCTGGTTAAGCGTTTGGAGCAGCAGAATTGCGAAAAATGTTTTGCCTTCTCAACCATTTCTTGGCTTCAAACTCCCATATCTCGCGAACGGATTGACCTAACCCAAAAATTCCTAATGCATCTGAAAGTAGAAACTCGCCCGATTACAACGGTGTGTGTATTTTTTCCCTCGCCCATTCTGGTTAAGCGTTTGGAGCAGCAGAATTGCGAAAAATTTTTTGCCTTCCCAACCATTTCTTGGCTTCAAACTCCCATATCTCGCGAACGGATTGACCTAACCCAAAAATTCCTATTGCATCTGAAAGTAGAAACTCGCCCGTTTACAGCGGTACGTGTATTTTTTCCCTACTCCATTCTGGTTAAGCGTTTGGAGCAGCAGAATTGCGAAAAATTTTTTGCCTTCTCAACCATTTCTTGGCTTGAAACTCCCATATCTCGCGAACGGATTGACCTAACCCAAAAATTCCTGTTGCATCTGAAAGTAGAAACTCGCCCGATTACAACGGTATGTGAATTTTTTCCCTAGGCCATTCTGGTTAAGCGTTTGGAGCAGCAGAATTGCGAAAAATTTGTTGCCTTCTCAACCATTTCTTGGCTTCAAACTCCCATATCTCGCGAACGGATTGACCTAACCCAAAAATTCCTGTTGCGTCTGAAAGTAGAAACTCGCCCGATTACAACGGTATGCGTGGTTTTTCCCTAGACCATTCTGGTTAAGCGTTAGGAGCAGCAGAATTGCGAAAAATTTTTTGCCTTCTCAACCATTTCTTGGCTTCAAACTCCCATATCTCGCGAACGGATTGACCTAACCCAAAAATTCCTGCTGCATCTGAAAGTAGAAACTCGCCCGATTACAACGGTATGTGTATTTTTTCCCTGGGCCATTCTGGTTAAACGTTTGGAGAAGCAGAATTGCGAAAAATATTTTGCCTTCTCAACCATTTCTTGGCCTCAAACCACCATATCTCGCGAACGGATTGACCTAACCCAAAAATTCCTATTGCATCTGAAAGTAGAAACTCGCCCGATTACAACGGTATGTGTATTTTTTCCCTAGGCCATTCTGGTTAAGCATTTGGAGCAGCAGAAGTGCGAAAAATTTGTTGTCTTCTCAACTATTTTTTAGATTCAAACTCCCATATCTCGCGAACGGATTGACCTAAGCCAAAAATTCCTGTTGCATCTAAAAGTAGAAACTAGCCCGATTACAACGGTATGTGAATTTTTTCCCTAGGCCATTCTGGTTAAGCGTTTGGAGCAGCAGAATTGCGAAAAATTTGTTGCCTTCTCAACCATTTCTTGGCTTCAAACTCCCATATCTCGCGAACGGATTGACCTAACCCAAAAATTCCTAATGCATCTGAAAGTAGAAACTCGCCCGATTACAACGGTGTGTGTATTTTTTCCCTCGCCCATTCTGGTTAAGCGTTTGGAGCAGCAGAATTGCGAAAAATTTTTTGCCTTCCCAACCATTTCTTGGCTTCAAACTCCCATATCTCGCGAACGGATTGACCTAACCCAAAAATTCCTATTGCATCTGAAAGTAGAAACTCGCCCGATTACAACGGTATGTGTATTTTTTCCCTACTCCATTCTGGTTAAGCGTTAGGAGCAGCAGAATTGCGAAAAATTTTTTGCCTTCTCAACAATTTCTTGGCTTCAAACTCCCATATCTCGCGAACGGATTGACCGAACCCAAAAATTCCTGTTGCATCTGAAAGTAGAAACTCGCCCGATTACAACGGTATGTGTATTTTTTCCCTGGGCCATTCTGGTTAAACGTTTGGAGCAGCAGAATTGCGAAAAATATTTTGCCTTCTCAACCATTTCTTGGCTTCAAAGTCCCAGACCTTGCGAACGGATTGACATAACCCAAAAATTCCTATTGCATCTGAAACTAGAAACTCGCCCGATTACAACGGTATGTGTATTTTTTCCCTAGGCCATTCTGGCTAAGCGTTTGGAGCAGCAGAATTGCGAAAAATTTTTTGCCTTCTCAACAATTTTTTAGATTCAAACTCCCATATCTCGCGAACGGATAGACCTAAGCCAAAAATTCCTGTTGCATCTGAAAGTAGAAACTCGCCCGATTACAACGGTATGTGAATTTTTTCCCTAGGCCATTCTGGTTAAGCGTTTGGAGCAGCAGAATTGCGAAAAATTTGTTGCCTTCTCAACCATTTCTTGGCTTCAAACTCCCATATCTCGCGAACGGATTGACTTAACCCAAAAATTCCTGTTGCATCTGAAATTAGAAACTCGCCCGACTACAACGGTATGTGTATTTTTTCCCTAGGCTATTCTGGTTAAGCGTTTGGAGCAGCAGAAGTGCGAAAAATTGGTTGTCTTCTCAACTATTTTTTAGATTCAAACTCCCATATCTCGCGAACGGATTGACCTAAGCCAAAAATTCCTGTTGCATCTGAAAGTAGAAACTCGCCCGATTACAACGGTATGTGAATTTTTTCCCTAGGCCATTCTGGTTAAGCGTTTGGAGCAGCAGAATTGCGAAAAATTTGTTGCCTTCTCAACCATTTCTTGGCTTCAAACTCCCATATCTCGCGAACGGATTGACCTAGCCCAAAAATTCCTGTTGCGTCTGAAAGTAGAAACTCGCCCGATTACAACGGTATGCGTGGTTTTTCCCTGGACCATTCTGGTTAAGCGTTAGGAGCAGCAGAATTGCGAAAAATTTTTTGCCTTCTCAACCATTTCTTGGCTTCAAACTCCCATATCTCGCGAACGGATTGACCTAACCCAAAAATTCCTGTTGCATCTGAAAGTAGAAACTCGCCCGATTACAACGGTATGTGTATTTTTTCCCTGGGCCATTCTGGTTAAACGTTTGGAGAAGCAGAATTGCGAAAAATATTTTGCCTTCTCAACCATTTCTTGGCCTCAAACCACCATATCTCGCGAACGGATTGACCTAACCCAAAAATTCCTGTTGCATCTGAAAGTAGAAACTCGCCCGATTACAACGGTATGTGTATTTTTTCCCTAGGCCATTCTGGTTAAGCGTTTGGAGCAGCAGAATTGCGAAAAATATTTTGCCTTCTCAACCATTTCTTGGCTTCAAACCACCATATCTCGCGAACGGATTGACCTAATCCAAAAATTCCTATTGCATCTGAAAGTAGAAACTCGCCCGATTACAACGGTATGCGTGGTTTTTCCCTGGACCATTCTGGTTAAGCGTTAGGAGCAGCAGAATTGCCAAAAATTTTTTGCCTTCTCAACCATTTCTTGGCTTCAAACTCCCATATCTCGCGAACTGATTGACCTAACCCAAAAATTCCTGTTGCGTCTGAAAGTAGAAACTCGCCCGATTACAACGGTATGCGTGGTTTTTGCCTAGACCATTCTGGTTAAGCGTTAGGAGCAGCAGAATTGCGAAAAATTTTTTGCCTTCTCAACCATTTCTTGGCTTCAAAGTCCCAGATCTCGCGAACGGATTGACCTAACCCAAAAATTCCTATTGCATCTGAAAGTAGAAACTCGCCCGATTACAGCGATACGTGTATTTTTTCCCTACTCCATTCTGGTTAAGCGTTTGGAGCAGCAGAATTGCGAAAAATTTTTTGCCTTCTCAACCATTTCTTGGCTTCAAACTCCCATATCTCGCGAACGGATTGACTTAACCCAAAAATTCCTGTTGCGTCTGAAAGTAGAAACTCGCCCGATTACAACGGTATGCGTGGTTTTTCCCTAGACCATTCTGGTTAAGCGTTAGGAGCAGCAGAATTGCGAAAAATTTTTTGCCTTCTCAACCATTTCTTGGCTTCAAACTCCCATATCTCGCGAACGGATTGACCTAACCCAAAAATTCCTGTTGCATCTGAAAGTAGAAACTCGCCCGATTACAACGGTATGTGTATTTTTTCCCTGGGCCATTCTGGTTAAACGTTTGGAGAAGCAGAATTGCGAAAAATATTTTGCCTTCTCAACCATTTCTTGGCCTCAAACCACCATATCTCGCGAACGGATTGACCTAACCCAAAAATTCCTATTGCATCTGAAAGTAGAAACTCGCCCGATTACAACGGTATGTGTATTTTTTCCCTAGGCCATTCTGGTTAAGCGTTTGGAGCAGCAGAAGTGCGAAAAATTTGTTGTCTTCTCAACTATTTTTTAGATTCAAACTCCCATATCTCGCGAACGGATTGACCTAACCCAAAAATTCCTGTTGCATCTAAAAGTAGAAACTCGCCCGATTACAACGGTGTGTGAATTTTTTCCCTAGGCCATTCTGGTTAAGCGTTTGGAGCAGCAGAATTGCGAAAAATTTGTTGCCTTCTCAACCATTTCTTGGCTTCAAACTCCCATATCTCGCGAACTGATTGACCTAACCCAAAAATTCCTGTTGCGTCTGAAAGTAGAAACTCGCCCGATTACAACGGTATGCGTGGTTTTTGCCTAGACCATTCTGGTTAAGCGTTAGGAGCAGCAGAATTGCGAAAAATTTGTTGCCTTTTCAACCATTTCTTGGCTTCAAACTCCCATATCTCGCGAACGGATTGACCTAACCCAAAAATTCCTGTTGCATGTAAAAGTAGAAACTCGCCCGATTACAACTGTATGTGAATTTTTTTTCTAGGCCATTCTGGTTAAGCGTTTCGAGCAGCAGAATTGCGAAAAATTTGTTGCCTTCTCAACCATTTCTTGGCTTCAAACTCCCATATCTCGCGAACGGATTGACCTAACCCAAAAATTCCTATTGCATCTGAAAGTAGAAACTCGCCCGATTACAACGGTATGTGTATTTTTTCCCTAGGCCATTCTGGTTAAGCGTTTGGAGCAGCAGAATTGTGAAAAATATTTTGCCTTCTCAACCATTTCTTGGCTTCAGACTCCCATATCTCGCGAACGGATTGACATAACCCAAAAGTTCCTGTTGCGTCTGAAAGTAGAAACTCGCCCGATTACAACGGTATGTGTATTTTTTCCCTAGTCCATTCTGGTTAGGCGTTAGGAGCAGCAGAATTGCGAAAAATTTTTTGCCTTCTCAACCATTTCTTGGTTTCAAACTCCCATATCTCGCGAACGGATGGACCTAACCCAAAAATTCCTATTGCATCTAAAAGTAGAAACTCGCCCGATTACAACGGTATGTGTATTTTTTCCCTAGGCCATTCTGGTTAAGCGTTTGGAGCAGCAGAATTGCGAAAAATATTTTGCCTTCTCAACCATTTCTTGGCTTCAAACCACCATATCTCGCGAACGGATTGACCTAATCCAAAAATTCCTATTGCATCTGAAAGTAGAAACTCGCCCGATTGCAACGGTATGTGTATTTTTTCCCTAGGCCATTCTGGTTAAGCGTTTGGAGCAGCAGAAGTGCGAAAAATTTGTTGTCTTCTCAACTATTTTTTAGATTCAAACTCCCATATCTCGCGAACGGATTGACCTAAGCCGAGAATTCCTGTTGAATCTGAAAGTAGAAACTCGCCCGATTACAACGGTATGTGAATTTTTTCCCTAGGCCATTCTGGTTAAGCGTTTGGAGCAGCAGAATTGCGAAAAATATTTTGCCTTCTCAACCATTTCTTGGCTTCAAACCACCATATCTCGCGAACGGATTGACCTGACCCAAAAATTCCTATTGCATCTGAAAGTAGAAACTCGCCCGATTACAACGGTATGTGTATTTTTTCCCTAGGCCATTCTGGTTAAGCGTTTGGAGCAGCAGAAGTGCGAAAAATTTGTTGTCTTCTCAACTATTTTTTAGATTCAAACTCCCATATCTCGCGAACGGATTGACCTAAGCCAAAAATTCCTGTTGCATCTGAAAGTAGAAACTCGCCCGATTACAACGGTATGTGTATTTTTTCCCTGGGCCATTCTGGTTAAACGTTTGGAGCAGCAGAATTGCGAAAAATATTTTGCCTTCTCAACCATTTCTTGGCTTCAAACCACCATATCTCGCGAACGGATTGACCTAACCCAAAAATTCCTATTGCATCTGAAAGTAGAAACTCGCCCGATTACAACGGTATGTGTATTTTTTCCCTAGGCCATTCTGGTTAAGCGTTTGGAGCAGCAGAAGTGCGAAAAATTTGTTGTCTTCTTAACTATTTTTTAGCTTCAAACTCCCATATCTCGCGAACGGATTGAGCTAACCCAAAAATTCCTGTTGCATCTGAAAGTAGAAACTCGCCCGATTACAACGGTATGTGTATTTTTTCCCTGGGCCATTCTGGTTAAACGTTTGGGGCAGCAGAATTGCGAAATATATTTTGCCTTCTCAACCATTTCTTGGCTTCAAACCACCATATCTCGCGAACGGATTGACCTAACCCAAAAATTCCTATTGCATCTGAAAGTAGAAACTCGCCCGATTACAACGGTATGTGTATTCTTTCCCTAGGCCATTCTGGTTAAGCGTTTGGAGCAGCAGAATTGCGAAAAATTTGTTGCCTTCTCAACTATTTTTTAGATTCAGACTCCCATATCTCGCGAACGGATTGACCTAACCCAAAAATTCCTGTTGCATCTGAAAGTAGAAACTCGCCCGATTACAACGGTATGTGAATTTTTTTCCTAGGCCATTCTGGTTAAGCGTTTGGAGCAGCAGAATTGCGAAAAATTTGTTGCCTTCTCAACCATTTCTTGGCTTCAAACTCCCAAATCTCGCGAACGGATTCACCTAACCCAAAAATTCCTGTTGCATCTGAGAGTAGAAACTCGCCCGATTACAGCGGTACGTGTATTTTTTCCCTACTCCATTCTGGTTAAGCGTTTGGAGCAGCAGAATTGCGAAAAATTTTTTGCCTTCTCAACCATTTCTTGGCTTCAAACTCCCATATCTCGCGAACGGATTGACCTAACCCAAAAATTCCTGTTGCGTCTGAAAGTAGAAACTCGCCCGATTACAACGGTATGCGTGGTTTTTCCCTAGGCCATTCTGGTTAAGCGTTTGGAGCAGCAGAATTGCGAAAAATTTGTTGCCTTCTCAACCGTTTCTTGGCTTCAAACTCCCATATCTCGCGAACGGATTGACCTAACCCAAAAATTCCTGTTGCATCTGAAAGTAGAAACTCGCCCGATTACAACGGTATGTGTATTTTTTCCCTAGGCCATTCTGGTTAAGCGTTTGGAGCAGCAGAATTGCGAAAAATTTTTTGCCTTCTCAACCATTTCTTGGCTTCAAACTCCCAGATCTCGCGAACGGATTGACCTAACCCAAAAATTCCTATTGCATCTGAAAGTAGAAACTCGCCCGATTACAACGGTATGTGTATTTTTTCCCTAGGCCATTCTGGTTAAGCGTTTGGAGCAGCAGAATTGCGAAAAATGTTTTGCCTTCTCAACCATTTCTTGGCTTCAAACTCCCATATCTCGCGAACGGATTGACCTAACCCAAAAATTCCTAATGCATCTGAAAGTAGAAACTCGCCCGATTACAACGGTGTGTGTACTTTTTCCCTAGCCCATTCTGGTTAAGCGTTTGGAGCAGCAGAATTGCGAAAAATTTTTTGCCTTCCCAACCATTTCTTGGCTTCAAACTCCCATATCTCGCGAACGGATTGACCTAACCCAAAAATTCCTATTGCATCTGAAAGTAGAAACTCGCCCGATTACAGCGGTACGTGTATTTTTTCCCTACTCCATTCTGGTTAAGCGTTTGGAGCAGCAGAATTGCGAAAAATTTTTTGCCTTCTCAACCATTTCTTGGCTTCAAACTCCCATATCTCGCGAACGGATTGACCTAACCCAAAAATTCCTGTTGCGTCTGAAAGTAGAAACTCGCCCGATTACAACGGTATGCGTGGTTTTTCCCTAGACCATTCTGGTTAAGCGTTAGGAGCAGCAGAATTGCGAAAAATTTTTTGCCTTCTCAACCATTTCTTGGCTTCAAACTCCCATATCTCGCGAACGGATTGACCTAACCCAAAAATTCCTGTTGCATCTGAAAGTGGAAACTCGCCCGATTACAACGGTATGTGTATTTTTTCCCTGGGACATTCTGGTTAAACGTTTGGAGATGCAGAATTGCGAAAAATATTTTGCCTTCTCAACCATTTCTTGGCCTCAAACCACCATATCTCGCGAACGGATTGACCTAACCCAAAAATTCCTATTGCATCTGAAAGTAGAAACTCGCCCGATTACAACGGTATGTGTATTTTTTCCCTAGGCCATTCTGGTTAAGCGTTAGGAGCAGCAGAATTGCGAAAAATTTTTTGCCTTCTCAACCATTTCTTGGCTTCAAACTCCCATATCTCGCGAACGGATTGACCTAACCCAAAAATTCCTGTTGCATCTGAAATTGGAAACTCGCCCGATTACAACGGTATGTGTATTTTTTCCCTAGGCCATTCTGGTTAAGCGTTAGGAGCAGCAGAATTGCGAAAAATTTTTTGCCTTCTCAACCATTTCTTGGCTTCAAACTCCCATATCTCGCGAACGGATTGACCTAACCCAAAAATTCCTGTTGCATCTGAAAGTAGAAGCTCGCCCGATTACAACGGCGTGTGTATTTTTTCCCTGGGCCATTCTGGTTAAACGTTTGGAGCAGCAGAATTGCGAAAAATATTTTGCCTTCTCAACCATTTCTTGGCTTCAAACCACCATATCTCGTGAACGGATTGACCTAACCCAAAAATTCCTATTGCATCTGAAAGTAGAAACTCGCCCGATTACAACGGTATGTGTATTTTTTCCCTGGGCCATTCTGGTTAAACGTTTGGAGCAGCAGAATTGCGAAAAATATTTTGCCTTCTCAACCATTTCTTGGCTTCAAACTCCCATATCTCGCGAACGGATTGACCTAACCCAAAAATTCCTATTGCATCTGAAAGTAGAAACTCGCGCGATTACAACGGTGTGTGTATTTTTTCCCTAGCCCATTCTGGTTAAGCGTTTGGAGCAGCAGAATTGCGAAAAATTTTTTGCCTTCCCAACCATTTCTTGGCTTCAAACTCCCAGATCTCGCGAACGGATTGACCTAACCCAAAAATTCCTATTGCATCTGAAAGTAGAAACTCGCCCGATTACAACGGTATGTGTATTTTTTCCCTAGGCCATTCTGGTTAAGCGTTTGGAGCAGCAGAATTGCGAAATATGTTTTGCCTTCTCAACCATTTCTTGGTTTCAAACTCCCATATCTCGCGAACGGATTGACCTAACCCAAAAATTCCTATTGCATCTGAAAGTAGAAACTCGCCCGATTACAACGGTGTGTGTATTTTTCCCTAGCCCATTCTGGTTAAGCGTTTGGAGCAGCAGAATTGCGAAAAATTCTTTGCCTTCCCAACCATTTCTTGGCTTCAAACTCCCATATCTCGCGAACGGATTGACCTAACCCAAAAATTCCTGTTGCGTCTGAAAGTAGAAACTCGCCCGATTACAACGGTATGCGTGGTTTTTCCCTAGACCATTCTGGTTAAGCGTTAGGAGCAGCAGAATTGCGAAAAATTTTTTGCCTTCTCAACCATTTCTTGGCTTCAAACTCCCATATCTCGCGAACGGATTGACCTAACCCAAAATTTCCTGTTGCATCTGAAAGTAGAAACTCGCCCGATTACAACGGTATGTGTATTTTTTCCCTAGGCCATTCTGGTTAAGCGTTTGGAGCAGCAGAAAGGCGAAAAATTTGTTGTCTTCTCAACTATTTTTTAGCTTCAAACTCCCATATCTCGCGAACGGATTGACCTATCCCAAAAATTCCTGTTGCATCTGAAAGTAGAAACTCGCCCGATTACAACGGTATGTGTATTTTTCCCCTGGGCCATTCTGGTTAAACGTTTTGAGCAGCAGAATTGCGAAAAATATTTTGCCTTCTCAACCATTTCTTGGCTTCAAACCACCATATCTCGCGAACGGATTGACCTAACCCAAAAATTCCTATTGCATCTGAAAGTAGAAACTCGTCCGATTACAACGGTATGTGTATTTTTTCCCTAGGCCATTCTGGTTAAGCGTTTGGAGCAGCAGAAGTGCGAAAAATTTGTTGTCTTCTCAACTATTTTTTAGCTTCAAACTCCCATATCTCGCGAACGGATTGACCTAACCCAAAAATTCCTGTTGCATCTGAAAGTTGAAACTCGCCCGATTACAACGGTATGTGTATTTTTTCCCTGGGCCATTCTGGTTAAACGTTTGGGGCAGCAGAATTGCGAAAAATATTTTGCCTTCTCAACCATTTCTTGGCTTCAAACCACCATATCTCGCGAACGGATTGACCTAATCCAAAAATTCCTATTGCATCTGAAAGTAGAAACTCGCCCGATTACAACGGTATGTGTATTTTTTCCCTAGGCCATTCTGGTTAAGCGTTTGGAGCAGCAGAATTGCGAAAAATTTGTTGTCTTCTCAACTATTTTTTAGATTCAAACTCCCATATCTCGCGAACGGATTGACCTAACCCAAAAATTCCTGTTGCATCTGAAAGTAGAAACTCGCCCGATTACAACGGTATGTGAATTTTTTCCCTAGGCCATTCCGGTTAAGCGTTTGGAGCAGCAGAATTGCGAAAAATTTGTTGCCTTCTCAACCATTTCTTGGCTTCAAACTCCCATATCTCGCGAACGGATTGACCTAACCCAAAAATTCCTGTTGCATCTGAAAGTAGAAACTCGCCCGATTACAACGGTATGTGTATTTTTTCCCTAGGCCATTCTGGATAAGCGTTTGGAGCAGCAGAATTGCGAAAAATTTTTTGCCTTCTCAACCATTTCTTGGCTTCAAACTCCCAGATCTCGCGAACGGATTGACCTAACCCAAAAATTCCTATTGCATCTGAAAGTAGAAACTCGCCCGATTACAACGGTATGTGTATTTTTTCCCTAGGCCATTCTGGTTAAGCGTTTGTAGCAGCAGAATTGCGAAAAATGTTTTGCCTTCTCAACCATTTCTTGGCTTCAAACTCCCATATCTCGCGAACGGATTGACCTAACCCAAAAATTCCTAATGCATCTGAAAGTAGAAACTCGCCCGATTACAACGGTGTGTGTATTTTTTCCCTAGCCCATTCTGGTTAAGCGTTTGGAGCAGCAGAATTGCGAAAAATTTTTTGCCTTCCCAACCATTTCTTGGCTTCAAACTCCCATATCTCGCGAACGGATTGACCTAACCCAAAAATTCCTATTGCATCTGAAAGTAGAAACTCGCCCGATTACAGCGGTACGTGTATTTTTTCCCTACTCCATTCTGGTTAAGCGTTTGGAGCAGCAGAATTGCGAAAAATTTTTTGCCTTCTCAACCATTTCTTGGGTCAAACTCCCATATCTCGCGAACGGATTGACCTAACCCAAAAATTCCTGTTGCGTCTGAAAGTAGAAACTCGCCCGATTACAACGGTATGTGTATTTTTTCCCTGGGCCATTCTGGTTAAACGTTTGGAGAAGCAGAATTGCGAAAAATATTTTGCCTTCTCAACCATTTCTTGGCTTCAAACTCCCATATCTCGCGAACGGATTGACCTAACCCAAAAATTCCTGTTGCATCTGAAAGTAGAAACTCGCCCGATCACAACGGTATGTGTATTTTTTCCCTGGGCCATTCTGGTTAAACGTTTGGAGAAGCAGAATTGCGAAAAATATTTTGCCTTCTCAACCATTTCTTGGCCTCAAACCACCATATCTCGCGAACGGATTGACCTAACCCAAAAATTCCTATTGCATCTGAAAGTAGAAACTCGCCCGATTACAACGGTATGTGTATTTTTTCCCTAGGCCATTCTGGTTAAGCGTTAGGAGCAGCAGAATTGCGAAAAATTTTTTGCCTTCTCAACCATTTCTTGGCTTCAAACTCCCATATCTCGCGAACGGATTGACCTAACCCAAAGATTCCTGTTGCATCTGAAATTGGAAACTCGCCCGATTACAACGGTATGTGTATTTTTTCCCTAGGCCATTCTGGTTAAGCGTTAGGAGCAGCAGAATTGCGAAAAATTTTTTGCCTTCTCAACCATTTCTTGGCTTCAAACTCCCATATCTCGCGAACGGATTGACCTAACCCAAAAATTCCTGTTGCATCTGAAAGTAGAAGCTCGCCCGATTACAACGGCGTGTGTATTTTTTCCCTAGGCCATTCTGGTTAAGCGTTTGGAGCTGCAGAAGTGCGAAAAATTTGTTGTCTTCTCCACTATTTTTTAGATTCAAACTCTCATATCTCGCGAACGGATTGACCTAAGCCAAAAATTCCTGTTGCATCTGAAAGTAGAAACTCTCCCGATTACAACGGTATGTGAATTTTTTCCCTAGGCCATTCTGGTTAAGCGTTTGGAGCAGCAGAATTGCGAAAAATTTGTTGCCTTCTCAACCATTTCTTGGCTTCAAACTCCCATATCGCGCGAACGGATTGACCTAACCCAAAAATTCCTGTTGCGTCTGAAAGTAGAAACTCGCCCGATTACAACGGTATGCGTGGTTTTTCCCTAGACCATTCTGGTTAAGCGTTAGGAGCAGCGGAATTGCGAAAAATTTTTTGCCTTCTCAACCATTTCTTGGCTTCAAACTCCCATATCTCGCGAACGGATTGACCTAAGCCAAAAATTCCTGTTGCATCTGAAAGTAGAAACTCTCCCGATTACAACGGTATGTGTATTTTTTCCCTAGGCCATTCTGGTTAAGCGTTAGGAGCAGCAGAATTGCGAAAAATTTTTTGCCTTCTCAACCATTTCTTGGCTTCAAACTCCCATATCTCGCGAACGGATTGACCTAACCCAAAAATTCCTGTTGCATCTGAAATTGGAAACTCGCCCGATTACAACGGTATGTGTATTTTTTCCCTAGGCCATTCTGGTTAAGCGTTAGGAGCAGCAGAATTGCGAAAAATTTTTTGCCTTCTCAACCATTTCTTGGCTTCAAACTCCCATATCTCGCGAACGGATTGACCTAACCCAAAAATTCCTATTGCATCTGAAATTGGAAACTCGCCCGATTACAACGGTATGTGTATTTTTTCCCTAGGCCATTCTGGTTAAGCGTTAGGAGCAGCAGAATTGCGAAAAATTTTTTGCCTTCTCAACCATTTCTTGGCTTCAAACTCCCATATCTCGCGAACGGATTGACCTATCCCAAAAATTCCTGTTGCATCTGAAAGTAGAAACTCGCCCGATTACAACGGTATGTGTATTTTTTCCCTGGGCCATTCTGGTTAAACGTTTGGAGAAGCAGAATTGCGAAAAATATTTTGCCTTCTCAACCATTTCTTGGCCTCAAACCACCATATCTCGCGAACGGATTGACCTAACCCAAAAATTCCTATTGCATCTGAAAGTAGAAACTCGCCCGATTACAACGGTATGTGTATTTTTTCCCTAGGCCATTCTGGTTAAGCGTTTGGAGCAGCAGAAGTGCGAAAAATTTGTTGTCTTCTCAACTATTTTTTAGATTCAAACTCCCATATCTCGCGAACGGATTGACCTAAGCCAAAAATTCCTGTTGCATCTAAAAGTAGAAACTCGCCCGATTACAACGGTATGTGAATTTTTTCCCTAGGCCATTCTGGTTTAGCGTTTGGAGCAGCAGAATTGCGAAAAATTTGTTGCCTTCTCAACCATTTCTTGGCTTCAAACTCCCATATCTCGCGAACGGATTGACCTAACCCAAAAATTCCTGTTGCGTCTGAAAGTAGAAACTCGCCCGATTACAACGGTATGCGTGGTTTTTCCCTAGACCATTCTGGTTAAGCGTTAGGAGCAGCAGAATTGCGAAAAATTTTTTGCCTTCTCAACCATTTCTTGGCTTCAAACTCCCATATCTCGCGAACGGATTGACCTAACCCAAAAATTCCTGTTGCATCTGAAAGTAGAAACTCGCCCGATTACAACGGTATGTGTATTTTTTCCCTAGGCCATTCCGGTTAAGCGTTTGGAGCAGCAGAAGTGCGAAAAATTTGTTGTCTTCTTAACTATTTTTTAGCTTCAAACTCCCATATCTCGCGAACGGATTGACCTAACCCAAAAATTCCTGTTGCATCTGAAAGTAGAAACTCGCCCGATTACAACGGTATGTGTATTTTTTCCCTGGGCCATTCTGGTTAAACGTTTGGGGCAGCAGAATTGCGAAAAATATTTTGCCTTCTCAACCATTTCTTGGCTTCAAACCACCATATCTCGCGAACGGATTGACCTAACCCAAAAATTCCTATTGCGTCTGAAAGTAGAAACTCGCCCGATTACAACGGTATGTGTATTTTTTCCCTAGGCCATTCTGGTTAAGCGTTTGGAGCAGCAGAATTGCGAAAAATTTGTTGTCTTCTCAACTATTTTTTAGATTCAAACTCCCATATCTCGCGAACGGATTGACCTAAGCCAAAAATTCCTGTTGCATCTGAAAGTAGAAACTCGCCCGATTACAACGGTATGTGAATTTTTTCCCTAGGCCATTCTGGTTAAGCGTTTGGAGCAGCAGAATTGCAAAAAATTTGTTGCCTTCTCAACCATTTCTTGGCTTCAAACTCCCATATCTCGCGAACGGATTGACCTAACCCAAAAATTCCTGTTGCATCTGAAAGTAGAAACTCGCCCGATTACAACGGTATGTGTATTTTTTCCCTAGGCCATTCTGGTTAAGCGTTTGGAGCAGCAGAAGTGCGAAAAATTTGTTGTCTTCTTAACTATTTTTTAGCTTCAAACTCCCATATCTCGCGAACGGATTGACCTAACCCAAAAATTCCTGTTGCATCTGAAAGTAGAAACTCGCCCGATTACAACGGTATGTGTATTTTTTCCCTGGGCCATTCTGGTTAAACGTTTGGGGCAGCAGAATTGCGAAAAATATTTTGCCTTCTCAACCATTTCTTGGCTTCAAACCACCATATCTCGCGAACGGATTGACCTAACCCAAAAATTCCTATTGCATCTGAAAGTAGAAACTCGCCCGATTACAACGGTATGTGTATTTTTTCCCTAGGCCATTCTGGTTAAGCGTTTGGAGCAGCAGAATTGCGAAAAATTTGTTGTCTTCTCAACTATTTTTTAGATTCAAACTCCCATATCTCGCGAACGGATTGACCTAAGCCAAAAATTCCTGTTGCATCTGAAAGTAGAAACTCGCCCGATTACAACGGTATGTGTATTTTTTCCCTAGGCCATTCTGGTTAAGCGTTTGGAGCAGCAGAATTGCGAAAAATTTGTTGTCTTCTCAACTATTTTTTAGATTCAAACTCCCATATCTCGCGAACGGATTGACCTAAGCCAAAAATTCCTGTTGCATCTGAAAGTAGAAACTCGCCCGATTACAACGGTA
The DNA here is from genome assembly GCF_051014685.1 of Ptiloglossa arizonensis. NCBI lineage: Eukaryota > Metazoa > Arthropoda > Insecta > Hymenoptera > Colletidae > Ptiloglossa > Ptiloglossa arizonensis. The sequence continues at coordinate 197,497 of NW_027478473.1, forward strand.
TGTGAATTTTTTCCCTAGGCCATTCTGGTTAAGCGTTTGGAGCAGCAGAATTGCGAAAAATTTGTTGCCTTCTCAACCATTTCTTGGCTTCAAACTCCCATATCTCGCGAACGGATTGACCTAACCCAAAAATTCCTGTTGCATCTGAAAGTAGAAACTCGCCCGATTACAACGGTATGTGTATTTTTTCCCTAGGCCATTCTGGTTAAGCGTTTGGAGCAGCAGAAGTGCGAAAAATTTGTTGTCTTCTTAACTATTTTTTAGCTTCAAACTCCCATATCTCGCGAACGGATTGACCTAACCCAAAAATTCCTGTTGCATCTGAAAGTAGAAACTCGCCCGATTACAACGGTATGTGTATTTTTTCCCTGGGCCATTCTGGTTAAACGTTTGGGGCAGCAGAATTGCGAAAAATATTTTGCCTTCTCAACCATTTCTTGGCTTCAAACCACCATATCTCGCGAACGGATTGACCTAACCCAAAAATTCCTATTGCATCTGAAAGTAGAAACTCGCCCGATTACAACGGTATGTGTATTTTTTCCTTAGGCCATTCTGGTTAAGCGTTTGGAGCAGCAGAATTGCGAAAAATTTGTTGTCTTCTCAACTATTTTTTAGATTCAAACTCCCATATCTCGCGAACGGATTGACCTAAGCCAAAAATTCCTGTTGCATCTGAAAGTAGAAACTCGCCCGATTACAACGGTATGTGAATTTTTTCCCTAGGCTATTCTGGTTAAGCGTTTGGAGCAGCAGAATTGCGAAAAATTTGTTGCCTTCTCAACCATTTCTTGGCTTCAAACTCCCATATCTCGCGAACGGATTGACCTAACCCAAAAATTCCTGTTGCATCTGAAAGTAGAAACTCGCCCGATTACAACGGTATGTGTATTTTTTCCCTAGGCCATTCTGGTTAAGCGTTTGGAGCAGCAGAATTGCGAAAAATTTTTTGCCTTCTCAACCATTTCTTGGCTTCAAAAGTCCCAGATCTCGCGAACGGATTGACCTAACCCAAAAATTCCTATTGCATCTGAAAGTAGAAACTCGCTCGATTACAACGGTGTGTGTATTTTTTCCCTAGGCCATTCTGGTTAAGCGTTTGGAGCAGCAGAATTGCGAAAAATGTTTTGCTTTCTCAACCATTTCTTGGCTTCAAACTCCCATATCTCGCGAACGGATTGACCTAACCCAAAAATTCCTAATGCATCTGAAAGTAGAAACTCGCCCGATTACAACGGTGTGTGTATTTTTTCCCTAGCCCATTCTGGTTAAGCGTTTGGAGCAGCAGAATTGCAAAAAATTTTTTGCCTTCCCAACCATTTCTTGGCTTCAAACTCCCATATCTCGCGAACGGATTGACCTAACCCAAAAATTCCTATTGCATCTGAAAGTAGAAACTCGCCCGATTACAGCGGTACGTGTATTTTTTCCCTACTCCATTCTGGTTAAGCGTTTGGAGCAGCAGAATTGCGAAAAATTTTTTGCCTTCTCAACCATTTCTTGGCTTCAAACTCCCATATCTCGCGAACGGATTGACCTAACCCAAAAATTCCTGTTGCGTCTGAAAGTAGAAACTCGCCCGATTACAACGGTATGCGTGGTTTTTCCCTAGACCATTCTGGTTAAGCGTTAGGAGCAGCAGAAATGCGAAAAATTTTTTGCCTTCTCAACCATTTCTTGGCTTCAAACTCCCATATCTCGCGAACGGATTGACCTAACCCAAAAATTCCTGTTGCATCTGAAAGTAGAAACTCGCCCGATTACAACGGTATGTGTATTTTTTCCCTGGGCCATTCTGGTTAAACGTTTGGAGAAGCAGAATTGCGAAAAATATTTTGCCTTCTCAACCATTTCTTGGCTTCAAACTCCCATATCTCGCGAACGGATTGACCTAACCCAAAAATTCCTGTTGCATCTGAAAGTAGAAACTCGCCCGATTACAACGGTATGTGTATTTTTTCCCTGGGCCATTCTGGTTAAACGTTTGGAGAAGCAGAATTGCGAAAAATATTTTGCCTTCTCAACCATTTCTTGGCCTCAAACCACCATATCTCGCGAACGGATTGACCTAACCCAAAAATTCCTATTGCATCTGAAAGTAGAAACTCGCCCGATTACAACGGTATGTGTATTTTTTCCCTAGGCCATTCTGGTTAAGCGTTAGGAGCTGCAGAATTGCGAAAAATTTTTTGCTTTCTCAACCATTTCTTTGCTTCAAACTCCCATATCTCGCGAACGGATTGACCTAACCCAAAAATTCCTGTTGCATCTGAAATTGGAAACTCGCCCGATTACAACGGTATGTGTATTTTTTCCCTAGGCCATTCTGGTTAAGCGTTAGGAGCAGCAGAATTGCGAAAAATTTTTTGCCTTCTCAACCATTTCTTGGCTTCAAACTCCCATATCTCGCGAACGGATTGACCTAACCCAAAAATTCCTATTGCATCTGAAAGTAGAAACTCGCCCGATTACAACGGTATGTGTATTTTTTCCCTAGGCCATTCTGGTTAAGCGTTTGGAGCAGCAGAATTGCGAAAAATTTGTTGTCTTCTCAACTATTTTTTAGATTCAAACTCCCATATCTCGCGAACGGATTGACCTAAGCCAAAAATTCCTGTTGCATCTGAAAGTAGAAACTCGCCCGATTACAACGGTATGTGTATTTTTTCCCTAGGCCACTCTGGTTAAGCGTTAGGAGCAGCAGAATTGCGAAAAATTTTTTGCCTTCTCAACCATTTCTTGGCTTCAAACTCCCATATCTCGCGAACGGATTGACCTAACCCAAAAATTCCTATTGCATCTGAAAGTAGAAGCTCGCCCGATTACAACGGTATGTGTATTTTTTCCCTAGGCCATTCTGGTTAAGCGTTAGTAGCAGCAGAATTGCGAAAAATTTTTTGCCTTCTCAACCATTTCTTGGCTTCAAACTCCCATATCTCGCGAACGGATTGACCTAACCCAAAAATTCCTGTTGCATCTGAAATTGGAAACTCGTCCGATTACAACGGTATGTGTATTTTTTCCCTATGCCATTCTGGTTAAGCGTTAGGAGCAGCAGAATTGCGAAAAATTTTTTGCCTTCTCAACCATTTCTTGGCTGCAAACTCCCATATCTCGCGAACGGATTGACCTAACCCAAAAATTCCTGTTGCATCTGAAAGTAGAAGCTCGCCCGAATACAACGGCGTGTGTATTTTTTCCCTGGGCCATTCTGGTTAAACGTTTGGAGCAGCAGAATTGCGAAAAATATTTTGCCTTCTCAACCATTTCTTGGATTCAAACCACCATATCTCGCGAACGGATTGACCTAACCCAAAAATTCCTATTGCATCTGAAAGTAGAAACTCGCCCGATTACAACGGTATGTGTATTTTTTCCCTATGCCATTCTGGTTAAGCGTTTGGAGCAGCAGAATTGCGAAAAATTTGTTGTCTTCTCAACTATTTTTTAGATTCAAACTCCCATATCTCGCGAACGGATTGACCTAAGCCAAAAATTCCTGTTGCATCTGAAAGTAGAAACTCGCCCGATTACAACGGTATGTGTATTTTTTCCCTAGGCCATTCTGGTTAAGCGTTTGGAGCAGCAGAATTGCGAAAAATTTGTTGTCTTCTCAACTATTTTTTAGATTCAAACTCCCATATCTCGCGAACGGATTGACCTAAGCCAAAAATTCCTGTTGCATCTGAAAGTAGAAACTCGCCCGATTACAACGGTATGTGAATTTTTTCCCTAGGCCATTCTGGTTAAGCGTTTGGAGCAGCAGAATTGCGAAAAATTTGTTGCCTTCTCAACCATTTCTTGGCTTCAAACTCCCATATCTCGCGAACGGATTGACCTAACCCAAAAATTCCTGTTGCATCTGAAAGTAGAAACTCGCCCGATTACAACGGTATGTGTATTTTTTCCCTAGGCCATTCTGGTTAAGCGTTTGGAGCAGCAGAAGTGCGAAAAATTTGTTGTCTTCTTAACTATTTTTTAGCTTCAAACTCCCATATCTCGCGAACGGATTGACCTAACCCAAAAATTCCTGTTGCATCTGAAAGTAGAAACTCGCCCGATTACAACGGTATGTGTATTTTTTCCCTGGGCCATTCTGGTTAAACGTTTGGGGCAGCAGAATTGCGAAAAATATTTTGCCTTCTCAACCATTTCTTGGCTTCAAACCACCATATCTCGCGAACGGATTGACCTAACCCAAAAATTCCTATTGCATCTGAAAGTAGAAACTCGCCCGATTACAACGGTATGTGTATTTTTTCCTTAGGCCATTCTGGTTAAGCGTTTGGAGCAGCAGAATTGCGAAAAATTTGTTGTCTTCTCAACTATTTTTTAGATTCAAACTCCCATATCTCGCGAACGGATTGACCTAAGCCAAAAATTCCTGTTGCATCTGAAAGTAGAAACTCGCCCGATTACAACGGTATGTGAATTTTTTCCCTAGGCTATTCTGGTTAAGCGTTTGGAGCAGCAGAATTGCGAAAAATTTGTTGCCTTCTCAACCATTTCTTGGCTTCAAACTCCCATATCTCGCGAACGGATTGACCTAACCCAAAAATTCCTGTTGCATCTGAAAGTAGAAACTCGCCCGATTACAACGGTATGTGTATTTTTTCCCTAGGCCATTCTGGTTAAGCGTTTGGAGCAGCAGAATTGCGAAAAATTTTTTGCCTTCTCAACCATTTCTTGGCTTCAAAAGTCCCAGATCTCGCGAACGGATTGACCTAACCCAAAAATTCCTATTGCATCTGAAAGTAGAAACTCGCTCGATTACAACGGTGTGTGTATTTTTTCCCTAGGCCATTCTGGTTAAGCGTTTGGAGCAGCAGAATTGCGAAAAATGTTTTGCTTTCTCAACCATTTCTTGGCTTCAAACTCCCATATCTCGCGAACGGATTGACCTAACCCAAAAATTCCTAATGCATCTGAAAGTAGAAACTCGCCCGATTACAACGGTGTGTGTATTTTTTCCCTAGCCCATTCTGGTTAAGCGTTTGGAGCAGCAGAATTGCAAAAAATTTTTTGCCTTCCCAACCATTTCTTGGCTTCAAACTCCCATATCTCGCGAACGGATTGACCTAACCCAAAAATTCCTATTGCATCTGAAAGTAGAAACTCGCCCGATTACAGCGGTACGTGTATTTTTTCCCTACTCCATTCTGGTTAAGCGTTTGGAGCAGCAGAATTGCGAAAAATTTTTTGCCTTCTCAACCATTTCTTGGCTTCAAACTCCCATATCTCGCGAACGGATTGACCTAACCCAAAAATTCCTGTTGCGTCTGAAAGTAGAAACTCGCCCGATTACAACGGTATGCGTGGTTTTTCCCTAGACCATTCTGGTTAAGCGTTAGGAGCAGCAGAAATGCGAAAAATTTTTTGCCTTCTCAACCATTTCTTGGCTTCAAACTCCCATATCTCGCGAACGGATTGACCTAACCCAAAAATTCCTGTTGCATCTGAAAGTAGAAACTCGCCCGATTACAACGGTATGTGTATTTTTTCCCTGGGCCATTCTGGTTAAACGTTTGGAGAAGCAGAATTGCGAAAAATATTTTGCCTTCTCAACCATTTCTTGGCTTCAAACTCCCATATCTCGCGAACGGATTGACCTAACCCAAAAATTCCTGTTGCATCTGAAAGTAGAAACTCGCCCGATTACAACGGTATGTGTATTTTTTCCCTGGGCCATTCTGGTTAAACGTTTGGAGAAGCAGAATTGCGAAAAATATTTTGCCTTCTCAACCATTTCTTGGCCTCAAACCACCATATCTCGCGAACGGATTGACCTAACCCAAAAATTCCTATTGCATCTGAAAGTAGAAACTCGCCCGATTACAACGGTATGTGTATTTTTTCCCTAGGCCATTCTGGTTAAGCGTTAGGAGCTGCAGAATTGCGAAAAATTTTTTGCTTTCTCAACCATTTCTTTGCTTCAAACTCCCATATCTCGCGAACGGATTGACCTAACCCAAAAATTCCTGTTGCATCTGAAATTGGAAACTCGCCCGATTACAACGGTATGTGTATTTTTTCCCTAGGCCATTCTGGTTAAGCGTTAGGAGCAGCAGAATTGCGAAAAATTTTTTGCCTTCTCAACCATTTCTTGGCTTCAAACTCCCATATCTCGCGAACGGATTGACCTAACCCAAAAATTCCTATTGCATCTGAAAGTAGAAACTCGCCCGATTACAACGGTATGTGTATTTTTTCCCTAGGCCATTCTGGTTAAGCGTTTGGAGCAGCAGAATTGCGAAAAATTTGTTGTCTTCTCAACTATTTTTTAGATTCAAACTCCCATATCTCGCGAACGGATTGACCTAAGCCAAAAATTCCTGTTGCATCTGAAAGTAGAAACTCGCCCGATTACAACGGTATGTGTATTTTTTCCCTAGGCCACTCTGGTTAAGCGTTAGGAGCAGCAGAATTGCGAAAAATTTTTTGCCTTCTCAACCATTTCTTGGCTTCAAACTCCCATATCTCGCGAACGGATTGACCTAACCCAAAAATTCCTATTGCATCTGAAAGTAGAAGCTCGCCCGATTACAACGGTATGTGTATTTTTTCCCTAGGCCATTCTGGTTAAGCGTTAGTAGCAGCAGAATTGCGAAAAATTTTTTGCCTTCTCAACCATTTCTTGGCTTCAAACTCCCATATCTCGCGAACGGATTGACCTAACCCAAAAATTCCTGTTGCATCTGAAATTGGAAACTCGTCCGATTACAACGGTATGTGTATTTTTTCCCTATGCCATTCTGGTTAAGCGTTAGGAGCAGCAGAATTGCGAAAAATTTTTTGCCTTCTCAACCATTTCTTGGCTGCAAACTCCCATATCTCGCGAACGGATTGACCTAACCCAAAAATTCCTGTTGCATCTGAAAGTAGAAGCTCGCCCGAATACAACGGCGTGTGTATTTTTTCCCTGGGCCATTCTGGTTAAACGTTTGGAGCAGCAGAATTGCGAAAAATATTTTGCCTTCTCAACCATTTCTTGGATTCAAACCACCATATCTCGCGAACGGATTGACCTAACCCAAAAATTCCTATTGCATCTGAAAGTAGAAACTCGCCCGATTACAACGGTATGTGTATTTTTTCCCTAGGCCATTCTGGTTAAGCGTTTGGAGCTGCAGAAGTGCGAAAAATTTGTTGTCTTCTCCACTATTTTTTAGATTCAAACTCCCATATCTCGCGAACGGATTGACCTAAGCCAAAAATTCCTGTTGCATCTGAAAGTAGAAACTCGCCCGATTACAACGGTATGTGAATTTTTTCCCTAGGCCATTCTGGTTAAGCGTTAGGAGCAGCAGAATTGCGAAAAATTTTTTGCCTTCTCAACCATTTCTTGGCTTCAAACTCCCATACCTCGCGAACGGATTAACCTAACCCAAAAATTCCTGTTGCATCTGAAAGTAGAAACTCGCCCGATTACAACGGTATGTGTATTTTTTCCCTAGGCCATTCTGGTTAAGCGTTTGGAGCAGCAGAAGTGCGAAAAATTTGTTGTCTTCTCAACTATTTTTTAGATTCAAACTCCCATATCTCGCGAACGGATTGACCTAAGCCAAAAATTCCTGTTGCATCTAAAAGTAGAAACTCGCCCGATTACAACGGTATGTGAATTTTTTCCCTAAGCCGTTCTGGTTAAGCGTTTGGAGCAGCAGAATTGCGAAAAATTTGTTGCCTTCTCAACCATTTCTTGGCTTCAAACTCCCATATCTCGCGAACGGATTGACCTAACCCAAAAATTCCTGTTGCGTCTGAAAGTAGAAACTCGCCCGATTACAACGGTATGCGTGGGTTTTCCCTAGACCATTCTGGTTAAGCGTTAGAAGCAGCAGAATTGCGAAAAATTTGTTGTCTTCTCAACTATTTTTTTGCTTCAAACTCCCATATCTCGCGAACGGATTGACCTATGCCAAAAATTCCTGTTGCGTCTGAAAGTAGAGACTCGCCCGATTACAACGGTATGTGAATTTTTTCCCTAGGCCATTCTGGTTAAGCGTTTCGAGCAGCAGAATTGCGAAAAATTTGTTGTCTTCTCAACTATTTTTTTGCTTCAAACTCCCATATCTCGCGAACGGATTGACCTATGCCAAAAATTCCTGTTGCGTCTGAAAGTAGAGACTCGCCCGATTACAACGGTATGTGAATTTTTTCCCTAGGCCATTCTGGTTAAGCGTTTCGAGCAGCAGAATTGCGAAAAATTTGTTGCCTTCTCAACCATTTCTTGGCTTCAAACCACCATATCTCGCGAACGGATTGACCTAACCCAAAAATTCCTATTGCATCTGAAAGTAGAAACTCGCTCGATTACAACGGTATGTGTATTTTTTCCCTTAGCCATTCTGGTTAAGCGTTTGGAGCAGCAGAAGTGCGAAAAATTTGTTGTCTTCTCAACTATTTTTTTGCTTCAAACTCCCATATCTCGCGAACGGATTGACCTATGCCAAAAATTCCTGTTGCGTCTGAAAGTAGAGACTCGCCCGATTACAACGGTATGTGAATTTTTTCCCTAGGCCATTCTGGTTAAGCGTTTCGAGCAGCAGAATTGCGAAAAATTTTTTGCCTTCTCAACCATTTCTTGGCTTCAGACTCCCATATCTCGCGAACGGATTGACATAACCCAAAAGTTCCTGTTGCGTCTGAAAGTAGAAACTCGCCCGATTACAACGGTATGTGTATTTTTTCCCTAGGCCATTCTGGTTAAGCGTTTGGAGCTGCAGAAGTGCGAAAAATATTTTGCCTTCTCAACCATTTCTTGGCTTCAAACTCCCATATCTCGCGAACGGATTGACCTAACCCAAAAATTCCTGTTGCATCTGAAAGTAGAAACTCGCCCGATTACAACGGTATGTGTATTTTTTCCCTGGGCCATTCTGGTTAAACGTTTGGAGAAGCAGAATTGCGAAAAATATTTTGCCTTCTCAACCATTTCTTGGCCTCAAACCACCATATCTCGCGAACGGATTGACCTAACCCAAAAATTCCTATTGCATCTGAAAGTAGAAACTCGCCCGATTACAACGGTATGTGTATTTTTTCCCTAGGCCATTCTGGTTAAGCGTTAGGAGCTGCAGAATTGCGAAAAATTTTTTGCTTTCTCAACCATTTCTTTGCTTCAAACTCCCATATCTCGCGAACGGATTGACCTAACCCAAAAATTCCTGTTGCATCTGAAATTGGAAACTCGCCCGATTACAACGGTATGTGTATTTTTTCCCTAGGCCATTCTGGTTAAGCGTTAGGAGCAGCAGAATTGCGAAAAATTTTTTGCCTTCTCAACCATTTCTTGGCTTCAAACTCCCATATCTCGCGAACGGATTGACCTAACCCAAAAATTCCTATTGCATCTGAAAGTAGAAACTCGCCCGATTACAACGGTATGTGTATTTTTTCCCTAGGCCATTCTGGTTAAGCGTTTGGAGCAGCAGAATTGCGAAAAATTTGTTGTCTTCTCAACTATTTTTTAGATTCAAACTCCCATATCTCGCGAACGGATTGACCTAAGCCAAAAATTCCTGTTGCATCTGAAAGTAGAAACTCGCCCGATTACAACGGTATGTGTATTTTTTCCCTAGGCCACTCTGGTTAAGCGTTAGGAGCAGCAGAATTGCGAAAAATTTTTTGCCTTCTCAACCATTTCTTGGCTTCAGACTCCCATATCTCGCGAACGGATTGACATAACCCAAAAGTTCCTGTTGCGTCTGAAAGTAGAAACTCGCCCGATTACAACGGTATGTGTATTTTTTCCCTAGGCCATTCTGGTTAAGCGTTTGGAGCTGCAGAAGTGCGAAAAATATTTTGCCTTCTCAACCATTTCTTGGCTTCAAACTCCCATATCTCGCGAACGGATTGACCTAACCCAAAAATTCCTGTTGCATCTGAAAGTAGAAACTCGCCCGATTACAACGGTATGTGTATTTTTTCCCTGGGCCATTCTGGTTAAGCGTTAGTAGCAGCAGAATTGCGAAAAATTTTTTGCCTTCTCAACCATTTCTTGGCTTCAAACTCCCATATCTCGCGAACGGATTGACCTAACCCAAAAATTCCTGTTGCATCTGAAATTGGAAACTCGTCCGATTACAACGGTATGTGTATTTTTTCCCTATGCCATTCTGGTTAAGCGTTAGGAGCAGCAGAATTGCGAAAAATTTTTTGCCTTCTCAACCATTTCTTGGCTGCAAACTCCCATATCTCGCGAACGGATTGACCTAACCCAAAAATTCCTGTTGCATCTGAAAGTAGAAGCTCGCCCGAATACAACGGCGTGTGTATTTTTTCCCTGGGCCATTCTGGTTAAACGTTTGGAGCAGCAGAATTGCGAAAAATATTTTGCCTTCTCAACCATTTCTTGGATTCAAACCACCATATCTCGCGAACGGATTGACCTAACCCAAAAATTCCTATTGCATCTGAAAGTAGAAACTCGCCCGATTACAACGGTATGTGTATTTTTTCCCTAGGCCATTCTGGTTAAGCGTTTGGAGCTGCAGAAGTGCGAAAAATTTGTTGTCTTCTCCACTATTTTTTAGATTCAAACTCCCATATCTCGCGAACGGATTGACCTAAGCCAAAAATTCCTGTTGCATCTGAAAGTAGAAACTCGCCCGATTACAACGGTATGTGAATTTTTTCCCTAGGCCATTCTGGTTAAGCGTTAGGAGCAGCAGAATTGCGAAAAATTTTTTGCCTTCTCAACCATTTCTTGGCTTCAAACTCCCATACCTCGCGAACGGATTAACCTAACCCAAAAATTCCTGTTGCATCTGAAAGTAGAAACTCGCCCGATTACAACGGTATGTGTATTTTTTCCCTAGGCCATTCTGGTTAAGCGTTTGGAGCAGCAGAAGTGCGAAAAATTTGTTGTCTTCTCAACTATTTTTTAGATTCAAACTCCCATATCTCGCGAACGGATTGACCTAAGCCAAAAATTCCTGTTGCATCTAAAAGTAGAAACTCGCCCGATTACAACGGTATGTGAATTTTTTCCCTAAGCCGTTCTGGTTAAGCGTTTGGAGCAGCAGAATTGCGAAAAATTTGTTGCCTTCTCAACCATTTCTTGGCTTCAAACTCCCATATCTCGCGAACGGATTGACCTAACCCAAAAATTCCTGTTGCGTCTGAAAGTAGAAACTCGCCCGATTACAACGGTATGCGTGGGTTTTCCCTAGACCATTCTGGTTAAGCGTTAGAAGCAGCAGAATTGCGAAAAATTTTTTGCCTTCTCAACCATTTCTTGGCTTCAAACTCCCATATCTCGCGAACGGATTGACCTAACCCAAAAATTCCTGTTGCGTCTGAAAGTAGAAACTCGCCCGATTACAACGGTATGCGTGGGTTTTCCCTAGACCATTCTGGTTAAGCGTTAGAAGCAGCAGAATTGCGAAAAATTTTTTGCCTTCTCAACCATTTCTTGGCTTCAAACTCCCATATCTCGCGAACGGATTGACCTAACCCAAAAATTCCTGTTGCATCTGAAATTAGAAACTCGCCCGATTACAACGGTATGTGTATTTTTTCCCTAGGCCATTCTGGTTAAGCGTTAGGAGCAGCAGAATTGCGAAAAATTTTTTGCCTTCTCAACCATTTCTTGGCTTCAAACCACCATATCTCGCGAACGGATTGACCTAACCCAAAAATTCCTATTGCATCTGAAAGTAGAAACTCGCTCGATTACAACGGTATGTGTATTTTTTCCCTTAGCCATTCTGGTTAAGCGTTTGGAGCAGCAGAAGTGCGAAAAATTTGTTGTCTTCTCAACTATTTTTTTGCTTCAAACTCCCATATCTCGCGAACGGATTGACCTATGCCAAAAATTCCTGTTGCGTCTGAAAGTAGAGACCCGCCCGATTACAACGGTATGTGAATTTTTTCCCTAGGCCATTCTGGTTAAGCGTTTCGAGCAGCAGAATTGCGAAAAATTTTTTGCCTTCTCAACCATTTCTTGGCTTCAGACTCCCATATCTCGCGAACGGATTGACATAACCCAAAAGTTCCTGTTGCGTCTGAAAGTAGAAACTCGCCCGATTACAACGGTATGCGTGGTTTTTCCCTAGACCATTCTGGTTAAGCGTTCGGAGCAGCAGAAGTGCGAAAAATTTGTTGTCTTCTCAACTATTTTTTAGATTCAAACTCCCATATCTCGCGAACGGATTGACCTAAGCCAAAAATTCCTGTTGCGTCTGAAAGTAGAGACTCGCCCGATTAAAACGGTATGTGAATTTTTTCCCTAGGCCATTCTGGTTAAGCGTTTCGAGCAGCAGAATTGCGAAAAATTTTTTGCCTTCTCAACCATTTCTTGGCTTCAGACTCCCATATCTCGCGAACGGATTGACATAACCCAAAAGTTCCTATTGCGTCTGAAAGTAGAAACTCGCCCGATTACAACGGTATGTGTATTTTTTCCCTAGTCCATTCTGGTTAGGCGTTAGGAGCAGCAGAATTGCGAAAAATTTTTTGCCTTCTCAACCATTTCTTGGTTTCAAACTCCCATATCTCGCGAACGGATTGACCTAACCCAAAAATTCCTATTGCATCTGAAAGTAGCAACTCGTCCGATTACAACGGTATGTGTATTTTTTCCCTAGGCCATTCTGGTTAAGCGTTTGGAGCAGCAGAATTGCGAAAAATTTTTTGCCTTCTCAACCATTTCTTGGCTTCAGACTCCCATATCTCGCGAACGGATTGACCTAACCCAAAAGTTCCTGTTGCGTCTGAAAGTAGAAACTCGCCCGATTACAACGGTATGTGTATTTTTTCCCTGGGCCATTCTGGTTAAACGTTTGGAGCAGCAGAATTGCGAAAAATTTTTTGCCTTCTCAACCATTTCTTGGCTTCAAACCACCATATCTCGCGAACGGATTGACCTAACCCAAAAATTCCTATTGCATCTGAAAGTAGAAACTCGCCCGATTACAACGGTATGTGTATTTTTTCCCTAGGCCATTCTGGTTAAACGTTTGGAGCAGCAGAATTGCGAAAAATTTTTTGCCTTCTCAACCATTTCTTGGCTTCAAACCACCATATCTCGCGAACGGATTGACCTAACCCAAAAATTCCTTATGCATCTGAAAGTAGAAACTCGCCCGATTACAACGGTATGTGTATTTTTTCCCTAGGCCATTCTGGTTAAGCGTTTGGAGCAGCAGAATTGCGAAAAATATTTTGCCTTCTCAACCATTTCTTGGCTTCAAACCACCATATCTCGCGAACGGATTGACCTAATCCAAAAATTCCTATTGCATCTGAAAGTAGAAACTCCCCCGATTACAACGGTATGTGTATTTTTTCCCTAGGCCATTCTGGTTAAGCGTTTGGAGCAGCAGAATTGCGAAAAATATTTTGCCTTCTCAACCATTTCTTGGCTTCAAACCACCATATCTCGCGAACGGATTGACCTAATCCAAAAATTCCTATTGCATCTGAAAGTAGAAACTCCCCCGATTACAACGGTATGTGTATTTTTTCCCTAGGCCATTCTGGTTAAGCGTTTGGAGCAGCAGAATTGCGAAAACTATTTTGCCTTCTCAACCATTTCTTGGCTTCAAACCACCATATCTCGCGAACGGATTGCCCTGACCCAAAAATTCCTATTGCATCTGAAAGTAGAAACTCGCCCGATTACAACGGTATGTGTATTTTTTCCCTAGGCCATTCTGGTTAAGCGTTTGGAGCAGCAGAAGTGCGAAAAACTTGTTGTCTTCTCAACTATTTTTTAGCTTCAAACTCCCATACCTGGCGAACGGATTGACCTATCCCAAAAATTCCTGTTGCATCTGAAAGTAGAAACTCGCCCGATTACAACGGTATGTGTATTTTTTCACTGGGCCATTCTGGTTAAACGTTTGGAGAAGCAGAATTGCGAAAAATATTTTGCCTTCACAACCATTTCTTGGCCTCAAACCACCATATCTCGCGAACGGATTGGCCTAACCCAAAAATTCCTATTGCATCTGAAAGTAGAAACTCGCCCGATTACAACGGTATGTTTATTTTTTCCCTAGGCCATTCTGGTTAAGCTTTTGGAGCAGCAGAAGTGCGAAAAATTTGTTGTCTTCTCAACTATTTTTTAGATTCAAACTCCCATATCTCGCGAACGGATTGACCTAACCCAAAAATTCCTATTGCATCTGAAAGTAGAAACTCGCCCGATTACAGCGGTACGTGTATTTTTTCCCTACTCCATTCTGGTTAAGCGTTTGGAGCAGCAGAATTGCGAAAAATTTTTTGCCTTCTCAACCATTTCTTGGCTTCAAACTCCCATATCTCGCGAACGGATTGACCTAACCCAAAAATTCCTGTTGCATCTGAAATTAGAAACTCGCCCGATTACAACGGTATGTGAATTTTTTCCCTAGGCCATTCTGGTTAAGCGTTTGGAGCAGCAGAATTGCGAAAAATTTGTTGCCTTCTCAACCATTTCTTGGCTTCAAACTCCCATATCTCGCGAACGGATTGACCTAACCCAAAAATTCCTGTTGCGTCTGAAAGTAGAAACTCGCCCGATTACAACGGTATGTGAATTTTTTCCCTAGGCCATTCTGGTTAAGCGTTTGGAGCAGCAGAATTGCGAAAAATTTGTTGCCTTCTCAACCATTTCTTGGCTTCAAACTCCCATATCTCGCGAACGGATTGACCTAACCCAAAAATTCCTGTTGCGTCTGAAAGTAGAAACTCGCCCGATTACAACGGTATGTGTATTTTTTCCCTAGGCCATTCTGGTTAAGCGTTTGGAGCAGCAGAAGTGCGAAAAATTTGTTGTCTTCTCAACTATTTTTTAGATTCAAACTCCCATATCTCGCGAACGGATTGACCTAAGCCAAAAATTCCTGTTGCATCTAAAAGTAGAAACTCGCCCGATTACAACGGTATGTGAATTTTTTCCCTAGGCCATTCTGGTTAAGCGTTTGGAGCAGCAGAATTGCGAAAAATTTGTTGCCTTCTCAACCATTTCTTGGCTTCAAACTCCCATATCTCGCGAACGGATTGACCTAACCCAAAAATTCCTGTTGCGTCTGAAAGTAGAAACTCGCCCGATTACAACGGTATGCGTGGTTTTTCCCTAGACCATTCTGGTTAAGCGTTAGAAGCAGCAGAATTGCGAAAAATTTTTTGCCTTCTCAACCATTTCTTGGATTCAAACTCCCATATCTCGCGAACGGATTGACCTAACCCAAAAATTCCTGTTGCATCTGAAATTAGAAACTCGCCCGATTACAACGGTATGTGTATTTTTTCCCTAGGCCATTCTGGTTAAGCGTTTGGTGCAGCAGAATTGCGAAAAATATTTTGCCTTCTCAACCATTTCTTGGCTTCAAACCACCATATCGCGCGAACGGATTGACCTAATCCAAAAATTCCTATTGCATCTGAAAGTAGAAACTCCCCCGATTACAACGGTATGTGTATTTTTTCCCTAGGCCATTCTGGTTAAGCGTTTGGAGCAGCAGAATTGCGAAAAATATTTTGCCTTCTCAACCATTTCTTGGCTTCAAACCACCATATCTCGCGAACGGATTGACCTAATCCAAAAATTCCTATTGCATCTGAAAGTAGAAACTCCCCCGATTACAACGGTATGTGTATTTTTTCCCTAGGCCATTCTGGTTAAGCGTTTGGAGCAGCAGAATTGCGAAAAATATTTTGCCTTCTCAACCATTTCTTGGCTTCAAACCACCATATCTCGCGAACGGATTGACCTGACCCAAAAATTCCTATTGCATCTGAAAGTAGAAACTCGCCCGATTACAACGGTATGTGTATTTTTTCCCTAGGCCATTCTGGTTAAGCGTTTGGAGCAGCAGAAGTGCGAAAAATTTGTTGTCTTCTCAACTATTTTTTAGCTTCAAACTCCCATACCTGGCGAACGGATTGACCTATCCCAAAAATTCCTGTTGCATCTGAAAGTAGGAACTCGCCCGATTACAACGGTATGTGTATTTTTTCCCTAGGCCATTCTGGTTAAGCGTTTGGAGCAGCAGAATTGCGAAAAATATTTTGCCTTCTCAACCATTTCTTGGCTTCAAACCACCATATCTCGCGAACGGATTGACCTAATCCAAAAATTCCTATTGCATCTGAAAGTAGAAACTCCCCCGATTACAACGGTATGTGTATTTTTTCCCTAGGCCATTCTGGTTAAGCGTTTGGAGCAGCAGAATTGCGAAAACTATTTTGCCTTCTCAACCATTTCTTGGCTTCAAACCACCATATCTCGCGAACGGATTGCCCTGACCCAAAAATTCCTATTGCATCTGAAAGTAGAAACTCGCCCGATTACAACGGTATGTGTATTTTTTCCCTAGGCCATTCTGGTTAAGCGTTTGGAGCAGCAGAAGTGCGAAAAACTTGTTGTCTTCTCAACTATTTTTTAGCTTCAAACTCCCATACCTGGCGAACGGATTGACCTATCCCAAAAATTCCTGTTGCATCTGAAAGTAGAAACTCGCCCGATTACAACGGTATGTGTATTTTTTCACTGGGCCATTCTGGTTAAACGTTTGGAGAAGCAGAATTGCGAAAAATATTTTGCCTTCACAACCATTTCTTGGCCTCAAACCACCATATCTCGCGAACGGATTGGCCTAACCCAAAAATTCCTATTGCATCTGAAAGTAGAAACTCGCCCGATTACAACGGTATGTTTATTTTTTCCCTAGGCCATTCTGGTTAAGCTTTTGGAGCAGCAGAAGTGCGAAAAATTTGTTGTCTTCTCAACTATTTTTTAGATTCAAACTCCCATATCTCGCGAACGGATTGACCTAACCCAAAAATTCCTATTGCATCTGAAAGTAGAAACTCGCCCGATTACAGCGGTACGTGTATTTTTTCCCTACTCCATTCTGGTTAAGCGTTTGGAGCAGCAGAATTGCGAAAAATTTTTTGCCTTCTCAACCATTTCTTGGCTTCAAACTCCCATATCTCGCGAACGGATTGACCTAACCCAAAAATTCCTGTTGCATCTGAAATTAGAAACTCGCCCGATTACAACGGTATGTGAATTTTTTCCCTAGGCCATTCTGGTTAAGCGTTTGGAGCAGCAGAATTGCGAAAAATTTGTTGCCTTCTCAACCATTTCTTGGCTTCAAACTCCCATATCTCGCGAACGGATTGACCTAACCCAAAAATTCCTGTTGCGTCTGAAAGTAGAAACTCGCCCGATTACAACGGTATGTGAATTTTTTCCCTAGGCCATTCTGGTTAAGCGTTTGGAGCAGCAGAATTGCGAAAAATTTGTTGCCTTCTCAACCATTTCTTGGCTTCAAACTCCCATATCTCGCGAACGGATTGACCTAACCCAAAAATTCCTGTTGCGTCTGAAAGTAGAAACTCGCCCGATTACAACGGTATGTGTATTTTTTCCCTAGGCCATTCTGGTTAAGCGTTTGGAGCAGCAGAAGTGCGAAAAATTTGTTGTCTTCTCAACTATTTTTTAGATTCAAACTCCCATATCTCGCGAACGGATTGACCTAAGCCAAAAATTCCTGTTGCATCTAAAAGTAGAAACTCGCCCGATTACAACGGTATGTGAATTTTTTCCCTAGGCCATTCTGGTTAAGCGTTTGGAGCAGCAGAATTGCGAAAAATTTGTTGCCTTCTCAACCATTTCTTGGCTTCAAACTCCCATATCTCGCGAACGGATTGACCTAACCCAAAAATTCCTGTTGCGTCTGAAAGTAGAAACTCGCCCGATTACAACGGTATGCGTGGTTTTTCCCTAGACCATTCTGGTTAAGCGTTAGAAGCAGCAGAATTGCGAAAAATTTTTTGCCTTCTCAACCATTTCTTGGATTCAAACTCCCATATCTCGCGAACGGATTGACCTAACCCAAAAATTCCTGTTGCATCTGAAATTAGAAACTCGCCCGATTACAACGGTATGTGTATTTTTTCCCTAGGCCATTCTGGTTAAGCGTTTGGTGCAGCAGAATTGCGAAAAATATTTTGCCTTCTCAACCATTTCTTGGCTTCAAACCACCATATCGCGCGAACGGATTGACCTAATCCAAAAATTCCTATTGCATCTGAAAGTAGAAACTCCCCCGATTACAACGGTATGTGTATTTTTTCCCTAGGCCATTCTGGTTAAGCGTTTGGAGCAGCAGAATTGCGAAAAATATTTTGCCTTCTCAACCATTTCTTGGCTTCAAACCACCATATCTCGCGAACGGATTGACCTAATCCAAAAATTCCTATTGCATCTGAAAGTAGAAACTCCCCCGATTACAACGGTATGTGTATTTTTTCCCTAGGCCATTCTGGTTAAGCGTTTGGAGCAGCAGAATTGCGAAAAATATTTTGCCTTCTCAACCATTTCTTGGCTTCAAACCACCATATCTCGCGAACGGATTGACCTGACCCAAAAATTCCTATTGCATCTGAAAGTAGAAACTCGCCCGATTACAACGGTATGTGTATTTTTTCCCTAGGCCATTCTGGTTAAGCGTTTGGAGCAGCAGAAGTGCGAAAAATTTGTTGTCTTCTCAACTATTTTTTAGCTTCAAACTCCCATACCTGGCGAACGGATTGACCTATCCCAAAAATTCCTGTTGCATCTGAAAGTAGAAACTCGCCCGATTACAACGGTATGTGAATTTTTTCCCTAGGCCATTCTGGTTAAGCGTTTGGAGCAGCAGAATTGCGAAAAATTTGTTGCCTTCTCAACCATTTCTTGGCTTCAAACTCCCATATCTCGCGAACGGATTGACCTAACCCAAAAATTCCTGTTGCATCTGAAAGTAGAAACTCGCCCGATTACAACGGTATGTGTATTTTTTCACTGGGCCATTCTGGTTAAACGTTTGGAGAAGCAGAATTGCGAAAAATATTTTGCCTTCTCAACCATTTCTTGGCCTCAAACCACCATATCTCGCGAACGGATTGACCTAACCCAAAAATTCCTATTGCATCTGAAAGTAGAAACTCGCCCGATTACAACGGTATGTGTATTTTTTCCCTAGGCCATTCTGGTTAAGCGTTTGGAGCAGCAGAATTGCGAAAAATTTTTTGCCTTCTCAACCATTTCTTGGCTTCAAACTCCCGTATCTCGCGAACGGATTGACCTAACCCAAAAATTCCTGTTGCGTCTGAAAGTAGAAACTCGCCCGATTACAACGGTATGCGTGGTTTTTCCCTAGACCATTCTGGTTAAGCGTTAGGAGCAGCAGAATTGCGAAAAATTTTTTGCCTTCTCAACCATTTCTTGGCTTCAAACTCCCATATCTCGCGAACGGATTGACCTAACCCAAAAATTCCTGTTGCATCTGAAAGTAGAAACTCGCCCGATTACAACGGTATGTGTATTTTTTCCCTAGGCCATTCTGGTTAAGCGTTTGGAGCAGCAGAATTGCGAAAAATTTGTTGTCTTCTCAACTATTTTTTAGCTTCAAACTCCCATATCTCGCGAACGGATTGACCTATCCCAAAAATTTCTGTTGCATCTGAAAGTAGAAACTCGCCCGATTACAACGGTATGTGAATTTTTTCCCTAGGCCATTCTGGTTAAGCGTTTGGAGCAGCAGAATTGCGAAAAATTTGTTGCCTTCTCAACCATTTCTTGGCTTCAAACTCCCATACCTCGCGAACGGATTGACCTAACCCAAAAATTCCTGTTGCGTCTGAAAGTAGAAACTCGCCCGATTACAACGGTATGCGTGGTTTTTCCCTAGACCATTCTGGTTAAGCGTTAGGAGCAGCAGAATTGCGAAAAATTTTTTGCCTTCTCAACCATTTCTTGGCTTCAAACCACCATATCTCGCGAACGGATTGACCTAACCCAAAAATTCCTATTGCATCTGAAAGTAGCAACTCGTCCGACTACAACGGTATGTGTATTTTTTCCCTAGGCCATTCTGGTTAAGCGTTTGGAGCAGCAGAATTGCGAAAAATTTTTTGCCTTCTCAACCATTTCTTGGCTTCAGACTCCCATATCTCGCGAACGGATTGACCTAACCCAAAAGTTCCTATTGCATCTGAAAGTAGCAACTCGTCCGATTACAACGGTATGTGTATTTTTTCCCTAGGCCATTCTGGTTAAGCGTTTGGAGCAGCAGAATTGCGAAAAATTTTTTGCCTTCTCAACCATTTCTTGGCTTCAGACTCCCATATCTCGCGAACGGATTGACCTAACCCAAAAGTTCCTGTTGCGTCTGAAAGTAGAAACTCGCCCGATTACAACGGTATGTGTATTTTTTCCCTGGGCCATTCTGGTTAAACGTTTGGAGCAGCAGAATTGCGAAAAATTTTTTGCCTTCTCAACCATTTCTTGGCTTCAAACCACCATATCTCGCGAACGGATTGACCTAACCTAAAAATTCCTATTGCATCTGAAAGTAGAAACTCGCCCGATTACAACGGTATGTGTATTTTTTCCCTAGGCCATTCTGGTTAAACGTTTGGAGCAGCAGAATTGCGAAAAATCTTTTGCCTTCTCAACCATTTCTTGGCTTCAAACCACCATATCTCGCGAACGGATTGACCTAACCCAAAAATTCCTTATGCATCTGAAAGTAGAAACTCGCCCGATTACAACGGTATGTGTATTTTTTCCCTAGGCCATTCTGGTTAAGCGTTTGGAGCAGCAGAAGTGCGAAAAACTTGTTGTCTTCTCAACTATTTTTTAGATTCAAACTCCCATATCTCGCGAACGGATTGACCTAACCCAAAAATTCCTATTGCATCTGAAAGTAGAAACTCGCCCGATTACAACGGTACGTGTATTTTTTCCCTACTCCATTCTGGTTAAGCGTTTGGAGCAGCAGAATTGCGAAAAATTTTTTGCCTTCTCAACCATTTCTTGGCTTCAAACTCCCATATCTCGCGAACGGATTGACCTAACCCAAAAATTCCTGTTGCATCTGAAATTAGAAACTCGCCCGATTACAACGGTATGTGAATTTTTTCCCTAGGCCATTCTGGTTAAGCGTTTGGAGCAGCAGAATTGCGAAAAATTTGTTGCCTTCTCAACCATTTCTTGGCTTCAAACTCCCATATCTCGCGAACGGATTGACCTAACCCAAAAATTCCTGTTGCGTCTGAAAGTAGAAACTCGCCCGATTACAACGGTATGTGAATTTTTTCCCTAGGCCATTCTGGTTAAGCGTTTGGAGCAGCAGAATTGCGAAAAATTTGTTGCCTTCTCAACCATTTCTTGGCTTCAAACTCCCATATCTCGCGAACGGATTGACCTAACCCAAAAATTCCTGTTGCGTCTGAAAGTAGAAACTCGCCCGATTACAACGGTATGTGTATTTTTTCCCTAGGCCATTCTGGTTAAGCGTTTGGAGCAGCAGAAGTGCGAAAAATTTGTTGTCTTCTCAACTATTTTTTAGATTCAAACTCCCATATCTCGCGAACGGATTGACCTAAGCCAAAAATTCCTGTTGCATCTAAAAGTAGAAACTCGCCCGATTACAACGGTATGTGAATTTTTTCCCTAGGCCATTCTGGTTAAGCGTTTGGAGCAGCAGAATTGCGAAAAATTTTTTGCCTTCTCAACCATTTCTTGGCTTCAAACTCCCGTATCTCGCGAACGGATTGACCTAACCCAAAAATTCCTGTTGCGTCTGAAAGTAGAAACTCGCCCGATTACAACGGTATGCGTGGTTTTTCCCTAGACCATTCTGGTTAAGCGTTAGGAGCAGCAGAATTGCGAAAAATTTTTTGCCTTCTCAACCATTTCTTGGCTTCAAACTCCCATATCTCGCGAACGGATTGACCTAACCCAAAAATTCCTGTTGCATCTGAAAGTAGAAACTCGCCCGATTACAACGGTATGTGTATTTTTTCCCTAGGCCATTCTGGTTAAGCGTTTGGAGCAGCAGAATTGCGAAAAATTTGTTGTCTTCTCAACTATTTTTTAGCTTCAAACTCCCATATCTCGCGAACGGATTGACCTATCCCAAAAATTTCTGTTGCATCTGAAAGTAGAAACTCGCCCGATTACAACGGTATGTGAATTTTTTCCCTAGGCCATTCTGGTTAAGCGTTTGGAGCAGCAGAATTGCGAAAAATTTGTTGCCTTCTCAACCATTTCTTGGCTTCAAACTCCCATACCTCGCGAACGGATTGACCTAACCCAAAAATTCCTGTTGCGTCTGAAAGTAGAAACTCGCCCGATTACAACGGTATGCGTGGTTTTTCCCTAGACCATTCTGGTTAAGCGTTAGGAGCAGCAGAATTGCGAAAAATTTTTTGCCTTCTCAACCATTTCTTGGCTTCAAACCACCATATCTCGCGAACGGATTGACCTAACCCAAAAATTCCTATTGCATCTGAAAGTAGCAACTCGTCCGACTACAACGGTATGTGTATTTTTTCCCTAGGCCATTCTGGTTAAGCGTTTGGAGCAGCAGAATTGCGAAAAATTTTTTGCCTTCTCAACCATTTCTTGGCTTCAGACTCCCATATCTCGCGAACGGATTGACCTAACCCAAAAGTTCCTATTGCATCTGAAAGTAGCAACTCGTCCGATTACAACGGTATGTGTATTTTTTCCCTAGGCCATTCTGGTTAAGCGTTTGGAGCAGCAGAATTGCGAAAAATTTTTTGCCTTCTCAACCATTTCTTGGCTTCAGACTCCCATATCTCGCGAACGGATTGACCTAACCCAAAAGTTCCTGTTGCGTCTGAAAGTAGAAACTCGCCCGATTACAACGGTATGTGTATTTTTTCCCTGGGCCATTCTGGTTAAACGTTTGGAGCAGCAGAATTGCGAAAAATTTTTTGCCTTCTCAACCATTTCTTGGCTTCAAACCACCATATCTCGCGAACGGATTGACCTAACCCAAAAATTCCTATTGCATCTGAAAGTAGAAACTCGCCCGATTACAACGGTATGTGTATTTTTTCCCTAGGCCATTCTGGTTAAACGTTTGGAGCAGCAGAATTGCGAAAAATTTTTTGCCTTCTCAACCATTTCTTGGCTTCAAACCACCATATCTCGCGAACGGATTGACCTAACCCAAAAATTCCTTATGCATCTGAAAGTAGAAACTCGCCCGATTACAACGGTATGTGTATTTTTTCCCTAGGCCATTCTGGTTAAGCGTTTGGAGCAGCAGAAGTGCGAAAAACTTGTTGTCTTCTCAACTATTTTTTAGATTCAAACTCCCATATCTCGCGAACGGATTGACCTAACCCAAAAATTCCTATTGCATCTGAAAGTAGAAACTCGCCCGATTACAACGGTACGTGTATTTTTTCCCTACTCCATTCTGGTTAAGCGTTTGGAGCAGCAGAATTGCGAAAAATTTTTTGCCTTCTCAACCATTTCTTGGCTTCAAACTCCCATATCTCGCGAACGGATTGACCTAACCCAAAAATTCCTGTTGCATCTGAAATTAGAAACTCGCCCGATTACAACGGTATGTGAATTTTTTCCCTAGGCCATTCTGGTTAAGCGTTTGGAGCAGCAGAATTGCGAAAAATTTGTTGCCTTCTCAACCATTTCTTGGCTTCAAACTCCCATATCTCGCGAACGGATTGACCTAACCCAAAAATTCCTGTTGCGTCTGAAAGTAGAAACTCGCCCGATTACAACGGTATGTGAATTTTTTCCCTAGGCCATTCTGGTTAAGCGTTTGGAGCAGCAGAATTGCGAAAAATTTGTTGCCTTCTCAACCATTTCTTGGCTTCAAACTCCCATATCTCGCGAACGGATTGACCTAACCCAAAAATTCCTGTTGCGTCTGAAAGTAGAAACTCGCCCGATTACAACGGTATGTGTATTTTTTCCCTAGGCCATTCTGGTTAAGCGTTTGGAGCAGCAGAAGTGCGAAAAATTTGTTGTCTTCTCAACTATTTTTTAGATTCAAACTCCCATATCTCGCGAACGGATTGACCTAAGCCAAAAATTCCTGTTGCATCTAAAAGTAGAAACTCGCCCGATTACAACGGTATGTGAATTTTTTCCCTAGGCCATTCTGGTTAAGCGTTTGGAGCAGCAGAATTGCGAAAAATTTGTTGCCTTCTCAACCATTTCTTGGCTTCAAACTCCCATATCTCGCGAACGGATTGACCTAACCCAAAAATTCCTGTTGCGTCTGAAAGTAGAAACTCGCCCGATTACAGCGGTACGTTTTTTTTTTCCCTAGGCCATTCTGGTTAAGCGTTTGGTGCAGCAGAATTGCGAAAAATATTTTGCCTTCTCAACCATTTCTTGGCTTCAAACCACCATATCGCGCGAACGGATTGACCTAATCCAAAAATTCCTATTGCATCTGAAAGTAGAAACTCCCCCGATTACAACGGTATGTGTATTTTTTCCCTAGGCCATTCTGGTTAAGCGTTTGGAGCAGCAGAATTGCGAAAAATATTTTGCCTTCTCAACCATTTCTTGGCTTCAAACCACCATATCTCGCGAACGGATTGACCTAATCCAAAAATTCCTATTGCATCTGAAAGTAGAAACTCCCCCGATTACAACGGTATGTGTATTTTTTCCCTAGGCCATTCTGGTTAAGCGTTTGGAGCAGCAGAATTGCGAAAAATATTTTGCCTTCTCAACCATTTCTTGGCTTCAAACCACCATATCTCGCGAACGGATTGACCTGACCCAAAAATTCCTATTGCATCTGAAAGTAGAAACTCGCCCGATTACAACGGTATGTGTATTTTTTCCCTAGGCCATTCTGGTTAAGCGTTTGGAGCAGCAGAATTGCGAAAAATTTGTTGTCTTCTCAACTATTTTTTAGCTTCAAACTCCCATATCTCGCGAACGGATTGACCTATCCCAAAAATTTCTGTTGCATCTGAAAGTAGAAACTCGCCCGATTACAACGGTATGTGAATTTTTTCCCTAGGCCATTCTGGTTAAGCGTTTGGAGCAGCAGAATTGCGAAAAATTTGTTGCCTTCTCAACCATTTCTTGGCTTCAAACTCCCATACCTCGCGAACGGATTGACCTAACCCAAAAATTCCTGTTGCGTCTGAAAGTAGAAACTCGCCCGATTACAACGGTATGCGTGGTTTTTCCCTAGACCATTCTGGTTAAGCGTTAGGAGCAGCAGAATTGCGAAAAATTTTTTGCCTTCTCAACCATTTCTTGGCTTCAAACCACCATATCTCGCGAACGGATTGACCTAACCCAAAAATTCCTATTGCATCTGAAAGTAGCAACTCGTCCGACTACAACGGTATGTGTATTTTTTCCCTAGGCCATTCTGGTTAAGCGTTTGGAGCAGCAGAATTGCGAAAAATTTTTTGCCTTCTCAACCATTTCTTGGCTTCAGACTCCCATATCTCGCGAACGGATTGACCTAACCCAAAAGTTCCTGTTGCGTCTGAAAGTAGAAACTCGCCCGATTACAACGGTATGTGTATTTTTTCCCTGGGCCATTCTGGTTAAACGTTTGGAGCAGCAGAATTGCGAAAAATTTTTTGCCTTCTCAACCATTTCTTGGCTTCAAACCACCATATCTCGCGAACGGATTGACCTAATCCAAAAATTCCTATTGCATCTGAAAGTAGAAACTCCCCCGATTACAACGGTATGTGTATTTTTTCCCTAGGCCATTCTGGTTAAGCGTTTGGAGCAGCAGAATTGCGAAAAATATTTTGCCTTCTCAACCATTTCTTGGCTTCAAACCACCATATCTCGCGAACGGATTGACCTAACCCAAAAATTCCTATTGCATCTGAAAGTAGCAACTCGTCCGACTACAACGGTATGTGTATTTTTTCCCTAGGCCATTCTGGTTAAGCGTTTGGAGCAGCAGAATTGCGAAAAATTTTTTGCCTTCTCAACCATTTCTTGGCTTCAGACTCCCATATCTCGCGAACGGATTGACCTAACCCAAAAGTTCCTATTGCATCTGAAAGTAGCAACTCGTCCGATTACAACGGTATGTGTATTTTTTCCCTAGGCCATTCTGGTTAAGCGTTTGGAGCAGCAGAATTGCGAAAAATTTTTTGCCTTCTCAACCATTTCTTGGCTTCAGACTCCCATATCTCGCGAACGGATTGACCTAACCCAAAAGTTCCTGTTGCGTCTGAAAGTAGAAACTCGCCCGATTACAACGGTATGTGTATTTTTTCCCTGGGCCATTCTGGTTAAACGTTTGGAGCAGCAGAATTGCGAAAAATTTTTTGCCTTCTCAACCATTTCTTGGCTTCAAACCACCATATCTCGCGAACGGATTGACCTAACCCAAAAATTCCTATTGCATCTGAAAGTAGAAACTCGCCCGATTACAACGGTATGTGTATTTTTTCCCTAGGCCATTCTGGTTAAACGTTTGGAGCAGCAGAATTGCGAAAAATTTTTTGCCTTCTCAACCATTTCTTGGCTTCAAACCACCATATCTCGCGAACGGATTGACCTAACCCAAAAATTCCTTATGCATCTGAAAGTAGAAACTCGCCCGATTACAACGGTATGTGTATTTTTTCCCTAGGCCATTCTGGTTAAGCGTTTGGAGCAGCAGAAGTGCGAAAAACTTGTTGTCTTCTCAACTATTTTTTAGATTCAAACTCCCATATCTCGCGAACGGATTGACCTAACCCAAAAATTCCTATTGCATCTGAAAGTAGAAACTCGCCCGATTACAACGGTACGTGTATTTTTTCCCTACTCCATTCTGGTTAAGCGTTTGGAGCAGCAGAATTGCGAAAAATTTTTTGCCTTCTCAACCATTTCTTGGCTTCAAACTCCCATATCTCGCGAACGGATTGACCTAACCCAAAAATTCCTGTTGCATCTGAAATTAGAAACTCGCCCGATTACAACGGTATGTGAATTTTTTCCCTAGGCCATTCTGGTTAAGCGTTTGGAGCAGCAGAATTGCGAAAAATTTGTTGCCTTCTCAACCATTTCTTGGCTTCAAACTCCCATATCTCGCGAACGGATTGACCTAACCCAAAAATTCCTGTTGCGTCTGAAAGTAGAAACTCGCCCGATTACAACGGTATGTGAATTTTTTCCCTAGGCCATTCTGGTTAAGCGTTTGGAGCAGCAGAATTGCGAAAAATTTGTTGCCTTCTCAACCATTTCTTGGCTTCAAACTCCCATATCTCGCGAACGGATTGACCTAACCCAAAAATTCCTGTTGCGTCTGAAAGTAGAAACTCGCCCGATTACAACGGTATGTGTATTTTTTCCCTAGGCCATTCTGGTTAAGCGTTTGGAGCAGCAGAAGTGCGAAAAATTTGTTGTCTTCTCAACTATTTTTTAGATTCAAACTCCCATATCTCGCGAACGGATTGACCTAAGCCAAAAATTCCTGTTGCATCTAAAAGTAGAAACTCGCCCGATTACAACGGTATGTGAATTTTTTCCCTAGGCCATTCTGGTTAAGCGTTTGGAGCAGCAGAATTGCGAAAAATTTGTTGCCTTCTCAACCATTTCTTGGCTTCAAACTCCCATATCTCGCGAACGGATTGACCTAACCCAAAAATTCCTGTTGCGTCTGAAAGTAGAAACTCGCCCGATTACAGCGGTACGTTTTTTTTTTCCCTAGGCCATTCTGGTTAAGCGTTTGGTGCAGCAGAATTGCGAAAAATATTTTGCCTTCTCAACCATTTCTTGGCTTCAAACCACCATATCGCGCGAACGGATTGACCTAATCCAAAAATTCCTATTGCATCTGAAAGTAGAAACTCCCCCGATTACAACGGTATGTGTATTTTTTCCCTAGGCCATTCTGGTTAAGCGTTTGGAGCAGCAGAATTGCGAAAAATATTTTGCCTTCTCAACCATTTCTTGGCTTCAAACCACCATATCTCGCGAACGGATTGACCTAATCCAAAAATTCCTATTGCATCTGAAAGTAGAAACTCCCCCGATTACAACGGTATGTGTATTTTTTCCCTAGGCCATTCTGGTTAAGCGTTTGGAGCAGCAGAATTGCGAAAAATATTTTGCCTTCTCAACCATTTCTTGGCTTCAAACCACCATATCTCGCGAACGGATTGACCTGACCCAAAAATTCCTATTGCATCTGAAAGTAGAAACTCGCCCGATTACAACGGTATGTGTATTTTTTCCCTAGGCCATTCTGGTTAAGCGTTTGGAGCAGCAGAATTGCGAAAAATTTGTTGTCTTCTCAACTATTTTTTAGCTTCAAACTCCCATATCTCGCGAACGGATTGACCTATCCCAAAAATTTCTGTTGCATCTGAAAGTAGAAACTCGCCCGATTACAACGGTATGTGAATTTTTTCCCTAGGCCATTCTGGTTAAGCGTTTGGAGCAGCAGAATTGCGAAAAATTTGTTGCCTTCTCAACCATTTCTTGGCTTCAAACTCCCATACCTCGCGAACGGATTGACCTAACCCAAAAATTCCTGTTGCGTCTGAAAGTAGAAACTCGCCCGATTACAACGGTATGCGTGGTTTTTCCCTAGACCATTCTGGTTAAGCGTTAGGAGCAGCAGAATTGCGAAAAATTTTTTGCCTTCTCAACCATTTCTTGGCTTCAAACCACCATATCTCGCGAACGGATTGACCTAACCCAAAAATTCCTATTGCATCTGAAAGTAGCAACTCGTCCGACTACAACGGTATGTGTATTTTTTCCCTAGGCCATTCTGGTTAAGCGTTTGGAGCAGCAGAATTGCGAAAAAT
This sequence comes from Ptiloglossa arizonensis, assembly GCF_051014685.1. Lineage (NCBI taxonomy): Eukaryota > Metazoa > Arthropoda > Insecta > Hymenoptera > Colletidae > Ptiloglossa > Ptiloglossa arizonensis. The sequence goes on from NW_027478473.1 coordinate 226,057, forward strand.
TTTTTGCCTTCTCAACCATTTCTTGGCTTCAGACTCCCATATCTCGCGAACGGATTGACCTAACCCAAAAGTTCCTATTGCATCTGAAAGTAGCAACTCGTCCGATTACAACGGTATGTGTATTTTTTCCCTAGGCCATTCTGGTTAAGCGTTTGGAGCAGCAGAATTGCGAAAAATTTTTTGCCTTCTCAACCATTTCTTGGCTTCAGACTCCCATATCTCGCGAACGGATTGACCTAACCCAAGAGTTCCTGTTGCGTCTGAAAGTAGAAACTCGCCCGATTACAACGGTATGTGTATTTTTTCCCTGGGCCATTCTGGTTAAACGTTTGGAGCAGCAGAATTGCGAAAAATTTTTTGCCTTCTCAACCATTTCTTGGCTTCAAACCACCATATCTCGCGAACGGATTGACCTAACCCAAAAATTCCTATTGCATCTGAAAGTAGAAACTCGCCCGATTACAACGGTATGTGTATTTTTTCCCTAGGCCATTCTGGTTAAACGTTTGGAGCAGCAGAATTGCGAAAAATTTTTTGCCTTCTCAACCATTTCTTGGCTTCAAACCACCATATCTCGCGAACGGATTGACCTAACCCAAAAATTCCTTATGCATCTGAAAGTAGAAACTCGCCCGATTACAACGGTATGTGTATTTTTTCCCTAGGCCATTCTGGTTAAGCGTTTGGAGCAGCAGAATTGCGAAAAATATTTTGCCTTCTCAACCATTTCTTGGCTTCAAACCACCATATCTCGCGAACGGATTGACCTAATCCAAAAATTCCTATTGCATCTGAAAGTAGAAACTCCCCCGATTACAACGGTATGTGTATTTTTTCCCTAGGCCATTCTGGTTAAGCGTTTGGAGCAGCAGAATTGCGAAAAATATTTTGCCTTCTCAACCATTTCTTGGCTTCAAACCACCATATCTCGCGAACGGATTGACCTAATCCAAAAATTCCTATTGCATCTGAAAGTAGAAACTCCCCCGATTACAACGGTATGTGTATTTTTTCCCTAGGCCATTCTGGTTAAGCGTTTGGAGCAGCAGAATTGCGAAAAATATTTTGCCTTCTCAACCATTTCTTGGCTTCAAACCACCATATCTCGCGAACGGATTTCCCTGACCCAAAAATTGCTATTGCATCTGAAAGTAGAAACTCGCCCGATTACAACGGTATGTGTATTTTCTCCCTAGGCCATTCTGGTTAAGCGTTTGGAGCAGCAGAAGTGCGAAAACTTGTTGTCTTCTCAACTATTTTTTAGCTTCAAACTCCCATACCTGGCGAACGGATTGACCTATCCCAAAAATTCCTGTTGCATCTGAAAGTAGAAACTCGCCCGATTACAACGGTATGTGAATTTTTTCCCTAGGCCATTCTGGTTAAGCGTTTGGAGCAGCAGAATTGCGAAAAATTTGTTGCCTTCTCAACCATTTCTTGGCTTCAAACTCCCATATCTCGCGAACGGATTGACCTAACCCAAAAATTCCTGTTGCATCTGAAAGTAGAAACTCGCCCGATTACAACGGTATGTGTATTTTTTCACTGGGCCATTCTGGTTAAACGTTTGGAGAAGCAGAATTGCGAAAAATATTTTGCCTTCACAACCATTTCTTGGCCTCAAACCACCATATCTCGCGAACGGATTGGCCTAACCCAAAAATTCCTATTGCATCTGAAAGTAGAAACTCGCCCGATTACAACGGTATGTGTATTTTTTCCCTAGGCCATTCTGGTTAAGCGTTTGGAGCAGCAGAAGTGCGAAAAATTTGTTGTCTTCTCAACTATTTTTTAGATTCAAACTCCCATATCTCGCGAACGGATTGACCTAACCCAAAAATTCCTATTGCATCTGAAAGTAGAAACTCGCCCGATTACAGCGGTACGTGTATTTTTTCCCTAGGCCATTCTGGTTAAGCGTTTGGAGCAGCAGAAGGGCGAAAAATTTGTTGTCTTCTCAACTATTTTTTAGCTTCAAACTCCCATATCTCGCGAACGGATTGACCTATCCCAAAAATTCCTGTTGCATCTGAAAGTAGAAACTCGCCCGATTACAACGGTATGTGAATTTTTTCCCTAGGCCATTCTGGTTAAGCGTTTGGAGCAGCAGAATTGCGAAAAATTTGTTGCCTTCTCAACCATTTCTTGGCTTCAAACTCCCATATCTCGCGAACGGATTGACCTAACCCAAAAATTCCTGTTGCGTCTGAAAGTAGAAACTCGCCCGATTACAACGGTATGTGAATTTTTTCCCTAGGCCATTCTGGTTAAGCGTTTGGAGCAGCAGAATTGCGAAAAATTTGTTGCCTTCTCAACCATTCCTTGGCTTCAAACTCCCATATCTCGCGAACGGATTGACCTAACCCAAAAATTCCTGTTGCGTCTGAAAGTAGAAACTCGCCCGATTACAACGGTATGTGTATTTTTTCCCTAAGCCATTCTGGTTAAGCGTTTGGAGCAGCAGAAGTGCGAAAAATTTGTTGTCTTCTCAACTATTTTTTAGATTCAAACTCCCATATCTCGCGAACGGATTGACCTAAGCCAAAAATTCCTGTTGCATCTAAAAGTAGAAACTCGCCCGATTACAACGGTATGTGAATTTTTTCCCTAGGCCATTCTGGTTAAGCGTTTGGAGCAGCAGAATTGCGAAAAATTTGTTGCCTTCTCAACCATTTCTTGGCTTCAAACTCCCATATCTCGCGAACGGATTGACCTAACCCAAAAATTCCTGTTGCGTCTGAAAGTAGAAACTCGCCCGATTACAACGGTATGCGTGGTTTTTCCCTAGACCATTCTGGTTAAGCGTTAGAAGCAGCAGAATTGCGAAAAATTTTTTGCCTTCTCAACCATTTCTTGGATTCAAACTCCCATATCTCGCGAACGGATTGACCTAACCCAAAAATTCCTGTTGCATCTGATATTAGAAACTCGCCCGATTACAACGGTATGTGTATTTTTTCCCTAGGCCATTCTGGTTAAGCGTTAGGAGCAGCAGAATTGCGAAAAATTATTTGCCTTCTCAACCATTTCTTGGCTTCAAACCACCATATCTCGCGAACGGATTGACCTAACCCAAAAATTCCTATTGCATCTGAAAGTAGAAACTCGCTCGATAACAACGGTATGTGTATTTTTTCCCTAGGCCATTCTGGTTAAGCGTTTGGAGCAGCAGAAGTGCGAAAAATTTGTTGTCTTCTCAACTATTTTTTTGCTTCAAACTCCCATATCTCGCGAACGGATTGACCTAAGCCAAAAATTCCTGTTGCGTCTGAAAGTAGAGACTCGCCCGATTACAACGGTATGTGAATTTTTTCCCTAGGCCATTCTGGTTAAGCGTTTCGAGCAGCAGAATTGCGAAAAATTTTTTGCCTTCTCAACCATTTCTTGGCTTCAGACTCCCATATCTCGCGAACGGATTGACATAACCCAAAAGTTCCTGTTGCGTCTGAAAGTAGAAACTCGCCCGATTACAACGGTATGCGAGGTTTTTCCCTAGACCATTCTAGTTAAGCGTTCGGAGCAGCAGAAGTGCGAAAAATTTGTTGTCTTCTCAACTATTTTTTAGATTCAAGCTCCCATATCTCGCGAACGGATTGACCTAAGCCAAAAATTCCTGTTGCGTCTGAAAGTAGTGACTCGCCCGATTACAACGGTATGTGAATTTTTTCCCTAGGCCATTCTGGTTAAGCGTTTCGAGCAGCAGAATTGCGAAAAATTTTTTGCCTTCTCAACCATTTCTTGGCTTCAGACTCCCATATCTCGCGAACGGATTGACATAACCCAAAAGTTCCTGTTGCGTCTGAAAGTAGAAACTCGCCCGATTACAACGGTATGTGTATTTTTTCCCTAGTCCATTCTGGTTAGGCGTTAGGAGCAGCAGAATTGCGAAAAATTTTTTGCCTTCTCAACCATTTCTTGGTTTCAAACTCCCATATCTCGCGAACGGATTGACCTAACCCAAAAATTCCTATTGCATCTAAAAGTAGAAACTCGCCCGATTACAACGGTATGTGTATTTTTTCCCTAGGCCATTCTGGTTAAATGTTTGGAGCAGCAGAATTGCGAAAAATTTTTTGCCTTCTCAACCATTTCTTGGATTCAAACCACCATATCTCGCGAACGGATTGACCTAACCCAAAAATTCCTATTGCATCTGAAAGTAGAAACTCGCCCGATTACAACGGTATGTGCATTTTTTCCCTAGGCCATTCTGGTTAAGCGTTTGGAGCAGCAGAATTGCGAAAAATTTTTTGCCTTCTCAACCATTTCTTGGCTTCAAACTCCCATATCTCGCGAACGGATTGACCTAACCCAAAAATTCCTATTGCATCTGAAAGTAGCAACTCGCCCGATTACAACGGTATGTGTATTTTTTCCCTAGACCATTCTGGATAAGCGTTCGGAGCAGCAGAAGTGCGAAAAATTTGTTGTCTTCTCAACTATTTTTTAGATTCAAACTCCCATATCTCGCGAACGGATTGACCTAAGCCAAAAATTCCTGTTGCGTCTGAAAGTAGAGACTCGCCCGATTACAACGGTATGTGAATTTTTTCCCTAGGCCATTCTGGTTAAGCGTTTCGAGCAGCAGAATTGCGAAAAATTTTTTGCCTTCTCAACCATTTCTTGGCTTCAAACTCCCATATCTCGCGAACGGATTGACCTAACCCAAAAATTCCTGTTGCGTCTGAAAGTAGAAACTCGCCCGATTACAACGGTATGCGTGGTTTTTCCCTAGACCATTCTGGTTAAGCGTTAGAAGCAGCAGAATTGCGAAAAATTTTTTGCCTTCTCAACCATTTCTTGGATTCAAACTCCCATATCTCGCGAACGGATTGACCTAACCCAAAAATTCCTGTTGCATCTGATATTAGAAACTCGCCCGATTACAACGGTATGTGTATTTTTTCCCTAGGCCATTCTGGTTAAGCGTTAGGAGCAGCAGAATTGCGAAAAATTATTTGCCTTCTCAACCATTTCTTGGCTTCAAACCACCATATCTCGCGAACGGATTGACCTAACCCAAAAATTCCTATTGCATCTGAAAGTAGAAACTCGCTCGATAACAACGGTATGTGTATTTTTTCCCTAGGCCATTCTGGTTAAGCGTTTGGAGCAGCAGAAGTGCGAAAAATTTGTTGTCTTCTCAACTATTTTTTTGCTTCAAACTCCCATATCTCGCGAACGGATTGACCTAAGCCAAAAATTCCTGTTGCGTCTGAAAGTAGAGACTCGCCCGATTACAACGGTATGTGAATTTTTTCCCTAGGCCATTCTGGTTAAGCGTTTCGAGCAGCAGAATTGCGAAAAATTTTTTGCCTTCTCAACCATTTCTTGGCTTCAGACTCCCATATCTCGCGAACGGATTGACATAACCCAAAAGTTCCTGTTGCGTCTGAAAGTAGAAACTCGCCCGATTACAACGGTATGCGAGGTTTTTCCCTAGACCATTCTAGTTAAGCGTTCGGAGCAGCAGAAGTGCGAAAAATTTGTTGTCTTCTCAACTATTTTTTAGATTCAAGCTCCCATATCTCGCGAACGGATTGACCTAAGCCAAAAATTCCTGTTGCGTCTGAAAGTAGTGACTCGCCCGATTACAACGGTATGTGAATTTTTTCCCTAGGCCATTCTGGTTAAGCGTTTCGAGCAGCAGAATTGCGAAAAATTTTTTGCCTTCTCAACCATTTCTTGGCTTCAGACTCCCATATCTCGCGAACGGATTGACATAACCCAAAAGTTCCTGTTGCGTCTGAAAGTAGAAACTCGCCCGATTACAACGGTATGTGTATTTTTTCCCTAGTCCATTCTGGTTAGGCGTTAGGAGCAGCAGAATTGCGAAAAATTTTTTGCCTTCTCAACCATTTCTTGGTTTCAAACTCCCATATCTCGCGAACGGATTGACCTAACCCAAAAATTCCTATTGCATCTAAAAGTAGAAACTCGCCCGATTACAACGGTATGTGTATTTTTTCCCTAGGCCATTCTGGTTAAACGTTTGGAGCAGCAGAATTGCGAAAAATTTTTTGCCTTCTCAACCATTTCTTGGATTCAAACCACCATATCTCGCGAACGGATTGACCTAACCCAAAAATTCCTATTGCATCTGAAAGTAGAAACTCGCCCGATTACAACGGTATGTGTATTTTTTCCCTACGCCATTCTGGTTAAGCGTTTGGAGCAGCAGAAGTGCGAAAAATTTGTTGTCTTCTCAACTATTTTTTTGCTTCAAACTCCCATATCTCGCGAACGGATTGACCTAACCCAAATATTCCTGTTGCATCTGAAAGTAGAAACTCGCCCGATTACAACGGTATGTGCATTTTTTCCCTAGGCCATTCTGGTTAAGCGTTTGGAGCAGCAGAATTGCGAAAAATTTTTTGCCTTCTCAACCATTTCTTGGTTTCAAACTCCCATATCTCGCGAACGGATTGACCTAACCCAAAAATTCCTATTGCATCTGAAAGTAGCAACTCGCCCGATTACAACGGTATGTGTATTTTTTCCCTAGGCCATTCTGGTTAAGCGTTTGGAGCAGCAGAATTGCGAAAAATTTTTTGCCTTCTCAACCATTTCTTGGCTTCAGACTCCCATATCTCGCGAACGGATTGACCTAACCCAAAAGTTCCTGTTGCGTCTGAAAGTAGAAACTCGCCCGATTACAACGGTATGTGTATTTTTTCCCTAGGCCATTCTGGTTAAACGTTTGGAGCAGCAGAATTGCGAAAAATTTTTTGCCTTCTCAACCATTTCTTGGCTTCAAACCACCATATCTCGCGAACGGATTGACCTAACCCAAAAATTCCTATTGCATCTGAAAGTAGAAACTCGCCCGATTACAACGGTATGTGTATTTTTTCCCTAGGCCATTCTGGTTAAACGTTTGGAGCAGCAGAATTGCGAAAAATTTTTTGCCTTCTCAACCATTTCTTGGCTTCAAACCACCATATCTCGCGAACGGATTGACCTAATCCAAAAATTCCTATTGCATCTGAAAGTAGAAACTCCCCCGATTACAACGGTATGAGTATTTTTTCCCTAGGCCATTCTGGTTAAGCGTTTGGAGCAGCAGAATTGCGAAAAATATTTTGCCTTCTCAACCATTTCTTGGCTTCAAACCACCATATCTCGCGAACGGATTGACCTGACCCAAAAATTCCTATTGCATCTGAAAGTAGAAACTCGCCCGATTACAACGGTATGTGTATTTTTTCCCTAGGCCATTCTGGTTAAGCGTTTGGAGCAGCAGAAGTGCGAAAAATTTGTTGTCTTCTCAACTATTTTTTAGCTTCAAACTCCCATACCTGGCGAACGGATTGACCTATCCCAAAAATTCCTGTTGCATCTGAAAGTAGAAACTCGCCCGATTACAACGGTATGTGTATTTTTTCACTGGGCCATTCTGGTTAAACGTTTGGAGAAGCAGAATTGCGAAAAATATTTTGCCTTCTCAACCATTTCTTGGCCTCAAACCACCATATCTCGCGAACGGATTGACCTAACCCAAAAATTCCTATTGCATCTGAAAGTAGAAACTCGCCCGTTTACAACGGTATGTGTATTTTTTCACTGGGCCATTCTGGTTAAACGTTTGGAGAAGCAGAATTGCGAAAAATATTTTGCCTTCTCAACCATTTCTTGGCCTCAAACCACCATATCTCGCGAACGGATTGACCTAACCCAAAAATTCCTATTGCATCTGAAAGTAGAAACTCGCCCGATTACAACGGTATGTGTTTTTTTTCCCTAGGCCATTCTGGTTAAGCGTTTGGAGCAGCAGAATTGCGAAAAATTTTTTGCCTTCTCAACCATTTCTTGGCTTCAAACTCCCGTATCTCGCGAACGGATTGACCTAACCCAAAAATTCCTGTTGCGTCTGAAAGTAGAAACTCGCCCGATTACAACGGTATGCGTGGTTTTTTCCTAGACCATTCTGGTTAAGCGTTAGGAGCAGCAGAATTGCGAAAAATTTTTTGCCTTCTCAACCATTTCTTGGCTTCAAACTCCCATATCTCGCGAACGGATTGACCTAACCCAAAAATTCCTGTTGCATCTGAAAGTAGAAACTCGCCCGATTACAACGGTATGTGTATTTTTTCCCTAGGCCATTCTGGTTAAGCGTTTGGAGCAGCAGAAGGGCGAAAAATTTGTTGTCTTCGCAACTATTTTTTAGCTTCAAACTCCCATATCTCGCGAACGGATTGACCTATCCCAAAAATTTCTGTTGCATCTGAAAGTAGAAACTCGCCCGATTACAACGGTATTTGAATTTTTTCCCTAGGCCATTCTGGTTAAGCGTTTGGAGCAGCAGAATTGCGAAAAATTTGTTGCCTTCTCAACCATTTCTTGGCTTCAAACTCCCATACCTCGCGAACGGATTGACCTAACCCAAAAATTCCTGTTGCGTCTGAAAGTAGAAACTCGCCCGATTACAACGGTATGCGTGGTTTTTCCCTAGACCATTCTGGTTAAGCGTTAGGAGCAGCAGAATTGCGAAAAATTTTTTGCCTTCTCAACCATTTCTTGGCTTCAAACTCCCATATCTCGCGAACGGATTAACCTAACCCAAAAATTCCTGTTGCATCTGAAAGTAGAAACTCGCCCGATTACAACGGTATGTGTATTTTTTCCCTAGGCCATTCTGGTTAAGCGTTTGGAGCAGCAGAAGTGCGAAAATTTGTTGTCTTCTCAACTATTTTTTAGATTCAAACTCCCATATCTCGCGAACGGATTGACCTAAGCCAAAAATTCCTGTTGCATCTAAAAGTAGAAACTCGCCCGATTACAACGGTATGTGAATTTTTTCCCTAGGCCATTCTGGTTAAGCGTTTGGAGCAGCAGAATTGCGAAAAATTTGTTGCCTTCTCAACCATTTCTTGGCTTCAAACTCCCATATCTCGCGAACGGATTGACCTAACCCAAAAATTCCTGTTGCGTCTGAAAGTAGAAACTCGCCCGATTACAACGGTATGCGTGGTTTTTCCCTAGACCATTCTGGTTAAGCGTTAGAAGCAGCAGAATTGCGAAAAATTTTTTGCCTTCTCAACCATTTCTTGGCTTCAAACTCCCATATCTCGCGAACGGATTGACCTAACCCAAAAATTCCTGTTGCATCTGAAATTAGAAACTCGCCCGATTACAACGGTATGTGTATTTTTTCCCTAGGCCATTCTGGTTAAGCGTTAGGAGCAGCAGAATTGCGAAAAATTTTTTGCCTTCTCAACCATTTCTTGGCTTCAAACCACCATATCTCGCGAACGGATTGACCTAACCCAAAAATTCCTTATGCATCTGAAAGTAGAAACTCGCCCGATTACAACGGTATGTGTATTTTTTCCCTAGGCCATTCTGGTTAAGCGTTTGGAGCAGCAGAATTGCGAAAAATATTTTGCCTTCTCAACCATTTCTTGGCTTCAAACCACCATACCTCGCGAACGGATTGACCTAACCCAAAAGTTCCTGTTGCGTCTGAAAGTAGAAACTCGCCCGATTACAACGGTATGTGTATTTTTTCCCTAGGCCATTCTGGTTAAACGTTTGGAGCAGCAGAATTGCGAAAAATTTTTTGCCTTCTCAACCATTTCTTGGCTTCAAACCACCATATCTCGCGAACGGATTGACCTAACCCAAAAATTCCTATTGCATCTGAAAGTAGAAACTCGCCCGATTACAACGGTATGTGTATTTTTTCCCTAGGCCATTCTGGTTAAACGTTTGGAGCAGCAGAATTGCGAAAAATTTTTTGCCTTCTCAACCATTTCTTGGCTTCAAACCACCATATCTCGCGAACGGATTGACCTAATCCAAAAATTCCTATTGCATCTGAAAGTAGAAACTCCCCCGATTACAACGGTATGTGTATTTTTTCCCTAGGCCATTCTGGTTAAGCGTTTGGAGCAGCAGAATTGCGAAAAATATTTTGCCTTCTCAACCATTTCTTGGCTTCAAACCACCATATCTCGCGAACGGATTGACCTGACCCAAAAATTCCTATTGCATCTGAAAGTAGAAACTCGCCCGATTACAACGGTATGTGTATTTTTTCCCTAGGCCATTCTGGTTAAGCGTTTGGAGCAGCAGAAGTGCGAAAAATTTGTTGTCTTCTCAACTATTTTTTAGCTTCAAACTCCCATACCTGGCGAACGGATTGACCTATCCCAAAAATTCCTGTTGCATCTGAAAGTAGAAACTCGCCCGATTACAACGGTATGTGTATTTTTTCACTGGGCCATTCTGGTTAAACGTTTGGAGAAGCAGAATTGCGAAAAATATTTTGCCTTCTCAACCATTTCTTGGCCTCAAACCACCATATCTCGCGAACGGATTGACCTAACCCAAAAATTCCTATTGCATCTGAAAGTAGAAACTCGCCCGATTACAACGGTATGTGTATTTTTTCACTGGGCCATTCTGGTTAAACGTTTGGAGAAGCAGAATTGCGAAAAATATTTTGCCTTCTCAACCATTTCTTGGCCTCAAACCACCATATCTCGCGAACGGATTGACCTAACCCAAAAATTCCTATTGCATCTGAAAGTAGAAACTCGCCCGATTACAACGGTATGTGTTTTTTTTCCCTAGGCCATTCTGGTTAAGCGTTTGGAGCAGCAGAATTGCGAAAAATTTTTTGCCTTCTCAACCATTTCTTGGCTTCAAACTCCCGTATCTCGCGAACGGATTGACCTAACCCAAAAATTCCTGTTGCGTCTGAAAGTAGAAACTCGCCCGATTACAACGGTATGCGTGGTTTTTCCCTAGACCATTCTGGTTAAGCGTTAGGAGCAGCAGAATTGCGAAAAATTTTTTGCCTTCTCAACCATTTCTTGGCTTCAAACTCCCATATCTCGCGAACGGATTGACCTAACCCAAAAATTCCTGTTGCATCTGAAAGTAGAAACTCGCCCGATTACAACGGTATGTGTATTTTTTCCCTAGGCCATTCTGGTTAAGCGTTTGGAGCAGCAGAAGGGCGAAAAATTTGTTGTCTTCGCAACTATTTTTTAGCTTCAAACTCCCATACCTCGCGAACGGATTGACCTAACCCAAAAATTCCTGTTGCGTCTGAAAGTAGAAACTCGCCCGATTACAACGGTATGCGTGGTTTTTCCCTAGACCATTCTGGTTAAGCGTTAGGAGCAGCAGAATTGCGAAAAATTTTTTGCCTTCTCAACCATTTCTTGGCTTCAAACTCCCATATCTCGCGAACGGATTAACCTAACCCAAAAATTCCTGTTGCATCTGAAAGTAGAAACTCGCCCGATTACAACGGTATGTGTATTTTTTCCCTAGGCCATTCTGGTTAAGCGTTTGGAGCAGCAGAAGTGCGAAAATTTGTTGTCTTCTCAACTATTTTTTAGATTCAAACTCCCATATCTCGCGAACGGATTGACCTAAGCCAAAAATTCCTGTTGCATCTAAAAGTAGAAACTCGCCCGATTACAACGGTATGTGAATTTTTTCCCTAGGCCATTCTGGTTAAGCGTTTGGAGCAGCAGAATTGCGAAAAATTTGTTGCCTTCTCAACCATTTCTTGGCTTCAAACTCCCATATCTCGCGAACGGATTGACCTAACCCAAAAATTCCTGTTGCGTCTGAAAGTAGAAACTCGCCCGATTACAACGGTATGCGTGGTTTTTCACTGGGCCATTCTGGTTAAACGTTTGGAGAAGCAGAATTGCGAAAAATATTTTGCCTTCTCAACCATTTCTTGCCCTCAAACCACCATATCTCGCGAACGGATTGACCTAACCCAAAAATTCCTATTGCATCTGAAAGTAGAAACTCGCCCGATTACAACGGTATGTGTTTTTTTTCCCTAGGCCATTCTGGTTAAGCGTTTGGAGCAGCAGAATTGCGAAAAATTTTTTGCCTTCTCAACCATTTCTTGGCTTCAAACTCCCGTATCTCGCGAACGGATTGACCTAACCCAAAAATTCCTGTTGCGTCTGAAAGTAGAAACTCGCCCGATTACAACGGTATGCGTGGTTTTTCCCTAGACCATTCTGGTTAAGCGTTAGGAGCAGCAGAATTGCGAAAAATTTTTTGCCTTCTCAACCATTTCTTGGCTTCAAACTCCCATATCTCGCGAACGGATTGACCTAACCCAAAAATTCCTGTTGCATCTGAAAGTAGAAACTCGCCCGATTACAACGGTATGTGTATTTTTTCCCTAGGCCATTCTGGTTAAGCGTTTGGAGCAGCAGAAGGGCGAAAAATTTGTTGTCTTCGCAACTATTTTTTAGCTTCAAACTCCCATACCTCGCGAACGGATTGACCTAACCCAAAAATTCCTGTTGCGTCTGAAAGTAGAAACTCGCCCGATTACAACGGTATGCGTGGTTTTTCCCTAGACCATTCTGGTTAAGCGTTAGGAGCAGCAGAATTGCGAAAAATTTTTTGCCTTCTCAACCATTTCTTGGCTTCAAACTCCCATATCTCGCGAACGGATTAACCTAACCCAAAAATTCCTGTTGCATCTGAAAGTAGAAACTCGCCCGATTACAACGGTATGTGTATTTTTTCCCTAGGCCATTCTGGTTAAGCGTTTGGAGCAGCAGAAGTGCGAAAATTTGTTGTCTTCTCAACTATTTTTTAGATTCAAACTCCCATATCTCGCGAACGGATTGACCTAAGCCAAAAATTCCTGTTGCATCTAAAAGTAGAAACTCGCCCGATTACAACGGTATGTGAATTTTTTCCCTAGGCCATTCTGGTTAAGCGTTTGGAGCAGCAGAATTGCGAAAAATTTGTTGCCTTCTCAACCATTTCTTGGCTTCAAACTCCCATATCTCGCGAACGGATTGACCTAACCCAAAAATTCCTGTTGCGTCTGAAAGTAGAAACTCGCCCGATTACAACGGTATGCGTGGTTTTTCCCTAGACCATTCTGGTTAAGCGTTAGAAGCAGCAGAATTGCGAAAAATTTTTTGCCTTCTCAACCATTTCTTGGCTTCAAACTCCCATATCTCGCGAACGGATTGACCTAACCCAAAAATTCCTGTTGCATCTGAAATTAGAAACTCGCCCGATTACAACGGTATGTGTATTTTTTCCCTAGGCCATTCTGGTTAAGCGTTAGGAGCAGCAGAATTGCGAAAAATTTTTTGCCTTCTCAACCATTTCTTGGCTTCAAACCACCATATCTCGCGAACGGATTGACCTAACCCAAAAATTCCTTATGCATCTGAAAGTAGAAACTCGCCCGATTACAACGGTATGTGTATTTTTTCCCTAGGCCATTCTGGTTAAGCGTTTGGAGCAGCAGAATTGCGAAAAATATTTTGCCTTCTCAACCATTTCTTGGCTTCAAACCACCATACCTCGCGAACGGATTGACCTAATCCAAAAATTCCTATTGCATCTGAAAGTAGAAACTCCCCCGATTACAACGGTATGTGTATTTTTTCCCTAGGCCATTCTGGTTAAGCGTTTGGAGCAGCAGAGTTGCGAAAAATATTTTGCCTTCTCAACCATTTCTTGGCTTCAAACCACCATATCTCGCGAACGGATTGACCTGACCCAAAAATTCCTATTGCATCTGAAAGTAGAAACTCGCCCGATTACAACGGTATGTGTATTTTTTCCCTAGGCCATTCTGGTTAAGCGTTTGGAGCAGCAGAAGTGCGAAAAATTTGTTGTCTTCTCAACTATTTTTTAGATTCAAACTCCCATATCTCGCGAACGGATTGACATAAGCCAAAAATTCCTGCTGCATCTGAAAGTAGAAACTCGCCCGATTACAACGGTATGTGAATTTTTTCCCTAGGCCATTCTGGTTAAGCGTTTGGAGCAGCAGAATTGCGAAAAATTTGTTGCCTTCTCAATCATTTCTTGGCTTCAAACTCCCAGATCTCGCGAACGGATTGACCTAACCCAAAAATTCCTATTGCATCTGAAAGTAGAAACTCGCCCGTTTACAACGGTATGTGTATTTTTTCCCTAGGCCATTCTGGTTAAGCGTTTGGAGCAGCAGAAGTGCGAAAAATTTGTTGTCTTCTCAACTATTTTTTAGATTCAAACTCCCATATCTCGCGAACGGATTGACCTAAGCCAAAAATTCCTGTTGCATCTAAAAGTAGAAACTCGCCCGATTACAACGGTATGTGAATTTTTTCCCTAGACCATTCTGGTTAAGCGTTTGGAGCAGCAGAATTGCGAAAAATTTGTTGCCTTCTCAACCATTTCTTGGCTTCAAACTCCCATATCTCGCGAACGGATTGACCTAATCCAAAAATTCCTATTGCATCTGAAAGTAGAAACTCCCCCGATTACAACGGTATGTGTATTTTTTCCCTAGGCCATTCTGGTTAAGCGTTTGGAGCAGCAGAGTTGCGAAAAATATTTTGCCTTCTCAACCATTTCTTGGCTTCAAACCACCATATCTCGCGAACGGATTGACCTGACCCAAAAATTCCTATTGCATCTGAAAGTAGAAACTCGCCCGATTACAACGGTATGTGTATTTTTTCCCTAGGCCATTCTGGTTAAGCGTTTGGAGCAGCAGAAGAGCGAAAAATTTGTTGTCTTCTCAACTATTTTTTAGATTCAAACTCCCATATCTCGCGAACGGATTGACATAAGCCAAAAATTCCTGCTGCATCTGAAAGTTGAAACTCGCCCGATTACAACGGTATGTGAATTTTTTCCCTAGGCCATTCTGGTTAAGCGTTTGGAGCAGCAGAATTGCGAAAAATTTGTTGCCTTCTCAATCATTTCTTGGCTTCAAACTCCCAGATCTCGCGAACGGATTGACCTAACCCAAAAATTCCTGTTGCATCTGAAAGTAGAAACTCGCCCGATTACAACGGTATGCGTGGTTTTTCCCTAGACCATTCTGGTTAAGCGTGAGGGGCAGCAGAATTGCGAAAAATTTGTTGTCTTCTCAACTATTTTTTAGCTTCAAACTCCCATATCTCGCGAACGGATTGACCTATCCCAAAAATTCCTGTTGCATCTGAAAGTAGAAACTCGCCCGATTACAACGGTATGTGTACTTTTTCCCTGGGCCATTCTGGTTAAACGTTTGGAGCAGCAGAATTGCGAAAAATATTTTGCCTTCTCAACCATTTCTTGGCTTCAAACCACCATATCTCGCGAGCCGATTGACCTAACCCAAAAATTCCTATTGCATCTGAAAGTAGAAACTCGCCCGATTACAACGGTATGTGTATTTTTTCCCTAGGCCATTCTGGTTAAGCGTTTGGAGCAGCAGAAGTGCGAAAAATTTGTTGTCTTCTCAACTATTTTATAGCTTCAAACTCCCAGATCTCGCGAACGGATTGACCTAACCCAAAAATTCCTGTTGCATCTGAAAGTAGAAACTCGCCCGATTACAACGGTATGCGTGGTTTTTCCCTAGACCATTCTGGTTAAGCGTGAGGAGCAGCAGAACTGCGAAAAATTTGTTGTCTTCTCAACTATTTTTTAGCTTCAAACTCCCATATCTCGCGAACGGATTGACCTATCCCAAAAATTCCTGTTGCATCTGAAAGTAGAAACTCGCCCGATTACAACGGTATGTGTACTTTTTCCCTGGGCCATTCTGGTTAAACGTTTGGAGCAGCAGAATTGCGAAAAATATTTTGCCTTCTCAACCATTTCTTGGCTTCAAACCACCATATCTCGCGAACGGATTGACCTAACCCAAAAATTCCTGTTGCATCTGAAAGTAGAAACTCGCCCGATTACAACGGTATGTGTACTTTTTCCCTGGGCCATTCTGGTTAAACGTTTGGAGCAGCAGAATTGCGAAAAATATTTTGCCTTCTCAACCATTTCTTGGCTTCAGACTCCCATATCTCGCGAACGGATTGACCTAACCCAAAAGTTCCTGTTGCGTCTGAAAGTAGAAACTCGCCCGATTACAACGGTATGTGTATTTTTTCCCTAGGCCATTCTGGTTAAACGTTTGGAGCAGCAGAATTGCGAAAAATTTTTTGCCTTCTCAACCATTTCTTGGCTTCAAACCACCATATCTCGCGAACGGATTGACCTAACCCAAAAATTCCTATTGCATCTGAAAGTAGAAACTCGCCAGATTACAACGGTGTGTGTATTTTTTCCCTAGCCCATTCTGGTTAAGCGTTTGGAGCAGCAGAATTGCGAAAAATTTTTTGCCTTCTCAACTATTTTTTTGCTTCAAACTCCCATATCTCGCGAACGGATTGACCTAACCCAAATATTCCTATTGCATCTGAAAGTAGAAACTCGCCCGATTACAACGGTATGTGTATTTTTTCCCTAGGCCATTCTGGTTAAGCGTTTGGAGCAGCAGAATTGCGAAAAATTTTTTGCCTTCTCAACCATTTCTTGGCTTCAAACTCCCATATCTCGCGAACGGATTGACCTAACCCAAAAATTCCTATTGCATCTGAAAGTAGAAACTCGCCCGATTACAACGGTATGTGTATTTTTTCCCTAGGCCATTCTGGTTAAGCGTTTGGAGCAGCAGAATTGCGAAAAATTTTTTGCCTTCTCAACCATTTCTTGGCTTCAGACTTCCACATCTCGCGAACGGATTGACCTAACCCAAAAGTTCCTGTTGCGTCTGAAAGTAGAAACTCGCCCAATTACAACGGTATGTGTATTTTTTCCCTAGGCCATTCTGGTTAAGCGTTTGGAGCAGCAGAAGTGCGAAAAATTTGTTGTCTTCTCAACTATTTTTTAGATTCAAACTCCCATATCTCGCGAACGGATTGACATAAGCCAAAAATTCCTGCTGCATCTGAAAGTAGAAACTCGCCCGATTACAACGGTATGTGAATTTTTTCCCTAGGCCATTCTGGTTAAGCGTTTGGAGCAGCAGAATTGCGAAAAATTTGTTGCCTTCTCAATCATT
Source organism: Ptiloglossa arizonensis (assembly GCF_051014685.1). NCBI lineage: Eukaryota > Metazoa > Arthropoda > Insecta > Hymenoptera > Colletidae > Ptiloglossa > Ptiloglossa arizonensis. The sequence continues at coordinate 242,888 of NW_027478473.1, forward strand.
TCTTGGCTTCAAACTCCCAGATCTCGCGAACGGATTGACCTAACCCAAAAATTCCTATTGCATCTGAAAGTAGAAACTCGACCGTTTACAACGGTATGTGTATTTTTTCCCTAGGCCATTCTGGTTAAGCGTTTGGAGCAGCAGAATTGCGAAAAATGTTTTGCCTTCTCAACCATTTCTTGGCTTCAAACTCCCATATCTCGCGAACGGATTGACCTAACCTAAAAATTCCTATTGCATCTGAAAGTAGAAACTCGCCCGATTACAACGGTGTGTGTATTTTTTCCCTAGCCCATTCTGGTTAAGCGTTTGGAGCAGCAGAATTGCGAAAAATTTTTTGCCTTCCCAACCATTTCTTGGCTTCAAACTCCCATATCTCGCGAACGGATTGACCTAACCCAAAAATTCCTATTGCATCTGAAAGTAGAAACTCGCCCGATTACAGCGGTCCGTGTATTTTTTCCCTACTCCATTCTGGTTAAGCGTTTGGAGCAGCAGAATTGCGAAAAATATTTTGCCTTCTCAACCATTTCTTGGCTTCAAACCACCATATCTCGCGAGCCGATTGACCTAACCCAAAAATTCCTATTGCATCTGAAAGTAGAAACTCGCCCGATTACAACGGTATGTGTATTTTTTCCCTAGGCCATTCTGGTTAAGCGTTTGGAGCAGCAGAATTGCGAAAAATTTTTTGCCTTCTCAACCATTTCTTGGCTTCAGACTTCAATATCTCGCGAACGGATTGACCTAACCCAAAAGTTCCTGTTGCGTCTGAAAGTAGAAACTCGCCCAATTACAACGGTATGTGTATTTTTTCCCTAGGCCATTCTGGTTAAGCGTTTGGAGCAGCAGAAGTGCGAAAAATTTGTTGTCTTCTCAACTATTTTTTAGATTCAAACTCCCAGATCTCGCGAACGGATTGACCTAACCCAAAAATTCCTGTTGCATCTGAAAGTAGAAACTCGCCCGATTACAACGGTATGCGTGGTTTTTCCCTAGACCATTCTGGTTAAGCGTGAGGGGCAGCAGAATTGCGAAAAATTTGTTGTCTTCTCAACTATTTTTTAGCTTCAAACTCCCATATCTCGCGAACGGATTGACCTATCCCAAAAATTCCTGTTGCATCTGAAAGTAGAAACTCGCCCGATTACAACGGTATGTGTACTTTTTCCCTGGGCCATTCTGGTTAAACGTTTGGAGCAGCAGAATTGCGAAAAATATTTTGCCTTCTCAACCATTTCTTGGCTTCAAACCACCATATCTCGCGAACGGATTGACCTAACCCAAAAATTCCTATTGCATCTGAAAGTAGAAACTCGCCCGATTACAACGGTATGTGTATTTTTTCCCTAGGCCATTCTGGTTAAGCGTTTGGAGCAGCAGAAGTGCGAAAAATTTGTTGTCTTCTCAACTATTTTTTAGCTTCAAACTCCCATATCTCGCGAACGGATTGACCTAACCCAAAAATTCCTGTTGCATCAGAAAGTAGAAACTCGCCCGATTACAACGGTGTGTGTATTTTTTCCCTAGCCCATTCTGGTTAAGCGTTTGGAGCAGCAGAATTGCGAAAAATTTTTTGCCTTCCCAACCATTTCTTGGCTTCAAACTCCCATATCTCGCGAACGGATTGACCTAACCCAAAAATTCCTATTGCATCTGAAAGTAGAAACTCGCCCGATTACAGCGGTCCGTGTATTTTTTCCCTACTCCATTCTGGTTAAGCGTTTGGAGCAGCAGAATTGCGAAAAATATTTTGCCTTCTCAACCATTTCTTGGCTTCAAACCACCATATCTCGCGAGCCGATTGACCTAACCCAAAAATTCCTATTGCATCTGAAAGTAGAAACTCGCCCGATTACAACGGTATGTGTATTTTTTCCCTAGGCCATTCTGGTTAAGCGTTTGGAGCAGCAGAATTGCGAAAAATTTTTTGCCTTCTCAACCATTTCTTGGCTTCAGACTTCCATATCTCGCGAACGGATTGACCTAACCCAAAAGTTCCTGTTGCGTCTGAAAGTAGAAACTCGCCCGATTACAACGGTATGCGTGGTTTTTCCCTAGACCATTCTGGTTAAGCGTTAGAAGCAGCAGAATTGCGAAAAATTTGTTGCCTTCTCAACCATTTCTTGGCTTCAAACTCCCGTATCTCGCGAACGGATTGACCTAACCCAAAAATTCCTGTTGCGTCTGAAAGTAGAAACTCGCCCGATTACAACGGTATGCGTGGTTTTTCCCTAGACCATTCTGGTTAAGCGTTAGGAGCAGCAGAATTGCGAAAAATTTTTTGCCTTCTCAACCATTTCTTGGCTTCAAACTCCCATATCTCGCGAACGGATTGACCTAACCCAAAAATTCCTGTTGCATCTGAAAGTAGAAACTCGCCCGATTACAACGGTATGTGTATTTTTTCCCTAGGCCATTCTGGTTAAGCGTTTGGAGCAGCAGAAGGGCGAAAAATTTGTTGTCTTCTCAACTATTTTTTAGCTTCAAACTCCCATATCTCGCGAACGGATTGACCTATCCCAAAAATTTCTGTTGCATCTGAAAGTAGAAACTCGCCCGATTACAACGGTATGTGAATTTTTTCCCTAGGCCATTCTGGTTAAGCGTTTGGAGCAGCAGAATTGCGAAAAATTTGTTGCCTTCTCAACCATTTCTTGGCTTCAAACACCCATACCTAGCGAACGGATTGACCTAACCCAAAAATTCCTGTTGCGTCTGAAAGTAGAAACTCGCCCGATTACAACGGTATGCGTGGTTTTTCCCTAGACCATTCTGGTTATGCGTTAGAAGCAGCAGAATTGCGAAAAATTTTTTGCCTTCTCAACCATTTCTTGGCTTCAAACTCCCATATCTCGCGAACGGATTGACCTAACCCAAAAATTCCTGTTGCATCTGAAATTAGAAACTCGCCCGATTACAACGGTATGTGTATTTTTTCCCTAGTCCATTCTGGTTAAGCGTTAGGAGCAGCAGAATTGCGAAAAATTTTTTGCCTTCTCAACCATTTCTTGGCTTCAAACCACCATATCTCGCGAACGGATTGACCTAACCCAAAAATTCCTTATGCATCTGAAAGTAGAAACTCGCCCGATTACAACGGTATGTGTATTTTTTCCCTAGGCCATTCTGGTTAAGCGTTTGGAGCAGCAGAATTGCGAAAAATATTTTGCCTTCTCAACCATTTCTTGGCTTCAAACCACCATATCTCGCGAACGGATTGACCTAATCCAAAAATTCCTATTGCATCTGAAAGTAGAAACTCCCCCGATTACAACGGTATGTGTATTTTTTCCCTAGGCCATTCTGGTTAAGCGTTTGGAGAAGCAGAGTTGCGAAAAATATTTTGCCTTCTCAACCATTTCTTGGCTTCAAACCACCATATCTCGCGAACGGATTGACCTGACCCAAAAATTCCTATTGCATCTGAAAGTAGAAACTCGCCCGATTACAACGGTATGTGTATTTTTTCCCTAGGCCATTCTGGTTAAGCGTTTGGAGCAGCAGAAGTGCGAAAAATTTGTTGTCTTCTCAACTATTTTTTAGATTCAAACTCCCATATCTCGCGAACGGATTGACATAAGCCAAAAATTCCTGCTGCATCTGAAAGTAGAAACTCGCCCGATTACAACGGTATGTGAATTTTTTCCCTAGGCCATTCTGGTTAAGCGTTTGGAGCAGCAGAATTGCGAAAAATTTGTTGCCTTCTCAATCATTTCTTGGCTTCAAACTCCCAGATCTCGCGAACGGATTGACCTAACCCAAAAATTCCTATTGCATCTGAAAGTAGAAACTCGCCCGTTTACAACGGTATGTGTATTTTTTCCCTAGGCCATTCTGGTTAAGCGTTTGGAGCAGCAGAATTGCGAAAAATGTTTTGCCTTCTCAACCATTTCTTGGCTTCAAACTCCCATATCTCGCGAACGTATTGACCTAACCTAAAAATTCCTATTGCATCTGAAAGTAGAAACTCGCCCGATTACAACGGTATGTGTACTTTTTCCCTGGGCCATTCTGGTTAAACGTTTGGAGCAGCAGAATTGCGAAAAATATTTTGCCTTCTCAACCATTTCTTGGCTTCAAACCACCATATCTCGCGAGCCGATTGACCTAACCCAAAAATTCCTATTGCATCTGAAAGTAGAAACTCGCCCGATTACAACGGTATGTGTATTTTTTCCCTAGGCCATTCTGGTTAAGCGTTTGGAGCAGCAGAAGTGCGAAAAATTTGTTGTCTTCTCAACTATTTTATAGCTTCAAACTCCCAGATCTCGCGAACGGATTGACCTAACCCAAAAATTCCTGTTGCATCTGAAAGTAGAAACTCGCCCGAGTACAACGGTATGCGTGGTTTTTCCCTAGACCATTCTGGTTAAGCGTGAGGAGCAGCAGAACTGCGAAAAATTTGTTGTCTTCTCAACTATTTTTTAGCTTCAAACTCCCATATCTCGCGAACGGATTGACCTATCCCAAAAATTCCTGTTGCATCTGAAAGTAGAAACTCGCCCGATTACAACGGTATGTGTACTTTTTCCCTGGGCCATTCTGGTTAAACGTTTGGAGCAGCAGAATTGCGAAAAATATTTTGCCTTCTCAACCATTTCTTGGCTTCAAACCACCATATCTCGCGAACGGATTGACCTAACCCAAAAATTCCTATTGCATCTGAAAGTAGAAACTCGCCCGATTACAACGGTATGTGTATTTTTTCCCTAGGCCATTCTGGTTAAGCGTTTGGAGCAGCAGAATTGCGAAAAATTTTTTGCCTTCTCAACCATTTCTTGGCTTCAGACTCCCATATCTCGCGAACGGATTGACCTAACCCAAAAGTTCCTGTTGCGTCTGAAAGTAGAAACTCGCCCGATTACAACGGTATGTGTATTTTTTCCCTAGGCCATTCTGGTTAAACGTTTGGAGCAGCAGAATTGCGAAAAATTTTTTGCCTTCTCAACCATTTCTTGGCTTCAAACCACCATATCTCGCGAACGGATTGACCTAACCCAAAAATTCCTATTGCATCTGAAAGTAGAAACTCGCCCGATTACAACGGTGTGTGTATTTTTTCCCTAGCCCATTCTGGTTAAGCGTTTGGAGCAGCAGAATTGCGAAAAATTTTTTGCCTTCTCAACTATTTTTTTGCTTCAAACTCCCATATCTCGCGAACGGATTGACCTAACCCAAATATTCCTATTGCATCTGAAAGTAGAAACTCGCCCGATTACAACGGTATGTGTATTTTTTCCCTAGGCCATTCTGGTTAAGCGTTTGGAGCAGCAGAATTGCGAAAAATTTTTTGCCTTCTCAACCATTTCTTGGCTTCAAACTCCCATATCTCGCGAACGGATTGACCTAACCCAAAAATTCCTATTGCATCTGAAAGTAGAAACTCGCCCGATTACAACGGTATGTGTATTTTTTCCCTAGGCCATTCTGGTTAAGCGTTTGGAGCAGCAGAATTGCGAAAAATTTTTTGCCTTCTCAACCATTTCTTGGCTTCAGACTTCCACATCTCGCGAACGGATTGACCTAACCCAAAAGTTCCTGTTGCGTCTGAAAGTAGAAACTCGCCCAATTACAACGGTATGTGTATTTTTTCCCTAGGCCATTCTGGTTAAGCGTTTGGAGCAGCAGAAGTGCGAAAAATTTGTTGTCTTCTCAACTATTTTTTAGATTCAAACTCCCATATCTCGCGAACGGATTGACATAAGCCAAAAATTCCTGCTGCATCTGAAAGTAGAAACTCGCCCGATTACAACGGTATGTGAATTTTTTCCCTAGGCCATTCTGGTTAAGCGTTTGGAGCAGCAGAATTGCGAAAAATTTGTTGCCTTCTCAATCATTTCTTGGCTTCAAACTCCCAGATCTCGCGAACGGATTGACCTAACCCAAAAATTCCTATTGCATCTGAAAGTAGAAACTCGCCCGTTTACAACGGTATGTGTATTTTTTCCCTAGGCCATTCTGGTTAAGCGTTTGGAGCAGCAGAATTGCGAAAAATGTTTTGCCTTCTCAACCATTTCTTGGCTTCAAACTCCCATATCTCGCGAACGGATTGACCTAACCTAAAAATTCCTATTGCATCTGAAAGTAGAAACTCGCCCGATTACAACGGTGTGTGTATTTTTTCCCTAGCCCATTCTGGTTAAGCGTTTGGAGCAGCAGAATTGCGAAAAATTTTTTGCCTTCCCAACCATTTCTTGGCTTCAAACTCCCATATCTCGCGAACGGATTGACCTAACCCAAAAATTCCTATTGCATCTGAAAGTAGAAACTCGCCCGATTACAGCGGTCCGTGTATTTTTTCCCTACTCCATTCTGGTTAAGCGTTTGGAGCAGCAGAATTGCGAAAAATATTTTGCCTTCTCAACCATTTCTTGGCTTCAAACCACCATATCTCGCGAGCCGATTGACCTAACCCAAAAATTCCTATTGCATCTGAAAGTAGAAACTCGCCCGATTACAACGGTATGTGTATTTTTTCCCTAGGCCATTCTGGTTAAGCGTTTGGAGCAGCAGAATTGCGAAAAATTTTTTGCCTTCTCAACCATTTCTTGGCTTCAGACTTCCATATCTCGCGAACGGATTGACCTAACCCAAAAGTTCCTGTTGCGTCTGAAAGTAGAAACTCGCCCAATTACAACGGTATGTGTATTTTTTCCCTAGGCCATTCTGGTTAAGCGTTTGGAGCAGCAGAAGTGCGAAAAATTTGTTGTCTTCTCAACTATTTTTTAGATTCAAACTCCCAGATCTCGCGAACGGATTGACCTAACCCAAAAATTCCTGTTGCATCTGAAAGTAGAAACTCGCCCGATTACAACGGTATGCGTGGTTTTTCCCTAGACCATTCTGGTTAAGCGTGAGGGGCAGCAGAATTGCGAAAAATTTGTTGTCTTCTCAACTATTTTTTAGCTTCAAACTCCCATATCTCGCGAACGGATTGACCTATCCCAAAAATTCCTGTTGCATCTGAAAGTAGAAACTCGCCCGATTACAACGGTATGTGTACTTTTTCCCTGGGCCATTCTGGTTAAACGTTTGGAGCAGCAGAATTGCGAAAAATATTTTGCCTTCTCAACCATTTCTTGGCTTCAAACCACCATATCTCGCGAACGGATTGACCTAACCCAAAAATTCCTATTGCATCTGAAAGTAGAAACTCGCCCGATTACAACGGTATGTGTATTTTTTCCCTAGGCCATTCTGGTTAAGCGTTTGGAGCAGCAGAAGTGCGAAAAATTTGTTGTCTTCTCAACTATTTTTTAGCTTCAAACTCCCATATCTCGCGAACGGATTGACCTAACCCAAAAATTCCTGTTGCATCAGAAAGTAGAAACTCGCCCGATTACAACGGTGTGTGTATTTTTTCCCTAGCCCATTCTGGTTAAGCGTTTGGAGCAGCAGAATTGCGAAAAATTTTTTGCCTTCCCAACCATTTCTTGGCTTCAAACTCCCATATCTCGCGAACGGATTGACCTAACCCAAAAATTCCTATTGCATCTGAAAGTAGAAACTCGCCCGATTACAGCGGTCCGTGTATTTTTTCCCTACTCCATTCTGGTTAAGCGTTTGGAGCAGCAGAATTGCGAAAAATATTTTGCCTTCTCAACCATTTCTTGGCTTCAAACCACCATATCTCGCGAGCCGATTGACCTAACCCAAAAATTCCTATTGCATCTGAAAGTAGAAACTCGCCCGATTACAACGGTATGTGTATTTTTTCCCTAGGCCATTCTGGTTAAGCGTTTGGAGCAGCAGAATTGCGAAAAATTTTTTGCCTTCTCAACCATTTCTTGGCTTCAGACTTCCATATCTCGCGAACGGATTGACCTAACCCAAAAGTTCCTGTTGCGTCTGAAAGTAGAAACTCGCCCGATTACAACGGTATGCGTGGTTTTTCCCTAGACCATTCTGGTTAAGCGTTAGAAGCAGCAGAATTGCGAAAAATTTGTTGCCTTCTCAACCATTTCTTGGCTTCAAACTCCCGTATCTCGCGAACGGATTGACCTAACCCAAAAATTCCTGTTGCGTCTGAAAGTAGAAACTCGCCCGATTACAACGGTATGCGTGGTTTTTCCCTAGACCATTCTGGTTAAGCGTTAGGAGCAGCAGAATTGCGAAAAATTTTTTGCCTTCTCAACCATTTCTTGGCTTCAAACTCCCATATCTCGCGAACGGATTGACCTATCCCAAAAATTTCTGTTGCATCTGAAAGTAGAAACTCGCCCGATTACAACGGTATGTGAATTTTTTCCCTAGGCCATTCTGGTTAAGCGTTTGGAGCAGCAGAATTGCGAAAAATTTGTTGCCTTCTCAACCATTTCTTGGCTTCAAACACCCATACCTAGCGAACGGATTGACCTAACCCAAAAATTCCTGTTGCGTCTGAAAGTAGAAACTCGCCCGATTACAACGGTATGCGTGGTTTTTCCCTAGACCATTCTGGTTATGCGTTAGAAGCAGCAGAATTGCGAAAAATTTTTTGCCTTCTCAACCATTTCTTGGCTTCAAACTCCCATATCTCGCGAACGGATTGACCTAACCCAAAAATTCCTGTTGCATCTGAAATTAGAAACTCGCCCGATTACAACGGTATGTGTATTTTTTCCCTAGTCCATTCTGGTTAAGCGTTAGGAGCAGCAGAATTTTGAAAAATTTTTTGCCTTCTCAACCATTTCTTGGCTTCAAACCACCATATCTCGCGAACGGATTGACCTAACCCAAAAATTCCTTATGCATCTGAAAGTAGAAACTCGCCCGATTACAACGGTATGTGTATTTTTTCCCTAGGCCATTCTGGTTAAGCGTTTGGAGCAGCAGAATTGCGAAAAATATTTTGCCTTCTCAACCATTTCTTGGCTTCAAACCACCATATCTCGCGAACGGATTGACCTAATCCAAAAATTCCTATTGCATCTGAAAGTAGAAACTCCCCCGATTACAACGGTATGTGTATTTTTTCCCTAGGCCATTCTGGTTAAGCGTTTGGAGCAGCAGAGTTGCGAAAAATATTTTGCCTTCTCAACCATTTCTTGGCTTCAAACTCCCATATCTCGCGAACGGATTGACCTAACCCAAAAATTCCTGTTGCATCTGAAATTAGAAACTCGCCCGATTACAACGGTATGTGTATTTTTTCCCTAGTCCATTCTGGTTAAGCGTTAGGAGCAGCAGAATTGCGAAAAATTTTTTGCCTTCTCAACCATTTCTTGGCTTCAAACCACCATATCTCGCGAACGGATTGACCTAACCCAAAAATTCCTTATGCATCTGAAAGTAGAAACTCGCCCGATTACAACGGTATGTGTATTTTTTCCCTAGGCCATTCTGGTTAAGCGTTTGGAGCAGCAGAATTGCGAAAAATATTTTGCCTTCTCAACCATTTCTTGGCTTCAAACCACCATATCTCGCGAACGGATTGACCTAATCCAAAAATTCCTATTGCATCTGAAAGTAGAAACTCCCCCGATTACAACGGTATGTGTATTTTTTCCCTAGGCCATTCTGGTTAAGCGTTTGGAGCAGCAGAGTTGCGAAAAATATTTTGCCTTCTCAACCATTTCTTGGATTCAAACCACCATATCTCGCGAACGGATTGACCTGACCCAAAAATTCCTATTGCATCTGAAAGTAGAAACTCGCCCGATTACAACGGTATGTGTATTTTTTCCCTAGGCCATTCTGGTTAAGCGTTTGGAGCAGCAGAAGTGCGAAAAATTTGTTGTCTTCTCAACTATTTTTTAGATTCAAACTCCCATATCTCGCGAACGGATTGACATAAGCCAAAAATTCCTGCTGCATCTGAAAGTAGAAACTCGCCCGATTACAACGGTATGTGAATTTTTTCCCTAGGCCATTCTGGTTAAGCGTTTGGAGCAGCAGAATTGCGAAAAATTTGTTGCCTTCTCAATCATTTCTTGGCTTCAAACTCCCAGATCTCGCGAACGGATTGACCTAACCCAAAAATTCCTATTGCATCTGAAAGTAGAAACCCGCCCGTTTACAACGGTATGTGTATTTTTTCCCTAGGCCATTCTGGTTAAGCGTTTGGAGCAGCAGAAGTGCGAAAAATTTGTTGTCTTCTCAACTATTTTTTAGATTCAAACTCCCATATCTCGCGAACGGATTGACATAAGCCAAAAATTCCTGCTGCATCTGAAAGTAGAAACTCGCCCGATTACAACGGTATGTGAATTTTTTCCCTAGGCCATTCTGGTTAAGCGTTTGGAGCAGCAGAATTGCGAAAAATTTTTTGCCTTCCCAACCATTTCTTGTCTTCAAACTCCCATATCTCGCGAACGGATTGACCTAACCCAAAAATTCCTATTGCATCTGAAAGTAGAAACTCGCCCGATTACAGCGGTCCGTGTATTTTTTCCCTACTCCATTCTGGTTAAGCGTTTGGAGCAGCAGAATTGCGAAAAATATTTTGCCTTCTCAACCATTTCTTGGCTTCAAACCACCATATCTCGCGAGCCGATTGACCTAACCCAAAAATTCCTATTGCATCTGAAAGTAGAAACTCGCCCGATTACAACGGTATGTGTATTTTTTCCCTAGGCCATTCTGGTTAAGCGTTTGGAGCAGCAGAATTGCGAAAAATTTTTTGCCTTCTCAACCATTTCTTGGCTTCAGACTTCCATATCTCGCGAACGGATTGACCTAACCCAAAAGTTCCTGTTGCGTCTGAAAGTAGAAACTCGCCCAATTACAACGGTATGTGTATTTTTTCCCTAGGCCATTCTGGTTATGCGTTTGGAGCAGCAGAAGTGCGAAAAATTTGTTGTCTTCTCAACTATTTTTTAGCTTCAAACTCCCAGATCTCGCGAACGGATTGACCTAACCCAAAAATTCCTGTTGCATCTGAAAGTAGAAACTCGCCCGATTACAACGGTATGCGTGGTTTTTCCCTAGACCATTCTGGTTAAGCGTGAGGGGCAGCAGAATTGCGAAAAATTTGTTGTCTTCTCAACTATTTTTTAGCTTCAAACTCCCATATCTCGCGAACGGATTGACCTATCCCAAAAATTCCTGTTGCATCTGAAAGTAGAAACTCGCCCGATTACAAAGGTATGTGTACTTTTTCCCTGGGCCATTCTGGTTAAACGTTTGGAGCAGCAGAATTGCGAAAAATATTTTGCCTTCTCAAACATTTCTTGGCTTCAAACCACCATATCTCGCGAACGGATTGACCTAACCCAAAAATTCCTATTGCATCTGAAAGTAGAAACTCGCCCGATTACAACGGTATGTGTATTTTTTCCCTAGGCCATTCTGGTTAAGCGTTTGGAGCAGCAGAAGTGCGAAAAATTTGTTGTCTTCTCAACTATTTTTTAGCTTCAAACTCCCATATCTCGCGAACGGATTGACCTAACCCAAAAATTCCTATTGCATCTGAAAGTAGAAACTCGCCCGTTTACAACGGTATGTGTATTTTTTCCCTAGGCCATTCTGGTTAAGCGTTTGGAGCAGCAGAATTGCGAAAAATGTTTTGCCTTCTCAACCATTTCTTGGCTTCAAACCACCATATCTCGCGAGCCGATTGACCTAACCCAAAAATTCCTATTGCATCTGAAAGTAGAAACTCGCCCGATTACAACGGTATGTGTATTTTTTCCCTAGGCCATTCTGGTTAAGCGTTTGGAGCAGCAGAATTGCGAAAAATTTTTTGCCTTCTCAACCATTTCTTGGCTTCAGACTTCCATATCTCGCGAACGGATTGACCTAACCCAAAAGTTCCTGTTGCGTCTGAAAGTAGAAACTCGCCCAATTACAACGGTATGTGTATTTTTTCCCTAGGCCATTCTGGTTATGCGTTTGGAGCAGCAGAAGTGCGAAAAATTTGTTGTCTTCTCAACTATTTTTTAGCTTCAAACTCCCAGATCTCGCGAACGGATTGACCTAACCCAAAAATTCCTGTTGCATCTGAAAGTAGAAACTCGCCCGATTACAACGGTATGCGTGGTTTTTCCCTAGACCATTCTGGTTAAGCGTGAGGGGCAGCAGAATTGCGAAAAATTTGTTGTCTTCTCAACTATTTTTTAGCTTCAAACTCCCATATCTCGCGAACGGATTGACCTATCCCAAAAATTCCTGTTGCATCTGAAAGTAGAAACTCGCCCGATTACAAAGGTATGTGTACTTTTTCCCTGGGCCATTCTGGTTAAACGTTTGGAGCAGCAGAATTGCGAAAAATATTTTGCCTTCTCAAACATTTCTTGGCTTCAAACCACCATATCTCGCGAACGGATTGACCTAACCCAAAAATTCCTATTGCATCTGAAAGTAGAAACTCGCCCGATTACAACGGTATGTGTATTTTTTCCCTAGGCCATTCTGGTTAAGCGTTTGGAGCAGCAGAAGTGCGAAAAATTTGTTGTCTTCTCAACTATTTTTTAGCTTCAAACTCCCATATCTCGCGAACGGATTGACCTAACCCAAAAATTCCTATTGCATCTGAAAGTAGAAACTCGCCCGTTTACAACGGTATGTGTATTTTTTCCCTAGGCCATTCTGGTTAAGCGTTTGGAGCAGCAGAATTGCGAAAAATGTTTTGCCTTCTCAACCATTTCTTGGCTTCAAACTCCCATATCTCGCGAACGGATTGACCTAACCTAAAAATTCCTATTGCATCTGAAAGTAGAAATTCGCCCGATTACAGCGGTGTGTGTATTTTTTCCCTAGCCCATTCTGGTTAAGCGTTTGGAGCAGCAGAATTGCGAAAAATTTTTTGCCTTCCCAACCATTTCTTGGCTTCAAACTCCCATATCTCGCGAACGGATTGACCTAACCCAAAAATTCCTATTGCATCTGAAAGTAGAAACTCGCCCGATTACAGCGGTCCGTGTATTTTTTCCCTACTCCATTCTGGTTAAGCGTTTGGAGCAGCAGAATTGCGAAAAATATTTTGCCTTCTCAACCATTTCTTGGCTTCAAACCACCATATCTCGCGAGCCGATTGACCTAACCCAAAAATTCCTATTGCATCTGAAAGTAGAAACTCGCCCGATTACAACGGTATGTGTATTTTTTCCCTAGGCCATTCTGGTTAAGCGTTTGGAGCAGCAGAATTGCGAAAAATTTTTTGCCTTCTCAACCATTTCTTGGCTTCAGACTTCCATATCTCGCGAACGGATTGACCTAACCCAAAAGTTCCTGTTGCGTCTGAAAGTAGAAACTCGCCCAATTACAACGGTATGTGTATTTTTTCCCTAGGCCATTCTGGTTAAGCGTTTGGAGCAGCAGAAGTGCGAAAAATTTGTTGTCTTCTCAACTATTTTTTAGCTTCAAACTCCCAGATCTCGCGAACGGATTGACCTAACCCAAAAATTCCTGTTGCATCTGAAAGTAGAAACTCGCCCGATTACAACGGTATGCGTGGTTTTTCCCTAGACCATTCTGGTTAAGCGTGAGGGGCAGCAGAATTGCGAAAAATTTGTTGTCTTCTCAACTATTTTTTAGCTTCAAACTCCCATATCTCGCGAACGGATTGACCTATCCCAAAAATTCCTGTTGCATCTGAAAGTAGAAACTCGCCCGATTACAAAGGTATGTGTACTTTTTCCCTGGGCCATTCTGGTTAAACGTTTGGAGCAGCAGAATTGCGAAAAATATTTTGCCTTCTCAACCATTTCTTGGCTTCAAACCACCATATCTCGCGAACGGATTGACCTAACCCAAAAATTCCAATTGCATCTGAAAGTAGAAACTCGCCCGATTACAACGGTATGTGTATTTTTTCCCTAGGCCATTCTGGTTAAGCGTTTGGAGCAGCAGAAGTGCGAAAAATTTGTTGTCTTCTCAACTATTTTTTAGCTTCAAACTCCCATATCTCGCGAACGGATTGACCTAACCCAAAAATTCCTGTTGCATCAGAAAGTAGAAACTCGCCCGATTACAACGGTGTGTGTATTTTTTCCCTAGCCCATTCTGGTTAAGCGTTTGGAGCAGCAGAATTGCGAAAAATTTTTTGCCTTCCCAACCATTTCTTGGCTTCAAACTCCCATATCTCGCGAACGGATTGACCTAACCCAAAAATTCCTATTGCATCTGAAAGTAGAAACTCGCCCGATTACAGCGGTCCGTGTATTTTTTCCCTACTCCATTCTGGTTAAGCGTTTGGAGCAGCAGAATTGCGAAAAATATTTTGCCTTCTCAACCATTTCTTGGCTTCAAACCACCATATCTCGCGAGCCGATTGACCTAACCCAAAAATTCCTATTGCATCTGAAAGTAGAAGCTCGCCCGATTACAACGGTATGTGTATTTTTTCCCTAGGCCATTCTGGTTAAGCGTTTGGAGCAGCAGAAGTGCGAAAAATTTGTTGTCTTCTCAACTATTTTTTAGCTTCAAACTCCCATATCTCGCGAACGGATTGACCTAACCCAAAAATTCCTGTTGCATCAGAAAGTAGAAACTCGCCCGATTACAACGGTATGTGAATTTTTTCCCTAGGCCATTCTGGTTAAGCGTTTGGAGCAGCAGAATTGCGAAAAATATTTTGCCTTCTCAACCATTTCTTGGCTTCAAACCACCATATCTCGCGAACGGATTGACCTGACCCAAAAATTCCTATTGCATCTGAAAGTAGAAACTCGCCCGATTACAACGGTATGCGTGGTTTTTCCCTAGACCATTCTGGTTAAGCGTTAGGAGCAGCAGAATTGCGAAAAATTTTTTGCCTTCTCAACCATTTCTTGGCTTCAAACTCCCATATCTCGCGAACGGATTGACATAACCCAAAAGTTCCTGTTGCGTCTGAAAGTATAAAACTCGCCCGATTACATCGGTATGTGTATTTTTTCCCTAGGCCATTCTTGTTAAGCGTTTGTAGCAGCAGAATTGCGAAAAATTTGTTGCCTTCTCAACCATTTCTTGGCTTCATACTCCCATATCTCGCGAACGGATTGACCTAACCCAAAAATTCCTGTTGCATCTGAAAGTAGAAACTCGCCCGATTACAACGGTATGTGTATTTTTTCCCTGGGCCATTCTGGTTAAGCGTTTCGAGCAGCAGAATTGCGAAAAATTTGTTGTCTTCTCAACTATTTTTTTGGCTTCAAACTCCCATATCTCGCGAACGGATTGACCTAACCCAAAAATTCCTGTTGCATCTGAAAGTAGAAACTCGCCCGATTACAACGGTATGTGTATTTTTTCCCTGGGCCATTCTGGTTAAGCGTTTCGAGCAGCAGAATTGCGAAAAATTTGTTGTCTTCTCAACTATTTTTTTGGCTTCATACTCCCATATCTCGCGAACGGATTGACCTAACCCAAAAATTCCTGTTGCATCTGAAAGTAGAAACTCGCCCGATTACAACGGTATGTGTATTTTTTCCCTGGGCCATTCTGGTTAAGCGTTTCGAGCAGCAGAATTGCGAAAAATTTTTTGCCTTCTCAACCATTTCTTGGCTTCAGACTCCCATATCTCGCGAACGGATTGACATAACCCAAAAGTTCCTGTTGCGTCTGAAAGTATAAAACTCGCCCGATTACATCGGTATGTGTATTTTTTCCCTAGGCCATTCTTGTTAAGCGTTTGTAGCAGCAGAATTGCGAAAAATTTGTTGCCTTCTCAACCATTTCTTGGCTTCATACTCCCATATCTCGCGAACGGATTGACCTAACCCAAAAATTCCTGTTGCATCTGAAGGTAGAAACTCGCCCGATTACAACGGTATGTGTATTTTTTCCCTGGGCCATTCTGGTTAAGCGTTTCGAGCAGCAGAATTGCGAAAAATTTGTTGTCTTCTCAACTATTTTTTTGGCTTCAAACTCCCATATCTCGCGAACGGATTGACCTAACCCAAAAATTCCTGTTGCATCTGAAAGTATAAAACTCGCCCGATTACATCGGTATGTGTATTTTTTCCCTAGGCCATTCTTGTTAAGCGTTTGTAGCAGCAGAATTGCGAAAAATTTGTTGCCTTCTCAACCATTTCTTGGCTTCATACTCCCATATCTCGCGAACGGATTGACCTAACCCAAAAATTCCTGTTGCATCTGAAAGTAGAAACTCGTCCGATTACAACGGTATGTGTATTTTTTCCCTGGGCCATTCTGGTTAAGCGTTTCGAGCAGCAGAATTGCGAAAAATTTTTTGCCTTCTCAACCATTTCTTGGCTTCAGACTCCCATATCTCGCGAACGGATTGACATAACCCAAAAGTTCCTGTTGCGTCTGAAAGTAGAAACTCGCCCGATTACAACGGTATGTGTATTTTTTCCCTAGTCCATTCTGGTTAGGCGTTAGGAGCAGCAGAATTGCGAAAAATTTTTTGCCTTCTCAACCATTTCTTGGCTTCAAACCACCATATCTCGCGAACGGATTGACCTAACCCAAAAATTCCTATTGCATCTGAAAGTAGAAACTCGCCCGATTACAACGGTATGTGTATTTTTTCCCTAGGCCATTCTGATTAAACGTTTGGAGCAGCAGAATTGCGAAAAATTTTTTGCCTTCTCAACAATTTCTTGGCTTCAAACCACCATATCTCGCGAACGGATTGAACTAACCCAAAAATTCCTATGGCATCTGAAAGTAGAAACTCGCCCGATTACAACGGTATGTGTATTTTTTCCCTAGGCCATTCTGGTTAAGCGTTTGGAGCAGCAGAAGTGCGAAAAATTTGTTGTCTTCTCAACTATTTTTTTGCTTCAAACTCCCATATCTCGCGAACGGATTGACCTAACCCAAATATTCCTGTTGCATCTGAAAGTAGAAACTCGCCCGATTACAACGGTATGTGTATTTTTTCCCTAGGCCATTCTGGTTAAGCGTTTGGAGCAGCAGAATTGCGAAAAATTTTTTGCCTTCTCAACCATTTCTTGGCTTCAAACTCCCATATCTCGCGAACGGATTGACCTAACCCAAAAATTCCTATTGCATCTGAAAGTAGAAACTCGCCCGATTACAACGGTGTGTGTATTTTTTCCCTAGCCCATTCTGGTTAAGCGTTTGGAGCAGCAGAATTGCGAAAAATTTTTTGCCTTCTCAACTATTTTTTTGCTTCAAACTCCCATATCTCGCGAACGGATTGACCTAACCCAAATATTCCTATTGCATCTGAAAGTAGAAACCCGCCCGATTACAACGGTATGTGTATTTTTTCCCTAGGCCATTCTGGTTAAGCGTTTGGGGCAGCAGAATTGCGAAAAATTTTTTGCCTTCTCAACCATTTCTTGGCTTCAAACTCCCATATCTCGCGAACGGATTGACCTAACCCAAAAATTCCTATTGCATCTGAAAGTAGAAACTCGCCCGATTACAACGGTATGTGTATTTTTTCCCTAGGCCATTCTGGTTAAGCGTTTGGAGCAGCAGAATTGCGAAAAATTTTTTGCCTTCTCAACCATTTCTTGGCTTCAGACTTCCATATCTCGCGAACGGATTGACCTAACCCAAAAGTTCCTGTTGCGTCTGAAAGTAGAAACTCGCCCAATTACAACGGTATGTGTATTTTTTCCCTAGGCCATTCTGGTTAAACGTTTGGAGCAGCAGAATTGCGAAAAATTTTTTGCCTTCTCAACCATTTCTTGGCTTCAAACCACCATATCTCGCGAACGGATTGACCTAACCCAAAAATTCCTATTGCATCTGAAAGTAGAAACCCGCCCGATTATAACGGTATGTGTATTTCTTCCCTAGGCCATTCTGGTTAAGCGTTTGGAGCAGCAGAAGTGCGAAAAGTTTGTTGTCTTCTCAACTATTTTTTAGATTCAAACTCCCATATCTCGCGAACAGATTGACCTAAGCCAAAAATTCCTGTTGCATCTGAAAGTAGAAACTCGCCCGATTACAACGGTATGTGTATTTTTTCCCTAGGCCATTCTGGTTAAGCGTTTGGAGCAGCAGAATTGCGAAAAATTTTTTGCCTTCCCAACCATTTCTTGGCTTCAAACTCCCATATCTCGCGAACGGATTGACCTAACCCAAAAATTCCTATTGCATCTGAAAGTAGAAACTCGCCCGATTACAGCGGTACGTGTATTTTTTCCCTACTCCATTCTGGTTAAGCGTTTGGAGCAGCAGAATTGCGAAAAATTTTTTGCCTTCTCAACCATTTCTTGGCTTCAAACTCCCATATCTCGCGAACGGATTGACCTATCCCAAAAATTCCTGTTGCATCTGAAAGTAGAAACTCGCCCGATTACAACGGTATGTGAATTTTTTCCCTAGGCCATTCTGGTTAAGCGTTTGGAGCAGCAGAAGGGCGAAAAATTTGTTGTCTTCTCAACTATTTTTTAGCTTCAAACTCCCATATCTCGCGAACGGATTGACCTATCCCAAAAATTCCTGTTGCATCTGAAAGTAGAAACTCGCCCGATTACAACGGTATGTGTATTTTTTCCCTGGGCCATTGTGGTTAAACGTTTGGAGCAGCAGAATTGCGAAAAATATTTGGCCTTCTCAACCATTTCTTGGCTTCAAACCACCATATCTCGCGAACGGATTGACCTAACCCAAAAATTCCTATTGCATCTGAAAGTAGAAACTCGCCCGATTACAACGGTATGTGTATTTTTTCCCTAGGCCATTCTGGTTAAGCGTTTGGAGCAGCAGAAGTGCGAAAAATTTGTTGTCTTCTCAACTATTTTTTAGCTTCAAACTCCCATATCTCGCGAACGGATTGACCTAACCCAAAAATTCCTATTGCATCTGAAAGTAGAAACTCGCCCGATTACAACGGTGTGTGTATTTTTTCCCTAGGCCATTCTGGTTAAGCGTTTGGAGCAGCAGAATTGCGAAAAATGTTTTGCCTTCTCAACCATTTCTTGGCTTCAAACTCCCATATCTCGCGAACGGATTGACCTAACCCAAAAATTCCTATTGCATCTGAAAGTAGAAACTCGCCCGATTACAACGGTATGTGTATTTTTTCCCTAGGCCATTCTGGTTAAACGTTTGGAGCAGCAGAATTGCGAAAAATATTTGGCCTTCTCAACCATTTCTTGGCTTCAAACCACCATATCTCGCGAACGGATTGACCTAACCCAAAAATTCCTATTGCATCTGAAAGTAGAAACTCGCCCGATTACAACGGTATGTGTATTTTTTCCCTGGGCCATTCTGGTTAAACGTTTGGAGCAGCAGAATTGCGAAAAATATTTTGCCTTCTCAACCATTTCTTGGCTTCAAACCACCATATCTCGCGAACGGATTGACCTAACCCAAAAATTCCTATTGCATCTGAAAGTAGAAACTCGCCCGATTACAACGGTATGTGTATTTTTTCCCTAGGCCATTCTGGTTAAGCGTTTGGAGCAGCAAAGTGCGAAAAATTAGTTGTTCTTCACCAATTTTTTTGATTCAAAATCCCCTAATCTCGCGAACGGATTGCCCTAAGCCAAAAATTACTGTTGGCATCTGAAAGTAGAAACTCGCCCGATTACAACGGTATGTGAATTTTTTCCCTAGGGCCATCTGGTTAAGCGTTGGGACAGCAGAATTGCGAAAATCTTTTTGCCTCCCTCAACCATTTCTTGGATTCAAACCATCCCATACCGCGAACGATTGACCTAACCCCAAAAATTCCTATTGCATCTGAAAGTAGAAACTCGCCCGATTACAGCGGTACGTGTATTTTTTCCCTACCCCATTCTGGTTAAGCGTTTGGAGCAGCAGAATTGCGAAAAATTTTTTGCCTTCTCAACCATTTCTTGGCTTCAAACTCCCATATCTCGCGAACGGATTGACTTATCCCAAAAATTCCTGTTGCATCTGAAAGTAGAAACTCGCCCGATTACAACGGTATGTGAATTTTTTCCCTAGGCCATTCTGGTTAAGCGTTTGGAGCAGCAGAAGGGCGAAAAATTTTTTGCCTTCCCAACCATTTCTTGGCTTCAAACTCCCATATCTCGCGAACGGATTGACCTAACCCAAAAATTCCTATTGCATCTGAAAGTAGAAACTCGCCCGATTACAGCGGTACGTGTATTTTTTCCCTACTCCATTCTGGTTAAGCGTTTGGAGCAGCAGAATTGCGAAAAATTTTTTGCCTTCTCAACCATTTCTTGGCTTCAAACTCCCATATCTCGCGAACGGATTGACCTATCCCAAAAATTCCTATTGCATCTGAAAGTAGAAACTCGCCCGATTACAACGGTATGTGAATTTTTTCCCTAGGCCATTCTGGTTAAGCGTTTGGAGCAGCAGAAGGGCGAAAAATTTGTTGTCTTCTCAACTATTTTTTAGCTTCAAACTCCCATATCTCGCGAACGGATTGACCTATCCCAAAAATTCCTGTTGCATCTGAAAGTAGAAACTCGCCCGATTACAACGGTATGTGTATTTTTTCCCTGGGCCATTCTGGTTAAACGTTTGGAGCAGCAGAATTGCGAAAAATATTTGGCCTTCTCAACCATTTCTTGGCTTCAAACCACCATATCTCGCGAACGGATTGACCTAACCCAAAAATTCCTATTGCATCTGAAAGTAGAAACTCGCCCGATTACAACGGTATGTGTATTTTTTCCCTAGGCCATTCTGGTTAAGCGTTTGGAGCAGCAGAAGTGCGAAAAATTTGTTGTCTTCTCAACTATTTTTTAGCTTCAAACTCCCATATCTCGCGAACGGATTGACCTAACCCAAAAATTCCTGTTGCATCTGAAAGTAGAAACTCGCCCGATTACAACGGTATGTGTATTTTTTCCCTAGGCCATTCTGGTTAAGCGTTTGGAGCAGCAGAATTGCGAAAAATGTTTTGCCTTCTCAACCATTTCTTGGCTTCAAACTCCCATATCTCGCGAACGGATTGACCTAACCAAAAAATTCCTATTGCATCTGAAAGTAGACACTCGCCCGATTACAACGGTGTGTGTATTTTTTCCCTAGGCCATTCTGGTTAAGCGTTTGGAGCAGCAGAATTGCGAAAAATGTTTTGCCTTCTCAACCATTTCTTGGCTTCAAACTCCCATATCTCGCGAACGGATTGACCTAACCCAAAAATTCCTATTGCATCTGAAAGTAGAAACTCGCCCGATTACAACGGTATGTGTATTTTTTCCCTAGGCCATTCTGGTTAAACGTTTGGAGCAGCAGAATTGCGAAAAATATTTGGCCTTCTCAACCATTTCTTGGCTTCAAACCACCATATCTCGCGAACGGATTGACCTAACCCAAAAATTCCTATTGCATCTGAAAGTAGAAACTCGCCCGATTACAACGGTATGTGTATTTTTTCCCTGGGCCATTCTGGTTAAACGTTTGGAGCAGCAGAATTGCGAAAAATATTTTGCCTTCTCAACCATTTCTTGGCTTCAAACCACCATATCTCGCGAACGGATTGACCTAACCCAAAAATTCCTATTGCATCTGAAAGTAGAAACTCGCCCGATTACAACGGTATGTGTATTTTTTCCCTAGGCCATTCTGGTTAAGCGTTTGGAGCAGCAGAAGTGCGAAAAATTTGTTGTCTTCTCAACTATTTTTTAGATTCAAACTCCCATATCTCGCGAACGGATTGACCTAAGCCAAAAATTACTGTTGCATCTGAAAGTAGAAACTCGCCCGATTACAACGGTATGTGAATTTTTTCCCTAGGCCATTCTGGTTAAGCGTTTGGAGCTGCAGAATTGCGAAAAATTTTTTGCCTTCCCAACCATTTCTTGGCTTCAAACTCCCATATCTCGCGAACGGATTGACCTAACCCAAAAATTCCTATTGCATCTGAAAGTAGAAACTCGCCCGATTACAGCGGTACGTGTATTTTTTCCCTACCCCATTCTGGTTAAGCGTTTGGAGCAGCAGAATTGCGAAAAATTTTTTGCCTTCTCAACCATTTCTTGGCTTCAAACTCCCATATCTCGCGAACGGATTGACCTATCCCAAAAATTCCTGTTGCATCTGAAAGTAGAAACTCGCCCGATTACAACGGTATGTGAATTTTTTCCCTAGGCCATTCTGGTTAAGCGTTTGGAGCAGCAGAAGGGCGAAAAATTTGTTGTCTTCTCAACTATTTTTTAGCTTCAAACTCCCATATCTCGCGAACGGATTGACCTATCCCAAAAATTCCTGTTGCATCTGAAAGTAGAAACTCGCCCGATTACAACGGTATGTGTATTTTTTCCCTGGGCCATTCTGGTTAAACGTTTGGAGCAGCAGAATTGCGAAAAATATTTGGCCTTCTCAACCATTTCTTGGCTTCAAACCACCATATCTCGCGAACGGATTGACCTAACCCAAAAATTCCTATTGCATCTGAAAGTAGAAACTCGCCCGATTACAACGGTATGTGTATTTTTTCCCTGGGCCATTCTGGTTAAACGTTTGGAGCAGCAGAATTGCGAAAAATATTTTGCCTTCTCAACCATTTCTTGGCTTCAAACCACCATATCTCGCGAACGGATTGACCTAACCCAAAAATTCCTATTGCATCTGAAAGTAGAAACTCGCCCGATTACAACGGTATGTGTATTTTTTCCCTAGGCCATTCTGGTTAAGCGTTTGGAGCAGCAGAAGTGCGAAAAATTTGTTGTCTTCTCAACTATTTTTTAGATTCAAACTCCCATATCTCGCGAACGGATTGACCTAAGCCAAAAATTACTGTTGCATCTGAAAGTAGAAACTCGCCCGATTACAACGGTATGTGAATTTTTTCCCTAGCCCATTCTGGTTAAGCGTTTGGAGCAGCAGAATTGCATAAAATTTTTTGCCTTCCCAACCATTTCTTGGCTTCAAACTCCCATATCTCGCGAAAGGATTGACCTAACCCAAAAATTCCTATTGCATCTGAAAGTAGAAACTCGCCCGATTACAGCGGTACGTGTATTTTTTCCCTACTCCATTCTGGTTAAGCGTTTGGAGCAGCAGAATTGCGAAAAATTGTTTGCCTTCTCAACCATTTCTTGGCTTCAAACTCCCATATCTCGCGAAAGGATTGACCTATCCCAAAAATTCCTGTTGCATCTGAAAGTAGAAACTCGCCCGATTACAACGGTATGTGAATTTTTTCCCTAGGCCATTCTGGTTAAGCGTTTGGAGCAGCAGAAGGGCGAAAAATTTGTTGTCTTCTCAACTATTTTTTAGCTTCAAACTCCCATATCTCGCGAACGGATTGACCTATCCCAAAAATTCCTGTTGCATCTGAAAGTAGAAACTCGCCCGATTACAACGGTATGTGTATTTTTTCCCTGGGCCATTCTGGTTAAACGTTTGGAGCAGCAGAATTGCGAAAAATATTTTGCCTTCTCAACCATTTCTTGGCTTCAAACCACCATATCTCGCGAACGGATTGACCTAACCCAAAAATTCCTATTGCATCTGAAAGTAGAAACTCGCCCGATTACAACGGTATGTGTATTTTTTCCCTAGGCCATTCTGGTTAAGCGTTTGGAGCAGCAGAATTGCGAAAAACTTTTTGCCTTCTCAACCATTTCTTGGCTTCAACCACCATATCTCGCGAACGGATTGACCTAACCCAAAAATTCCTATTGCATCTGAAAGTAGAAACTCGCCCGATTACAACGGTATGTGTATTTTTTCACTAGGCCATTCTGGTTAAGCGTTTGGAGCAGCAGAAGTGCGAAAAATTTGTTGTCTTCTCAACTATTTTTTAGATTCAAACTCCCATATCTCGCGAACGGATTGACCTAAGCCAAAAATTCCTGTTGCATCTAAAAGTAGAAACTCGCCCGATTACAACGGTATGTGAATTTTTTCCGTAGGCCATTCTGGTTAAGCGTTTGGAGCAGCAGAATTGCGAAAAATTTGTTGCCTTTTCAACCATTTCTTGGCTTCAAACTCCCATATCTCGCGAACGGATTGACCTAACCCAAAAATTCCTGTTGCGTCTGAAAGTAGAAACTCGCCCGATTACAACGGTATGCGTGGTTTTTCCCTAGACCATTCTGGTTAAGCGTTAGGAGCAGCAGAATTGCGAAAAATTTTTTGCCTTCTCAACCATTTCTTGGCTTCAAACTCCCATATCTCGCGAACGGATTGACCTAACCCAAAAATTCCTGTTGCATCTGAAAGTAGAAACTCGCCCGATTACAGCGGTATGTGTATTTTTTCCCTAGGCCATTCTGGTTAAGCCTTTGGAGCAGCAGAAGGGCGGAAAATTTGTTGTCTTCTCAACTATTTTTTAGCTTCAAACTCCCATACCTGGCGAACGGATTGACCTAAGCCAAAAATTCCTGTTGCATCTGAAAGTAGAAACTCGCCCGATTACAACGGTATGTGAATTTTTTCCCTACGCCATTCTGGTTAAGCGTTTGGAGCAGCAGAATTGCGAAAAATTTGTTGCCTTCTCAACCATTTCTTGGCTTCAAACTCCCATATCTCGCGAACGGATTGACCTAGCCCAAAAATTCCTGTTGCGTCTGAAAGTAGAAACTCGCCCGATTACAACGGTATGCGTGGTTTTTCCCTAGACCATTCTGGTTAAGCGTTAGGAGCAGCAGAATTGCGAAAAATTTTTTGCCTTCTCAACCATTTCTTGGCTTCAAACTCCCATATCTCGCGAACGGATTGACCTAACCCAAAAATTCCTGTTGCATCTGAAAGTAGAAACTCGCCCGATTACAACGGTATGTGTATTTTTTCCCTACTCCATTCTGGTTAAGCGTTTGGAGCAGCAGAATTGCGAAAAATTTTTTGCCTTCTCAACGATTTCTTGGCTTCAAACTCCCATATCTCGCGAACGGATTGACCTAACCCAAAAATTCCTGTTGCGTCTGAAAGTAGAAACTCGCCCGATTACAACGGTATGCGTGGTTTTTCCCTAGACCATTCTGGTTAAGCGTTAGGAGCAGCAGAATTGCGAAAAATTTTTTGCCTTCTCAACCATTTCTTGGCTTCAAACTCCCATATCTCGCGAACGGATTGACCTAACCCAAAAATTCCTGTTGCATCTGAAAGTAGAAACTCGCCCGATTACAACGGTATGTGTATTTTTTCCCTAGGCCATTCTGGTTAAGCGTTTGGGGCAGCAGAAAGGCGAAAAATTTGTTGTCTTCTCAACTATTTTTTAGCTTCAAACTCCCATACCTGGCGAACGGATTGACCTATCCCAAAAATTCCTGTTGCATCTGAAAGTAGAAACTCGCCCGATTACAACGGTATGTGTATTTTTTCCCTAGGCCATTCTGGTTAAGCGTTAGGAGCAGCAGAATTGCGAAAAATTTTTTGCCTTCTCAACCATTTCTTGGCTTCAAACTCCCATATCTCGCGAACGGATTGACCTAACCCAAAAATTCCTGTTGCATCTGAAAGTAGAAACTCGCCCGATTACAACGGTATGTGTATTTTTTCCCTGGGCCATTCTGGTTAAACGTTTGGAGCAGCAGAATTGAAAAAATATTTTGCCTTCTCAACCATTTCTTGGCTTCAACCACCATATCTCGCGAACGGATTGTCCTAACCCAAAAATTCCTATTGCATCTGAAAGTAGAAACTCGCCCGATTACAACGGTATGTGTATTTTTTCACTAGGCCATTCTGGTTAAGCGTTTGGAGCAGCAGAAGTGCGAAAAATTTGTTGTCTTCTCAACTATTTTTTAGATTCAAACTCCCATATCTCGCGAACGGATTGACCTAAGCCAAAAATTCCTGTTGCATCTAAAAGTAGAAACTCGCCCGATTACAACGGTATGTGAATTTTTTCCGTAGGCCATTCTGGTTAAGCGTTTGGAGCAGCAGAATTGCGAAAAATTTGTTGCCTTTTCAACCATTTCTTGGCTTCAAACTCCCATATCTCGCGAACGGATTGACCTAACCCAAAAATTCCTGTTGCGTCTGAAAGTAGAAACTCGCCCGATTACAACGGTATGCGTGGTTTTTCCCTAGACCATTCTGGTTAAGCGTTAGGAGCAGCAGAATTGCGAAAAATTTTTTGCCTTCTCAACCATTTCTTGGCTTCAAACTCCCATATCTCGCGAACGGATTGACCTAACCCAAAAATTCCTGTTGCATCTGAAAGTAGAAACTCGCCCGATTACAGCGGTATGTGTATTTTTTCCCTAGGCCATTCTGGTTAAGCCTTTGGAGCAGCAGAAGGGCGAAAAATTTGTTGTCTTCTCAACTATTTTTTAGCTTCAAACTCCCATACCTGGCGAACGGATTGACCTATCCCAAAAATTCCTGTTGCATCTGAAAGTAGAAACTCGCCCGATTACAACGGTATGTGAATTTTTTCCCTAGGCCATACTGGTTAAGCGTTAGGAGCAGCAGAATTGCGAAAAATTTTTTGCCTTCTCAACCATTTCTTGGCTTTAAACTCCCATATCTCGCGAACGGATTGACATAACCCAAAAATTCCTGTTGCATCTGAAATTAGAAACTCGCCCGATTACAACGGTATGTGTATTTTTTCCCTAGGCCATTCTGGTTAAGCGTTAGGAGCAGCAGAATTGCGAAAAATTTTTTGCCTTCTCAACCATTTCTTGGCTTCAAACTCCCATATCTCGCGAACGGATTGACCTAACCCAAAAATTCCTGTTGCATCTGAAAGTAGAAACTCGCCCGATTACAACGGTATGTGTATTTTTTCCATGGGCCATTCTGGTTAAACGTTTGGAGCAGCAGAATTGCGAAAAATATTTTGCCTTCTCAACCATTTCTAGGCTTCAAACCACCATATCTCGCGAACGGATTGACCTAACCGAAAAATTCCTATTGCATCTGAAAGTAGAAACTCGCCCGATTACAACGGTATGTGTATTTTTTCCCTAGGCTATTCTGGTTAAGCGTTTGGAGCAGCAGAAGTGCGAAATATTTGTTGTCTTCTCAACTATTTTTTAGATTCAAACTCCCATATCTCGCGAACGGATTGACCTAAGCCAAAAATTCCTGTTGCATCTGAAAGTAGAAACTCGCCCGATTACAACGGTTTGTGAATTTTTTCCCTACGCCATTCTGGTTAAGCGTTTGGAGCAGCAGAATTGCGAAAAATTTGTTGCCTTCTCAACCATTTCTTAGCTTCAAACTCCCATATATCGCGAACGGATTGACCTAGCCCAAAAATTCCTGTTGCGTCTGAAAGTAGAAACTCGCCCGATTACAACGGTATGCGTGGTTTTTCCCTAGACCATTCTGGTTAAGCGTTAGGAGCAGCAGAATTGCGAAAAATTTTTTGCCTTCTCAACCATTTCTTTTCTTCAAACTCCCATATCTCGCGAACGGATTGACCTAACCCAAAAATTCCTGTTGCATCTGAAAGTAGAAACTCGCCCGATTACAACGGTATGTGTATTTTTTCCCTAGGCCATTCTGGTTAAGCGTTTGGAGCAGCAGAAGGGCGAAAAATTTGTTGTCTTCTCAACTATTTTTTAGCTTCAAACTCCCATATCTCGCGAACGGATTGACCTATCCCAAAAATTCCTGTTGCATCTGAAAGTAGAAACTCGCCCGATTACAACGGTATGTGAATTTTTTCCCTAGGCCATTCTGGTTAAGCGTTTGGAGCAGCAGAATTGCGAAAAATTTGTTGCCTTCTCAACCATTTCTTGGCTTCAAACTCCCATATCTCGCGAACGGATTGACCTAAGCCAAAAATTCCTGTTGCATCTAAAAGTAGAAACTCGCCCGATTACAACGGTATGTGTATTTTTTCCCTAGGCCATTCTGGTTAAGCGTTTGGAGCAGCAGAAGGGCGAAAAATTTGTTGTCTTCTCAACTATTTTTTAGCTTCAAACTCCCATATCTCGCGAACGGATTGACCTATCCCAAAAATTCCTGTTGCATCTGAAAGTAGAAACTCGCCCGATTACAACGGTATGTGAATTTTTTCCCTAGGCCATTCTGGTTAAGCGTTTGGAGCAGCAGAATTGCGAAAAATTTGTTGCCTTCTCAACCATTTCTTGGCTTCAAACTCCCATATCTCGCGAACGGATTGACCTAAGCCAAAAATTCCTGTTGCATCTAAAAGTAGAAACTCGCCCGATTACAACGGTATGTGAATTTTTTCCCTAGGCCATTCTGGTTAAGCGTTAGGAGCAGCAGAATTGCGAAAAATTTTTTGCCTTCTCAACCATTTCTTGGCTTTAAACTCCCATATCTCGCGAACGGATTGACATAACCCAAAAATTCCTGTTGCATCTGAAATTAGAAACTCGCCCGATTACAACGGTATGTGTATTTTTTCCCTAGGCCATTCTGGTTAAGCGTTAGGAGCAGCAGAATTGCGAAAAATTTTTTGCCTTCTCAACCATTTCTTGGCTTCAAACTCCCATATCTCGCGAACGGATTGACCTAACCCAAAAATTGCTGTTGCATCTGAAAGTAGAAACTCGCCCGATTACAACGGTATGTGTATTTTTTCCATGGGCCATTCTGGTTAAACGTTTGGAGCAGCAGAATTGCGAAAAATATTTTGCCTTCTCAACCATTTCTAGGCTTCAAACCACCATATCTCGCGAACGGATTGACCTAACCGAAAAATTCCTATTGCATCTGAAAGTAGAAACTCGCCCGATTACAACGGTATGTGTATTTTTTCCCTAGGCTATTCTGGTTAAGCGTTTGGAGCAGCAGAAGTGCGAAATATTTGTTGTCTTCTCAACTATTTTTTAGATTCAAACTCCCATATCTCGCGAACGGATTGACCTAAGCCAAAAATTCCTGTTGCATCTGAAAGTAGAAACTCGCCCGATTACAACGGTATGTGAATTTTTTCCCTACGCCATTCTGGTTAAGCGTTTGGAGCAGCAGAATTGCGAAAAATTTGTTGCCTTCTCAACCATTTCTTAGCTTCAAACTCCCATATATCGCGAACGGATTGACCTAGCCCAAAAATTCCTGTTGCGTCTGAAAGTAGAAACTCGCCCGATTACAACGGTATGCGTGGTTTTTCCCTAGACCATTCTGGTTAAGCGTTAGGAGCAGCAGAATTGCGAAAAATTTTTTGCCTTCTCAACCATTTCTTGGCTTCAAACTCCCATATCTCGCGAACGGATTGACCTAACCCAAAAATTGCTGTTGCATCTGAAAGTAGAAACTCGCCCGATTACAACGGTATGTGTATTTTTTCCATGGGCCATTCTGGTTAAACGTTTGGAGCAGCAGAATTGCGAAAAATATTTTGCCTTCTCAACCATTTCTAGGCTTCAAACCACCATATCTCGCGAACGGATTGACCTAACCGAAAAATTCCTATTGCATCTGAAAGTAGAAACTCGCCCGATTACAACGGTATGTGTATTTTTTCCCTAGGCTATTCTGGTTAAGCGTTTGGAGCAGCAGAAGTGCGAAATATTTGTTGTCTTCTCAACTATTTTTTAGATTCAAACTCCCATATCTCGCGAACGGATTGACCTAAGCCAAAAATTCCTGTTGCATCTGAAAGTAGAAACTCGCCCGATTACAACGGTATGTGAATTTTTTCCCTACGCCATTCTGGTTAAGCGTTTGGAGCAGCAGAATTGCGAAAAATTTGTTGCCTTCTCAACCATTTCTTAGCTTCAAACTCCCATATATCGCGAACGGATTGACCTAGCCCAAAAATTCCTGTTGCGTCTGAAAGTAGAAACTCGCCCGATTACAACGGTATGCGTGGTTTTTCCCTAGACCATTCTGGTTAAGCGTTAGGAGCAGCAGAATTGCGAAAAATTTTTTGCCTTCTCAACCATTTCTTGGCTTCAAACTCCCATATCTCGCGAACGGATTGACCTAACCCAAAAATTCCTGTTGCATCTGAAAGTAGAAACTCGCCCGATTACAACGGTATGTGTATTTTTTCCCTAGGCCATTCTGGTTAAGCGTTTGGAGCAGCAGAAGGGCGAAAAATTTGTTGTCTTCTCAACTATTTTTTAGCTTCAAACTCCCATATCTCGCGAACGGATTGACCTATCCCAAAAATTCCTGTTGCATCTGAAAGTAGAAACTCGCCCGATTACAACGGTATGTGAATTTTTTCCCTAGGCCATTCTGGTTAAGCGTTTGGAGCAGCAGAATTGCGAAAAACTTGTTGCCTTCTCAACCATTTCTTGGCTTCAAACTCCCATATCTCGCGAACGGATTGACCTAACCCAAAAATTCCTGTTGCGTCTGAAAGTAGAAACTCGCCCGATTACAACGGTATGTGAATTTTTTCCCTAGGCCATTCTGGTTAAGCGTTTGGAGCAGCAGAATTGCGAAAAACTTGTTGCCTTCTCAACCATTTCTTGGCTTCAAACTCCCATATCTCGCGAACGGATTGACCTAACCCAAAAATTCCTGTTGCGTCTGAAAGTAGAAACTCGCCCGATTACAACGGTATGTGTATTTTTTCCCTACTCCATTCTGGTTAAGCGTTTGGAGCAGCAGAATTGCGAAAAATTTTTTGCCTTCTCAACGATTTCTTGGCTTCAAACTCCCATATCTCGCGAACGGATTGACCTAACCCAAAAATTCCTGTTGCGTCTGAAAGTAGAAACTCGCCCGATTACAACGGTATGCGTGGTTTTTCCCTAGACCATTCTGGTTAAGCGTTAGGAGCAGCAGAATTGCGAAAAATTTTTTGCCTTCTCAACCATTTCTTGGCTTCAAACTCCCATATCTCGCGAACGGATTGACCTAACCCAAAAATTCCTGTTGCATCTGAAAGTAGAAACTCGCCCGATTACAACGGTATGTGTATTTTTTCCCTAGGCCATTCTGGTTAAGCGTTTGGAGCAGCAGAAGGGCGAAAAATTTGTTGTCTTCTCAACTATTTTTTAGCTTCAAACTCCCATATCTCGCGAACGGATTGACCTATCCCAAAAATTCCTGTTGCATCTGAAAGTAGAAACTCGCCCGATTACAACGGTATGTGAATTTTTTCCCTAGGCCATTCTGGTTAAGCGTTTGGAGCAGCAGAATTGCGAAAAATTTGTTGCCTTCTCAACCATTTCTTGGCTTCAAACTCCCATATCTCGCGAACGGATTGACCTAAGCCAAAAATTCCTGTTGCATCTAAAAGTAGAAACTCGCCCGATTACAACGGTATGTGAATTTTTTCCCTAGGCCATTCTGGTTAAGCGTTTGGAGCAGCAGAATTGCGAAAAATTTGTTGCCTTCTCAACCATTTCTTGGCTTCAAACTCCCATATCTCGCGAACGGATTGACCTAACCCAAAAATTCCTGTTGCTTCTGAAAGTAGAAACTCGCCCGATTACAACGGTATGCGTGGTTTTTCCCTAGAACATTCTGGTTAAGCGTTAGGAGCAGCAGAATTGGGAAAAATTTTTTGCCTTCTCAACCATTTCTTGGCTTCAAACTCCCATATCTCGCGAACGGATTGACCTAACCCAAAAATTCCTGTTGCATCTGAAAGTAGAAACTCGCCCGATTACAACGGTATGTGTATTTTTTCCCTAGGCCATTCTGGTTAAGCGTTTGGAGCAGCAGAAGGGCGAAAAATTTGTTGTCTTCTCAACTATTTTTTAACTTCAAACTCCCATACCTGGCGAACGGATTGACCTATCCCAAAAATTCCTGTTGCATCTGAAAGTAGAAACTCGCCCGATTACAACGGTATGTGAATTTTTTCCCTAGGCCATTCTGGTTAAGCGTTAGGAGCAGCAGAATTGCGAAAAATTTTTTGCCTTCTCAACCATTTCTTGGCTTCAAACTCCCATATCTCGCGAACGGATTGACCTAACCCAAAAATTCCTGTTGCATCTGAAATTAGAAACTCGCCCGATTACAACGGTATGTGTATTTTTTCCCTAGGCCATTCTGGTTAAGCGTTAGGAGCAGCAGAATTGCGAAAAATTTTTTGCCTTCTCAACCATTTCTTGGCTTCAAACTCCCATATCTCGCGAACGGATTGACCTAACCCAAAAATTCCTGTTGCATCTGAAAGTAGAAACTCGCCCGATTACAACGGTATGTGTATTTTTTCCCTGGGCCATTCTGGTTAAACGTTTGGAGCAGCAGAAGTGCGAAAAATTTGTTGTCTTCTCAACTATTTTTTAGATTCAAACTCCCATATCTCGCGAACGGATTGACCTAACCCAAAAATTCCTGTTGCATCTGAAAGTAGAAACTCGCCCGATTACAACGGTATGTGAATTTTTTCCCTAGGCCATTCTGGGTAAGCGTTTGGAGCAGCAGAATTGCGAAAAATTTGTTGCCTTCTCAACCATTTCTTGGCTTCGTACTCCCATATCTCGCGAACGGATTGACCTAGCCCAAAAATTCCTGTTGCGTCTGAAAGTAGAAACTCGCCCGATTACAACGGTCTGCGTGGTTTTTCCCTAGACCATTCTGGTTAAGCGTTAGGAGCAGCAGAATTGCGAAAAATTTTTTGCCTTCTCAACCATTTCTTGGCTTCAAACTCCCATATCTCGCGAACGGATTGACCTAACCCAAAGATTCCTGTTGCATCTGAAAGTAGAAGCTCGCCCGATTACGACGGTATGTGTATTTTCTCCCTGGGCCTTTCTGGTTAAACGTTTGGAGAAGCAGAATTGCGAAAAATATTTTGCCTTCTCAACCATTTCTTGGCCTCAAACCACCATATCTCGCGAACGGATTGACCTAACCCAAAAATTCCTATTGCATCTGAAAGTAGAAACTCGCCCGATTACAACGGTATGTGTATTTTTTCCCTAGGCCATTCTGGTTAAGCGTTTGGAGCAGCAGAAGTGCGAAAAATTTGTTGTCTTCTCAACTATTTTTTAGCTTCTAACTCCCATATCTCGCGAACGGATTGACCTAACCCAAATATTCCTGTTGCATCTGAAAGTAGAAACTCGCCCGATTACAACGGTATGTGTATTTTTTCCCTAGGCCATTCTGGTTAAGCGTTTGGAGCTGCAGAATTGCGAAAAATTTTTTGCCTTCTCAACCATTTCTTGGCTTCCAACTCCCATATCTCGCGAACGGATTGACCTAATCCAAAAATTCCTATTGCATCTGAAAGTAGAAACTCGCCCGATTACAACGGTATTTGTATTTTTTCCCTAGGCCATTCTGGTTAAGCGTTTGGAGCAGCAGAATTGCGAAAAATTTTTTGCCTTCTCAACCATTTCTTGGCTTCAGACTCCCATATCTCGCGAACGGATTGACCTAACCCAAAAGTTCCTGTTGCGTCTGAAAGTAGAAACTCGCCCGATTACAACGGTATGTGTATTTTTTCCCTAGGCCATTCTGGTTAAACGTTTGGAGCAGCAGAATTGCGAAAAATTTTTTGCCTTCTCAACCATTTCTTGGCTTCAAACCACCATATCTCGCGAACGGATTGACCTAACCCAAAAATTCCTATTGCATCTGAAAGTAGAAACTCGCCCGATTACAACGGTATGTGTATTTTTTCCCTAGGCCATTCTGGTTAAACGTTTGGAGCAGCAGAATTGCGAAAAATTTTTTGCCTTCTCAACCATTTCTTGGCTTCAAACCACCATATCTCGCGAACGGATTGACCTAACCCAAAAATTCCTATTGCATCTGAAAGTAGAAACTCGCCCGATTACAACCGTATGTGTAGTTTTTCCCTAGGCCATTCTGGTTAAACGTTTGGAGCAGCAGAATTGCGAAAAATTTTTTGCCTTCTCAACCATTTCTTGGCTTCAAACCACCATATCTCGCGAACGGATTGACATAACCCAAAAATTCCTATTGCATCTGAAAGTAGAAACTCGCCCGATAACAACGGTATGTGTATTTTTTCCCTAGGCCATTCTGGTTAAGCGTTTGGAGCAGCAGAAGTGCGAAAAATTTGTTGTCTTCTCAACTATTTTTTAGATTCAAACTCCCATATCTCGCGAACGGATTGACCTATCCCAAAAATTCCTGTTGCATCTGAAAGTAGAAACTCGCCCGATTAGAACGGTATGTGTATTTTTTCCCTAGGCCATTCTGGTTAAGCGTTTGGAGCAGCAGAATTGCGAAAAATTTTTTGCCTTCTCAACCATTTCTTGGATTCAGACTCCCATATCTCGCGAACGGATTGACCTAACCCAAAAGTTCCTGTTGCGTCTGAAAGTAGAAACTCGCCCGATTACAACGGTATGTGTATTTTTTCCCTAGGCCATTCTGGTTAAACGTTTGGAGCAGCAGAATTGCGAAAAATTTTTTGCCTTCTCAACCATTTCTTGGCTTCAAACCACCATATCTCGCGAACGGATTGACCTAACCCAAAAATTCCTATTGCATCTGAAAGTAGAAACTCGCCCGATTACAACGGTATGCGTATTTTTTCCCTAGGCCATTCTGGTTAA
Organism: Ptiloglossa arizonensis; assembly: GCF_051014685.1. NCBI lineage: Eukaryota > Metazoa > Arthropoda > Insecta > Hymenoptera > Colletidae > Ptiloglossa > Ptiloglossa arizonensis. Next base: position 277,003 of record NW_027478473.1, read on the forward strand.
GCGTTTGGAGCAGCAGAAGTGCGAAAAATTTGTTGTCTTCTCAACTATTTTTTAGATTCAAACTCCCATATCTCGCGAACGGATTGACCTATCCCAAAAATTCCTGTTGCATCTGAAAGTAGAAACTCGCCCGATTAGAACGGTATGTGTATTTTTTCCCTAGGCCATTCTGGTTAAGCGTTTGGAGCAGCAGAATTGCGAAAAATTTTTTGCCTTCTCAACCATTTCTTGGCTTCAAACTCCCAGATCTCGCGAACGGATTGACCTAACCCAAAAATTCCTATTGCATCTGAAAGTAGAAACTCGCCCGATTACAACGGTATGTGTATTTTTTCCCTAGGCCATTCTGGTTAAGCGTTTGGAGCAGCAGAATTGCGAAAAATTTTTTGCCTTCTCAACCATTTCTTGGCTTCAAACCACCATATCTCGCGAACGGATTGACCTAACCCAAAAATTCCTATTGCATCTGAAAGTAGAAACTCGCCCGATTACAACGGTATGCGTATTTTTTCCCTAGGCCATTCTGGTTAAGCGTTTGGAGCAGCAGAAGTGCGAAAAATTTGTTGTCTTCTCAACTATTTTTTAGATTCAATCTCCCATATCTCGCGAACGGATTGACCTATCCCAAAAATTCCTGTTGCATCTGAAAGTAGAAACTCGCCCGATTAGAACGGTAGGTGTATTTTTTCCCTAGGCCATTCTGGTTAAGCGTTTGGAGCAGCAGAATTGCGAAAAATTTTTTGCCTTCTCAACCATTTCTTGGCTTCAAACTCCCAGATCTCGCGAACGGATTGACCTAACCAAAAAATTCCTATTGCATCTGAAAGTAGAAACTCGCCCGATTACAAAGGTATGTGTATTTTTTCCCTAGGCCATTCTGGTTAAGCGTTTGGAGCAGCAGAATTGCGAAAAATGTTTTGCCTTCTCAACCATTTCTTGGCTTCAAACTCCCATATCTCGCGAACGGATTGACCTAACCCAAAAATTCCTATTGCATCTGAAAGTAGGTACTCGCCCGATTACAACGGTGTGTGTATTTTTTCCCTAGCCCATTCTGGTTAAGCGTTTGGAGCAGCAGAATTGCGAAAAATTTTTTGCCTTCCCAACCATTTCTTGGCTTCAAACTCCCATATCTCGCGAACGGATTGACCTAACCCAAAAATTCCTATTGCATCTGAAAGTAGAAACTCGCCCGATTACAGCGGTACGTGTATTTTTTCCCTACTCCATTCTGGTTAAGCGTTTGGAGCAGCAGAATTGCGAAAAATTTTTTGCCTTCTCAACCATTTCTTGGCTTCAAACCACCATATCTCGCGAACGGATTGACCTAACCCAAAAATTCCTATTGCATCTGAAAGTAGAAACTCGCCCGATTACAACGGTATGCGTATTTTTTCCCTAGGCCATTCTGGTTAAGCGTTTGGAGCAGCAGAAGTGCGAAAAATTTGTTGTCTTCTCAACTATTTTTTAGATTCAATCTCCCATATCTCGCGAACGGATTGACCTATCCCAAAAATTCCTGTTGCATCTGAAAGTAGAAACTCGCCCGATTAGAACGGTATGTGTATTTTTTCCCTAGGCCATTCTGGTTAAGCGTTTGGAGCAGCAGAATTGCGAAAAATTTTTTGCCTTCTCAACCATTTCTTGGCTTCAAACTCCCATATCTCGCGAACGGATTGACCTAACCAAAAAATTCCTATTGCATCTGAAAGTAGAAACTCGCCCGATTACAAAGGTATGTGTATTTTTTCCCTAGGCCATTCTGGTTAAGCGTTTGGAGCAGCAGAATTGCGAAAAATGTTTTGCCTTCTCAACCATTTCTTGGCTTCAAACTCCCATATCTCGCGAACGGATTGACCTAACCCAAAAATTCCTATTGCATCTGAAAGTAGGTACTCGCCCGATTACAACGGTGTGTGTATTTTTTCCCTAGCCCATTCTGGTTAAGCGTTTGGAGCAGCAGAATTGCGAAAAATTTTTTGCCTTCTCAACCATTTCTTGGCTTCAAACTCCCATATCTCGCGAACGGATTGACCTAACCCAAAAATTCCTGTTGCATCTGAAAGTAGAAACTCGCCCGATTACAACGGTATGTGTATTTTTTCCATGGGCCATTCTGGTTAAACGTTTGGAGCAGCAGAATTGCGAAAAATATTTTGCCTTCTCAACCATTTCTAGGCTTCAAACCACCATATCTCGCGAACGGATTGACCTAACCGAAAAATTCCTATTGCATCTGAAAGTAGAAACTCGCCCGATTACAACGGTATGTGTATTTTTTCCCTAGGCTATTCTGGTTAAGCGTTTGGAGCAGCAGAAGTGCGAAATATTTGTTGTCTTCTCAACTATTTTTTAGATTCAAACTCCCATATCTCGCGAACGGATTGACCTAAGCCAAAAATTCCTGTTGCATCTGAAAGTAGAAACTCGCCCGATTACAACGGTATGTGAATTTTTTCCCTACGCCATTCTGGTTAAGCGTTTGGAGCAGCAGAATTGCGAAAAATTTGTTGCCTTCTCAACCATTTCTTGGCTTCAAACTCCCATATCTCGCGAACGGATTGACCTAGCCCAAAAATTCCTGTTGCGTCTGAAAGTAGAAACTCGCCCGATTACAACGGTATGCGTGGTTTTTCCCTAGACCATTCTGGTTAAGCGTTAGGAGCAGCAGAATTGCGAAAAATTTTTTGCCTTCTCAACCATTTCTTGGCTTCAAACTCCCATATCTCGCGAACGGATTGACCTAACCCAAAAATTCCTGTTGCATCTGAAAGTAGAAACTCGCCCGATTACAACGGTATGTGTATTTTTTCCCTACTCCATTCTGGTTAAGCGTTTGGAGCAGCAGAATTGCGAAAAATTTTTTGCCTTCTCAACGATTTCTTGGCTTCAAACTCCCATATCTCGCGAACGGATTGACCTAACCCAAAAATTCCTGTTGCGTCTGAAAGTAGAAACTCGCCCGATTACAACGGTATGCGTGGTTTTTCCCTAGACCATTCTGGTTAAGCGTTAGGAGCAGCAGAATTGCGAAAAATTTTTTGCCTTCTCAACCATTTCTTGGCTTCAAACTCCCATATCTCGCGAACGGATTGACCTAACCCAAAAATTCCTGTTGCATCTGAAAGTAGAAACTCGCCCGATTACAACGGTATGTGTATTTTTTCCCTAGGCCATTCTGGTTAAGCGTTTGGGGCAGCAGAAGGGCGAAAAATTTGTTGTCTTCTCAACTATTTTTTAGCTTCAAACTCCCATACCTGGCGAACGGATTGACCTATCCCAAAAATTCCTGTTGCATCTGAAAGTAGAAACTCGCCCGATTACAACGGTATGTGTATTTTTTCCCTAGGCCATTCTGGTTAAGCGTTAGGAGCAGCAGAATTGCGAAAAATTTTTTGCCTTCTCAACCATTTCTTGGCTTCAAACTCCCATATCTCGCGAACGGATTGACCTAACCCAAAAATTCCTGTTGCATCTGAAAGTAGAAACTCGCCCGATTACAACGGTATGTGTATTTTTTCCCTGGGCCATTCTGGTTAAACGTTTGGAGCAGCAGAATTGAAAAAATATTTTGCCTTCTCAACCATTTCTTGGCTTCAAACCACCATATCTCGCGAACGGATTGACCTAACCCAAAAATTCCTATTGCATCTGAAAGTAGAAACTCGCCCGATTACAACGGTATGTGTATTTTTTCACTAGGCCATTCTGGTTAAGCGTTTGGAGCAGCAGAAGTGCGAAAAATTTGTTGTCTTCTCAACTATTTTTTAGATTCAAACTCCCATGTCTCGCGAACGGATTGACCTAAGCCAAAAATTCCTGTTGCATCTAAAAGTAGAAACTCGCCCGATTACAACGGTATGTGAATTTTTTCCGTAGGCCATTCTGGTTAAGCGTTTGGAGCAGCAGAATTGCGAAAAATTTGTTGCCTTTTCAACCATTTCTTGGCTTCAAACTCCCATATCTCGCGAACGGATTGACCTAACCCAAAAATTCCTGTTGCGTCTGAAAGTAGAAACTCGCCCGATTACAACGGTATGCGTGGTTTTTCCCTAGACCATTCTGGTTAAGCGTTAGGAGCAGCAGAATTGCGAAAAATTTTTTGCCTTCTCAACCATTTCTTGGCTTCAAACTCCCATATCTCGCGAACGGATTGACCTAACCCAAAAATTCCTGTTGCATCTGAAAGTAGAAACTCGCCCGATTACAGCGGTATGTGTATTTTTTCCCTAGGCCATTCTGGTTAAGCCTTTGGAGCAGCAGAAGGGCGAAAAATTTGTTGTCTTCTCAACTATTTTTTAGCTTCAAACTCCCATACCTGGCGAACGGATTGACCTATCCCAAAAATTCCTGTTGCATCTGAAAGTAGAAACTCGCCCGATTACAACGGTATGTGTATTTTTTCCCTAGGCCATTCTGGTTAAGCGTTTGGGGCAGCAGAAAGGCGAAAAATTTGTTGCCTTTTCGACCATTTCTTGGCTTCAAACTCCCATATCTCGCGAACGGATTGACCTAACCCAAAAATTCCTGTTGCGTCTGAAAGTAGAAACTCGCCCGATTACAACGGTATGCGTGGTTTTTCCCTAGACCATTCTGGTTAAGCGTTAGGAGCAGCAGAATTGCGAAAAATTTTTTGCCTTCTCAACTATTTTTTAGCTTCAAACTCCCATACCTGGCGAACGGATTGACCTATCCCAAAAATTCCTGTTGCATCTGAAAGTAGAAACTCGCCCGATTACAACGGTATGTGTATTTTTTCCCTAGGCCATTCTGGTTAAGCGTTAGGAGCAGCAGAATTGCGAAAAATTTGTTGTCTTCTCAACTATTTTTTAGATTCAAACTCCCATATCTCGCGAACGGATTGACCTAAGCCAAAAATTCCTGTTGCATCTAAAAGTAGAAACTCGCCCGATTACAACGGTATGTGAATTTTTTCCGTAGGCCATTCTGGTTAAGCGTTTGGAGCAACAGAATTGCGAAAAATTTGTTGCCTTTTCGACCATTTCTTGGCTTCAAACTCCCATATCTCGCGAACGGATTGACCTAACCCAAAAATTCCTGTTGCGTCTGAAAGTAGAAACTCGCCCGATTACAACGGTATGCGTGGTTTTTCCCTAGACCATTCTGGTTAAGCGTTAGGAGCAGCAGAATTGCGAAAAATTTTTTGCCTTCTCAACCATTTCTTGGCTTCAAACTCCCATATCTCGCGAACGGATTGACCTAACCCAAAAATTCCTGTTGCATCTGAAAGTAGAAACTCGCCCGATTACAGCGGTATGTGTATTTTTTCCCTAGGCCATTCTGGTTAAGCCTTTGGAGCAGCAGAAGGGCGAAAAATTTGTTGTCTTCTCAACTATTTTTTAGCTTCAAACTCCCATACCTGGCGAACGGATTGACCTATCCCAAAAATTCCTGTTGCATCTGAAAGTAGAAACTCGCCCGATTACAACGGTATGTGAATTTTTTCCCTAGGCCATACTGGTTAAGCGTTAGGAGCAGCAGAATTGCGAAAAATTTTTTGCCTTCTCAACCATTTCTTGGCTTCAAACTCCCATATCTCGCGAACGGATTGACCTAACCCAAAAATTCCTGTTGCGTCTGAAAGTAGAAACTCGCCCGATTACAACGGTATGCGTGGTTTTTCCCTAGACCATTCTGGTTAAGCGTTAGGAGCAGCAGAATTGCGAAAAATTTTTTGCCTTCTCAACCATTTCTTGGCTTCAAACTCCCATATCTCGCTAACGGATTGACCTAACCCAAAAATTCCTGTTGCATCTGAAAGTAGAAACTCGCCCGATTACAACGGTATGTGTATTTTTTCCCTACTCCATTCTGGTTAAGCGTTTGGAGCAGCAGAATTGCGAAAAATTTTTTGCCTTCTCAACGATTTCTTGGCTTCAAACTCCCATATCTCGCGAACGGATTGACCTAACCCAAAAATTCCTGTTGCGTCTGAAAGTAGAAACTCGCCCGATTACAACGGTATGCGTGGTTTTTCCCTAGACCATTCTGGTTAAGCGTTAGGAGCAGCAGAATTGCGAAAAATTTTTTGCCTTCTCAACCATTTCTTGGCTTCAAACTCCCATATCTCGCGAACGGATTGACCTAACCCAAAAATTCCTGTTGCATCTGAAAGTAGAAACTCGCCCGATTACAACGGTATGTGTATTTTTTCCCTAGGCCATTCTGGTTAAGCGTTTGGAGCAGCAGAAGGGCGAAAAATTTGTTGTCTTCTCAACTATTTTTTAGCTTCAAACTCCCATATCTCGCGAACGGATTGACCTATCCCAAAAATTCCTGTTGCATCTGAAAGTAGAAACTCGCCCGATTACAACGGTATGTGAATTTTTTCCCTAGGCCATTCTGGTTAAGCGTTTGGAGCAGCAGAATTGCGAAAAATTTGTTGCCTTCTCAACCATTTCTTGGCTTCAAACTCCCATATCTCGCGAACGGATTGACCTAACCCAAAAATTCCTATTGCATCTGAAAGCAGAAACTCGCCCGATTACAACGGTATGCGTATTTTTTCCCTAGGCCATTCTGGTTAAGCGTTTGGAGCAGCAGAAGTGCGAAAAATTTGTTGTCTTCTCAACTATTTTTTAGATTCAATCTCCCATATCTCGCGAACGGATTGACCTATCCCAAAAATTCCTGTTGCTTCTGAAAGTAGAAACTCGCCCGATTAGAACGGTATGTGTATTTTTTCCCTAGGCCATTCTGGTTAAGCGTTTGGAGCAGCAGAATTGCGAAAAATTTTTTGCCTTCTCAACCATTTCTTGGCTTCAAACTCCCATATCTCGCGAACGGATTGACCTAACCAAAAAATTCCTATTGCATCTGAAAGTAGAAACTCGCCCGATTACAAAGGTATGTGTATTTTTTCCCTAGGCCATTCTGGTTAAGCGTTTGGAGCAGCAGAATTGCGAAAAATGTTTTGCCTTCTCAACCATTTCTTGGCTTCAAACTCCCATATCTCGCGAACGGATTGACCTAAACCAAAAATTCCTATTGCATCTGAAAGTAGGTACTCGCCCGATTACAACGGTGTGTGTATTTTTTCCCTAGCCCATTCTGGTTAAGCGTTTGGAGCAGCAGAATTGCGAAAAATTTTTTGCCTTCTCAACCATTTCTTGGCTTCAAACTCCCATATCTCGCGAACGGATTGACCTAACCCAAAAATTCCTGTTGCATCTGAAAGTAGAAACTCGCCCGATTACAACGGTATGTGTATTTTTTCCATGGGCCATTCTGGTTAAACGTTTGGAGCAGCAGAATTGCGAAAAATATTTTGCCTTCTCAACCATTTCTAGGCTTCAAACCACCATATCTCGCGAACGGATTGACCTAACCGAAAAATTCCTATTGCATCTGAAAGTAGAAACTCGCCCGATTACAACGGTATGTGTATTTTTTCCCTAGGCTATTCTGGTTAAGCGTTTGGAGCAGCAGAAGTGCGAAATATTTGTTGTCTTCTCAACTATTTTTTAGATTCAAACTCCCATATCTCGCGAACGGATTGACCTAAGCCAAAAATTCCTGTTGCATCTGAAAGTAGAAACTCGCCCGATTACAACGGTATGTGAATTTTTTCCCTACGCCATTCTGGTTAAGCGTTTGGAGCAGCAGAATTGCGAAAAATTTGTTGCCTTCTCAACCATTTCTTGGCTTCAAACTCCCATATCTCGCGAACGGATTGACCTAGCCCAAAAATTCCTGTTGCGTCTGAAAGTAGAAACTCGCCCGATTACAACGGTATGCGTGGTTTTTCCCTAGACCATTCTGGTTAAGCGTTAGGAGCAGCAGAATTGCGAAAAATTTTTTGCCTTCTCAACCATTTCTTGGCTTCAAACTCCCATATCTCGCGAACGGATTGACCTAACCCAAAAATTCCTGTTGCATCTGAAAGTAGAAACTCGCCCGATTACAACGGTATGTGTATTTTTTCCCTACTCCATTCTGGTTAAGCGTTTGGAGCAGCAGAATTGCGAAAAATTTTTTGCCTTCTCAACGATTTCTTGGCTTCAAACTCCCATATCTCGCGAACGGATTGACCTAACCCAAAAATTCCTGTTGCGTCTGAAAGTAGAAACTCGCCCGATTACAACGGTATGCGTGGTTTTTCCCTAGACCATTCTGGTTAAGCGTTAGGAGCAGCAGAATTGCGAAAAATTTTTTGCCTTCTCAACCATTTCTTGGCTTCAAACTCCCATATCTCGCGAACGGATTGACCTAACCCAAAAATTCCTGTTGCATCTGAAAGTAGAAACTCGCCCGATTACAACGGTATGTGTATTTTTTCCCTAGGCCATTCTGGTTAAGCGTTTGGGGCAGCAGAAGGGCGAAAAATTTGTTGTCTTCTCAACTATTTTTTAGCTTCAAACTCCCATACCTGGCGAACGGATTGACCTATCCCAAAAATTCCTGTTGCATCTGAAAGTAGAAACTCGCCCGATTACAACGGTATGTGTATTTTTTCCCTAGGCCATTCTGGTTAAGCGTTTGGAGCAGCAGAATTGCGAAAAATTTGTTGCCTTTTCAACCATTTCTTGGCTTCAAACTCCCATATCTCGCGAACGGATTGACCTAACCCAAAAATTCCTGTTGCGTCTGAAAGTAGAAACTCGCCCGATTACAACGGTATGCGTGGTTTTTCCCTAGACCATTCTGGTTAAGCGTTAGGAGCAGCAGAATTGCGAAAAATTTTTTGCCTTCTCAACCATTTCTTGGCTTCAAACTCCCATATCTCGCGAACGGATTGACCTAACCCAAAAATTCCTGTTGCATCTGAAAGTAGAAACTCGCCCGATTACAGCGGTATGTGTATTTTTTCCCTAGGCCATTCTGGTTAAGCCTTTGGAGCAGCAGAAGGGCGAAAAATTTGTTGTCTTCTCAACTATTTTTTAGCTTCAAACTCCCATACCTGGCGAACGGATTGACCTATCCCAAAAATTCCTGTTGCATCTGAAAGTAGAAACTCGCCCGATTACAACGGTATGTGTATTTTTTCCCTAGGCCATTCTGGTTAAGCGTTTGGGGCAGCAGAAAGGCGAAAAATTTGTTGCCTTTTCGACCATTTCTTGGCTTCAAACTCCCATATCTCGCGAACGGATTGACCTAACCCAAAAATTCCTGTTGCGTCTGAAAGTAGAAACTCGCCCGATTACAACGGTATGCGTGGTTTTTCCCTAGACCATTCTGGTTAAGCGTTAGGAGCAGCAGAATTGCGAAAAATTTTTTGCCTTCTCAACTATTTTTTAGCTTCAAACTCCCATACCTGGCGAACGGATTGACCTATCCCAAAAATTCCTGTTGCATCTGAAAGTAGAAACTCGCCCGATTACAACGGTATGTGTATTTTTTCCCTAGGCCATTCTGGTTAAGCGTTAGGAGCAGCAGAATTGCGAAAAATTTGTTGTCTTCTCAACTATTTTTTAGATTCAAACTCCCATATCTCGCGAACGGATTGACCTAAGCCAAAAATTCCTGTTGCATCTAAAAGTAGAAACTCGCCCGATTACAACGGTATGTGAATTTTTTCCGTAGGCCATTCTGGTTAAGCGTTTGGAGCAACAGAATTGCGAAAAATTTGTTGCCTTTTCGACCATTTCTTGGCTTCAAACTCCCATATCTCGCGAACGGATTGACCTAACCCAAAAATTCCTGTTGCGTCTGAAAGTAGAAACTCGCCCGATTACAACGGTATGCGTGGTTTTTCCCTAGACCATTCTGGTTAAGCGTTAGGAGCAGCAGAATTGCGAAAAATTTTTTGCCTTCTCAACCATTTCTTGGCTTCAAACTCCCATATCTCGCGAACGGATTGACCTAACCCAAAAATTCCTGTTGCATCTGAAAGTAGAAACTCGCCCGATTACAGCGGTATGTGTATTTTTTCCCTAGGCCATTCTGGTTAAGCCTTTGGAGCAGCAGAAGGGCGAAAAATTTGTTGTCTTCTTAACTATTTTTTAGCTTCAAACTCCCATACCTGGCGAACGGATTGACCTATCCCAAAAATTCCTGTTGCATCTGAAAGTAGAAACTCGCCCGATTACAACGGTATGTGAATTTTTTCCCTAGGCCATACTGGTTAAGCGTTAGGAGCAGCAGAATTGCGAAAAATTTTTTGCCTTCTCAACCATTTCTTGGCTTCAAACTCCCATATCTCGCGAACGGATTGACATAACCCAAAAATTCCTGTTGCATCTGAAATTAGAAACTCGCCCGATTACAACGGTATGTGTATTTTTTCCCTAGGCCATTCTGGTTAAGCGTTAGGAGCAGCAGAATTGCGAAAAATTTTTTGCCTTCTCAACCATTTCTTGGCTTCAAACTCCCATATCTCGCGAACGGATTGACCTAACCCAAAAATTCCTGTTGCGTCTGAAAGTAGAAACTCGCCCGATTACAACGGTATGCGTGGTTTTTCCCTAGACCATTCTGGTTAAGCGTTAGGAGCAGCAGAATTGCGAAAAATTTTTTGCCTTCTCAACCATTTCTTGGCTTCAAACTCCCATATCTCGCTAACGGATTGACCTAACCCAAAAATTCCTGTTGCATCTGAAAGTAGAAACTCGCCCGATTACAACGGTATGTGTATTTTTTCCCTACTCCATTCTGGTTAAGCGTTTGGAGCAGCAGAATTGCGAAAAATTTTTTGCCTTCTCAACGATTTCTTGGCTTCAAACTCCCATATCTCGCGAACGGATTGACCTAACCCAAAAATTCCTGTTGCGTCTGAAAGTAGAAACTCGCCCGATTACAACGGTATGCGTGGTTTTTCCCTAGACCATTCTGGTTAAGCGTTAGGAGCAGCAGAATTGCGAAAAATTTTTTGCCTTCTCAACCATTTCTTGGCTTCAAACTCCCATATCTCGCGAACGGATTGACCTAACCCAAAAATTCCTGTTGCATCTGAAAGTAGAAACTCGCCCGATTACAACGGTATGTGTATTTTTTCCCTAGGCCATTCTGGTTAAGCGTTTGGAGCAGCAGAAGGGCGAAAAATTTGTTGTCTTCTCAACTATTTTTTAGCTTCAAACTCCCATATCTCGCGAACGGATTGACCTATCCCAAAAATTCCTGTTGCATCTGAAAGTAGAAACTCGCCCGATTACAACGGTATGTGAATTTTTTCCCTAGGCCATTCTGGTTAAGCGTTTGGAGCAGCAGAATTGCGAAAAATTTGTTGCCTTCTCAACCATTTCTTGGCTTCAAACTCCCATATCTCGCGAACGGATTGACCTAAGCCAAAAATTCCTGTTGCATCTAAAAGTAGAAACTCGCCCGATTACAACGGTATGTGAATTTTTTCCCTAGGCCATTCTGGTTAAGCGTTTGGAGCAGCAGAATTGCGAAAAATTTGTTGCCTTCTCAACCATTTCTTGGCTTCAAACTCCCATAACTCGCGAACGGATTGACCTAACCCAAAAATTCCTGTTGCGTCTGAAAGTAGAAACTCGCCCGATTACAACGGTATGTGTATTTTTTCCCTACTCCATTCTGGTTAAGCGTTTGGAGCAGCAGAATTGCGAAAAATTTTTTGCCTTCTCAACGATTTCTTGGCTTCAAACTCCCATATCTCGCGAACGGATTGACCTAACCCAAAAATTCCTGTTGCGTCTGAAAGTAGAAACTCGCCCGATTACAACGGTATGCGTGGTTTTTCCCTAGACCATTCTGGTTAAGCGTTAGGAGCAGCAGAATTGCGAAAAATTTTTTGCCTTCTCAACTATTTTTTAGCTTCAAACTCCCATACCTGGCGAACGGATTGACCTATCCCAAAAATTCCTGTTGCATCTGAAAGTAGAAACTCGCCCGATTACAACGGTATGTGTATTTTTTCCCTAGGCCATTCTGGTTAAGCGTTAGGAGCAGCAGAATTGCGAAAAATTTGTTGTCTTCTCAACTATTTTTTAGATTCAAACTCCCATATCTCGCGAACGGATTGACCTAAGCCAAAAATTCCTGTTGCATCTAAAAGTAGAAACTCGCCCGATTACAACGGTATGTGAATTTTTTCCGTAGGCCATTCTGGTTAAGCGTTTGGAGCAACAGAATTGCGAAAAATTTGTTGCCTTTTCGACCATTTCTTGGCTTCAAACTCCCATATCTCGCGAACGGATTGACCTAACCCAAAAATTCCTGTTGCGTCTGAAAGTAGAAACTCGCCCGATTACAACGGTATGCGTGGTTTTTCCCTAGACCATTCTGGTTAAGCGTTAGGAGCAGCAGAATTGCGAAAAATTTTTTGCCTTCTCAACCATTTCTTGGCTTCAAACTCCCATATCTCGCGAACGGATTGACCTAACCCTAAAATTCCTGTTGCATCTGAAAGTAGAAACTCGCCCGATTACAGCGGTATGTGTATTTTTTCCCTAGGCCATTCTGGTTAAGCCTTTGGAGCAGCAGAAGGGCGAAAAATTTGTTGTCTTCTCAACTATTTTTTAGCTTCAAACTCCCATACCTGGCGAACGGATTGACCTATCCCAAAAATTCCTGTTGCATCTGAAAGTAGAAACTCGCCCGATTACAACGGTATGTGAATTTTTTCCCTAGGCCATACTGGTTAAGCGTTAGGAGCAGCAGAATTGCGAAAAATTTTTTGCCTTCTCAACCATTTCTTGGCTTCAAACTCCCATATCTCGCGAACGGATTGACATAACCCAAAAATTCCTGTTGCATCTGAAATTAGAAACTCGCCCGATTACAACGGTATGTGTATTTTTTCCCTAGGCCATTCTGGTTAAGCGTTAGGAGCAGCAGAATTGCGAAAAATTTTTTGCCTTCTCAACCATTTCTTGGCTTCAAACTCCCATATCTCGCGAACGGATTGACCTAACCCAAAAATTCCTGTTGCGTCTGAAAGTAGAAACTCGCCCGATTACAACGGTATGCGTGGTTTTTCCCTAGACCATTCTGGTTAAGCGTTAGGAGCAGCAGAATTGCGAAAAATTTTTTGCCTTCTCAACCATTTCTTGGCTTCAAACTCCCATATCTCGCTAACGGATTGACCTAACCCAAAAATTCCTGTTGCATCTGAAAGTAGAAACTCGCCCGATTACAACGGTATGTGTATTTTTTCCCTACTCCATTCTGGTTAAGCGTTTGGAGCAGCAGAATTGCGAAAAATTTTTTGCCTTCTCAACGATTTCTTGGCTTCAAACTCCCATATCTCGCGAACGGATTGACCTAACCCAAAAATTCCTGTTGCGTCTGAAAGTAGAAACTCGCCCGATTACAACGGTATGCGTGGTTTTTCCCTAGACCATTCTGGTTAAGCGTTAGGAGCAGCAGAATTGCGAAAAATTTTTTGCCTTCTCAACCATTTCTTGGCTTCAAACTCCCATATCTCGCGAACGGATTGACCTAACCCAAAAATTCCTGTTGCATCTGAAAGTAGAAACTCGCCCGATTACAACGGTATGTGTATTTTTTCCCTAGGCCATTCTGGTTAAGCGTTTGGAGCAGCAGAAGGGCGAAAAATTTGTTGTCTTCTCAACTATTTTTTAGCTTCAAACTCCCATATCTCGCGAACGGATTGACCTATCCCAAAAATTCCTGTTGCATCTGAAAGTAGAAACTCGCCCGATTACAACGGTATGTGAATTTTTTCCCTAGGCCATTCTGGTTAAGCGTTTGGAGCAGCAGAATTGCGAAAAATTTGTTGCCTTCTCAACCATTTCTTGGCTTCAAACTCCCATATCTCGCGAACGGATTGACCTAAGCCAAAAATTCCTGTTGCATCTAAAAGTAGAAACTCGCCCGATTACAACGGTATGTGAATTTTTTCCCTAGGCCATTCTGGTTAAGCGTTTGGAGCAGCAGAATTGCGAAAAATTTGTTGCCTTCTCAACCATTTCTTGGCTTCAAACTCCCATAACTCGCGAACGGATTGACCTAACCCAAAAATTCCTGTTGCGTCTGAAAGTAGAAACTCGCCCGATTACAACGGTATGTGTATTTTTTCCCTACTCCATTCTGGTTAAGCGTTTGGAGCAGCAGAATTGCGAAAAATTTTTTGCCTTCTCAACGATTTCTTGGCTTCAAACTCCCATATCTCGCGAACGGATTGACCTAACCCAAAAATTCCTGTTGCGTCTGAAAGTAGAAACTCGCCCGATTACAACGGTATGCGTGGTTTTTCCCTAGACCATTCTGGTTAAGCGTTAGGAGCAGCAGAATTGCGAAAAATTTTTTGCCTTCTCAACCATTTCTTGGCTTCAAACTCCCATATCTCGCGAACGGATTGACCTAACCCAAAAATTCCTGTTGCATCTGAAAGTAGAAACTCGCCCGATTACAACGGTATGTGTATTTTTTCCCTAGGCCATTCTGGTTAAGCGTTTGGAGCAGCAGAAGGGCGAAAAATTTGTTGTCTTCTCAACTATTTTTTAGCTTCAAACTCCCATATCTCGCGAACGGATTGACCTATCCCAAAAATTCCTGTTGCATCTGAAAGTAGAAACTCGCCCGATTACAACGGTATGTGAATTTTTTCCCTAGGCCATTCTGGTTAAGCGTTTGGAGCAGCAGAATTGCGAAAAATTTGTTGCCTTCTCAACCATTTCTTGGCTTCAAACTCCCATATCTCGCGAACGGATTGACCTAAGCCAAAAATTCCTGTTGCATCTAAAAGTAGAAACTCGCCCGATTACAACGGTATGTGAATTTTTTCCCTAGGCCATTCTGGTTAAGCGTTTGGAGCAGCAGAATTGCGAAAAATTTGTTGCCTTCTCAACCATTTCTTGGCTTCAAACTCCCATATCTCGCGAACGGATTGACCTAACCCAAAAATTCCTGTTGCGTCTGAAAGTAGAAACTCGCCCGATTACAACGGTATGCGTGGTTTTTCCCTAGAACATTCTGGTTAAGCGTTAGGAGCAGCAGAATTGGGAAAAATTTTTTGCCTTCTCAACCATTTCTTGGCTTCAAACTCCCATATCTCGCGAACGGATTGACCTAACCCAAAAATTCCTGTTGCATCTGAAAGTAGAAACTCGCCCGATTACAACGGTATGTGTATTTTTTCCCTAGGCCATTCTGGTTAAGCGTTTGGAGCAGCAGAAGGGCGAAAAATTTGTTGTCTTCTCAACTATTTTTTAGCTTCAAACTCCCATACCTGGCGAACGGATTGACCTATCCCAAAAATTCCTGTTGCATCTGAAAGTAGAAACTCGCCCGATTACAACGGTATGTGAATTTTTTCCCTAGGCCATTCTGGTTAAGCGTTAGGAGCAGCAGAATTGCGAAAAATTTTTTGCCTTCTCAACCATTTCTTGGCTTCAAACTCCCATATCTCGCGAACGGATTGACCTAACCCAAAAATTCCTGTTGCATCTGAAATTAGAAACTCGCCCGATTACAACGGTATGTGTATTTTTTCCCTAGGCCATTCTGGTTAAGCGTTAGGAGCAGCAGAATTGCGAAAAATTTTTTGCCTTCTCAACCATTTCTTGGCATCAAACTCCCATATCTCGCGAACGGATTGACCTAACCCAAAAATTCCTGTTGCATCTGAAAGTAGAAACTCGCCCGATTACAAAGGTATGTGTATTTTTTCCCTGGGCCATTCTGGTTAAACGTTTGGAGCAGCAGAAGTGCGAAAAATTTGTTGTCTTCTCAAATATTTTTTAGATTCAAACTCCCATATCTCGCGAACGGATTGACCTAACCCAAAAATTCCTGTTGCATCTGAAAGTAGAAACTCGCCCGATTACAACGGTATGTGAATTTTTTCCCTAGGCCATTCTGGGTAAGCGTTTGGAGCAGCAGAATTGCGAAAAATTTGTTGCCTTCTCAACCATTTCTTGGCTTCGTACTCCCATATCTCGCGAACGGATTGACCTAGCCCAAAAATTCCTGTTGCGTCTGAAAGTAGAAACTCGCCCGATTACAACGGTCTGCGTGGTTTTTCCCTAGACCATTCTGGTTAAGCGTTAGGAGCAGCAGAATTGCGACAAATTTTTTGCCTTCTCAACCATTTCTTGGCTTCAAACTCCCATATCTCGCGAACGGATTGACCTAACCCAAAGATTCCTGTTGCATCTGAAAGTAGAAACTCGCCCGATTACGACGGTATGTGTATTTTCTCCCTGGGCCATTCTGGTTAAACGTTTGGAGAAGCAGAATTGCGAAAAATATTTTGCCTTCTCAACCATTTCTTGGCCTCAAACCACCATATCTCGCGAACGGATTGACCTAACCCAAAAATTCCTATTGCATCTGAAAGGAGAAACTCGCCCGATTACAACGGTATGTGTATTTTTTCCTTAGGCCATTCTGGTTAAGCGTTTGGAGCAGCAGAAGTGCGAAAAATTTGTTGTCTTCTCAACTATTTTTTAGATTCAAACTCCCATATCTCGCGAACGGATTGACCTTACCCAAAAATTCCTATTGCATCTGAAAGTAGAAACTCGCCCGATTACAGCGGTATGCGTGGTTTTTCCCTAGACCATTCTGGTTAAGCGTTAGGAGCAGCAGAATTGCGAAAAATTTTTTGCCGTCTCAACCATTTCTTAGCTTCAAACTCCCATATCTCGCGAACGGATTGACCTAACCCAAAAATTCCTGTTGCATCTGAAAGTAGAAACTCGCCCGATTACAACGGTATGTGTATTTTTTCCCTAGGCCATTCTGGTTAAGCGTTTGGAGCAGCAGAAGGGCGAAAAATTTGTTGTCTTCTCAACTATTTTTTAGCTTCAAACTCCCATATCTCGCGAACGGATTGACCTATCCCAAAGATTCCTGTTGCATCTGAAAGTAGAAACTCGCCCGATTACAAAGGTATGTGAATTTTTTCCCTAGGCCATTCTGGTTAAGCGTTTGGAGCAGCAGAATTGCGAAAAATTTGTTGCCTTCTCAACCATTTCTTGGCTTCAAACTCCCATATCTCGCGAACGGATTGACCTAACCCAAAAATTCCTGTTGCGTCTGAAAGTAGAAACTGGCCCGATTACAACGGTATGCGTGGTTTTTCCCTAGACCATTCTGGTTAAGCGTTAGGAGCAGCAGAATTGCGAAAAATTTTTTGCCTTCTCAACCATTTCTTGGCTTCAAACTCCCATATCTCGCGAACGGATTGACCTAACCCAAAAATTCCTGTTGCATCTGAAAGTAGAAACTCGCCCGATTACAACGGTATGTGTATTTTTTCCCTGGGCCATTCTGGTTAAACGTTTGGAGAAGCAGAATTGCGAAAAATATTTTGCCTTCTCAACCATTTCTTGGCCTCAAACCACCATATCTCGCGAACGGATTGACCTAACCCAAAAATTCCTATTGCATCTGAAAGTAGAAACTCGCCCGATTACAACGGTATGTGTATTTTTTCCCTAGGCCATTCTGGTTAAGCGTTTGGAGCAGCAGAAGTGCGAAAAATTTGTTGTCTTCTCAACTATTTTTTAGCTTCTAACTCCCATATCTCGCGAACGGATTGACCTAACCCAAATATTCCTGTTGCATCTGAAAGTAGAAACTCGCCCGATTACAACGGTATGTGTATTTTTTCCCTAGGCCATTCTGGTTAAGCGTTTGGAGCAGCAGAATTGCGAAAAATTTGTTGCCTTCTCAACCATTTCTTGGCTTCAAACTCCCATATCTCGCGAACGGATTGACCTAAGCCAAAAATTCCTGTTGCATCTAAAAGTAGAAACTCGCCCGATTACAACGGTATGTGAATTTTTTCCCTAGGCCATTCTGGTTAAGCGTTTGGAGCAGCAGAATTGCGAAAAATTTGTTGCCTTCTCAACCATTTCTTGGCTTCAAACTCCCATATCTCGCGAACGGATTGACCTAACCCAAAAATTCCTGTTGCGTCTGAAAGTAGAAACTCGCCCGATTACAACGGTATGCGTGGTTTTTCCCTAGAACATTCTGGTTAAGCGTTAGGAGCAGCAGAATTGGGAAAAATTTTTTGCCTTCTCAACCATTTCTTGGCTTCAAACTCCCATATCTCGCGAACGGATTGACCTAACCCAAAAATTCCTGTTGCATCTGAAAGTAGAAACTCGCCCGATTACAACGGTATGTGTATTTTTTCCCTAGGCCATTCTGGTTAAGCGTTTGGAGCAGCAGAAGGGCGAAAAATTTGTTGTCTTCTCAACTATTTTTTAGCTTCAAACTCCCATACCTGGCGAACGGATTGACCTATCCCAAAAATTCCTGTTGCATCTGAAAGTAGAAACTCGCCCGATTACAACGGTATGTGAATTTTTTCCCTAGGCCATTCTGGTTAAGCGTTAGGAGCAGCAGAATTGCGAAAAATTTTTTGCCTTCTCAACCATTTCTTGGCTTCAAACTCCCATATCTCGCGAACGGATTGACCTAACCCAAAAATTCCTGTTGCATCTGAAATTATAAACTCGCCCGATTACAACGGTATGTGTATTTTTTCCCTAGGCCATTCTGGTTAAGCGTTAGGAGCAGCAGAATTGCGAAAAATTTTTTGCCTTCTCAACCATTTCTTGGCATCAAACTCCCATATATCGCGAACGGATTGACCTAACCCAAAAATTCCTGTTGCATCTGAAAGTAGAAACTCGCCCGATTACAAAGGTATGTGTATTTTTTCCCTGGGCCATTCTGGTTAAGCGTTAGGAGCAGCAGAATTGCGAAAAATTTTTTGCCGTCTCAACCATTTCTTAGCTTCAAACTCCCATATCTCGCGAACGGATTGACCTAACCCAAAAATTCCTGTTGCATCTGAAAGTAGAAACTCGCCCGATTACAACGGTATGTGTATTTTTTCCCTAGGCCATTCTGGTTAAGCGTTTGGAGCAGCAGAAGGGCGAAAAATTTGTTGTCTTCTCAACTATTTTTTAGCTTCAAACTCCCATATCTCGCGAACGGATTGACCTATCCCAAAAATTCCTGTTGCATCTGAAAGTAGAAACTCGCCCGATTACAACGGTATGTGAATTTTTTCCCTAGGCCATTCTGGTTAAGCGTTTGGAGCAGCAGAATTGCGAAAAATTTGTTGCCTTCTCAACCATTTCTTGGCTTCAAACTCCCATATCTCGCGAACGGATTGACCTAACCCAAAAATTCCTGTTGCGTCTGAAAGTAGAAACTCGCCCGATTACAACGGTATGCGTGGTTTTTCCCTAGACCATTCTGGTTAAGCGTTAGGAGCAGCAGAATTGCGAAAAATTTTTTGCCTTCTCAACCATTTCTTGGCTTCAAACTCCCATATCTCGCGAACGGATTGACCTAACCCAAAAATTCCTGTTGCATCTGAAAGTAGAAACTCGCCCGATTACAACGGTATGTGTATTTTTTCCCTGGGCCATTCTGGTTAAACGTTTGGAGAAGCAGAATTGCGAAAAATATTTTGCCTTCTCAACCATTTCTTGGCCTCAAACCACCATATCTCGCGAACGGATTGACCTAACCCAAAAATTCCTATTGCATCTGAAAGTAGAAACTCGCCCGATTACAACGGTATGTGTATTTTTTCCCTAGGCCATTCTGGTTAAGCGTTTGGAGCAGCAGAAGTGCGAAAAATTTGTTGTCTTCTCAACTATTTTTTAGCTTCTAACTCCCATATCTCGCGAACGGATTGACCTAACCCAAATATTCCTGTTGCATCTGAAAGTAGAAACTCGCCCGATTACAACGGTATGTGTATTTTTTCCCTAGGCCATTCTGGTTAAGCGTTTGGAGCTGCAGAATTGCGAAAAATTTTTTGCCTACTCAACCATTTCTTGGCTTCCAACTCCCATATCTCGCGAACGGATTGACCTAACCCAAAAATTCCTATTGCATCTGAAAGTAGAAACTCGCCCGATTACAACGGTATTTGTATTTTTTCCCTAGGCCATTCTGGTTAAGCGTTAGGAGCAGCAGAATTGCGAAAAATTTTTTGCCTTCTCAACCATTTCTTGGCATCAAACTCCCATATCTCGCGAACGGATTGACCTAACCCAAAAATTCCTGTTGCATCTGAAAGTAGAAACTCGCCCGATTACAAAGGTATGTGTATTTTTTCCCTGGGCCATTCTGGTTAAACGTTTGGAGCAGCAGAAGTGCGAAAAATTTGTTGTCTTCTCAAATATTTTTTAGATTCAAACTCCCATATCTCGCGAACGGATTGACCTAACCCAAAAATTCCTGTTGCATCTGAAAGTAGAAACTCGCCCGATTACAACGGTATGTGAATTTTTTCCCTAGGCCATTCTGGGTAAGCGTTTGGAGCAGCAGAATTGCGAAAAATTTGTTGCCTTCTCAACCATTTCTTGGCTTCGTACTCCCATATCTCGCGAACGGATTGACCTAGCCCAAAAATTCCTGTTGCGTCAGAAAGTAGAAACTCGCCCGATTACAACGGTCTGCGTGGTTTTTCCCTAGACCATTCTGGTTAAGCGTTAGGAGCAGCAGAATTGCGACAAATTTTTTGCCTTCTCAACCATTTCTTGGCTTCAAACTCCCATATCTCGCGAACGGATTGACCTAACCCAAAGATTCCTGTTGCATCTGAAAGTAGAAACTCGCCCGATTACGACGGTATGTGTATTTTCTCCCTGGGCCATTCTGGTTAAACGTTTGGAGAAGCAGAATTGCGAAAAATATTTTGCCTTCTCAACCATTTCTTGGCCTCAAACCACCATATCTCGCGAACGGATTGACCTAACCCAAAAATTCCTATTGCATCTGAAAGGAGAAACTCGCCCGATTACAACGGTATGTGTATTTTTTCCCTAGGCCATTCTGGTTAAGCGTTTGGAGCAGCAGAAGTGCGAAAAATTTGTTGTCTTCTCAACTATTTTTTAGATTCAAACTCCCATATCTCGCGAACGGATTGACCTAACCCAAAAATTCCTATTGCATCTGAAAGTAGAAACTCGCCCGATTACAGCGGTATGCGTGGTTTTTCCCTAGACCATTCTGGTTAAGCGTTAGGAGCAGCAGAATTGCGAAAAATTTTTTGCCGTCTCAACCATTTCTTAGCTTCAAACTCCCATATCTCGCGAACGGATTGACCTAACCCAAAAATTCCTGTTGCATCTGAAAGTAGAAACTCGCCCGATTACAACGGTATGTGTATTTTTTCCCTAGGCCATTCTGGTTAAGCGTTTGGAGCAGCAGAAGGGCGAAAAATTTGTTGTCTTCTCAACTATTTTTTAGCTTCAAACTCCCATATCTCGCGAACGGATTGACCTATCCCAAAAATTCCTGTTGCATCTGAAAGTAGAAACTCGCCCGATTACAACGGTATGTGAATTTTTTCCCTAGGCCATTCTGGTTAAGCGTTTGGAGCAGCAGAATTGCGAAAAATTTGTTGCCTTCTCAACCATTTCTTGGCTTCAAACTCCCATATCTCGCGAACGGATTGACCTAACCCAAAAATTCCTGTTGCGTCTGAAAGTAGAAACTCGCCCGATTACAACGGTATGCGTGGTTTTTCCCTAGACCATTCTGGTTAAGCGTTAGGAGCAGCAGAATTGCGAAAAATTTTTTGCCTTCTCAACCATTTCTTGGCTTCAAACTCCCATATCTCGCGAACGGATTGACCTAACCCAAAAATTCCTGTTGCATCTGAAAGTAGAAACTCGCCCGATTACAACGGTATGTGTATTTTTTCCCTGGGCCATTCTGGTTAAACGTTTGGAGAAGCAGAATTGCGAAAAATATTTTGCCTTCTCAACCATTTCTTGGCCTCAAACCACCATATCTCGCGAACGGATTGACCTAACCCAAAAATTCCTATTGCATCTGAAAGTAGAAACTCGCCCGATTACAACGGTATGTGTATTTTTTCCCTAGGCCATTCTGGTTAAGCGTTTGGAGCAGCAGAAGTGCGAAAAATTTGTTGTCTTCTCAACTATTTTTTAGCTTCTAACTCCCATATCTCGCGAACGGATTGACCTAACCCAAATATTCCTGTTGCATCTGAAAGTAGAAACTCGCCCGATTACAACGGTATGTGTATTTTTTCCCTAGGCCATTCTGGTTAAGCGTTTGGAGCTGCAGAATTGCGAAAAATTTTTTGCCTACTCAACCATTTCTTGGCTTCCAACTCCCATATCTCGCGAACGGATTGACCTAACCCAAAAATTCCTATTGCATCTGAAAGTAGAAACTCGCCCGATTACAACGGTATTTGTATTTTTTCCCTAGGCCATTCTGGTTAAGCGTTAGGAGCAGCAGAATTGCGAAAAATTTTTTGCCTTCTCAACCATTTCTTGGCATCAAACTCCCATATCTCGCGAACGGATTGACCTAACCCAAAAATTCCTGTTGCATCTGAAAGTAGAAACTCGCCCGATTACAAAGGTATGTGTATTTTTTCCCTGGGCCATTCTGGTTAAACGTTTGGAGCAGCAGAAGTGCGAAAAATTTGTTGTCTTCTCAAATATTTTTTAGATTCAAACTCCCATATCTCGCGAACGGATTGACCTAACCCAAAAATTCCTGTTGCATCTGAAAGTAGAAACTCGCCCGATTACAACGGTATGTGAATTTTTTCCCTAGGCCATTCTGGGTAAGCGTTTGGAGCAGCAGAATTGCGAAAAATTTGTTGCCTTCTCAACCATTTCTTGGCTTCGTACTCCCATATCTCGCGAACGGATTGACCTAGCCCAAAAATTCCTGTTGCGTCAGAAAGTAGAAACTCGCCCGATTACAACGGTCTGCGTGGTTTTTCCCTAGACCATTCTGGTTAAGCGTTAGGAGCAGCAGAATTGCGACAAATTTTTTGCCTTCTCAACCATTTCTTGGCTTCAAACTCCCATATCTCGCGAACGGATTGACCTAACCCAAAGATTCCTGTTGCATCTGAAAGTAGAAACTCGCCCGATTACGACGGTATGTGTATTTTCTCCCTGGGCCATTCTGGTTAAACGTTTGGAGAAGCAGAATTGCGAAAAATATTTTGCCTTCTCAACCATTTCTTGGCCTCAAACCACCATATCTCGCGAACGGATTGACCTAACCCAAAAATTCCTATTGCATCTGAAAGGAGAAACTCGCCCGATTACAACGGTATGTGTATTTTTTCCCTAGGCCATTCTGGTTAAGCGTTTGGAGCAGCAGAAGTGCGAAAAATTTGTTGTCTTCTCAACTATTTTTTAGATTCAAACTCCCATATCTCGCGAACGGATTGACCTAACCCAAAAATTCCTATTGCATCTGAAAGTAGAAACTCGCCCGATTACAGCGGTATGCGTGGTTTTTCCCTAGACCATTCTGGTTAAGCGTTAGGAGCAGCAGAATTGCGAAAAATTTTTTGCCGTCTCAACCATTTCTTAGCTTCAAACTCCCATATCTCGCGAACGGATTGACCTAACCCAAAAATTCCTGTTGCATCTGAAAGTAGAAACTCGCCCGATTACAACGGTATGTGTATTTTTTCCCTAGGCCATTCTGGTTAAGCGTTTGGAGCAGCAGAAGGGCGAAAAATTTGTTGTCTTCTCAACTATTTTTTAGCTTCAAACTCCCATATCTCGCGAACGGATTGACCTATCCCAAAAATTCCTGTTGCATCTGAAAGTAGAAACTCGCCCGATTACAACGGTATGTGAATTTTTTCCCTAGGCCATTCTGGTTAAGCGTTTGGAGCAGCAGAATTGCGAAAAATTTGTTGCCTTCTCAACCATTTCTTGGCTTCAAACTCCCATATCTCGCGAACGGATTGACCTAACCCAAAAATTCCTGTTGCGTCTGAAAGTAGAAACTCGCCCGATTACAACGGTATGCGTGGTTTTTCCCTAGACCATTCTGGTTAAGCGTTAGGAGCAGCAGAATTGCGAAAAATTTTTTGCCTTCTCAACCATTTCTTGGCTTCAAACTCCCATATCTCGCGAACGGATTGACCTAACCCAAAAATTCCTGTTGCATCTGAAAGTAGAAACTCGCCCGATTACAACGGTATGTGTATTTTTTCCCTGGGCCATTCTGGTTAAACGTTTGGAGAAGCAGAATTGCGAAAAATATTTTGCCTTCTCAACCATTTCTTGGCCTCAAACCACCATATCTCGCGAACGGATTGACCTAACCCAAAAATTCCTATTGCATCTGAAAGTAGAAACTCGCCCGATTACAACGGTATGTGTATTTTTTCCCTAGGCCATTCTGGTTAAGCGTTTGGAGCAGCAGAAGTGCGAAAAATTTGTTGTCTTCTCAACTATTTTTTAGCTTCTAACTCCCATATCTCGCGAACGGATTGACCTAACCCAAATATTCCTGTTGCATCTGAAAGTAGAAACTCGCCCGATTACAACGGTATGTGTATTTTTTCCCTAGGCCATTCTGGTTAAGCGTTTGGAGCTGCAGAATTGCGAAAAATTTTTTGCCTACTCAACCATTTCTTGGCTTCCAACTCCCATATCTCGCGAACGGATTGACCTAACCCAAAAATTCCTATTGCATCTGAAAGTAGAAACTCGCCCGATTACAACGGTATTTGTATTTTTTCCCTAGGCCATTCTGGTTAAGCGTTTGGAGCAGCAGAATTGCGAAAAATTTTTTGCCTTCTCAACCATTTCTTGGCTTCAGACTCCCATATCTCGCGAACGGATTGACCTAACCCAAAAGTTCCTGTTGCGTCTGAAAGTAGAAACTCGCCCGATTACAACGGTATGTGTATTTTTTCCCTAGGCCATTCTGGTTAAGCGTTAGGAGCAGCAGAATTGCGAAAAATTTTTTGCCTTCTCAACCATTTCTTGGCTTCAAACCACCATATCTCGCGAACGGATTGACCTAACCCAAAAGTTCCTGTTGCGTCTGAAAGTAGAAACTCTCCCGATTACAACGGTATGTGTATTTTTTCCCTAGGCCATTCTGGTTAAACGTTTGGAGCAGCAGAATTGCGAAAAATTTTTTGCCTTCTCAACCATTTCTTGGCTTCAAACCACCATATCTCGCGAACGGATTGACCTAACCCAAAAATTCCTGTTGCGTCTGAAAGTAGAAACTCGCCCGATTACAACGGTATGCGTGGTTTTTCCCTAGACCATTCTGGTTAGGCGTTAGGAGCAGCAGAATTGCGAAAAATTTTTTGCCTTCTCAACCATTTCTTGGCTTCAAACTCCCATATCTCGCGAACGGATTGACCTAACCCAAAAATTCCTGTTGCATCTGAAAGTAGAAACTCGCCCGATCACAACGGTATGTGTATTTTTTCCCTAGGCCATTCTGGTTAAGCGTTTGGAGCAGCAGAAGGGCGAAAAATTTGTTGTCTTCTCAACTATTTTTTAGCTTCAAACTCCCATATCTCGCGAACGGATTGACCTATCCCAAAAATTCCTGTTGCATCTGAAAGTAGAAACTCGCCCGATTACAACGGTATGTGAATTTTTTCCCTAGGCCATTCTGGTTAAGCGTTTGGAGCAGCAGAATTGCGAAAAATTTGTTGCCTTCTCAACCATTTCTTGGCTTCAAACTCCCATATCTCGCGAACGGATTGACCTAAGCCAAAAATTCCTGTTGCATCTAAAAGTAGAAACTTGCCCGATTACAACGGTATGTGAATTTTTTCCCTAGGCCATTCTGGTTAAGCGTTTGGAGCAGCAGAATTGCGAAAAATTTGTTGCCTTCTCAACCATTTCTTGGCTTCAAACTCCCATAACTCGCGAACGGATTGACCTAACCCAAAAATTCCTGTTGCGTCTGAAAGTAGAAACTCGCCCGATTACAACGGTATGTGTATTTTTTCCCTACTCCATTCTGGTTAAGCGTTTGGAGCAGCAGAATTGCGAAAAATTTTTTGCCTTCTCAACGATTTCTTGGCTTCAAACTCCCATATCTCGCGAACGGATTGACCTAACCCAAAAATTCCTGTTGCGTCTGAAAGTAGAAACTCGCCCGATTACAACGGTATGCGTGGTTTTTCCCTAGACCATTCTGGTTAAGCGTTAGGAGCAGCAGAATTGCGAAAAATTTTTTGCCTTCTCAACCATTTCTTGGCTTCAAACTCCCATATCTCGCGAACGGATTGACCTAACCCAAAAATTCCTGTTGCATCTGAAAGTAGAAACTCGCCCGATTACAACGGTATGTGTATTTTTTCCCTAGGCCATTCTGGTTAAGCGTTTGGAGCAGCAGAAGGGCGAAAAATTTGTTGTCTTCTCAACTATTTTTTAGCTTCAAACTCCCATATCTCGCGAACGGATTGACCTATCCCAAAAATTCCTGTTGCATCTGAAAGTAGAAACTCGCCCGATTACAACGGTATGTGAATTTTTTCCCTAGGCCATTCTGGTTAAGCGTTTGGAGCAGCAGAATTGCGAAAAATTTGTTGCCTTCTCAACCATTTCTTGGCTTCAAACTCCCATATCTCGCGAACGGATTGACCTAAGCCAAAAATTCCTGTTGCATCTAAAAGTAGAAACTCGCCCGATTACAACGGTATGTGAATTTTTTCCCTAGGCCATTCTGGTTAAGCGTTTGGAGCAGCAGAATTGCGAAAAATTTGTTGCCTTCTCAACCATTTCTTGGCTTCAAACTCCCATATCTCGCGAACGGATTGACCTAACCCAAAAATTCCTGTTGCGTCTGAAAGTAGAAACTCGCCCGATTACAACGGTATGCGTGGTTTTTCCCTAGAACATTCTGGTTAAGCGTTAGGAGCAGCAGAATTGGGAAAAATTTTTTGCCTTCTCAACCATTTCTTGGCTTCAAACTCCCATATCTCGCGAACGGATTGACCTAACCCAAAAATTCCTGTTGCATCTGAAAGTAGAAACTCGCCCGATTACAACGGTATGTGTATTTTTTCCCTAGGCCATTCTGGTTAAGCGTTTGGAGCAGCAGAAGGGCGAAAAATTTGTTGTCTTCTCAACTATTTTTTAGCTTCAAACTCCCATACCTGGCGAACGGATTGACCTATCCCAAAAATTCCTGTTGCATCTGAAAGTAGAAACTCGCCCGATTACAACGGTATGTGAATTTTTTCCCTAGGCCATTCTGGTTAAGCGTTAGGAGCAGCAGGATTGCGAAAAATTTTTTGCCTTCTCAACCATTTCTTGGCTTCAAACTCCCATATCTCGCGAACGGATTGACCTAACCCAAAAATTCCTGTTGCATCTGAAATTAGAAACTCGCCCGATTACAACGGTATGTGTATTTTTTCCCTAGGCCATTCTGGTTAAGCGTTAGGAGCAGCAGAATTGCGAAAAATTTTTTGCCTTCTCAACCATTTCTTGGCATCAAACTCCCATATCTCGCGAACGGATTGACCTAACCCAAAAATTCCTGTTGCATCTGAAAGTAGAAACTCGCCCGATTACAAAGGTATGTGTATTTTTTCCCTGGGCCATTCTGGTTAAACGTTTGGAGCAGCAGAAGTGCGAAAAATTTGTTGTCTTCTCAAATATTTTTTAGATTCAAACTCCCATATCTCGCGAACGGATTGACCTAACCCAAAAATTCCTGTTGCATCTGAAAGTAGAAACTCGCCCGATTACAACGGTATGTGAATTTTTTCCCTAGGCCATTCTGGGTAAGCGTTTGGAGCAGCAGAATTGAGAAAAATTTGTTGCCTTCTCAACCATTTCTTGGCTTCGTACTCCCATATCTCGCGAACGGATTGACCTAGCCCAAAAATTCCTGTTGCGCCTGAAAGTAGAAACTCGCCCGATTACAACGGTCTGCGTGGTTTTTCCCTAGACCATTCTGGTTAAGCGTTAGGAGCAGCAGAATTGCGACAAATTTTTTGCCTTCTCAACCATTTCTTGGCTTCAAACTCCCATATCTCGCGAACGGATTGACCTAACCCAAAGATTCCTGTTGCATCTGAAAGTAGAAACTCGCCCGATTACGACGGTATGTGTATTTTCTCCCTGGGCCATTCTGGTTAAACGTTTGGAGAAGCAGAATTGCGAAAAATATTTTGCCTTCTCAACCATTTCTTGGCCTCAAACCACCATATCTCGCGAACGGATTGACCTAACCCAAAAATTCCTATTGCATCTGAAAGGAGAAACTCGCCCGATTACAACGGTATGTGTATTTTTTCCCTAGGCCATTCTGGTTAAGCGTTTGGAGCAGCAGAAGTGCGAAAAATTTGTTGTCTTCTCAACTATTTTTTAGATTCAAACTCCCATATCTCGCGAACGGATTGACCTAACCCAAAAATTCCTGTTGCATCTGAAAGTAGAAACTCGCCCGATTACAACGGTATGTGTATTTTTTCCCTAGGCCATTCTGGTTAAGCGTTTGGAGCAGCAGAAGGGCGAAAAATTTGTTGTCTTCTCAACTATTTTTTAGCTTCAAACTCCCATATCTCGCGAACGGATTGACCTATCCCAAAAATTCCTGTTGCATCTGAAAGTAGAAACTCGCCCGATTACAACGGTATGTGAATTTTTTCCCTAGGCCATTCTGGTTAAGCGTTTGGAGCAGCAGAATTGCGAAAAATTTGTTGCCTTCTCAACCATTTCTTGGCTTCAAACTCCCATATCTCGCGAACGGATTGACCTAACCCAAAAATTCCTGTTGCGTCTGAAAGTAGAAACTCGCCCGATTACAACGGTATGCGTGGTTTTTCCCTAGACCATTCTGGTTAAGCGTTAGGAGCAGCAGAATTGCGAAAAATTTTTTGCCTTCTCAACCATTTCTTGGCTTCAAACTCCCATATCTCGCGAACGGATTGACCTAACCCAAAAATTCCTGTTGCATCTGAAAGTAGAAACTCGCCCGATTACAACGGTATGTGTATTTTTTCCCTGGGCCATTCTGGTTAAACGTTTGGAGAAGCAGAATTGCGAAAAATATTTTGCCTTCTCAACCATTTCTTGGCCTCAAACCACCATATCTCGCGAACGGATTGACCTAACCCAAAAATTCCTATTGCATCTGAAAGTAGAAACTCGCCCGATTACAACGGTATGTGTATTTTTTCCCTAGGCCATTCTGGTTAAGCGTTTGGAGCAGCAGAAGTGCGAAAAATTTGTTGTCTTCTCAACTATTTTTTAGCTTCTAACTCCCATATCTCGCGAACGGATTGACCTAACCCAAATATTCCTGTTGCATCTGAAAGTAGAAACTCGCCCGATTACAACGGTATGTGTATTTTTTCCCTGGGCCATTCTGGTTAAGCGTTTGGAGCTGCAGAATTGCGAAAAATTTTTTGCCTACTCAACCATTTCTTGGCTTCCAACTCCCATATCTCGCGAACGGATTGACCTAACCCAAAAATTCCTATTGCATCTGAAAGTAGAAACTCGCCCGATTACAACGGTATTTGTATTTTTTCCCTAGGCCATTCTGGTTAAGCGTTTGGAGCAGCAGAATTGCGAAAAATTTTTTGCCTTCTCAACCATTTCTTGGCTTCAGACTCCCATATCTCGCGAACGGATTGACCTAACCCAAAAGTTCCTGTTGCGTCTGAAAGTAGAAACTCGCCCGATTACAACGGTATGTGTATTTTTTCCCTAGGCCATTCTGGTTAAGCGTTAGGAGCAGCAGAATTGCGAAAAATTTTTTGCCTTCTCAACCATTTCTTGGCTTCAAACCACCATATCTCGCGAACGGATTGACCTAACCCAAAAATTCCTATTGCATCTGAAAGTAGAAACTCGCCCGATTACAACGGTATGTGTATTTTTTCCCTAGGCCATTCTGGTTAAACGTTTGGAGCAGCAGAATTGCGAAAAATTTTTTGCCTTCTCAACCATTTCTTGGCTTCAAACCACCATATCTCGCGAACGGATTGACCTAACCCAAAAATTCCTATTGCATCTGAAAGTAGAAACTCGCCCGATTACAACGGTATGTGTATTTTTTCCCTAGGCCATTCTGGTTAAGCGTTTGGAGCAGCAGAATTGCGAAAAATTTTTTGCCTCCTCAACCATTTCTTGGCTTCAGACTCCCATATCTCGCGAACGGATTGACCTAACCCAAAAGTTCCTGTTGCGTCTGAAAGTAGAAACTCTCCCGATTACAACGGTATGTGTATTTTTTCCCTAGGCCATTCTGGTTAAACGTTTGGAGCAGCAGAATTGCGAAAAATTTTTTGCCTTCTCAACCATTTCTTGGCTTCAAACCACCATATCTCGCGAACGGATTGACCTAACCCAAAAATTCCTATTGCATCTGAAAGTAGAAACTCGCCCGATTACAACGGTATGCGTATTTTTTCCCTAGGCCATTCTGGTTAAGCGTTTGGAGCAGCAGAAGTGCGAAAAATTTGTTGTCTTCTCAACTATTTTTTAGATTCAAACTCCCATATCTCGCGAACGGATTGACCTATCCCAAAAATTCCTGTTGCATCTGAAAGTAGAAACTCGCCCGATTAGAACGGTATGTGTATTTTTTCCCTAGGCCATTCTGGTTAAGCGTTTGGAGCAGCAGAATTGCGAAAAATTTTTTGCCTTCTCAACCATTTCTTGGCTTCAAACTCCCAGATCTCGCGAACGGATTGACCTAACCCAAAAATTCCTATTGCATCTGAAAGTAGAAACTCGCCCGATTACAACGGTATGTGTATTTTTTCCCTAGGCCATTCTGGTTAAGCGTTTGGAGCAGCAGAATTGCGAAAAATTTTTTGCCTTCTCAACCATTTCTTGGCTTCAAACCACCATATCTCGCGAACGGATTGACCTAACCCAAAAATTCCTATTGCATCTGAAAGTAGAAACTCGCCCGATTACAACGGTATGCGTATTTTTTCCCTAGGCCATTCTGGTTAAGCGTTTGGAGCAGCAGAAGTGCGAAAAATTTGTTGTCTTCTCAACTATTTTTTAGATTCAATCTCCCATATCTCGCGAACGGATTGACCTATCCCAAAAATTCCTGTTGCATCTGAAAGTAGAAACTCGCCCGATTAGAACGGTAGGTGTATTTTTTCCCTAGGCCATTCTGGTTAAGCGTTCGGAGCAGCAGAATTGCGAAAAATTTTTTGCCTTCTCAACCTATTCTTGGCTTCAAACTCCCAGATCTCGCGAACGGATTGACCTAACCAAAAAATTCCTATTGCATCTGAAAGTAGAAACTCGCCCGATTACAAAGGTATGTGTATTTTTTCCCTAGGCCCTTCTGGTTAAGCGTTTGGAGCAGCAGAATTGCGAAAAATGTTTTGCCTTCTCAACCATTTCTTGGCTTCAAACTCCCATATCTCGCGAACGGATTGACCTAACCCAAAAATTCCTATTGCATCTGAAAGTAGGTACTCGCCCGATTACAACGGTGTGTGTATTTTTTCCCTAGCCCATTCTGGTTAAGCGTTTGGAGCAGCAGAATTGCGAAAAATTTTTTGCCTTCCCAACCATTTCTTGGCTTCAAACTCCCATATCTCGCGAACGGATTGACCTAACCCAAAAATTCCTGTTGCATCTGAAATTAGAAACTCGCCCGATTACAACGGTATGTGTATTTTTTCCCTAGGCCATTCTGGTTAAGCGTTAGGAGCAGCAGAATTGCGAAAAATTTTTTGCCTTCTCAACCATTTCTTGGCATCAAACTCCCATATCTCGCGAACGGATTGACCTAACCCAAAAATTCCTGTTGCATCTGAAAGTAGAAACTCGCCCGATTACAAAGGTATGTGTATTTTTTCCCTGGGCCATTCTGGTTAAACGTTTGGAGCAGCAGAAGTGCGAAAAATTTGTTGTCTTCTCAAATATTTTTTAGATTCAAACTCCCATATCTCGCGAACGGATTGACCTAACCCAAAAATTCCTGTTGCATCTGAAAGTAGAAACTCGCCCGATTACAACGGTATGTGAATTTTTTCCCTAGGCCATTCTGGGTAAGCGTTTGGAGCAGCAGAATTGCGAAAAATTTGTTGCCTTCTCAACCATTTCTTGGCTTCGTACTCCCATATCTCGCGAACGGATTGACCTAGCCCAAAAATTCCTGTTGCGTCTGAAAGTAGAAACTCGCCCGATTACAACGGTCTGCGTGGTTTTTCCCTAGACCATTCTGGTTAAGCGTTAGGAGCAGCAGAATTGCGACAAATTTTTTGCCTTCTCAACCATTTCTTGGCTTCAAACTCCCATATCTCGCGAACGGATTGACCTAACCCAAAGATTCCTGTTGCATCTGAAAGTAGAAACTCGCCCGATTACGACGGTATGTGTATTTTCTCCCTGGGCCATTCTGGTTAAACGTTTGGAGAAGCAGAATTGCGAAAAATATTTTGCCTTCTCAACCATTTCTTGGCCTCAAACCACCATATCTCGCGAACGGATTGACCTAACCCAAAAATTCCTATTGCATCTGAAAGGAGAAACTCGCCCGATTACAACGGTATGTGTATTTTTTCCCTAGGCCATTCTGGTTAAGCGTTTGGAGCAGCAGAAGTGCGAAAAATTTGTTGTCTTCTCAACTATTTTTTAGATTCAAACTCCCATATCTCGCGAACGGATTGACCTAACCCAAAAATTCCTATTGCATCTGAAAGTAGAAACTCGCCCGATTACAGCGGTATGCGTGGTTTCTCCCTAGACCATTCTGGTTAAGCGTTAGGAGCAGCAGAATTGCGAAAAATTTTTTGCCGTCTCAACCATTTCTTAGCTTCAAACTCCCATATCTCGCGAACGGATTGACCTAACCCAAAAATTCCTGTTGCATCTGAAAGTAGAAACTCGCCCGATTACAACGGTATGTGTATTTTTTCCCTAGGCCATTCTGGTTAAGCGTTTGGAGCAGCAGAAGGGCGAAAAATTTGTTGTCTTCTCAACTATTTTTTAGCTTCAAACTCCCATATCTCGCGAACGGATTGACCTATCCCAAAAATTCCTGTTGCATCTGAAAGTAGAAACTCGCCCGATTACAACGGTATGTGAATTTTTTCCCTAGGCCATTCTGGTTAAGCGTTTGGAGCAGCAGAATTGCGAAAAATTTGTTGCCTTCTCAACCATTTCTTGGCTTCAAACTCCCATATCTCGCGAACGGATTGACCTAACCCAAAAATTCCTGTTGCGTCTGAAAGTAGAAACTCGCCCGATTACAACGGTATGCGTGGTTTTTCCCTAGACCATTCTGGTTAAGCGTTAGGAGCAGCAGAATTGCGAAAAATTTTTTGCCTTCTCAACCATTTCTTGGCTTCAAACTCCCATATCTCGCGAACGGATTGACCTAACCCAAAAATTCCTGTTGCATCTGAAAGTAGAAACTCGCCCGATTACAACGGTATGTGTATTTTTTCCCTGGGCCATTCTGGTTAAACGTTTGGAGAAGCAGAATTGCGAAAAATATTTTGCCTTCTCAACCATTTCTTGGCCTCAAACCACCATATCTCGCGAACGGATTGACCTAACCCAAAAATTCCTATTGCATCTGAAAGTAGAAACTCGCCCGATTACAACGGTATGTGTATTTTTTCCCTAGGCCATTCTGGTTAAGCGTTTGGAGCAGCAGAAGTGCGAAAAATTTGTTGTCTTCTCAACTATTTTTTAGCTTCTAACTCCCATATCTCGCGAACGGATTGACCTAACCCAAATATTCCTGTTGCATCTGAAAGTAGAAACTCGCCCGATTACAACGGTATGTGTATTTTTTCCCTAGGCCATTCTGGTTAAGCGTTTGGAGCTGCAGAATTGCGAAAAATTTTTTGCCTACTCAACCATTTCTTGGCTTCCAACTCCCATATCTCGCGAACGGATTGACCTAACCCAAAAATTCCTATTGCATCTGAAAGTAGAAACTCGCCCGATTACAACGGTATTTGTATTTTTTCCCTAGGCCATTCTGGTTAAGCGTTTGGAGCAGCAGAATTGCGAAAAATTTTTTGCCTTCTCAACCATTTCTTGGCTTCAGACTCCCATATCTCGCGAACGGATTGACCTAACCCAAAAGTTCCTGTTGCGTCTGAAAGTAGAAACTCGCCCGATTACAACGGTATGTGTATTTTTTCCCTAGGCCATTCTGGTTAAGCGTTAGGAGCAGCAGAATTGCGAAAAATTTTTTACCTTCTCAACCATTTCTTGGCTTCAAACCACCATATCTCGCGAACGGATTGACCTAACCCAAAAATTCCTATTGCATCTGAAAGTAGAAACTCGCCCGATTACAACGGTATGTGTATTTTTTCCCTAGGCCATTCTGGTTAAACGTTTGGAGCAGCAGAATTGCGAAAAATTTTTTGCCTTCTCAACCATTTCTTGGCTTCAAACCACCATATCTCGCGAACGGATTGACCTAACCCAAAAATTCCTATTGCATCTGAAAGTAGAAACTCGCCCGATTACAACGGTATGTGTATTTTTTCCCTAGGCCATTCTGGTTAAGCGTTTGGAGCAGCAGAATTGCGAAAAATTTTTTGCCTTCTCAACCATTTCTTGGCTTCAGACTCCCATATCTCGCGAACGGATTGACCTAACCCAAAAGTTCCTGTTGCGTCTGAAAGTAGAAACTCTCCCGATTACAACGGTATGTGTATTTTTTCCCTAGGCCATTCTGGTTAAACGTTTGGAGCAGCAGAATTGCGAAAAATTTTTTGCCTTCTCAACCATTTCTTGGCTTCAAACCACCATATCTCGCGAACGGATTGACCTAACCCAAAAATTCCTATTGCATCTGAAAGTAGAAACTCGCCCGATTACAACGGTATGTGTATTTTTTCCCTAGGCCATTCTGGTTAAACGTTTGGAGCAGCAGAATTGCGAAAAATTTTTTGCCTTCTCAACCATTTCTTGGCTTCAAACCACCATATCTCGCGAACGGATTGACATAACCCAAAAATTCCTATTGCATCTGAAAGTAGAAACTCGCCCGATAACAACGGTATGTGTATTTTTTCCCTAGGCCATTCTGGTTAAGCGTTTGGAGCAGCAGAAGTGCGAAAAATTTGTTGTCTTCTCAACTATTTTTTAGATTCAAACTCCCATATCTCGCTAACGGATTGACCTATCCCAAAAATTCCTGTTGCATCTGAAAGTAGAAACTCGCCCGATTAGAACGGTATGTGTATTTTTTCCCTAGGCCATTCTGGTTAAGCGTTTGGAGCAGCAGAATTGCGAAAAATTTTTTGCCTTCTCAACCATTTCTTGGATTCAGACTCCCATATCTCGCGAACGGATTGACCTAACCCAAAAGTTCCTGTTGCGTCTGAAAGTAGAAACTCGCCCGATTACAACGGTATGTGTATTTTTTCCCTAGGCCATTCTGGTTAAACGTTTGGAGCCGCAGAATTGCGAAAAATTTTTTGCCTTCTCAACCATTTCTTGGCTTCAAACCACCATATCTCGCGAACGGATTGACCTAACCCAAAAATTCCTATTGCATCTGAAAGTAGAAACTCGCCCGATTACAACGGTATGTGTATTTTTTCCCTAGGCCATTCTGGTTAAACGTTTGGAGCAGCAGAATTGCGAAAAATTTTTTGCCTTCTCAACCATTTCTTGGCTTCAAACCACCATATCTCGCGAACGGATTGACATAACCCAAAAATTCCTATTGCATCTGAAAGTAGAAACTCGCCCGATAACAACGGTATGTGTATTTTTTCCCTAGGCCATTCTGGTTAAGCGTTTGGAGCAGCAGAATTGCGAAAAATTTTTTGCCTTCTCAACCATTTCTTGGCTTCAAACCACCATATCTCGCGAACGGATTGACCAAACCCAAAAATTCCTATTGCATCTGAAAGTAGAAACTCGCCCGATTACAACGGTATGCGTATTTTTTCCCTAGGCCATTCTGGTTAAGCGTTTGGAGCAGCAGAAGTGCGAAAAATTTGTTGTCTTCTCAACTATTTTTTAGATTCAAACTCCCATATCTCGCGAACGGATTGACCTATCCCAAAAATTCCTGTTGCATCTGAAAGTAGAAACTCGCCCGATTAGAACGGTATGTGTATTTTTTCCCTAGGCCATTCTGGTTAAGCGTTTGGAGCAGCAGAATTGCGAAAAATTTTTTGCCTTCTCAACCATTTCTTGGCTTCAAACTCCCAGATCTCGCGAACGGATTGACCTAACCCAAAAATTCCTATTGCATCTGAAAGTAGAAACTCGCCCGATTACAACGGTATGTGTATTTTTTCCCTAGGCCATTCTGGTTAAGCGTTTGGAGCAGCAGAATTGCGAAAAATTTTTTGCCTTCTCAACCATTTCTTGGCTTCAAACCACCATATCTCGCGAACGGATTGACCTAACCCAAAAATTCCTATTGCATCTGAAAGTAGAAACTCGCCCGATTACAACGGTATGCGTATTTTTTCCCTAGGCCATTCTGGTTAAGCGTTTGGAGCAGCAGAAGTGCGAAAAATTTGTTGTCTTCTCAACTATTTTTTAGATTCAATCTCCCATATCTCGCGAACGGATTGACCTATCCCAAAAATTCCTGTTGCATCTGAAAGTAGAAACTCGCCCGATTAGAACGGTAGGTGTATTTTTTCCCTAGGCCATTCTGGTTAAGCGTTCGGAGCAGCAGAATTGCGAAAAATTTTTTGCCTTCTCAACCATTTCTTGGCTTCAAACTCCCAGATCTCGCGAACGGATTGACCTAACCAAAAAATTCCTATTGCATCTGAAAGTAGAAACTCGCCCGATTACAAAGGTATGTGTATTTTTTCCCTAGGCCATTCTGGTTAAGCGTTTGGAGCAGCAGAATTGCGAAAAATGTTTTGCCTTCTCAACCATTTCTTGGCTTCAAACTCCCATATCTCGCGAACGGATTGACCTAACCCAAAAATTCCTATTGCATCTGAAAGTAGGTACTCGCCCGATTACAACGGTGTGTGTATTTTTTCCCTAGCCCATTCTGGTTAAGCGTTTGGAGCAGCAGAATTGCGAAAAATTTTTTGCCTTCCCAACCATTTCTTGGCTTCAAACTCCCATATCTCGCGAACGGATTGACCTAACCCAAAAATTCCTATTGCATCTGAAAGTAGAAACTCGCCCGATTACAGCGGTACGTGTATTTTTTCCCTACTCCATTCTGGTTAAGCGTTTGGAGCAGCAGAATTGCGAAAAATTTTTTGCCTTCTCAACCATTTCTTGGCTTCAAACCACCATATCTCGCGAACGGATTGACCTAACCCAAAAATTCCTATTGCATCTGAAAGTAGAAACTCGCCCGATTACAACGGTATGCGTATTTTTTCCCTAGGCCATTCTGGTTAAGCGTTTGGAGCAGCAGAAGTGCGAAAAATTTGTTGTCTTCTCAACTATTTTTTAGATTCAATCTCCCATATCTCGCGAACGGATTGACCTATCCCAAAAATTCCTGTTGCATCTGAAAGTAGAAACTCGCCCGATTAGAACGGTATGTGTATTTTTTCCCTAGGCCATTCTGGTTAAGCGTTTGGAGCAGCAGAATTGCGAAAAATTTTTTGCCTTCTCAACCATTTCTTGGCTTCAAACTCCCATATCTCGCGAACGGATTGACCTAACCAAAAAATTCCTATTGCATCTGAAAGTAGAAACTCGCCCGATTACAAAGGTATGTGTGTTTTTTCCCTAGGCCATTCTGGTTAAGCGTTTGGAGCAGCAGAATTGCGAAAAATGTTTTGCCTTCTCAACCATTTCTTGGCTTCAAACTCCCATATCTCGCGAACGGATTGACCTAACCCAAAAATTCCTATTGCATCTGAAAGTAGGTACTCGCCCGATTACAACGGTGTGTGTATTTTTTCCCTAGCTCATTCTGGTTAAGCGTTTGGAGCAGCAGAATTGCGAAAAATTTTTTGCCTTCCCAACAATTTCTTGGCTTCAAACTCCCATATCTCGCGAACGGATTGACCTAACCCAAAAATTCCTATTGCATCTGAAAGTAGAAACTCGCCCGATTACAGCGGTACGTGTATTTTTTCCCTACTCCATTCTGGTTAAGCGTTTGGAGCAGCAGCGTT
This sequence comes from Ptiloglossa arizonensis, assembly GCF_051014685.1. Lineage (NCBI taxonomy): Eukaryota > Metazoa > Arthropoda > Insecta > Hymenoptera > Colletidae > Ptiloglossa > Ptiloglossa arizonensis. Next base: position 314,723 of record NW_027478473.1, read on the forward strand.
TGAATTGCGAAAAATGTTTTGCCTTCTCAACCATTTCTTGGCTTCAAACTCCCATATCTCGCGAACGGATTGACCTAACCCAAAAATTCCTATTGCATCTGAAAGTAGGTACTCGCCCGATTACAACGGTGTGTGAATTTTTTCCCTAGCCCATTCTGGTTAAGCGTTTAGAGCAGCAGAATTGCGAAAAATGTTTTGCCTTCTCAAGCATTTCTTGGCTTCAAACTCCCATATCTCGCGAACGGATTGACCTAACCCAAAAATTCCTATTGCATCTGAAAGTAGAAACTCGCCCGATTAGAGCGGTACGTGTATTTTTTCCCTACTCCATTCTGGTTAAGCGTTTGGAGCAGCAGAATTGCGAAAAATATTTTGCCTTCTCAACCATTTCTTGGCTTCAAACCACCATATCTCGCGAGCCGATTGACCTAACCCAAAAATTCCTATTGCATCTGAAAGTAGAAACTCGCCCGATTACAACGGTATGTGTATTTTTTCCCTAGGCCATTCTGGTTAAGCGTTTGGAGCAGCAGAGGTGCGAAAAATTTGTTGTCTTCTCAACTATTTTTTAGCTTCAAACTCCCATATTTCGCGAACGGATTGACCTATCCCAAAAATTCCTGTTGCATCTGAAAGTAGAAACTCGCCCGATTACAACGGTATGTGTATTTTTTCCCTAGGCCATTCTGGTTAAGCGTTTGGAGCAGCAGAAGTGCGAAAAATTTGTTGTCTTCTCAACTATTTTTTTGTCTTCAAACTCCCATATCTCGCGAACGGATTGACTTAAGCCAAAAATTCCTGTTGCATCTGAAAGTAGAAACTCGCCCGATTACAACGGTATGTGAATTTCTTCCCTAGGCCATTCTGGTTAAGCGTTTGGAGCAGCAGAATTGCGAAAAATTAGTTGCCTTCTCAACCATTTCTTGGCTTCAAACTCCCATATCTCGCGAACGGATTGACCTAACCCAAAAATTCCTGTTGCATCTGAATGTAGAAACTCGCCCGATTACAACGGTATGTGTATTTTTTCCCTAGGCCATTCTGGTTAAGCGTTTGGAGCAGCAGAAGTGCGAAAAATTTGTTGTCTTCTCAACTATTTTTTTGTCTTCAAACTCCCATATCTCGCGAACGGATTGACCTAACCCAAAAATTCCTGTTGCATCTGAATGTAGAAACTCGCCCGATTACAACGGTATGTGAATTTTTTCCCTAGGCCATTCTGGTTAAGCGTTAGGAGCAGCAGAATTGCGAAAAATTTTTTGCCTTCTCAACCATTTCTTGGCTTCAAACTCCCATATCTCGCGAACGGATTGACCTATCCCAAAAATTCCTGTTGCATCTGAAAGTAGAAACTCGCCCGATTTCAACGGTATGTGAATTTTTTCCCTAGGCCATTCTGGTTAAGCGTTTGGAGCAGCAGAAGTGCGAAAAATTTGTTGTCTTCTCAACTATTTTTTTGGCTTCAAACTCCCATATCTCGCGAACGGATTGACCTATCCCAAAAATTCCTGTTGCATCTGAAAGTAGAAACTCGCCCGATTAGAACGGTATGTGTATTTTTTCCCTAGGCCATTCTGGTTAAGCGTTTGGAGCAGCAGAATTGCGAAAAATTTTTTGCCTTCCCAACCATTTCTTGGCTTCAAACTCCCATATCTCGCGAACGGTTTGACCTAACCCAAAAATTCCTATTGAATCTGAAAGTAGAAACTCGCCCGATTACAGCGGTGTGTGTATTTTTTCCCTAGCCCATTCTGGTTAAGCGTTTGGAGCAGCAGAATTGCGAAAAATTTTTTGCCTTCCCAACCATTTCTTGGCTTCAAACTCCCATATCTCGCGAACGGATTGACCTAACCCAAAAATTCCTATTGAATCTGAAAGTAGAAACTGGCCCGATTACAGCGGTACGTGTATTTTTTCCCTACTCCATTCTGGTTAAGCGTTTGGAGCAGCAGAATTGCGAAAAATATTTTGCCTACTCAACCATTTCTTGGCTTCAAACCACCATATCTCGCGAGCCGATTGACCTAACCCAAAAATTCCTATTGCATCTGAAAGTAGAAACTCGCCCGATTGCAACGGTATGTGTATTTTTTCCCTAGGCCATTCTGGTTAAGCGTTTGGAGCAGCAGAAGTGCGAAAAATTTGTTGTCTTTTCAACTATTTTTTAGCTTCAAACTCCCATATCTGGCGAACGGATTGACCTATCCCAAAAATTCCTGTTGCATCTGAAAGTAGAAGCTCGCCCGATTACAAAGGTATGTGAATTTTTTCCCTAGGCCATTCTGGTTAAGCGTTAGGAGCAGCAGAATTGCGAAAAATTTGTTGCCTTCTCAACCATTTCTTGGCTTCAAACTCCCATATCTCGCGAACGGATTGACCTAACCCAAAAATTCCTATTGCATCTGAAAGTAGAAACTCGCCCGATTACAACGGTATGTGTATTTTTTCCCTAGGCCATTCTGGTTAAGCGTTTGGAGCAGCAGAACTGTGAAAAATTTTTTGCCTTCTCAACCATTTCTTGGCTTCAGACTCCCATATCTCGCGAACGGTTTGACATAACCCAAAAGTTCCTGTTGCGTCTGAAAGTAGAAACTCGCCCGATTACAACGGTATGTGTATTTTTTCCCTAGTACATTCTGGTTAGGCGTTAGGAGCAGCAGAATTGCGAAAAATTTTTTGCCTTCTCAACCATTTCTTGGTTTCAAACTCCCATATCTCGCGAACGGATTGACCTAACCCAAAAATTCCTGTTGCATCTGAAAGTAGAAACTCGCCCGATTTCAACGGTATGTGAATTTTTTCCCTAGGCCATTCTGGTTAAGCGTTTGGAGCAGCAGAAGTGCGAAAAATTTGTTGTCTTCTCAACTATTTTTTTGGCTTCAAACTCCCATATCTCGCGAACGGATTGACCTATCCCAAAAATTCCTGTTGCATCTGAAAGTAGAAACTCGCCCGATTAGAACGGTATGTGTATTTTTTCCCTAGGCCATTCTGGTTAAGCGTTTGGAGCAGCAGAATTGCGAAAAATTTTTTGCCTTCCCAACCATTTCTTGGCTTCAAACTCCCATATCTCGCGAACGGATTGACCTAACCCAAAAATTCCTATTGAATCTGAAAGTAGAAACTCGCCCGATTACAGCGGTGTGTGTATTTTTTCCCTAGCCCATTCTGGTTAAGCGTTTGGAGCAGCAGAATTGCGAAAAATTTTTTGCCTTCCCAACCATTTCTTGGCTTCAAACTCCCATATCTCGCGAACGGATTGACCTAACCCAAAAATTCCTATTGAATCTGAAAGTAGAAACTGGCCCGATTACAGCGGTACGTGTATTTTTTCCCTACTCCATTCTGGTTAAGCGTTTGGAGCAGCAGAATTGCGAAAAATATTTTGCCTACTCAACCATTTCTTGGCTTCAAACCACCATATCTCGCGAGCCGATTGACCTAACCCAAAAATTCCTATTGCATCTGAAAGTAGAAACTCGCCCGATTGCAACGGTATGTGTATTTTTTCCCTAGGCCATTCTGGTTAAGCGTTTGGAGCAGCAGAAGTGCGAAAAATTTGTTGTCTTTTCAACTATTTTTTAGCTTCAAACTCCCATATCTGGCGAACGGATTGACCTATCCCAAAAATTCCTGTTGCATCTGAAAGTAGAAGCTCGCCCGATTACAAAGGTATGTGAATTTTTTCCCTAGGCCATTCTGGTTAAGCGTTAGGAGCAGCAGAATTGCGAAAAATTTGTTGCCTTCTCAACCATTTCTTGGCTTCAAACTCCCATATCTCGCGAACGGATTGACCTAACCCAAAAATTCCTATTGCATCTGAAAGTAGAAACTCGCCCGATTACAACGGTATGTGTATTTTTTCCCTAGGCCATTCTGGTTAAGCGTTTGGAGCAGCAGAACTGTGAAAAATTTTTTGCCTTCTCAACCATTTCTTGGCTTCAGACTCCCATATCTCGCGAACGGTTTGACATAACCCAAAAGTTCCTGTTGCGTCTGAAAGTAGAAACTCGCCCGATTACAACGGTATGTGTATTTTTTCCCTAGTACATTCTGGTTAGGCGTTAGGAGCAGCAGAATTGCGAAAAATTTTTTGCCTTCTCAACCATTTCTTGGCTTCAAACTCCCATATCTCGCGAACGGATTGACCTAACCCAAAAATTCCCATTGCATCTAAAAGTAGAAACTCGCCCGATTACAACGGTATGTGTATTTTTTCCCTAGGCCATTCTGGTTAAACGTTTGGAGCAGCAGAATTGCGAAAAATTTTTTGCCTTCTCAACCATTTCTTGGCTTCAAACCACCATATATCGCGAACGGATTGACCTAACCCAAAAATTCCTATTGCATCTGAAAGTAGAAACTCGCCCGATTACAACGGTATGTGTATTTTTTCCCTAGGCCATTCTGGTTAAGCGTTTGGAGCAGCAGAAGTGCGAAAAATTTGTTGTCTTCTCAACTATTTTTTTGCTTCAAACTCCCATATCTCGCGAACGGATTGACCTAACCCAAATACTCCTGTTGCATCTGAAAGTAGAAACTCGCCCGATTACAACGGTATGTGTATTTTTTCCCTAGGCCATTCTGGTTAAGCGTTTGGAGCAGCAGAATTGCGAAAAATTTTTTGCCTTCTCAAACATTTCTTGGCTTCAAACTCCCATATCTCGCGAACGGATTGACCTAACCCAAAAATTCCTATTGCATCTGAAAGTAGAAACTCGCCCGATTACAACGGTATGTGTATTTTTTCCCTAGGCCATTCTGGTTAAGCGTTTGCAGCAGCAGAATTGCGAAAAATTTTTTGCCTTCTCAACCATTTCTTGGCTTCAGACTCCCATATCTCGCGAACGGATTGACCTAACCCAAAAGTTCCTGTTGCGTCTGAAAGTAGAATCTCGCCCGATTACAACGGTATGTGTATTTTTTCCCTAGGCCATTCTGGTTAAGCGTTTGGAGCAGCAGAATTGCGAAAAATTTTTTGCCTTCTCAACCATTTCTTGGCTTCAAACCACCATATCTCGCGAACGGATTGACCTAACCCAAAAATTCCTATTGCATCTGAAAGCAGAAACTCGCCCGATTACAAAGGTATGTGTATTTTCTCCCTAGGCCATTCTGGTTAAACGTTTGGAGCAGCAGAATTGCGAAAAATTTTTTGCCTTCTCAACCATTTCTTGGCTTCAAACCACCATATCTCGCGAACGGATTGACCTAACCCAAAAATTCCTATTGCATCTGAAAGTAGAAACTCGCCCGATTACAACGGTATGTGTATTTTTTCCCTAGGCCATTCTGGTTAAGCGTTTGGAGCAGCAGAATTGCGAAAAATTTTTTGCCTTCTCAACCATTTCTTGGCTTCAAACCACCATATCTCGCGAACGGATTGACCTAACCCAAAAATTCCTACTGCATCTGAAAGTAGAAACTCGCCCGATTACAACGGTATGCGTATTTTTTCCCTAGGCCATTCTGGTTAAGCGTTTGGAGCAGCAGAAGTGCGAAATATTTGTTGTCTTCTCAACTATTTTTTAGATTCAATCTCCCAGATCTCGCGAACGGATTGACCTAACCAAAAAATTCCTATTGCATCTGAGAGTAGAAACTCGCCCGATTACAAAGGTATGTGTATTTTTTCCCTAGGCCATTCTGGTTAAGCGTTTGGAGCAGCAGAATTGCGAAAAATGTTTTGCCTTCTCAACCATTTCTTGGCTTCAAACTCCCATATCTCGCGAACGGATTGACCTAACCCAAAAATTCCTATTGCATCTGAAAGTAGATACTCGCCCGATTACAACGGTGTGTGTATTTTTTCCCTAGCCCATTCTGGTTAAGCGTTTGGAGCAGCAGAATTGCGAAAAATTTTTTGCCTTCCCAACCATTTCTTGGCTTCAAACTCCCATATCTCGCGAACGGATTGACCTAACCCAAAAATTCCTATTGCATCTGAAAGTAGAAACTCGCCCGATTACAGCGGTACGTGTATTTTTTCCCTACTCCATTCTGGTTAAGCGTTTGGAGCAGCAGCGTTTGAATTGCGAAAAATATTTTGCCTTCTCAACCATTTCTTGGCTTCAAACCACCATATCTCGCGAGCCGATTGACCTAACCCAAAAATTCCTGTTGCATCTGAAAGTAGAAACTCGCCCGATTACAACGGTATGCGTATTTTTTCCCTAGGCCATTCTGGTTAAGCGTTTGGAGCAGCAGAAGTGCGAAATATTTGTTGTCTTCTCAACTATTTTTTAGATTCAATCTCCCAGATCTCGCGAACGGATTGACCTAACCAAAAAATTCCTATTGCATCTGAGAGTAGAAACTCGCCCGATTACAAAGGTATGTGTATTTTTTCCCTAGGCCATTCTGGTTAAGCGTTTGGAGCAGCAGAATTGCGAAAAATGTTTTGCCTTCTCAACCATTTCTTGGCTTCAAACTCCCATATCTCGCGAGCCGATTGACCTAACCCAAAAATTCCTGTTGCATCTGAAAGTAGAAACTCGCCCGATTAGAACGGTATGTGTATTTTTTCCCTAGGCCATTCTGGTTAAGCGTTTGGAGCAGCAGAAGTGCGAAAAATTTGTTGTCTTCTCAACTATTTTTTTGGCTTCAAACTCCCATATCTCGCGAACGGATTGACCTATCCCAAAAATTCCTGTTGCATCTGAAAGTAGAAACTCGCCCGATTAGAACGGTATGTGTATTTTTTCCCTAGGCCATTCTGGTTAAGCGTTTGGAGCAGCAGAATTGCGAAAAATTTTTTGCCTTCTCAACCATTTCTTGGCTTCAAACTCCCAGATCTCGCGAACGGATTGACCTAACCCAAAAATTCCTATTGCATCTGAAAGTAGAAACTCGCCCGATTACAACGGTATGTGTATTTTTTCCCTAGGCCATTCTGGTTAAGCGTTTGGAGCAGCAGAATTGCGAAAAATGTTTTGCCTTCTCAACCATTTCTTGGCTTCAAACTCCCATATCTCGCGAACGGATTGACCTAACCCAAAAATTCCTATTGCATCTGAAAGTAGAAACTCGCCCGATTGCAACGGTGTGTGTATTTTTTCCCTAGCCCATTCTGGTTAAGCGTTTGGAGCAGCAGAATTGCGAAAAATTTTTTGCCTTCCCAACCATTTCTTGGCTTCAAACTCCCATATCTCGCGAACGGATTGACCTAACCCAAAAATTCCTATTGCATCTGAAAGTAGAAACTCGCCCGATTACAGCGGTACGTGTATTTTTTCCCTACTCCATTCTGGTTAAGCGTTTGGAGCAGCAGAATTGCGAAAAATATTTTGCCTTCTCAACCATTTCTTGGCTTCAAACCACCATATCTCGCGAGCCGATTGACCTAACCCAAAAATTCCTATTGCATCTGAAAGTAGAATCTCGCCCGATTGCAACGGTATGTGTATTTTTTCCCTAGGCCATTCTGGTTAAGCGTTTGGAGCAGCAGAAGTGCGAAAAATTTGTTGTCTTCTCAACTATTTTTTAGCTTCAAACTCCCATATCTGGCGAACGGATTGACCTATCCCAAAAATTCCTGTTGCATCTGAAAGTAGAAACTCGCCCGATTACAACGGTATGTGTATTTTTTCCCTAGGCCATTCTGGTTAAGCGTTTGGAGCAGCAGAATTATGAAAAATTTTTTGCCTTCTCAACCATTTCTTGGCTTCAGACTCCCATATCTCGCGAACGGTTTGACATAACCCAAAAGTTCCTGTTGCGTCTGAAAGTAGAAACTCGCCCGATTACAACGGTATGTGTATTTTTTCCCTAGTCCATTCTGGTTAGGCGTTAGGAGCAGCAGAATTGCGAAAAATTTTTTGCCTTCTCAACCATTTCTTGGTTTCAAACTCCCATATCTCGCGAACGGATTGACCTAACCCAAAAATTCCTATTGCATCTAAAAGTAGAAACTCGCCCGATTACAACGGTATGTGTATTTTTTCCCTAGGCCATTCTGGTTAAGCGTTTGGAGCAGCAGAATTGCGAAAAATGTTTTGCCTTCTCAACCATTTCTTGGCTTCAAACTCCCATATCTCGCGAACGGATTGACCTAACCCAAAAATTCCTATTGCATCTGAAAGTAGATACTCGCCCGATTACAACGGTGTGTGTATTTTTTCCCTAGCCCATTCTGGTTAAGCGTTTGGAGCAGCAGAATTGCGAAAAATTTTTTGCCTTCCCAACCATTTCTTGGCTTCAAACTCCCATATCTCGCGAACGGATTGACCTAACCCAAAAATTCCTATTGCATCTGAAAGTAGAAACTCGCCCGATTACAGCGGTACGTGTATTTTTTCCCTACTCCATTCTGGTTAAGCGTTTGGAGCAGCAGCGTTTGAATTGCGAAAAATATTTTGCCTTTTCAACCATTTCTTGGCTTCAAACCACCATATCTCGCGAGCCGATTGACCTAACCCAAAAATTCCTATTGCATCTGAAAGTAGAAACTCGCCCGATTACAACGGTATGTGTATTTTTTCCCTAGGCCATTCTGGTTATGCGTTTGGAGCAGCAGAATTGCGAAAAATTTTTTGCCTTCTCAACCATTTCTTGGCTTCAAACTGCCAGATCTCGCGAACGGATTGACCTAACCCAAAAATTCCTATTGCATCTGAAAGTAGAAACTCGCCCGATTACAACGGTATGTGTATTTTTTCCCTACTCCATTCTGGTTAAGCGTTTGGAGCAGCAGCGTTTGAATTGCGAAAAATATTTTGCCTTCTCAACCATTTCTTGGCTTCAAACCACCATATCTCGCGAGCCGATTGACCTAACCCAAAAATTCCTGTTGCATCTGAAAGTAGAAACTCGCCCGATTACAACGGTATGCGTATTTTTTCCCTAGGCCATTCTGGTTAAGCGTTTGGAGCAGCAGAAGTGCGAAATATTTGTTGTCTTCTCAACTATTTTTTAGATTCAATCTCCCAGATCTCGCGAACGGATTGACCTAACCAAAAAATTCCTATTGCATCTGAGAGTAGAAACTCGCCCGATTACAAAGGTATGTGTATTTTTTCCCTAGGCCATTCTGGTTAAGCGTTTGGAGCAGCAGAATTGCGAAAAATGTTTTGCCTTCTCAACCATTTCTTGGCTTCAAACTCCCATATCTCGCGAACGGATTGACCTAACCCAAAAATTCCTATTGCATCTGAAAGTAGATACTCGCCCGATTACAACGGTGTGTGTATTTTTTCCCTAGCCCATTCTGGTTAAGCGTTTGGAGCAGCAGAATTGCGAAAAATTTTTTGCCTTCCCAACCATTTCTTGGCTTCAAACTCCCATATCTCGCGAACGGATTGACCTAACCCAAAAATTCCTATTGCATCTGAAAGTAGAAACTCGCCCGATTACTGCGGTACGTGTATTTTTTCCCTACTCCATTCTGGTTAAGCGTTTGGAGCAGCAGCGTTTGAATTGCGAAAAATATTTTGCCTTCTCAACCATTTCTTGGCTTCAAACCACCATATCTCGCGAGCCGATTGACCTAACCCAAAAATTCCTGTTGCATCTGAAAGTAGAAACTCGCCCGATTAGAACGGTATGTGTATTTTTTCCCTAGGCCATTCTGGTTAAGCGTTTGGAGCAGCAGAAGTGCGAAAAATTTGTTGTCTTCTCAACTATTTTTTTGGCTTCAAACTCCCATATCTCGCGAACGGATTGACCTATCCCAAAAATTCCTGTTGCATCTGAAAGTAGAAACTCGCCCGATTAGAACGGTATGTGTATTTTTTCCCTAGGCCATTCTGGTTAAGCGTTTGGAGCAGCAGAATTGCGAAAAATTTTTTGCCTTCTCAACCATTTCTTGGCTTCAAACTCCCAGATCTCGCGAACGGATTGACCTAACCCAAAAATTCCTATTGCATCTGAAAGTAGAAACTCGCCCGATTACAACGGTATGTGTATTTTTTCCCTAGGCCATTCTGGTTAAGCGTTTGGAGCAGCAGAATTGCGAAAAATGTTTTGCCTTCTCAACCATTTCTTGGCTTCAAACTCCCATATCTCGCGAACGGATTGACCTAACCCAAAAATTCCTATTGCATCTGAAAGTAGAAACTCGCCCGATTGCAACGGTGTGTGTATTTTTTCCCTAGCCCATTCTGGTTAAGCGTTTGGAGCAGCAGAATTGCGAAAAATTTTTTGCCTTCCCAACCATTTCTTGGCTTCAAACTCCCATATCTCGCGAACGGATTGACCTAACCCAAAAATTCCTATTGCATCTGAAAGTAGAAACTCGCCCGATTACAGCGGTACGTGTATTTTTTCCCTACTCCATTCTGGTTAAGCGTTTGGAGCAGCAGAATTGCGAAAAATATTTTGCCTTCTCAACCATTTCTTGGCTTCAAATCACCATATCTCGCGAGCCGATTGACCTAACCCAAAAATTCCTATTGCATCTGAAAGTAGAATCTCGCCCGATTGCAACGGTATGTGTATTTTTTCCCTAGGCCATTCTGGATAAGCGTTTGGAGCAGCAGAAGTGCGAAAAATTTGTTGTCTTCTCAACTATTTTTTAGCTTCAAACTCCCATATCTGGCGAACGGATTGACCTATCCCAAAAATTCCTGTTGCATCTGAAAGTAGAAACTCGCCCGATTACAACGGTATGTGTATTTTTTCCCTAGGCCATTCTGGTTAAGCGTTTGGAGCAGCAGAATTGTGAAAAATTTTTTGCCTTCTCAACCATTTCTTGGCTTCAGACTCCCATATCTCGCGAACGGTTTGACATAACCCAAAAGTTCCTGTTGCGTCTGAAAGTAGAAACTCGCCCGATTACAACGGTATGTGTATTTTTTCCCTAGTCCATTCTGGTTAGGCGTTAGGAGCAGCAGAATTGCGAAAAATTTTTTGCCTTCTCAACCATTTCTTGGTTTCAAACTCCCATATCTCGCGAACGGATTGACCTAACCCAAAAATTCCTATTGCATCTAAAAGTAGAAACTCGCCCGATTACAACGGTATGTGTATTTTTTCCCTAGGCCATTCTGGTTAAGCGTTTGGAGCAGCAGAATTGCGAAAAATGTTTTGCCTTCTCAACCATTTCTTGGCTTCAAACTCCCATATCTCGCGAACGGATTGACCTAACCCAAAAATTCCTATTGCATCTGAAAGTAGATACTCGCCCGATTACAACGGTGTGTGTATTTTTTCCCTAGCCCATTCTGGTTAAGCGTTTGGAGCAGCAGAATTGCGAAAAATTTTTTGCCTTCCCAACCATTTCTTGGCTTCAAACTCCCATATCTCGCGAACGGATTGACCTAACCCAAAAATTCCTATTGCATCTGAAAGTAGAAACTCGCCCGATTACAGCGGTACGTGTATTTTTTCCCTACTCCATTCTGGTTAAGCGTTTGGAGCAGCAGCGTTTGAATTGCGAAAAATATTTTGCCTTCTCAACCATTTCTTGGCTTCAAACCACCATATCTCGCGAGCCGATTGACCTAACCCAAAAATTCCTGTTGCATCTGAAAGTAGAAACTCGCCCGATTAGAACGGTATGTGTATTTTTTCCCTAGGCCATTCTGGTTAAGCGTTTGGAGCAGCAGAAGTGCGAAAAATTTGTTGTCTTCTCAACTATTTTTTTGGCTTCAAACTCCCATATCTCGCGAACGGATTGACCTATCCCAAAAATTCCTGTTGCATCTGAAAGTAGAAACTCGCCCGATTACAGCGGTACGTGTATTTTTTCCCTACTCCATTCTGGTTAAGCGTTTGGAGCAGCAGCGTTTGAATTGCGACAAATATTTTGCCTTCTCAACCATTTCTTGGCTTCAAACCACCATATCTCGCGAGCCGATTGACCTAACCCAAAAATTCCTATTGCATCTGAAAGTAGAAACTCGCCCGATTACAACGGTATGTGTATTTTTTCCCTAGGCCATTCTGGTTAAGCGTTTGGAGCAGCAGAATTGCGAAAAATTTTTTGCCTTCTCAACCATTTCTTGGCTTCAAACTGCCAGATCTCGCGAACGGATTGACCTAACCCAAAAATTCCTATTGCATCTGAAAGTAGAAACTCGCCCGATTACAACGGTATGTGTATTTTTTCCCTAGCCCATTCTGGTTAAGCGTTTAGAGCAGCAGAATTGCGAAAAATGTTTTGCCTTCTCAAGCATTTCTTGGCTTCAAACTCCCATATCTCGCGAACGGATTGACCTAACCCAAAAATTCCTATTGCATCTGAAAGTAGAAACTCGCCCGATTAGAGCGGTACGTGTATTTTTTCCCTACTCCATTCTGGTTAAGCGTTTGGAGCAGCAGAATTGCGAAAAATATTTTGCCTTCTCAACCATTTCTTGGCTTCAAACCACCATATCTCGCGAGCCGATTGACCTAACCCAAAAATTCCTATTGCATCTGAAAGTAGAAACTCGCCCGATTACAACGGTATGTGTATTTTTTCCCTAGGCCATTCTGGTTAAGCGTTTGGAGCAGCAGAGGTGCGAAAAATTTGTTGTCTTCTCAACTATTTTTTAGCTTCAAACTCCCATATTTCGCGAACGGATTGACCTATCCCAAAAATTCCTGTTGCATCTGAAAGTAGAAACTCGCCCGATTACAACGGTATGTGTATTTTTTCCCTAGGCCATTCTGGTTAAGCGTTTGGAGCAGCAGAAGTGCGAAAAATTTGTTGTCTTCTCAACTATTTTTTAGATTCAAACTCCCATATCTCGCGAACGGATTGACTTAAGCCAAAAATTCCTGTTGCATCTGAAAGTAGAAACTCGCCCGATTACAACGGTATGTGAATTTCTTCCCTAGGCCATTCTGGTTAAGCGTTTGGAGCAGCAGAATTGCGAAAAATTAGTTGCCTTCTCAACCATTTCTTGGCTTCAAACTCCCATATCTCGCGAACGGATTGACCTAACCCAAAAATTCCTGTTGCATCTGAATGTAGAAACTCGCCCGATTACAACGGTATGTGTATTTTTTCCCTAGGCTATTCTGGTTAAGCGTTTGGAGCAGCAGAATTGCGAAAAATTTCTTGCCTTCTCAACCATTTCTTGGCTTCAAACTCCCAGATCTCGCGAACGGATTGACCTAACCCAAAAATTCCTATTGCATCTGAAAGTAGAAACTCGCCCGATTACAACGGTATGTGTATTTTTTCCCTAGGCCATTCTGGTTAAGCGTTTGGAGCAGCAGAATTGCGAAAAATGTTTTGCCTTCTCAACCATTTCTTGGCTTCAAACTCCCATATCTCGCGAACGGATTGACCTAACCCAAAAATTCCTATTGCATCTGAAAGTAGAAACTCGCCCGATTACAACGGTGTGTGTATTTTTTCCCTAGCCCATTCTGGTTAAGCGTTTGGAGCAGCAGAATTGCGAAAAATTTTTTGCCTTCCCAACCATTTCTTGGCTTCAAACTCCCATATCTCGCGAACGAATTCACCTAACCCAAAAATTCCTATTGCATCTGAAAGTAGAAACTCGCCCGATTACAGCGGTACGTGTATTTTTTCCCTACTCCATTCTGGTTAAGCGTTTGGAGCAGCAGAATTGCGAAACATTTTTTGCCTTCTCAACCATTTCTTGGCTTCAAACTCCCATATCTCGCGAACGGATTGACCTAACCCAAAAATTCCTGTTGCGTCTGAAAGTAGAAACTCGCCCGATTACAACGGTATGCGTGGTTTTTCCCTAGACCATTCTGGTTAAGCGTTAGGAGCAGCAGAATTGCGAAAAATTTTTTGCCTTCTCAACCATTTCTTGGCTTCAAACTCCCATATCTCGCGAACGGATTGACCTAACCCAAAAATTCCTGCTGCATCTGAAAGTAGAAACTCGCCCGATTACAACGGTATGTGTATTTTTTCCCTGGGCCATTCTGGTTAAACGTTTGGAGCAGCAGAATTGCGAAAAATATTTTGCCTTCTCAACCATTTCTTGGCTTCAAACCACCATATCTCGCGAACGGATTGACCTATCCCAAAAATTCCTGTTGCATCTGAAAGTAGAAACTCGCCCGATTTCAACGGTATGTGAATTTTTTCCCTAGGCCATTCTGGTTAAGCGTTTGGAGCAGCAGAAGTGCGAAAAATTTGTTGTCTTCTCAACTATTTTTTTGGCTTCAAACTCCCATATCTCGCGAACGGATTGACCTATCCCAAAAATTCCTGTTGCATCTGAAAGTAGAAACTCGCCCGATTAGAACGGTATGTGTATTTTTCCCCTAGCCCATTCTGGTTAAGCGTTTGGAGCAGCAGAATTGCGAAAAATTTTTTGCCTTCCCAACCATTTCTTGGCTTCAAACTCCCATATCTCGCGAACGGATTGACCTAACCCAAAAATTCCTATTGCATCTGAAAGTAGAAACTCGCCCGATTACAGCGGTACGTGTATTTTTTCCCTACTCCATTCTGGTTAAGCGTTTGGAGCAGCAGCGTTTGAATTGCGAAAAATATTTTGCCTTCTCAACCATTTCTTGGCTTCAAACCACCATATCTCGCGAGCCGATTGACCTAACCCAAAAATTCCTGTTGCATCTGAAAGTAGAAACTCGCCCGATTAGAACGGTATGTGTATTTTTTCCCTAGGCCATTCTGGTTAAGCGTTTGGAGCAGCAGAAGTGCGAAAAATTTGTTGTCTTCTCAACTATTTTTTTGGCTTCAAACTCCCATATCTCGCGAACGGATTGACCTATCCCAAAAATTCCTGTTGCATCTGAAAGTAGAAACTCGCCCGATTACAGCGGTACGTGTATTTTTTCCCTACTCCATTCTGGTTAAGCGTTTGGAGCAGCAGCGTTTGAATTGCGACAAATATTTTGCCTTCTCAACCATTTCTTGGCTTCAAACCACCATATCTCGCGAGCCGATTGACCTAACCCAAAAATTCCTATTGCATCTGAAAGTAGAAACTCGCCCGATTACAACGGTATGTGTATTTTTTCCCTAGGCCATTCTGGTTAAGCGTTTGGAGCAGCAGAATTGCGAAAAATTTTTTGCCTTCTCAAGCATTTCTTGGCTTCAAACTCCCATATCTCGCGAACGGATTGACCTAACCCAAAAATTCCTATTGCATCTGAAAGTAGAAACTCGCCCGATTAGAGCGGTACGTGTATTTTTTCCCTACTCCATTCTGGTTAAGCGTTTGGAGCAGCAGAATTGCGAAAAATATTTTGCCTTCTCAACCATTTCTTGGCTTCAAACCACCATATCTCGCGAGCCGATTGACCTAACCCAAAAATTCCTATTGCATCTGAAAGTAGAAACTCGCCCGATTACAACGGTATGTGTATTTTTTCCCTAGGCCATTCTGGTTAAGCGTTTGGAGCAGCAGAGGTGCGAAAAATTTGTTGTCTTCTCAACTATTTTTTAGCTTCAAACTCCCATATTTCGCGAACGGATTGACCTATCCCAAAAATTCCTGTTGCATCTGAAAGTAGAAACTCGCCCGATTACAACGGTATGTGTATTTTTTCCCTAGGCCATTCTGGTTAAGCGTTTGGAGCAGCAGAAGTGCGAAAAATTTGTTGTCTTCTCAACAATTTTTTAGATTCAAACTCCCATATCTCGCGAACGGATTGACTTAAGCCAAAAATTCCTGTTGCATCTGAAAGTAGAAACTCGCCCGATTACAACGGTATGTGAATTTCTTCCCTAGGCCATTCTGGTTAAGCGTTTGGAGCAGCAGAATTGCGAAAAATTAGTTGCCTTCTCAACCATTTCTTGGCTTCAAACTCCCATATCTCGCGAACGGATTGACCTAACCCAAAAATTCCTGTTGCATCTGAATGTAGAAACTCGCCCGATTACAACGGTATGTGTATTTTTTCCCTAGGCTAGTCTGGTTAAGCGTTTGGAGCAGCAGAATTGCGAAAAATTTCTTGCCTTCTCAACCATTTCTTGGCTTCAAACTCCCAGATCTCGCGAACGGATTGACCTAACCCAAAAATTCCTATTGCATCTGAAAGTAGAAACTCGCCCGATTACAACGGTATGTGTATTTTTTCCCTAGGCCATTCTGGTTAAGCGTTTGGAGCAGCAGAATTGCGAAAAATGTTTTGCCTTCTCAACCATTTCTTGGCTTCAAACTCCCATATCTCGCGAACGGATTGACCTAACCCAAAAATTCCTATTGCATCTGAAAGTAGAAACTCGCCCGATTACAACGGTGTGTGTATTTTTTCCCTAGCCCATTCTGGTTAAGCGTTTGGAGCAGCAGAATTGCGAAAAATTTTTTGCCTTCCCAACCATTTCTTGGCTTCAAACTCCCATATCTCGCGAACGAATTCACCTAACCCAAAAATTCCTATTGCATCT
The DNA here is from genome assembly GCF_051014685.1 of Ptiloglossa arizonensis. Classification (NCBI taxonomy): domain Eukaryota; kingdom Metazoa; phylum Arthropoda; class Insecta; order Hymenoptera; family Colletidae; genus Ptiloglossa; species Ptiloglossa arizonensis. The sequence continues at coordinate 330,987 of NW_027478473.1, forward strand.
GAAAGTAGAAACTCGCCCGATTACAGCGGTACGTGTATTTTTTCCCTACTCCATTCTGGTTAAGCGTTTGGAGCAGCAGAATTGCGAAACATTTTTTGCCTTCTCAACCATTTCTTGGCTTCAAACTCCCATATCTCGCGAACGGATTGACCTAACCCAAAAATTCCTGTTGCGTCTGAAAGTAGAAACTCGCCCGATTACAACGGTATGCGTGGTTTTTCCCTAGACCATTCTGGTTAAGCGTTAGGAGCAGCAGAATTGCGAAAAATTTTTTGCCTTCTCAACCATTTCTTGGCTTCAAACTCCCATATCTCGCGAACGGATTGACCTAACCCAAAAATTTCTGCTGCATCTGAAAGTAGAAACTCGCCCGATTACAACGGTATGTGTATTTTTTCCCTGGGCCATTCTGGTTAAACGTTTGGAGCAGCAGAATTGCGAAAAATATTTTGCCTTCTCAACCATTTCTTGGCTTCAAACCACCATATCTCGCGAACGGATTGACCTAACCCAAAAATCCCTATTGCATCTGAAAGTAGAAACTCGCCCGATTACAACGGTATGTGTATTTTTTCCCTAGGCCATTCTGGTTAAGCGTTTGGAGCAGCAGAAGTGCGAAAAATTTGTTGTCTTCTCAACTATTTTTTTGGCTTCAAACTCCCATATCTCGCGAACGGATTGACCTAACCCAAAAATTCCTGTTGCATCTGAAAGTAGAAACTCGCCCGATTACAACGGTATGTGAATTTTTTCCCTAGGCCATTCTGGTTAAGCGTTAGGAGCAGCAGAATTGCGAAAAATTTTTTGCCTTCTCAACCATTTCTTGGCTTCAAACTCCCATATCTCGCGAACGGATTGACCTATCCCAAAAATTCCTATTGCATCTGAAAGTAGAAACTCGCCCGATTGCAACGGTGTGTGTATTTTTTCCCTAGCCCATTCTGGTTAAGCGTTTGGAGCAGCAGAATTGCGAAAAATTTTTTGCCTTCCCAACCATTTCTTGGCTTCAAACTCCCATATCTCGCGAACGGATTGACCTAACCCAAAAATTCCTATTGAATCTGAAAGTAGAAACTCGCCCGATTACAGCGGTACGTGTATTTTTTCCCTACTCCATTCTGGTTAAGCGTTTGGAGTAGCAGAATTGCGAAAAAAATTTTGCCTTCTCAACCATTTCTTGGCTTCAAACCACCATATCTCGCGAGCCGATTGACCTAACCCAAAAATTCCTATTGCATCTGAAAGTAGAAACTCGCCCGATTGCAACGGTATGTGTATTTTTTCCCTAGGCCATTCTGGTTAAGCGTTTGGAGCAGCAGAAGTGCGAAAAATTTGTTGTCTTCTCAACTATTTTTTAGCTTCAAACTCCCATATCTGGCGAACGGATTGACCTATCCGAAAAATTCCGGTTGCATCTGAAAGTAGAAGCTCGCCCGATTACAAAGGTATGTGAATTTTTTCCCTAGGCCATTCTGGTTAAGCGTTAGGAGCAGCAGAATTGCGAAAAATTTGTTGCCTTCTCAACCATTTCTTGGCTTCAAACTCCCATATCTCGCGAACGGATTGACCTAACCCAAAAATTCATATTGCATCTGAAAGTAGAAACTCGCCCGATTACAACGGTATGTGTATTTTTTCCCTAGGCCATTCTGGTTAAGCGTTTGGAGCAGCAGAACTGTGAAAAATTTTTTGCCTTCTCAACCATTTCTTGGATTCAGACTCCCATATCTCGCGAACGGATTGACCTAACCCAAAAGTTCCGGTTGCGTCTGAAAGTAGAAACTCGCCCGATTACAACGGTATGTGTATTTTTTCCCTAGGCCATTCTGGTTAAACGTTTGGAGCCGCAGAATTGCGAAAAATTTTTTGCCTTCTCAACCATTTCTTGGCTTCAAACCACCATATCTCGCGAACGGATTGACCTAACCCAAAAATTCCTATTGCATCTGAAAGTAGAAACTCGCCCGATTACAACGGTATGTGTATTTTTTCCCTAGGCCATTCTGGTTAAACGTTTGGAGCAGCAGAATTGCGAAAAATTTTTTGCCTTCTCAACCATTTCTTGGCTTCAAACCACCATATCTCGCGAACGGATTGACATAACCCAAAAATTCCTATTGCATCTGAAAGTAGAAACTCGCCCGATAACAACGGTATGTGTATTTTTTCCCTAGGCCATTCTGGTTAAGCGTTTGGAGCAGCAGAATTGCGAAAAATTTTTTGCCTTCTCAACCATTTCTTGGCTTCAAACCACCATATCTCGCGAACGGATTGACCAAACCCAAAAATTCCTATTGCATCTGAAAGTAGAAACTCGCCCGATTACAACGGTATGCGTATTTTTTCCCTAGGCCATTCTGGTTAAGCGTTTGGAGCAGCAGAAGTGCGAAAAATTTGTTGTCTTCTCAACTATTTTTTAGATTCAAACTCCCATATCTCGCGAACGGATTGACCTATCCCAAAAATTCCTGTTGCATCTGAAAGTAGAAACTCGCCCGATTAGAACGGTATGTGTATTTTTTCCCTAGGCCATTCTGGTTAAGCGTTTGGAGCAGCAGAATTGCGAAAAATTTTTTGCCTTCTCAACCATTTCTTGGCTTCAAACTCCCAGATCTCGCGAACGGATTGACCTAACCCAAAAATTCCTATTGCATCTGAAAGTAGAAACTCGCCCGATTACAACGGTATGTGTATTTTTTCCCTAGGCCATTCTGGTTAAGCGTTTGGAGCAGCAGAATTGCGAAAAATTTTTTGCCTTCTCAACCATTTCTTGGCTTCAAACCACCATATCTCGCGAACGGATTGACCTAACCCAAAAATTCCTATTGCATCTGAAAGTAGAAACTCGCCCGATTACAACGGTATGCGTATTTTTTCCCTAGGCCATTCTGGTTAAGCGTTTGGAGCAGCAGAAGTGCGAAAAATTTGTTGTCTTCTCAACTATTTTTTAGATTCAATCTCCCATATCTCGCGAACGGATTGACCTATCCCAAAAATTCCTGTTGCATCTGAAAGTAGAAACTCGCCCGATTAGAACGGTAGGTGTATTTTTTCCCTAGGCCATTCTGGTTAAGCGTTCGGAGCAGCAGAATTGCGAAAAATTTTTTGCCTTCTCAACCATTTCTTGGCTTCAAACTCCCAGATCTCGCGAACGGATTGACCTAACCAAAAAATTCCTATTGCATCTGAAAGTAGAAACTCGCCCGATTACAAAGGTATGTGTATTTTTTCCCTAGGCCATTCTGGTTAAGCGTTTGGAGCAGCAGAATTGCGAAAAATGTTTTGCCTTCTCAACCATTTCTTGGCTTCAAACTCCCATATCTCGCGAACGGATTGACCTAACCCAAAAATTCCTATTGCATCTGAAAGTAGGTACTCGCCCGATTACAACGGTGTGTGTATTTTTTCCCTAGCCCATTCTGGTTAAGCGTTTGGAGCAGCAGAATTGCGAAAAATATTTTGCCTTCTCAACCATTTCTTGGCTTCAAACCACCATATCTCGCGAGCCGATTGACCTAACCCAAAAATTCCTATTGCATCTGAAAGTAGAAACTCGCCCGATTACAACGGTATGTGTATTTTTTCCCTAGGCCATTCTGGTTAAGCGTTTGGAGCAGCAGAGGTGCGAAAAATTTGTTGTCTTCTCAACTATTTTTTAGCTTCAAACTCCCATATTTCGCGAACGGATTGACCTATCCCAAAAATTCCTGTTGCATCTGAAAGTAGAAACTCGCCCGATTACAACGGTATGTGTATTTTTTCCCTAGGCCATTCTGGTTAAGCGTTTGGAGCAGCAGAAGTGCGAAAAATTTGTTGTCTTCTCAACTATTTTTTAGATTCAAACTCCCATATCTCGCGAACGGATTGACTTAAGCCAAAAATTCCTGTTGCATCTGAAAGTAGAAACTCGCCCGATTACAACGGTATGTGAATTTCTTCCCTAGGCCATTCTGGTTAAGCGTTTGGAGCAGCAGAATTGCGAAAAATTAGTTGCCTTCTCAACCATTTCTTGGCTTCAAACTCCCATATCTCGCGAACGGATTGACCTAACCCAAAAATTCCTGTTGCATCTGAATGTAGAAACTCGCCCGATTACAACGGTATGTGTATTTTTTCCCTAGGCTATTCTGGTTAAGCGTTTGGAGCAGCAGAATTGCGAAAAATTTCTTGCCTTCTCAACCATTTCTTGGCTTCAAACTCCCAGATCTCGCGAACGGATTGACCTAACCCAAAAATTCCTATTGCATCTGAAAGTAGAAACTCGCCCGATTACAACGGTATGTGTATTTTTTCCCTAGGCCATTCTGGTTAAGCGTTTGGAGCAGCAGAATTGCGAAAAATGTTTTGCCTTCTCAACCATTTCTTGGCTTCAAACTCCCATATCTCGCGAACGGATTGACCTAACCCAAAAATTCCTATTGCATCTGAAAGTAGAAACTCGCCCGATTACAACGGTGTGTGTATTTTTTCCCTAGCCCATTCTGGTTAAGCGTTTGGAGCAGCAGAATTGCGAAAAATTTTTTGCCTTCCCAACCATTTCTTGGCTTCAAACTCCCATATCTCGCGAACGAATTCACCTAACCCAAAAATTCCTATTGCATCTGAAAGTAGAAACTCGCCCGATTACAGCGGTACGTGTATTTTTTCCCTACTCCATTCTGGTTAAGCGTTTGGAGCAGCAGAATTGCGAAACATTTTTTGCCTTCTCAACCATTTCTTGGCTTCAAACTCCCATATCTCGCGAACGGATTGACCTAACCCAAAAATTCCTGTTGCGTCTGAAAGTAGAAACTCGCCCGATTACAACGGTATGCGTGGTTTTTCCCTAGACCATTCTGGTTAAGCGTTAGGAGCAGCAGAATTGCGAAAAATTTTTTGCCTTCTCAACCATTTCTTGGCTTCAAACTCCCATATCTCGCGAACGGATTGACCTAACCCAAAAATTCCTGCTGCATCTGAAAGTAGAAACTCGCCCGATTACAACGGTATGTGTATTTTTTCCCTGGGCCATTCTGGTTAAACGTTTGGAGCAGCAGAATTGCGAAAAATATTTTGCCTTCTCAACCATTTCTTGGCTTCAAACCACCATATCTCGCGAACGGATTGACCTATCCCAAAAATTCCTGTTGCATCTGAAAGTAGAAACTCGCCCGATTTCAACGGTATGTGAATTTTTTCCCTAGGCCATTCTGGTTAAGCGTTTGGAGCAGCAGAAGTGCGAAAAATTTGTTGTCTTCTCAACTATTTTTTTGGCTTCAAACTCCCATATCTCGCGAACGGATTGACCTATCCCAAAAATTCCTGTTGCATCTGAAAGTAGAAACTCGCCCGATTAGAACGGTATGTGTATTTTTCCCCTAGCCCATTCTGGTTAAGCGTTTGGAGCAGCAGAATTGCGAAAAATTTTTTGCCTTCCCAACCATTTCTTGGCTTCAAACTCCCATATCTCGCGAACGGATTGACCTAACCCAAAAATTCCTATTGCATCTGAAAGTAGAAACTCGCCCGATTACAGCGGTACGTGTATTTTTTCCCTACTCCATTCTGGTTAAGCGTTTGGAGCAGCAGCGTTTGAATTGCGAAAAATATTTTGCCTTCTCAACCATTTCTTGGCTTCAAACCACCATATCTCGCGAGCCGATTGACCTAACCCAAAAATTCCTGTTGCATCTGAAAGTAGAAACTCGCCCGATTAGAACGGTATGTGTATTTTTTCCCTAGGCCATTCTGGTTAAGCGTTTGGAGCAGCAGAAGTGCGAAAAATTTGTTGTCTTCTCAACTATTTTTTTGGCTTCAAACTCCCATATCTCGCGAACGGATTGACCTATCCCAAAAATTCCTGTTGCATCTGAAAGTAGAAACTCGCCCGATTACAGCGGTACGTGTATTTTTTCCCTACTCCATTCTGGTTAAGCGTTTGGAGCAGCAGCGTTTGAATTGCGACAAATATTTTGCCTTCTCAACCATTTCTTGGCTTCAAACCACCATATCTCGCGAGCCGATTGACCTAACCCAAAAATTCCTATTGCATCTGAAAGTAGAAACTCGCCCGATTACAACGGTATGTGTATTTTTTCCCTAGGCCATTCTGGTTAAGCGTTTGGAGCAGCAGAATTGCGAAAAATTTTTTGCCTTCTCAAGCATTTCTTGGCTTCAAACTCCCATATCTCGCGAACGGATTGACCTAACCCAAAAATTCCTATTGCATCTGAAAGTAGAAACTCGCCCGATTAGAGCGGTACGTGTATTTTTTCCCTACTCCATTCTGGTTAAGCGTTTGGAGCAGCAGAATTGCGAAAAATATTTTGCCTTCTCAACCATTTCTTGGCTTCAAACCACCATATCTCGCGAGCCGATTGACCTAACCCAAAAATTCCTATTGCATCTGAAAGTAGAAACTCGCCCGATTACAACGGTATGTGTATTTTTTCCCTAGGCCATTCTGGTTAAGCGTTTGGAGCAGCAGAGGTGCGAAAAATTTGTTGTCTTCTCAACTATTTTTTAGCTTCAAACTCCCATATTTCGCGAACGGATTGACCTATCCCAAAAATTCCTGTTGCATCTGAAAGTAGAAACTCGCCCGATTACAACGGTATGTGTATTTTTTCCCTAGGCCATTCTGGTTAAGCGTTTGGAGCAGCAGAAGTGCGAAAAATTTGTTGTCTTCTCAACAATTTTTTAGATTCAAACTCCCATATCTCGCGAACGGATTGACTTAAGCCAAAAATTCCTGTTGCATCTGAAAGTAGAAACTCGCCCGATTACAACGGTATGTGAATTTCTTCCCTAGGCCATTCTGGTTAAGCGTTTGGAGCAGCAGAATTGCGAAAAATTAGTTGCCTTCTCAACCATTTCTTGGCTTCAAACTCCCATATCTCGCGAACGGATTGACCTAACCCAAAAATTCCTGTTGCATCTGAATGTAGAAACTCGCCCGATTACAACGGTATGTGTATTTTTTCCCTAGGCTAGTCTGGTTAAGCGTTTGGAGCAGCAGAATTGCGAAAAATTTCTTGCCTTCTCAACCATTTCTTGGCTTCAAACTCCCAGATCTCGCGAACGGATTGACCTAACCCAAAAATTCCTATTGCATCTGAAAGTAGAAACTCGCCCGATTACAACGGTATGTGTATTTTTTCCCTAGGCCATTCTGGTTAAGCGTTTGGAGCAGCAGAATTGCGAAAAATGTTTTGCCTTCTCAACCATTTCTTGGCTTCAAACTCCCATATCTCGCGAACGGATTGACCTAACCCAAAAATTCCTATTGCATCTGAAAGTAGAAACTCGCCCGATTACAACGGTGTGTGTATTTTTTCCCTAGCCCATTCTGGTTAAGCGTTTGGAGCAGCAGAATTGCGAAAAATTTTTTGCCTTCCCAACCATTTCTTGGCTTCAAACTCCCATATCTCGCGAACGAATTCACCTAACCCAAAAATTCCTATTGCATCTGAAGGTAGAAACTCGCCCGATTACAGCGGTACGTGTATTTTTTCCCTACTCCATTCTGGTTAAGCGTTTGGAGCAGCAGAATTGCGAAACATTTTTTGCCTTCTCAACCATTTCTTGGCTTCAAACTCCCATATCTCGCGAACGGATTGACCTAACCCAAAAATTCCTGTTGCGTCTGAAAGTAGAAACTCGCCCGATTACAACGGTATGCGTGGTTTTTCCCTAGACCATTCTGGTTAAGCGTTAGGAGCAGCAGAATTGCGAAAAATTTTTTGCCTTCTCAACCATTTCTTGGCTTCAAACTCCCATATCTCGCGAACGGATTGACCTAACCCAAAAATTTCTGCTGCATCTGAAAGTAGAAACTCGCCCGATTACAACGGTATGTGTATTTTTTCCCTGGGCCATTCTGGTTAAACGTTTGGAGCAGCAGAATTGCGAAAAATATTTTGCCTTCTCAACCATTTCTTGGCTTCAAACCACCATATCTCGCGAACGGATTGACCTAACCCAAAAATCCCTATTGCATCTGAAAGTAGAAACTCGCCCGATTACAACGGTATGTGTATTTTTTCCCTAGGCCATTCTGGTTAAGCGTTTGGAGCAGCAGAAGTGCGAAAAATTTGTTGTCTTCTCAACTATTTTTTTGGCTTCAAACTCCCATATCTCGCGAACGGATTGACCTAACCCAAAAATTCCTGTTGCATCTGAAAGTAGAAACTCGCCCGATTACAACGGTATGTGAATTTTTTCCCTAGGCCATTCTGGTTAAGCGTTAGGAGCAGCAGAATTGCGAAAAATTTTTTGCCTTCTCAACCATTTCTTGGCTTCAAACTCCCATATCTCGCGAACGGATTGACCTATCCCAAAAATTCCTATTGCATCTGAAAGTAGAAACTCGCCCGATTGCAACGGTGTGTGTATTTTTTCCCTAGCCCATTCTGGTTAAGCGTTTGGAGCAGCAGAATTGCGAAAAATTTTTTGCCTTCCCAACCATTTCTTGGCTTCAAACTCCCATATCTCGCGAACGGATTGACCTAACCCAAAAATTCCTATTGAATCTGAAAGTAGAAACTCGCCCGATTACAGCGGTACGTGTATTTTTTCCCTACTCCATTCTGGTTAAGCGTTTGGAGTAGCAGAATTGCGAAAAAAATTTTGCCTTCTCAACCATTTCTTGGCTTCAAACCACCATATCTCGCGAGCCGATTGACCTAACCCAAAAATTCCTATTGCATCTGAAAGTAGAAACTCGCCCGATTGCAACGGTATGTGTATTTTTTCCCTAGGCCATTCTGGTTAAGCGTTTGGAGCAGCAGAAGTGCGAAAAATTTGTTGTCTTCTCAACTATTTTTTAGCTTCAAACTCCCATATCTGGCGAACGGATTGACCTATCCGAAAAATTCCGGTTGCATCTGAAAGTAGAAGCTCGCCCGATTACAAAGGTATGTGAATTTTTTCCCTAGGCCATTCTGGTTAAGCGTTAGGAGCAGCAGAATTGCGAAAAATTTGTTGCCTTCTCAACCATTTCTTGGCTTCAAACTCCCATATCTCGCGAACGGATTGACCTAACCCAAAAATTCATATTGCATCTGAAAGTAGAAACTCGCCCGATTACAACGGTATGTGTATTTTTTCCCTAGGCCATTCTGGTTAAGCGTTTGGAGCAGCAGAACTGTGAAAAATTTTTTGCCTTCTCAACCATTTCTTGGCTTCAGACTCCCATATCTCGCGAACGGTTTGACATAACCCAAAAGTTCCTGTTGCGTCTGAAAGTAGAAACTCGCCCGATTACAACGGTATGTGTATTTTTTCCCTAGTCCATTCTGGTTAGGCGTTAGGAGCAGCAGAATTGCGAAAAATTTTTTGCCTTCTCAACCATTTCTTGGTTTCAAACTCCCATATCTCGCGAACGGATTGACCTAACCCAAAAATTCCTATTGCATCTAAAAGTAGAAACTCGCCCGATTACAACGGTATGTGTATTTTTTCCCTAGGCCATTCTGGTTAAACGTTTGGAGCAGCAGAATTGCGAAAAATTTTTTGCCTTCTCAACCATTTCTTGGCTTCAAACCACCATATCTCGCGAACGGATTGACCTAACCCAAAAATTCCTATTGCATCTGAAAGTAGAAACTCGCCCGATTACAACGGTATGTGTATTTTTTCCCTAGGCCATTCTGGTTAAGCGTTTGGAGCAGCAGAAGTGCGAAAAATTTGTTGTCTTCTCAACTATTTTTTTGCTTCAAACTCCCATATCTCGCGAACGGATTGACCTAACCCAAATACTCCTGTTGCATCTGAAAGTAGAAACTCGCCCGATTACAACGGTATGTGTATTTTTTCCCTAGGCCATTCTGGTTAAGCGTTTGGAGCAGCAGAATTGCGAAAAATTTTTTGCCTTCTCAACCATTTCTTGGCTTCAAACTCCCATATCTCGCGAACGGATTGACCTAACCCAAAAATTCCTATTGCATCTGAAAGTAGAAACTCGCCCGATTACAACGGTATGTGTATTTTATCCCTAGGCCATTCTGGTTAAGCGTTTGCAGCAGCAGAATTGCGAAAAATTTTTTGCCTTCTCAACCATTTCTTGGCTTCAGACTCCCATATCTCGCGAACGGATTGACCTAACCCAAAAGTTCCTGTTGCGTCTGAAAGTAGAATCTCGCCCGATTTCAACGGTATGTGTATTTTTTCCCTAGGCCATTCTGGTTAAGCGTTTGGAGCAGCAGAATTGCGAAAAATTTTTTGCCTTCTCAACCATTTCTTGGCTTCAAACCACCATATCTCGCGAACGGATTGACCTAACCCAAAAATTCCTATTGCATCTGAAAGTAGAAACTCGCCCGATTACAACGGTATGTGTATTTTTTCCCTAGGCCATTCTGGTTAAGCGTTTGGAGCAGCAGAAGTGCGAAAAATTTGTTGTCTTCTCAACTATTTTTTTGCTTCAAACTCCCATATCTCGCGAACGGATTGACCTAACCCAAATACTCCTGTTGCATCTGAAAGTAGAAACTCGCCCGATTACAACGGTATGTGTATTTTTTCCCTAGGCCATTCTGGTTAAGCGTTTGGAGCAGCAGAATTGCGAAAAATTTTTTGCCTTCTCAACCATTTCTTGGCTTCAAACTCCCATATCTCGCGAACGGATTGACCTAACCCAAAAATTCCTATTGCATCTGAAAGTAGAAACTCGCCCGATTACAACGGTATGTGTATTTTTTCCCTAGGCCATTCTGGTTAAGCGTTTGCAGCAGCAGAATTGCGAAAAATTTTTTGCCTTCTCAACCATTTCTTGGCTTCAGACTCCCATATCTCGCGAACGGATTGACCTAACCCAAAAGTTCCTGTTGCGTCTGAAAGTAGAATCTCGCCCGATTACAACGGTATGTGTATTTTCTCCCTAGGCCATTCTGGTTAAGCGTTTGGAGCAGCAGAATTGCGAAAAATTTTTTGCCTTCTCAACCATTTCTTGGCTTCAAACCACCATATCTCGCGAACGGATTGACCTAACCCAAAAATTCCTATTGCATCTGAAAGTAGAAACTCGCCCGATTACAACGGTATGTGTATTTTCTCCCTAGGCCATTCTGGTTAAACGTTTGGAGCAGCAGAATTGCGAAAAATTTTTTGCCTTCTCAACCATTTCTTGGCTTCAAACCACCATATCTCGCGAACGGATTGACCTAACCCAAAAATTCCTATTGCATCTGAAAGTAGATACTCGCCCGATTACAACGGTATGTGTATTTTTTCCCTAGGCCATTCTGGTTAAGCGTTTGGAGCAGCAGAATTGCGAAAAATTTTTTGCCTTCTCAACCATTTCTTGGCTTCAAACCACCATATCTCGCGAACGGATTGACCTAACCCAAAAATTCCTACTGCATCTGAAAGTAGAAACTCGCCCGATTACAACGTTATGCGTATTTTTTCCCTAGGCCATTCTGGTTAAGCGTTTGGAGCAGCAGAAGTGCGAAATATTTGTTGTCTTCTCAACTATTTTTTAGATTCAATCTCCCAGATCTCGCGAACGGATTGACCTAACCAAAAAATTCCTATTGCATCTGAGAGTAGAAACTCGCCCGATTACAAAGGTATGTGTATTTTTTCCCTAGGCCATTCTGGTTAAGCGTTTGGAGCAGCAGAATTGCGAAAAATGTTTTGCCTTCTCAACCATTTCTTGGCTTCAAACTCCCATATCTCGCGAACGGATTGACCTAACCCAAAAATTCCTATTGCATCTGAAAGTAGATACTCGCCCGATTACAACGGTGTGTGTATTTTTTCCCTAGCCCATTCTGGTTAAGCGTTTGGAGCAGCAGAATTGCGAAAAATTTTTTGCCTTCCCAACCATTTCTTGGCTTCAAACTCCCATATCTCGCGAACGGATTGACCTAACCCAAAAATTCCTATTGCATCTGAAAGTAGAAACTCGCCCGATTACAGCGGTACGTGTATTTTTTCCCTACTCCATTCTGGTTAAGCGTTTGGAGCAGCAGCGTTTGAATTGCGAAAAATATTTTGCCTTCTCAACCATTTCTTGGCTTCAAACCACCATATTTCGCGAGCCGATTGACCTAACCCAAAAATTCCTGTTGCATCTGAAAGTAGAAACTCGCCCGATAACAACGGTATGCGTATTTTTTCCCTAGGCCATTCTGGTTAAGCGTTTGGAGCAGCAGAAGTGCGAAATATTTGTTGTCTTCTCAACTATTTTTTAGATTCAATCTCCCAGATCTCGCGAACGGATTGACCTAACCAAAAAATTCCTATTGCATCTGAGAGTAGAAACTCGCCCGATTACAAAGGTATGTGTATTTTTTCCCTAGGCCATTCTGGTTAAGCGTTTGGAGCAGCAGAATTGCGAAAAATGTTTTGCCTTCTCAACCATTTCTTGGCTTCAAACTCCCATATCTCGCGAACGGATTGACCTAACCCAAAAATTCCTATTGCATCTGAAAGTAGATACTCGCCCGATTACAACGGTGTGTGTATTTTTTCCCTAGCCCATTCTGGTTAAGCGTTTGGAGCAGCAGAATTGCGAAAAATTTTTTGCCTTCCCAACCATTTCTTGGCTTCAAACTCCCATATCTCGCGAACGGATTGACCTAACCCAAAAATTCCTATTGCATCTGAAAGTAGAAACTCGCCCGATTACTGCGGTACGTGTATTTTTTCCCTACTCCATTCTGGTTAAGCGTTTGGAGCAGCAGCGTTTGAATTGCGAAAAATATATTGCCTTCTCAACCATTTCTTGGCTTCAAACCACCATATCTCGCGAGCCGATAGACCTAACCCAAAAATTCCTGTTGCATCTGAAAGTAGAAACTCGCCCGATTACAACGGTATGTGTATTTTTTCCCTAGGCCATTCTGGTTAAGCGTTTGGAGCAGCAGAATTGCGAAAAATTTTTTGCCTTCTCAACCATTTCTTGGCTTCAAACTCCCATATCTCGCGAACGGATTGACCTAACCCAAAAATTCCTATTGCATCTGAAAGTAGAAACTCGCCCGATTACAACGGTATGTGTATTTTTTCCCTAGGCCATTCTGGTTAAGCGTTTGCAGCAGCAGAATTGCGAAAAATTTTTTGCCTTCTCAACCATTTCTTGGCTTCAGACTCCCATATCTCGCGAACGGATTGACCTAACCCAAAAGTTCCTGTTGCGTCTGAAAGTAGAATCTCGCCCGATTACAACGGTATGTGTATTTTTTCCCTAGGCCATTCTGGTTAAGCGTTTGGAGCAGCAGAATTGCGAAAAATTTTTTGCCTTCTCAACCATTTCTTGGCTTCAAACCACCATATCTCGCGAACGGATTGACCTAACCCAAAAATTCCTATTGCATCTGAAAGTAGAAACTCGCCCGATTACAACGGTATGTGTATTTTCTCCCTAGGCCATTCTGGTTAAACGTTTGGAGCAGCAGAATTGCGAAAAATTTTTTGCCTTCTCAACCATTTCTTGGCTTCAAACCACCATATCTCGCGAACGGATTGACCTAACCCAAAAATTCCTATTGCATCTGAAAGTAGAAACTCGCCCGATTACAACGGTATGTGTATTTTTTCCCTAGGCCATTCTGGTTAAGCGTTTGGAGCAGCAGAATTGCGAAAAATTTTTTGCCTTCTCAACCATTTCTTGGCTTCAAACCACCATATCTCGCGAACGGATTGACCTAACCCAAAAATTCCTACTGCATCTGAAAGTAGAAACTCGCCCGATTACAACGGTATGCGTATTTTTTCCCTAGGCCATTCTGGTTAAGCGTTTGGAGCAGCAGAAGTGCGAAATATTTGTTGTCTTCTCAACTATTTTTTAGATTCAATCTCCCAGATCTCGCGAACGGATTGACCTAACCAAAAAATTCCTATTGCATCTGAGAGTAGAAACTCGCCCGATTACAAAGGTATGTGTATTTTTTCCCTAGGCCATTCTGGTTAAGCGTTTGGAGCAGCAGAATTGCGAAAAATGTTTTGCCTTCTCAACCATTTCTTGGCTTCAAACTCCCATATCTCGCGAACGGATTGACCTAACCCAAAAATTCCTATTGCATCTGAAAGTAGATACTCGCCCGATTACAACGGTGTGTGTATTTTTTCCCTAGCCCATTCTGGTTAAGCGTTTGGAGCAGCAGAATTGCGAAAAATTTTTTGCCTTCCCAACCATTTCTTGGCTTCAAACTCCCATATCTCGCGAACCGATTGACCTAACCCAAAAATTCCTATTGCATCTGAAAGTAGAAACTCGCCCGATTACAGCGGTACGTGTATTTTTTCCCTACTCCATTCTGGTTAAGCGTTTGGAGCAGCAGCGTTTGAATTGCGAAAAATATTTTGCCTTCTCAACCATTTCTTGGCTTCAAACCACCATATTTCGCGAGCCGATTGACCTAACCCAAAAATTCCTACTGCATCTGAAAGTAGAAACTCGCCCGATTACAACGGTATGCGTATTTTTTCCCTAGGCCATTCTGGTTAAGCGTTTGGAGCAGCAGAAGTGCGAAATATTTGTTGTCTTCTCAACTATTTTTTAGATTCAATCTCCCAGATCTCGCGAACGGATTGACCTAACCAAAAAATTCCTATTGCATCTGAGAGTAGAAACTCGCCCGATTACAAAGGTATGTGTATTTTTTCCCTAGGCCATTCTGGTTAAGCGTTTGGAGCAGCAGAATTGCGAAAAATGTTTTGCCTTCTCAACCATTTCTTGGCTTCAAACTCCCATATCTCGCGAACGGATTGACCTAACCCAAAAATTCCTATTGCATCTGAAAGTAGATACTCGCCCGATTACAACGGTGTGTGTATTTTTTCCCTAGCCCATTCTGGTTAAGCGTTTGGAGCAGCAGAATTGCGAAAAATTTTTTGCCTTCCCAACCATTTCTTGGCTTCAAACTCCCATATCTCGCGAACCGATTGACCTAACCCAAAAATTCCTATTGCATCTGAAAGTAGAAACTCGCCCGATTACAGCGGTACGTGTATTTTTTCCCTACTCCATTCTGGTTAAGCGTTTGGAGCAGCAGCGTTTGAATTGCGAAAAATATTTTGCCTTCTCAACCATTTCTTGGCTTCAAACCACCATATTTCGCGAGCCGATTGACCTAACCCAAAAATTCCTGTTGCATCTGAAAGTAGAAACTCGCCCGATAACAACGGTATGCGTATTTTTTCCCTAGGCCATTCTGGTTAAGCGTTTGGAGCAGCAGAAGTGCGAAATATTTGTTGTCTTCTCAACTATTTTTTAGATTCAATCTCCCAGATCTCGCGAACGGATTGACCTAACCAAAAAATTCCTATTGCATCTGAGAGTAGAAACTCGCCCGATTACAAAGGTATGTGTATTTTTTCCCTAGGCCATTCTGGTTAAGCGTTTGGAGCAGCAGAATTGCGAAAAATGTTTTGCCTTCTCAACCATTTCTTGGCTTCAAACTCCCATATCTCGCGAACGGATTGACCTAACCCAAAAATTCCTATTGCATCTGAAAGTAGATACTCGCCCGATTACAACGGTGTGTGTATTTTTTCCCTAGCCCATTCTGGTTAAGCGTTTGGAGCAGCAGAATTGCGAAAAATTTTTTGCCTTCCCAACCATTTCTTGGCTTCAAACTCCCATATCTCGCGAACGGATTGACCTAACCCAAAAATTCCTATTGCATCTGAAAGTAGAAACTCGCCCGATTACTGCGGTACGTGTATTTTTTCCCTACTCCATTCTGGTTAAGCGTTTGGAGCAGCAGCGTTTGAATTGCGAAAAATATATTGCCTTCTCAACCATTTCTTGGCTTCAAACCACCATATCTCGCGAGCCGATTGACCTAACCCAAAAATTCCTGTTGCATCTGAAAGTAGAAACTCGCCCGATTAGAACGGTATGTGTATTTTTTCCCTAGGCCATTCTGGTTAAGCGTTTGGAGCAGCAGAAGTGCGAAAAATTTGTTGTCATCTCAACTATTTTTTTGGCTTCAAACTCCCATATCTCGCGAACGGATTGACCTATCCCAAAAATTCCTGTTGCATCTGAAAGTAGAAACTCGCCCGATTAGAACGGTATATGTATTTTTTCCCTAGGCCATTCTGGTTAAGCGTTTGGAGCAGCAGAATTGCGAAAAATTTTTTGCCTTCTCAACCATTTCTTGGCTTCAAACTCCCAGATCTCGCGAACGGATTGACCTAACCCAAAAATTCCTATTGCATCTGAAAGTAGAAACTCGCCCGATTACAACGGTATGTGTATTTTTTCCCTAGGCCATTCTGGTTAAGCGTTTGGAGCAGCAGAATTGCGAAAAATGTTTTGCCTTCTCAACCATTTCTTGGCTTCAAACTCCCATATCTCGCGAACGGATTGACCTAACCCAAAAATTCCTATTGCATCTGAAAGTAGAAACTCGCCCGATTGCAACGGTGTGTGTATTTTTTCCCTAGGCCATTCTGGTTAAGCGTTTGGAGCAGCAGAATTGCGAAAAATTTTTTGCCTTCCCAACCATTTCTTGGCTTCAAACTCCCATATCTCGCGAACGGATTGACCTAACCCAAAAATTCCTATTGCATCTGAAAGTAGAAACTCGCCCGATTACAGCGGTACGTGTATTTTTTCCCTACTCCATTCTGGTTAAGCGTTTGGAGCAGCAGAATTGCGAAAAATATTTTGCCTTCTCAACCATTTCTTGGCTTCAAACCACCATATCTCGCGAGCCGATTGACCTAACCCAAAAATTCCTATTGCATCTGAAAGTAGAATCTCGCCCGATTGCAACGGTATGTGTATTTTTTCCCTAGGCCATTCTGGTTAAGCGTTTGGAGCAGCAGAAGTGCGAAAAATTTGTTGTCTTCTCAACTATTTTTTAGCTTCAAACTCCAATATCTGGCGAACGGATTGACCTATCCCAAAAATTCCTGTTGCATCTGAAAGTAGAAACTCGCCCGATTACAACGGTATGTGAATTTTTTCCCTAGGCCATTCTGGTTAAGCGTTAGGAGCAGCAGAATTGCGAAAAATTTGTTGCCTTCTCAACCATTTCTTGGCTTCAAACTCCCATATCTCGGGAACGGATTGACCTAACCCAAAAATTCCTATTGCATCTGAAAGTAGAAACTCGCCCGATTACAACGGTATGTGTATTTTTTCCCTAGGCCATTCTGGTTAAGCGTTTGGAGCAGCAGAATTGTGAAAAATTTTTTGCCTTCTCAACCATTTCTTGGCTTCAAACCACCATATCTCGCGAACGGATTGACCTAACCCAAAAATTCCTACTGCATCTGAAAGTAGAAACTCGCCCGATTACAAAGGTATGCGTATTTTTTCCCTAGGCCATTCTGGTTAAGCGTTTGGAGCAGCAGAAGTGCGAAATATTTGTTGTCTTCTCAACTATTTTTTAGATTCAATCTCCCAGATCTCGCGAACGGATTGACCTAACCAAAAAATTCCTATTGCATCTGAGAGTAGAAACTCGCCCGATTACAAAGGTATGTGTATTTTTTCCCTAGGCCATTCTGGTTAAGCGTTTGGAGCAGCAGAAGTGCGAAAAATTTGTTGTCTTCTCAACTATTTTTTTGGCTTCAAACTCCCATATCTCGCGAACGGATTGACCTATCCCAAAAATTCCTGTTGCATCTGAAAGTAGAAACTCGCCCGATTAGAACGGTATGTGTATTTTTTCCCTAGGCCATTCTGGTTAAGCGTTTGGAGCAGCAGAATTGCGAAAAATGTTTTGCCTTCTCAACCATTTCTTGGCTTCAAACTCCCATATCTCGCGAACGGATTGACCTAACCCAAAAATTCCTATTGCATCTGAAAGTAGAAACTCGCCCGATTGCAACGGTGTGTGTATTTTTTCCCTAGCCCATTCTGGTTAAGCGTTTGGAGCAGCAGAATTGCGAAAAATTTTTTGCCTTCCCAACCATTTCTTGGCTTCAAACTCCCATATCTCGCGAACGGATTGACCTAACCCAAAAATTCCTATTGAATCTGAAAGTAGAAACTCGCCCGATTACAGCGGTACGTGTATTTTTTCCCTACTCCATTCTGGTTAAGCGTTTGGAGCAGCAGAATTGCGAAAAAAATTTTGCCTTCTCAACCATTTCTTGGCTTCAAACCACCATATCTCGCGAGCCGATTGACCTAACCCAAAAATTCCTATTGCATCTGAAAGTAGAAACTCGCCCGATTGCAACGGTATGTGTATTTTTTCCCTAGGCCATTCTGGTTAAGCGTTTGGAGCAGCAGAAGTGCGAAAAATTTGTTATCTTCTCAACTATTTTTTAGCTTCAAACTCCCATATCTGGCGAACGGATTAACCTATCCGAAAAATTCCGGTTGCATCTGAAAGTAGAAGCTCGCCCGATTACAAAGGTATGTGAATTTTTTCCCTAGGCCATTCTGGTTAAGCGTTAGGAGCAGCAGAATTGCGAAAAATTTGTTGCCTTCTCAACCATTTCTTGGCTTCAAACTCCCATATCTCGCGAACGGATTGACCTAACCCAAAAATTCATATTGCATCTGAAAGTAGAAACTCGCCCGATTACAACGGTATGTGTATTTTTTCCCTAGGCCATTCTGGTTAAGCGTTTGGAGCAGCAGAACTGTGAAAAATTTTTTGCCTTCTCAACCATTTCTTGGCTTCAGACTCCCATATCTCGCGAACGGTTTGACATAACCCAAAAGTTCCTGTTGCGTCTGAAAGTAGAAACTCGCCCGATTACAACGGTATGTGTATTTTTTCCCTAGTCCATTCTGGTTAGGCGTTAGGAGCAGCAGAATTGCGAAAAATTTTTTGCCTTCTCAACCATTTCTTGGTTTCAAACTCCCATATCTCGCGAACGGATTGACCTAACCCAAAAATTCCTATTGCATCTAAAAGTAGAAACTCGCCCGATTACAACGGTATGTGTATTTTTTCCCTAGGCCATTCTGGTTAAACGTTTGGAGCAGCAGAATTGCGAAAAATTTTTTGCCTTCTCAACCATTTCTTGGCTTCAAACCACCATATCTCGCGAACGGATTGACCTAACCCAAAAATTCCTATTGCATCTGAAAGTAGAAACTCGCCCGATTACAACGGTATGTGTATTTTTTCCCTAGGCCATTCTGGTTAAGCGTTTGGAGCAGCAGAAGTGCGAAAAATTTGTTGTCTTCTCAACTATTTTTTTGCTTCAAACTCCCATATCTCGCGAACGGATTGACCTAACCCAAATACTCCTGTTGCATCTGAAAGTAGAAACTCGCCCGATTACAACGGTATGTGTATTTTTTCCCTAGGCCATTCTGGTTAAGCGTTTGGAGCAGCAGAATTGCGAAAAATTTTTTGCCTTCTCAACCATTTCTTGGCTTCAAACTCCCATATCTCGCGAACGGATTGACCTAACCCAAAAATTCCTATTGCATCTGAAAGTAGAAACTCGCCCGATTACAACGGTATGTGTATTTTATCCCTAGGCCATTCTGGTTAAGCGTTTGCAGCAGCAGAATTGCGAAAAATTTTTTGCCTTCTCAACCATTTCTTGGCTTCAGACTCCCATATCTCGCGAACGGATTGACCTAACCCAAAAGTTCCTGTTGCGTCTGAAAGTAGAATCTCGCCCGATTACAACGGTATGTGTATTTTTTCCCTAGGCCATTCTGGTTAAGCGTTTGGAGCAGCAGAATTGCGAAAAATTTTTTGCCTTCTCAACCATTTCTTGGCTTCAAACCACCATATCTCGCGAACGGATTGACCTAACCCAAAAATTCCTATTGCATCTGAAAGTAGAAACTCGCCCGATTACAACGGTATGTGTATTTTTTCCCTAGGCCATTCTGGTTAAGCGTTTGGAGCAGCAGAAGTGCGAAAAATTTGTTGTCTTCTCAACTATTTTTTTGCTTCAAACTCCCATATCTCGCGAACGGATTGACCTAACCCAAATACTCCTGTTGCATCTGAAAGTAGAAACTCGCCCGATTACAACGGTATGTGTATTTTTTCCCTAGGCCATTCTGGTTAAGCGTTTGGAGCAGCAGAATTGCGAAAAATTTTTTGCCTTCTCAACCATTTCTTGGCTTCAAACTCCCATATCTCGCGAACGGATTGACCTAACCCAAAAATTCCTATTGCATCTGAAAGTAGAAACTCGCCCGATTACAACGGTATGTGTATTTTATCCCTAGGCCATTCTGGTTAAGCGTTTGCAGCAGCAGAATTGCGAAAAATTTTTTGCCTTCTCAACCATTTCTTGGCTTCAGACTCCCATATCTCGCGAACGGATTGACCTAACCCAAAAGTTCCTGTTGCGTCTGAAAGTAGAATCTCGCCCGATTACAACGGTATGTGTATTTTTTCCCTAGGCCAGTCTGGTTAAGCGTTTGGAGCAGCAGAATTGCGAAAAATTTTTTGCCTTCTCAACCATTTCTTGGCTTCAAACCACCATATCTCGCGAACGGATTGACCTAACCCAAAAATTCCTATTGCATCTGAAAGTAGAAACTCGCCCGATTACAACGGTATGTGTATTTTTTCCCTAGGCCATTCTGGTTAAGCGTTTGGAGCAGCAGAAGTGCGAAAAATTTGTTGTCTTCTCAACTATTTTTTTGCTTCAAACTCCCATATCTCGCGAACGGATTGACCTAACCCAAATACTCCTGTTGCATCTGAAAGTAGAAACTCGCCCGATTACAACGGTATGTGTATTTTTTCCCTAGGCCATTCTGGTTAAGCGTTTGGAGCAGCAGAATTGCGAAAAATTTTTTGCCTTCTCAACCATTTCTTGGCTTCAAACTCCCATATCTCGCGAACGGATTGACCTAACCCAAAAATTCCTATTGCATCTGAAAGTAGAAACTCGCCCGATTACAACGGTATGTGTATTTTTTCCCTAGGCCATTCTGGTTAAGCGTTTGCAGCAGCAGAATTGCGAAAAATTTTTTGCCTTCTCAACCATTTCTTGGCTTCAGACTCCCATATCTCGCGAACGGATTGACCTAACCCAAAAGTTCCTGTTGCGTCTGAAAGTAGAATCTCGCCCGATTACAACGGTATGTGTATTTTTTCCCTAGGCCATTCTGGTTAAGCGTTTGGAGCAGCAGAATTGCGAAAAATTTTTTGCCTTCTCAACCATTTCTTGGCTTCAAACCACCATATCTCGCGAACGGATTGACCTAACCCAAAAATTCCTATTGCATCTGAAAGTAGAAACTCGCCCGATTACAACGGTATGTGTATTTTCTCCCTAGGCCATTCTGGTTAAACGTTTGGAGCAGCAGAATTGCGAAACATTTTTTGCCTTCTCAACCATTTCTTGGCTTCAAACCACCATATCTCGCGAACGGATTGACCTAACCCAAAAATTCCTATTGCATCTGAAAGTAGAAACTCGCCCGATTACAACGGTATGTGTATTTTTTCCCTAGGCCATTCTGGTTAAGCGTTTGGAGCAGCAGAATTGCGAAAAATTTTTTGCCTTCTCAACCATTTCTTGGCTTCAAACCACCATATCTCGCGAACGGATTGACCTAACCCAAAAATTCCTACTGCATCTGAAAGTAGAAACTCGCCCGATTACAACGGTATGCGTATTTTTTCCCTAGGCCATTCTGGTTAAGCGTTTGGAGCAGCAGAAGTGCGAAATATTTGTTGTCTTCTCAACTATTTTTTAGATTCAATCTCCCAGATCTCGCGAACGGATTGACCTAACCAAAAAATTCCTATTGCATCTGAGAGTAGAAACTCGCCCGATTACAAAGGTATGTGTATTTTTTCCCTAGGCCATTCTGGTTAAGCGTTTGGAGCAGCAGAATTGCGAAAAATGTTTTGCCTTCTCAACCATTTCTTGGCTTCAAACTCCCATATCTCGCGAACGGATTGACCTAACCCAAAAATTCCTATTGCATCTGAAAGTAGATACTCGCCCGATTACAACGGTGTGTGTATTTTTTCCCTAGCCCATTCTGGTTAAGCGTTTGGAGCAGCAGAATTGCGAAAAATTTTTTGCCTTCCCAACCATTTCTTGGCTTCAAACTCCCATATCTCGCGAACGGATTGACCTAACCCAAAAATTCCTATTGCATCTGAAAGTAGAAACTCGCCCGATTACAGCGGTACGTGTATTTTTTCCCTACTCCATTCTGGTTAAGCGTTTGGAGCAGCAGCGTTTGAATTGCGAAAAATATTTTGCCTTCTCAACCATTTCTTGGCTTCAAACCACCATATTTCGCGAGCCGATTGACCTAACCCAAAAATTCCTGTTGCATCTGAAAGTAGAAACTCGCCCGATAACAACGGTATGCGTATTTTTTCCCTAGGCCATTCTGGTTAAGCGTTTGGAGCAGCAGAAGTGCGAAATATTTGTTGTCTTCTCAACTATTTTTTAGATTCAATCTCCCAGATCTCGCGAACGGATTGACCTAACCAAAAAATTCCGATTGCATCTGAGAGTAGAAACTCGCCCGATTACAAAGATATGTGTATTTTTTCCCTAGGCCATTCTGGTTAAGCGTTTGGAGCAGCAGAATTGCGAAAAATGTTTTGCCTTCTCAACCATTTCTTGGCTTCAAACTCCCATATCTCGCGAACGGATTGACCTAACCCAAAAATTCCTATTGCATCTGAAAGTAGATACTCGCCCGATTACAACGGTGTGTGTATTTTTTCCCTAGCCCATTCTGGTTAAGCGTTTGGAGCAGCAGAATTGCGAAAAATTTTTTGCCTTCCCAACCATTTCTTGGCTTCAAACTCCCATATCTCGCGAACGGATTGACCTAACCCAAAAATTCCTATTGCATCTGAAAGTAGAAACTCGCCCGATTACTGCGGTACGTGTATTTTTTCCCTACTCCATTCTGGTTAAGCGTTTGGAGCAGCAGCGTTTGAATTGCGAAAAATATATTGCCTTCTCAACCATTTCTTGGCTTCAAACCACCATATCTCGCGAGCCGATTGACCTAACCCAAAAATTCCTGTTGCATCTGAAAGTAGAAACTCGCCCGATTAGAACGGTATGTGTATTTTTTCCCTAGGCCATTCTGGTTAAGCGTTTGGAGCAGCAGAAGTGCGAAAAATTTGTTGTCTTCTCAACTATTTTTTAGCTTCAAACTCCCATATCTGGCGAACGGATTGACCTATCCCAAAAATTCCTGTTGCATCTGAAAGTAGAAACTCGCCCGATTACAACGGTATGTGAATTTTTTCCCTAGGCCATTCTGGTTAAGCGTTAGGAGCAGCAGAATTGCGAAAAATTTGTTGCCTTCTCAACCATTTCTTGGCTTCAAACTCCCATATCTCGCGAACGGATTGACCTAACCCAAAAATTCCTCTTGCATCTGAAAGTAGAAACTCGCCCGATTACAACGGTATGTGTATTTTTTCCCTAGGCCATTCTGGTTAAGCGTTTGGAGCAGCAGAAGTGCGAAAAATTTGTTGTCTTCTCAACTATTTTTTTGCTTCAAACTCCCATATCTCGCGAACGGATTGACCTAACCCAAATACTCCTGTTGCATCTGAAAGTAGAAACTCGCCCGATTACAACGGTATGTGTATTTTTACCCTAGGCCATTCTGGTTAAGCGTTTGGAGCAGCAGAATTGCGAAAAATTTTTTGCCTTCTCAACCATTTCTTGGCTTCAAACTCCCAGATCTCGCGAACGGATTGACCTAACCAAAAAATTCCTATTGCATCTGAAAGTAGAAACTCGCCCGATTACAAAGGTATGTGAATTTTTTCCCTAGGCCATTCTGGTTAAGCGTTAGGAGCAGCAGAATTGCGAAAAATTTGTTGCCTTCTCAACCATTTCTTGGCTTCAAACTCCCATATCTCGCGAACGGATTGACCTAACCCAAAAATTCCTCTTGCATCTGAAAGTAGAAACTCGCCCGATTACAACGGTATGTGTATTTTTTCCCTAGTCCATTCTGGTTAGGCGTTAGGAGCAGCAGAATTGCGAAAAATTTTTTGCCTTCTCAACCATTTCTTGGTTTCAAACTCCCATATCTCGCGAACGGATTGACCTAACCCAAAAATTCCTATTGCATCTAAAAGTAGAAACTCGCCCGATTACAACGGTATGTGTATTTTTTCCCTAGGCCATTCTGGTTAAACGTTTGGAGCAGCAGAATTGCGAAAAATTTTTTGCCTTCTCAACCATTTCTTGGCTTCAAACCACCATATCTCGCGAACGGATTGACCTAACCCAAAAATTCCTATTGCATCTGAAAGTAGAAACTCGCCCGATTACAACGGTATGTGTATTTTTTCCCTAGGCCATTCTGGTTAAGCGTTTGGAGCAGCAGAAGTGCGAAAAATTTGTTGTCTTCTCAACTATTTTTTTGCTTCAAACTCCCATATCTCGCGAACGGATTGACCTAACCCAAATACTCCTGTTGCATCTGAAAGTAGAAACTCGCCCGATTACAACGGTATGTGTATTTTTTCCCTAGGCCATTCTGGTTAAGCGTTTGGAGCAGCAGAATTGCGAAAAATTTTTTGCCTTCTCAACCATTTCTTGGCTTCAAACTCCCAGATCTCGCGAACGGATTGACCTAACCAAAAAATTCCTATTGCATCTGAAAGTAGAAACTCGCCCGATTACAAAGGTATGTGTATTTTTTCCCTAGGCCATTCTGGTTAAGCGTTTGGAGCAGCAGAATTGCGAAAAATGTTTTGCCTTCTCAACCATTTCTTGGCTTCAAACTCCCATATCTCGCGAACGGATTGACCTAACCCAAAAATTCCTATTGCATCTGAAAGTAGATACTCGCCCGATTACAACGGTGTGTGTATTTTTTCCCTAGCCCATTCTGGTTAAGCGTTTGGAGCAGCAGAATTGCGAAAAATTTTTTGCCTTCCCAACCATTTCTTGGCTTCAAACTCCCATATCTCGCGAACGGATTGACCTAACCCAAAAATTCCTATTGCATCTGAAAGTAGAAACTCGCCCGATTACAGCGGTACGTGTATTTTTTCCCTACTCCATTCTGGTTAAGCGTTTGGAGCAGCAGCGTTTGAATTGCGAAAAATATTTTGCCTTCTCAACCATTTCTTGGCTTCAAACCACCATATCTCGCGAGCCGATTGACCTAACCCAAAAATTCCTATTGCATCTGAAAGTAGAAACTCGCCCGATTACAACGGTATGTGTATTTTTTCCCTAGGCCATTCTGGTTAAGCGTTTGGAGCAGCAGAATTGCGAAAAATGTTTTGCCTTCTCAACCATTTCTTGGCTTCAAACTCCCATATCTCGCGAGCCGATTGACCTAACCCAAAAATTCCTATTGCATCTGAAAGTAGAAACTCGCCCGATTACAACGGTATGTGTATTTTTTCCCTATGCCATTCTGGTTAAGCGTTTGGAGCAGCAGAATTGCGAAAAATTTTTTGCCTTCTCAACCATTTCTTAGCTTCAAACTCCCAGATCTCGCGAACGGATTGACCTAACCCAAAAATTCCTATTGCATCTGAAAGTAGAAACTCGCCCGATTACAACGGTATGTGTATTTTTTCCCTAGCCCATTCTGGTTAAGCGTTTAGAGCAGCAGAATTGCGAAAAATGTTTTGCCTTCTCAAGCATTTCTTGGCTTCAAACTCCCATATCTCGCGAACGGATTGACCTAACCCAAAAATTCCTATTGCATCTGAAAGTAGAAACTCGCCCGATTACAGCGGTACGTGTATTTTTTCCCTACTCCATTCTGGTTAAGCGTTTGGAGCAGCAGAATTGCGAAAAATATTTTGCCTTCTCAACCATTTCTTGGCTTCAAACCACCATATCTCGCGAGCCGATTGACCTAACCCAAAAATTCCTATTGCATCTGAAAGTAGAAACTCGCCCGATTACAACGGTATGTGTATTTTTTCCCTAGCCCATTCTGGTTAAGCGTTTAGAGCAGCAGAATTGCGAAAAATGTTTTGCCTTCTCAAGCATTTCTTGGCTTCAAACTCCCATATCTCGCGAACGGATTGACCTAACCCAAAAATTCCTGTTGCATCTGAAAGTAGAAACTCGCCCGATTACAACGGTATGTGTATTTTTTCCCTAGGCTATTCTGGTTAAGCGTTTGGAGCAGCAGAATTGCGAAAAATTTTTTGCCTTCTCAACCATTTCTTGGCTTCAAACTCCCAGATCTCGCGAACGGATTGACCTAACCCAAAAATTCCTATTGCATCTGAAAGTAGAAACTCGCCCGATTACAACGGTATGTGTATTTTTTCCCTAGGCCATTCTGGTTAAGCGTTTGGAGCAGCAGAATTGCGAAAAATGTTTTGCCTTCTCAACCATTTCTTGGCTTCAAACTCCCATATCTCGCGAACGGATTGACCTATCCCAAAAATTCCTGTTGCATCTGAAAGTAGAAACTCGCCCGATTACAACGGTATGTGAATTTTTTCCCTATGCCATTCTGGTTAAGCGTTAGGAGCAGCAGAATTGCGAAAATTTTTTTGCCTTCTCAACCATTTCTTGGCTTCAAACTCCCATATCTCGCGAACGGATTGACCTATCCCAAAAATTCCTGTTGCATCTGAAAGTAGAAACTCGCCCGATTTCAACGGTACGTGAATTTTTTCCCTAGGCCATTCTGGTTAAGCGTTAGGAGCAGCAGAATTGCGAAAAATTTTTTGCCTTCTCAACCATTTCTTGGCTTCAAACTCCCATATCTCGCGAACGGATTGACCTAACCCAAAAATTCCTGTTGCATCTGAAAGTAGAAACTCGCCCGATTACAACGGTATGTGTATTTTTTCCCTAGGCCACTCTGGTTAAGCGTTTGAAGCAGCAGAATTGCGAAAAATTTGTTGTCTTCTCAACTATTTTTTAGATTCAAACTCCCATATCTCGCGAACGGATTGGCTTAAGCCAAAAATTCCTCTTCCATCTGAAAGCAGAAACTCGCCCGATTACAACGGTATGTGAATTTTTTCCCTAGGCCATTCTGGTTAAGCGTTTGGAGCAGCAGAATTGCGAAAAATTAGTTGCCTTCTCAACCATTTCTTGGCTTCAAACTCCCATATCTCGCGAACGGATTGACCTAACCCAAAAATTCCTGTTGCATCTGAAAGTAGAAACTCGCCCGATTACAACGGTATGTGTATTTTTTCCCTAGGCTATTCTGGTTAAGCGTTTGGAGCAGCAGAATTGCGAAAAATTTTTTGCCTTCTCAACCATTTCTTGGCTTCAAACTCCCAGATCTCGCGAACGGATTGACCTAACCCAAAAATTCCTATTGCATCTGAAAGTAGAAACTCGCCCGATTACAACGGTATGTGTATTTTTTCCCTAGGCCATTCTGGTTAAGCGTTTGGAGCAGCAGAATTGCGAAAAATGTTTTGCCTTCTCAACCATTTCTTGGCTTCAAACTCCCATATCTCGCGAACGGATTGACCTAACCCAAAAATTCCTATTGCATCTGAAAGTAGAAACTCGCCCGATTACAACGGTGTGTGTATTTTTTCCCTAGCCCATTCTGGTTAAGCGTTTGGAGCAGCAGAATTGCGAAAAATTTTTTGCCTTCCCAACCATTTCTTGTCTTCAAACTCCCATATCTCGCGAACGAATTGACCTAACCCAAAAATTCCTATTGCATCTGAAAGTAGAAACTCGCCCGATTACAGCGGTACGTGTATTTTTTCCCTACTCCATTCTGGTTAAGCGTTTGGAGCAGCAGAATTGCGAAACATTTTTTGCCTTCTCAACCATTTCTTGGCTTCAAACTCCCATATCTCGCGAACGGATTGACCTAACCCAAAAATTCCTGTTGCATCTGAAAGTAGAAACTCGCCCGATTACAACGGTATGTGAATTTTTTCCCTAGGCCATTCTGGTTAAGCGTTAGGAGCAGCAGAATTGCGAAAATTTTTTTGCCTTCTCAACCATTTCTTGGCTTCAAACTCCCATATCTCGCGAACGGATTGACCTATCCCAAAAATTCCTGTTGCATCTGAAAGTAGAAACTCGCCCGATTTCAACGGTGCGTGAATTTTTTCCCTAGGCCATTCTGGTTAAGCGTTAGGAGCAGCAGAATTGCGAAAAATTTTTTGCCTTCTCAACCATTTCTTGGCTTCAAACTCCCATATCTCGCGAACGGATTGACCTAACCCAAAAATTCCTGCTGCATCTGAAAGTAGAAACTCGCCCGATTACAACGGTATGTGTATTTTTTCCCTGGGCCATTCTGGTTAAACGTTTGGAGCAGCAGAATTGCGAAAAATATTTTGCCTTCTCAACCATTTCTTGGCTTCAAACCACCATATCTCGCGAACGGATTGACCTAACCCAAAAATCCCTATTGCATCTGAAAGTAGAAACTCGCCCGATTACAACGGTATGTGTATTTTTTCCCTAGGCCATTCTGGTTAAGCGTTTGGAGCAGCAGAAGTGCGAAAAATTTGTTGTCTTCTCAACTATTTTTTTGGCTTCAAACTCCCATATCTCGCGAACGGATTGACCTAACCCAAAAATTCCTGTTGCATCTGAAAGTAGAAACTCGCCCGATTACAACGGTATGTGAATTTTTTCCCTAGGCCATTCTGGTTTAGCGTTAGGAGCAGCAGAATTGCGAAAAATTTTTTGCCTTCTCAACCATTTCTTGGCTTCAAACTCCCATATCTCGCGAACGGATTGACCTATCCCAAAAATTCCTGTTGCATCTGAAAGTAGAAACTCGCCCGATTACAACGGTATGTGTATTTTTTCCCTAGGCCACTCTGGTTAAGCGTTTGAAGCAGCAGAATTGCGAAAAATTTGTTGTCTTCTCAACTATTTTTTAGATTCAAACTCCCATATCTCGCGAACGGATTGGCTTAAGCCAAAAATTCCTCTTCCATCTGAAAGCAGAAACTCGCCCGATTACAACGGTATGTGAATTTTTTCCCTAGGCCATTCTGGTTAAGCGTTTGGAGCAGCAGAATTGCGAAAAATTAGTTGCCTTCTCAACCATTTCTTGGCTTCAAACTCCCATATCTCGCGAACGGATTGACCTAACCCAAAAATTCCTGTTGCATCTGAAAGTAGAAACTCGCCCGATTACAACGGTATGTGTATTTTTTCCCTAGGCTATTCTGGTTAAGCGTTTGGAGCAGCAGAATTGCGAAAAATTTTTTGCCTTCTCAACCATTTCTTGGCTTCAAACTCCCAGATCTCGCGAACGGATTGACCTAACCCAAAAATTCCTATTGCATCTGAAAGTAGAAACTCGCCCGATTACAACGGTATGTGTATTTTTTCCCTAGGCCATTCTGGTTAAGCGTTTGGAGCAGCAGAATTGCGAAAAATGTTTTGCCTTCTCAACCATTTCTTGGCTTCAAACTCCCATATCTCGCGAACGGATTGACCTAACCCAAAAATTCCTATTGCATCTGAAAGTAGAAACTCGCCCGATTACAACGGTGTGTGTATTTTTTCCCTAGCCCATTCTGGTTAAGCGTTTGGAGCAGCAGAATTGCGAAAAATTTTTTGCCTTCCCAACCATTTCTTGTCTTCAAACTCCCATATCTCGCGAACGAATTGACCTAACCCAAAAATTCCTATTGCATCTGAAAGTAGAAACTCGCCCGATTACAGCGGTACGTGTATTTTTTCCCTACTCCATTCTGGTTAAGCGTTTGGAGCAGCAGAATTGCGAAACATTTTTTGCCTTCTCAACCATTTCTTGGCTTCAAACTCCCATATCTCGCGAACGGATTGACCTAACCCAAAAATTCCTGTTGCATCTGAAAGTAGAAACTCGCCCGATTACAACGGTATGTGAATTTTTTCCCTAGGCCATTCTGGTTAAGCGTTAGGAGCAGCAGAATTGCGAAAATTTTTTTGCCTTCTCAACCATTTCTTGGCTTCAAACTCCCATATCTCGCGAACGGATTGACCTATCCCAAAAATTCCTGTTGCATCTGAAAGTAGAAACTCGCCCGATTTCAACGGTGCGTGAATTTTTTCCCTAGGCCATTCTGGTTAAGCGTTAGGAGCAGCAGAATTGCGAAAAATTTTTTGCCTTCTCAACCATTTCTTGGCTTCAAACTCCCATATCTCGCGAACGGATTGACCTAACCCAAAAATTCCTGCTGCATCTGAAAGTAGAAACTCGCCCGATTACAACGGTATGTGTATTTTTTCCCTGGGCCATTCTGGTTAAACGTTTGGAGCAGCAGAATTGCGAAAAATATTTTGCCTTCTCAACCATTTCTTGGCTTCAAACCACCATATCTCGCGAACGGATTGACCTAACCCAAAAATCCCTATTGCATCTGAAAGTAGAAACTCGCCCGATTACAACGGTATGTGTATTTTTTCCCTAGGCCATTCTGGTTAAGCGTTTGGAGCAGCAGAAGTGCGAAAAATTTGTTGTCTTCTCAACTATTTTTTTGGCTTCAAACTCCCATATCTCGCGAACGGATTGACCTAACCCAAAAATTCCTGTTGCATCTGAAAGTAGAAACTCGCCCGATTACAACGGTATGTGAATTTTTTCCCTAGGCCATTCTGGTTTAGCGTTAGGAGCAGCAGAATTGCGAAAAATTTTTTGCCTTCTCAACCATTTCTTGGCTTCAAACTCCCATATCTCGCGAACGGATTGACCTATCCCAAAAATTCCTGTTGCATCTGAAAGTAGAAACTCGCCCGATTTCAACGGTATGTGAATTTTTTCCCTAGGCCATTCTGGTTAAGCGTTTGGAGCAGCAGAAGTGCGAAAAATTTGTTGTCTTCTCAACCATTTCTTGGCTTCAAACTCCCATATCTCGCGAACGGATTGACCTAACCCAAAAATTCCTGTTGCATCTGAAAGTAGAAACTCGCCCGATTACAACGGTATGTGTATTTTTTCCCTGGGCCATTCTGGTTAAACGTTTGGAGCAGCAGAATTGCGAAAAATATTTTGCCTTCTCAACCATTTCTTGGCTTCAAACCACCATATCTCGCGAACGGATTGACCTAACCCAAAAATCCCTATTGCATCTGAAAGTAGAAACTCGCCCGATTACAACGGTATGTGTATTTTTTCCCTAGGCCATTCTGGTTAAGCGTTTGGAGCAGCAGAAGTGCGAAAAATTTGTTGTCTTCTCAACTATTTTTTTGGCTTCAAACTCCCATATCTCGCGAACGGATTGACCTAACCCAAAAATTCCTGTTGCATCTGAAAGTAGAAACTCGCCCGATTACAACGGTATGTGAATTTTTTCCCTAGGCCATTCTGGTTAAGCGTTAGGAGCAGCAGAATTGCGAAAAATTTTTTGCCTTCTCAACCATTTCTTGGCTTCAAACTCCCATATCTCGCGAACGGATTGACCTATCCCAAAAATTCCTGTTGCATCTGAAAGTAGAAACTCGCCCGATTTCAACGGTATGTGAATTTTTTCCCTAGGCCATTCTGGTTAAGCGTTTGGAGCAGCAGAAGTGCGAAAAATTTGTTGTCTTCTCAACCATTTCTTGGCTTCAAACTCCCATATCTCGCGAACGGATTGACCTAACCCAAAAATTCCTGTTGCATCTGAAAGTAGAAACTCGCCCGATTACAACGGTATGTGTATTTTTTCCCTAGGCTATTCTGGTTAAGCGTTTGGAGCAGCAGAATTGCGAAAAATTTTTTGCCTTCTCAACTATTTTTTAGATTCAAACTCCCATATCTCGCGAACGGATTGACTTAAGCCAAAAATTCCTCTTCCATCTGAAAGCAGAAACTCGCCCGATTACAACGGTATGTGAATTTTTTCCCTAGGCCATTCTGGTTAAGCGTTTGGAGCAGCAGAATTGCGAAAAATATTTTGCCTTCTCAACCATTTCTTGGCTTCAAACCACCATATCTCGCGAACGGATTGACCTAACCCAAAAATCCCTATTGCATCTGAAAGTAGAAACTCGCCCGATTACAACGGTATGTGTATTTTTTCCCTAGGCCATTCTGGTTAAGCGTTTGGAGCAGCAGAAGTGCGAAAAATTTGTTGTCTTCTCAACCATTTCTTGGCTTCAAACTCCCATATCTCGCGAACGGATTGACCTAACCCAAAAATTCCTGTTGCATCTGAAAGTAGAAACTCGCCCGATTACAACGGTATGTGTATTTTTTCCCTAGGCCACTCTGGTTAAGCGTTTGAAGCAGCAGAATTGCGAAAAATTTGTTGTCTTCTCAACTATTTTTTAGATTCAAACTCCCATATCTCGCGAACGGATTGACTTAAGCCAAAAATTCCTCTTCCATCTGAAAGTAGAAACTCGCCCGATTACAACGGTATGTGAATTTTTTCCCTAGGCCATTCTGGTTAAGCGTTTGGAGCAGCAGAATTGCGAAAAATTAGTTGCCTTCTCAACCATTTCTTGGCTTCAAACTCCCATATCTCGCGAACGGATTGACATAACCCAAAAATTCCTGTTGCATCTGAAAGTAGAAACTCGCCCGATTACAACGGTATGTGTATTTTTCCCCTAGGCTATTCTGGTTAAGCGTTTGGAGCAGCAGAATTGCGAAAAATGTTTTGCCTTCTCAACCATTTCTTGGCTTGAAACTCCCATATCTCGCGAACGGATTGACCTAACCCAAAAATTCCTATTGCATCTGAAAGTAGAAACTCGCCCGATTACAACGGTATGTGTATTTTTTCCCTAGGCCACTCTGGTTAAGCGTTTGAAGCAGCAGAATTGCGAAAAATTTGTTGTCTTCTCAACTATTTTTTAGATTCAAACTCCCATATCTCGCGAACGGATTGACTTAAGCCAAAAATTCCTCTTCCATCTGAAAGTAGAAACTCGCCCGATTACAACGGTATGTGAATTTTTTCCCTAGGCCATTCTGGTTAAGCGTTTGGAGCAGCAGAATTGCGAAAAATTAGTTGCCTTCTCAACCATTTCTTGGCTTCAAACTCCCATATCTCGCGAACGGATTGACCTAACCCAAAAATTCCTGTTGCATCTGAAAGTAGAAACTCGCCCGATTACAACGGTATGTGTATTTTTTCCCTAGGCTATTCTGGTTAAGCGTTTGGAGCAGCAGAATTGCGAAAAATGTTTTGCCTTCTCAACCATTTCTTGGCTTGAAACTCCCATATCTCGCGAACGGATTGACCTAACCCAAAAATTCCTATTGCATCTGAAAGTAGAAACTCGCCCGATTACAACGGTGTGTGTATTTTTTCCCTAGCCCATTCTGGTTAAGCGTTTGGAGCAGCAGAATTGCGAAAAATTTTTTGCCTTCCCAACCATTTCTTGGCTTCAAACTCCCATATCTCGCGAACGAATTGACCTAACCCAAAAATTCCTATTGCATCTGAAAGTAGAAACTCGCCCGATTACAGCGGTACGTGTATTTTTTCCCTACTCCATTCTGGTTAAGCGTTTGGAGCAGCAGAATTGCGAAAAATTTTTTGCCTTCTCAACCATTTCTTGGCTTCAAACTCCCATATCTCGCGAACTGATTGACCTAACCCAAAAATTCCTGTTGCGTCTGAAAGTAGAAACTCGCCCGATTACAACGGTATGCGTGGTTTTTCCCTAGACCATTCTGGTTAAGCGTTAGGAGCAGCAGAATTGCGAAAAATTTTTTGCCTTCTCAACCATTTCTTGGCTTCAAACTCCCATATCTCGCGAACGGATTGACCTAACCCAAAAATTCCTGTTGCATCTGAAAGTAGAAACTCGCCCGATTACAACGGTATGTGTATTTTTTCCCTAGGCCATTCTGGTTAAGCGTTTGGAGCAGCAGAAGGGCGAAAAATTTGTTGTCTTCTCAACTATTTTTTAGCTTCAAACTCCCATATCTCGCGAACGGATTGACCTATCCCAAAAATTCCTGTTGCATCTGAAAGTAGAAACTCGCCCGATTACAACGGTATGTGAATTTTTTACCTAGGCCATTCTGGTTAAGCGTTTGGAGCAGCAGAATTGCGAAAAATTTTTTGCCTTCTCAACCATTTCTTGGTTTCAAACTCCCATATCTCGCGAACGGATTGACTTAACCCAAAAATTCCTATTGCATCTAAAAGTAGAAACTGGCCCGATTACAACGGTATGTGTATTCTTTCCCTAGGCCATTCTGGTTAAACGTTTGGAGCAGCAGAATTGCGAAAAATTTTTTGCCTTCTCAACCATTTCTTGGCTTCAAACCACCATATCTCGCGAACGGATTGACCTAACCCAAAAGTTCCTGTTGCGCCTGAAAGTAGAAACTCGCCCGATTACAACGGTATGTGTATTTTTTCTCTAGGCCATTCTGGTTAAACGTTTGGAGCAGCAGAATTGCCAAAAATTTTTTGCCTTCTCAACCATTTCTTGGCTTCAAACCACCATATCTCGCGAACGGATTGACCTAACCCAAAAATTCCTATTGCATCTGAAAGTAGAAACTCGCCCGATTACAACGGTATGTGCATTTTTTCCCTAGGCCATTCTGGTTAAGCGTTTGGAGCAGCAGAATTGCGAAAAATTTGTTGTCTTCTCAACTATTTTTTTGGCTTCAAACTCCCATATCTCGCGAACGGATTGACCTAACCCAAAAATTCCTGTTGCATCTGAAAGTATAAAACTCGCCCGATTACATCGGTATGTGTATTTTTTCCCTAGGCCATTCTGGTTAAGCGTTTGGAGCAGCAGAATTGCGAAAAATGTTTTGCCTTCTCAACCATTTCTTGGCTTCAAACTCCCATATCTCGCGAACGGATTGACCTATCCCAAAAATTCCTGTTGCATCTGAAAGTAGAAACTCGCCCGATTACAACGGTATGCGTGGTTTTTCCCTAGACCATTCTGGTTAAGCGTTAGGAGCAGCAGAATTGCGAAAAATTTTTTGCCTTCCCAACCATTTCTTGGCTTCAAACTCCCATATCTCGCGAACGGATTGACCTATCCCAAAAATTCCTGTTGCATCTGAAAGTAGAAACTCGCCCGATTTCAACGGTATGTGAATTTTTTCCCTAGGCCATTCTGGTTAAGCGTTAGGAGCAGCAGAATTGCGAAAAATTTTTTGCCTTCTCAACCATTTCTTGGCTTCAAACTCCCATATCTCGCGAACGGATTGACCTAACCCAAAAATTCCTGTTGCATCTGAAAGTAGAAACTCGCCCGATTACAACGGTATGTGTATTTTTTCCCTAGGCCACTCTGGTTAAGCGTTTGAAGCAGCAGAATTGCGAAAAATTTGTTGTCTTCTCAACTATTTTTTAGATTCAAACTCCCATATCTCGCGAACGGATTGACTTAAGCCAAAAATTCCTCTTCCATCTGAAAGTAGAAACTCGCCCGATTACAACGGTATGTGAATTTTTTCCCTAGGCCATTCTGGTTAAGCGTTTGGAGCAGCAGAATTGCGAAAAATTAGTTGCCTTCTCAACCATTTCTTGGCTTCAAACTCCCATATCTCGCGAACGGATTGACCTAACCCAAAAATTCCTGTTGCATCTGAAAGTAGAAACTCGCCCGATTACAACGGTATGTGTATTTTTTCCCTAGGCTATTCTGGTTAAGCGTTTGGAGCAGCAGAATTGCGAAAAATGTTTTGCCTTCTCAACCATTTCTTGGCTTGAAACTCCCATATCTCGCGAACGGATTGACCTAACCCAAAAATTCCTATTGCATCTGAAAGTAGAAACTCGCCCGATTACAACGGTATGTGTATTTTTTCCCTAGGCCATTCTGGTTAAACGTTTGGAGCAGCAGAATTGCGAAAAATTTTTTGCCTTCTCAACCATTTCTTGGCTTCAAACCACCATATCTCGCGAACGGATTGACCTAACCCAAAAGTTTCAGTTGCGTCTGAAAGTAGAAACTCGCCCGATTACAACGGTATGTGTATTTTTTCCCTAGGCTATTCTGGTTAAGCGTTTGGAGCAGCAGAATTGCGAAAAATGTTTTGCCTTCTCAACCATTTCTTGGCTTGAAACTCCCATATCTCGCGAACGGATTGACCTAACCCAAAAATTCCTATTGCATCTGAAAGTAGAAACTCGCCCGATCACAAAGGTATGTGTATTTTTTCCCTAGGCCATTCTGGTTAAACGTTTGGAGCAGCAGAATTGCGAAAACTTTTTGGCCTTCTCAACCATTTCTTGGCTTCAGACTACCATATCTCGCGAACGGATTGACCTAACCCAAAAGTTCCTGTTGCGTCTGGAAGTAGAAACTCGCCCGATTACAACGGTATGTGTATTTTTTCCCTAGTCCATTCTGGTTAGGCGTTAGGAGCAGCAGAATTGCGAAAAATTTTTTGCCTTCTCAACCATTTCTTGGCTTCAAGCTCCCATATCTCGCGAACGGATTGACCTAACCCAAAAATTCCTATTGCATCTGAAAGTAGAAACTCGCCCGATTACAACGGTATGTGTATTTTTTCCCTAGGCCATTCTGGTTAAACGTTTGGAGCAGCAGAATTGCGAAAAATTTTTTGCCTTCTCAACCATTTCTTGGCTTCAAACCACCATATCTCGCGAACGGATTGACCTAACCCAAAAGTTTCAGTTGCGTCTGAAAGTAGAAACTCGCCCGATTACAACGGTATGTGTATTTTTTCCCTAGGCCATTCTGGTTAAGCGTTTGGAGCAGCAGAATTGCGAAAAATTTTTTGCCTTCTCAACCATTTCTTGGCTTCAAACTCCCATATCTCGCGAACGGATTGACCTAACCCAAAAATTCCTATTGCATCTGAAAGTAGAAACTCGCCCGATTACAACGGTATGTGTATTTTTTCCCTAGGCCATTCTGGTTAAGCGTTCGGAGCAGCAGAATTGCGAAAAATTTTTTGCCTTCTCAACCATTTCTTGGCTTCAGACTCCCATATCTCGCTAACGGATTGACCTAACCCAAAAGTTCCTGTTGCGTCTGAAAGTAGAAACTCGCCCGATTACAACGGTATGTGTATTTTTTCCCTAGGCCATTCTGGTTAAACGTTTGGAACAGCAGAATTGCGAAAAATTTTTTGCCTTCTCAACCATTTCATGCCTTCAAACTCCCATATCTCGCGAACGGATTGACCTAACCCAAAAATTCCTATTGCATCTGAAAGTAGAAACTCGCCCGATTACAACGGTATGTGTATTTTTTCCCTAGGCCATTCTGGTTAAGCGTTTGGAGCAGCAGAATTGCGAAAAATTTTTTGCCTTCTCTACCATTTCTTGGCTTCAGACTCCCATATCTCGCGAACGGATTGACCCAACCCAAAAGTTCCTGTTGCGTCTGAAAGTAGAAACTCGCCCGATTACAACGGTATGTGTATTTTTTCCCTAGGCCATTCTGGTTAAACGTTTGGAGCAGCAGAATTGCGAAAAATTTTTTGCCTTCTCAACCATTTCTTGGCTTCAAACCACCATATCTCGCGAACGGATTGACCTAACCCAAAAATTCCTATTGCATCTGAAAGTAGAAACTCGTCCGATTACAACGGTATGTGTATTTTTTCCCTAGGCCATTCTGGTTAAGCGTTTGGAGCGGCAGAATTGCGAAAAATTTTTTGCCTTCTCAACCATTTCTTGGCTTCAGACTCCTATATCTCGCGAACGGATTGACCTAACCCAAAAGTTCCTGTTGCGTCTGAAAGTAGAAACTCGCCCGAATACAACGGTATGTGTATTTTTTCCCTAGGCCATTCTGGTTAAACGTTTGGAGCAGCAGAATTGCGAAAAATTTTTTGCCTTCTCAACCATTTCTTGGATTCAAACCACCATATCTCGCGAACGGATTGACCTAACCCAAAAATTCCTATTGCATCTGAAAGTAGAAACTCGCCCGATTACAACGGTATGTGTATTTTTTCCCTAGGCCATTCTGGTTAAGCGTTTGGAGCAGCAGAATTGCGAAAAATTTGTTGTCTTCCCAACTATTTTTTTGGCTTCAAACTCCCATATCTCGCGAACGGATTGACCTAACCCAAAAATTCCTGTTGCATCTGAAAGTATAAAACTCGCCCGATTACAACGGTATGTGTATTTTTTCCCTAGGCAATTCTGGTTAAGCGTTTGGAGCAGCAGAAGTGCGAAAAATTTGTTGTCTCCTCAACTATTTTTTAGCTTCAAACTCCCATATCTCGCGAACGGATTGACCTATCCTAAAAATTCCTGTTGCATCTGAAAGTAGAAACTCGCCCGATTACAACGGTATGTCTATTTTTTCCCTAGGCCATACTGGTTAAGCGTTAGGAGCAGCAGAATTGCGGAAAATTTTTTGCCTTCTCAACCATTTCTTGGCTTCAGACTCCCATATCTCGCGAACGGATTGACCTAACCCAAAAGTTCCTGTTGCGTCGGAAAGTAGAAACTCGCCCGATTACAACGGTATGTGTATTTTTTCCCTAGTCCATTCTGGTTAGGCGTTAGGAGCAGCAGAATTGCGAAAAATTTTTTGCCTTCTCAACCATTTCTTGGCTTCAAACTCCCATATCTCGCGAACGGATTGACCTAACCCAAAAATTCCTATTGCATCTAAAAGTAGAAACTCGCCCGATTACAACGGTATGTGTATTTTTTCCCTAGGCCATTCTGGTTAAACGTTTGGAGCAGCAGAATTGCGAGAAATTTTTTGACTTCTCAACCATTTCTTGGCTTCAAACCACCATATCTCGCGATCGGATTGACCTAACCCAAAAATTCCTGTTGCGTCTGAAAGTAGAAACTCGCCCGATTACAACGGTATGTGTATTTTTTCCCTAGGCAATTCTGGTTAAGCGTTTGGAGCAGCAGAAGTGCGAAAAATTTGTTGTCTTCTCAACTATTTTTTAGCTTCAAACTCCCATATCTCGCGAACGGATTGACCTAACCCAAAAATTCCTATTGCATCTGAAAGTAGAAACTCGCCCGATCACAACGGTATGTGTATTTTTTCCCTAGGCCATTCTGGTTAAACGTTTGGAGCAGCAGAATTGCGAAAAATTTTTTGCCTTCTCAACCATTTCTTGGCTTTAGACTCCCATATCTCGCGAACGGATTGACCTAACCCAAAAGTTCCTGTTGCGTCTGAAAGTAGAAACTCGCCCGATTACAACGGTATGTGTATTTTTTCCCTAGTCCATTCTGGTTAGGCGTTAGGAGCAGCAGAATTGCGAAAAATTTTTTGCCTTCTCAACCATTTCTTGGCTTCAAACCACCATATCTCGCGAACGGATTGACCTAACCCAAAAGTTCCTGTTGCGTCTGAAAGTAGAAACTCGCCCGATTACAACGGTATGTGTATTTTTTCCCTAGGCCATTCTGGTTAAGCGTTTGGAGCAGCAGAATTGCGAAAAATTTTTTGCCTTCTCAACCATTTCTTGGCTTCAAACTCCCATATCTCGCGAACGGATTGACCTAACCCAAAAATTCCTATTGCATCTGAAAGTAGAAACTCGCCCGATTACAGCGGTATGTGTATTTTTTCCCTAGGCCATTCTGGTTAAGCGTTCGGAGCAGCAGAATTGCGAAAAATTTTTTGCCTTCTCAACCATTTCTTGGCTTCAGACTCCCATATCTCGCTAACGGATTGACCTAACCCAAAAGTTCCTGTTTCGTCTGAAAGTAGAAACTCGCCCGATTACAACGGTATGTGTATTTTTTCCCTAGGCCATTCTGGTTAAACGTTTGGAACAGCAGAATTGCGAAAAATTTTTTGCCTTCTCAACCATTTCATGGCTTCAAACTCCCATATCTCGCGAACGGATTGACCTAACCCAAAAATTCCTATTGCATCTGAAAGTAGAAACTCGCCCGATTACAACGGTATGTGTATTTTTTCCCTAGGCCATTCTGGTTAAGCGTTTGGAGCAGCAGAATTGCGAAAAATTTGTTGTCTTCCCAACTATTTTTTTGGCTTCAAACTCCCATATCTCGCGAACGGATTGACCTAACCCAAAAATTCCTGTTGCATCTGAAAGTATAAAACTCGCCCGATTACAACGGTATGTGTATTTTTTCCCTAGGCAATTCTGGTTAAGCGTTTGGAGCAGCAGAAGTGCGAAAAATTTGTTGTCTCCTCAACTATTTTTTAGCTTCAAACTCCCATATCTCGCGAACGGATTGACCTATCCCAAAAATTCCTGTTGCATCTGAAAGTAGAAACTCGCCCGATTACAACGGTATGTCTATTTTTTCCCTAGGCCATACTGGTTAAGCGTTAGGAGCAGCAGAATTGCGGAAAATTTTTTGCCTTCTCAACCATTTCTTGGCTTCAGACTCCCATATCTCGCGAACGGATTGACCTAACCCAAAAGTTCCTGTTGCGTCGGAAAGTAGAAACTCGCCCGATTACAACGGTATGTGTATTTTTTCCCTAGGCAATTCTGGTTAAGCGTTTGGAGCAGCAGAAGTGCGAAAAATTTGTTGTCTTCTCAACTATTTTTTAGCTTCACACTCCCATATCTCGCGAACGGATTGACCTAACCCAAAAATTCCTATTGCATCTGAAAGTAGAAACTCGCCCGATCACAACGGTATGTGTATTTTTTCCCTAGGCCATTCTGGTTAAACGTTTGGAGCAGCAGAATTGCGAAAAATTTTTTGCCTTCTCAACCATTTCTTGGCTTTAGACTCCCATATCTCGCGAACGGATTGACCTAACCCAAAAGTTCCTGTTGCGTCTGAAAGTAGAAACTCGCCCGATTACAACGGTATGTGTATTTTTTCCCTAGTCCATTCTGGTTAGGCGTTAGGAGCAGCAGAATTGCGAAAAATTTTTTGCCTTCTCAACCATTTCTTGGCTTCAAACCACCATATCTCGCGAACGGATTGACCTAACCCAAAAGTTCCTGTTGCGTCTGAAAGTAGAAACTCGCCCGATTACAACGGTATGTGTATTTTTTCCCTAGGCCATTCTGGTTAAACGTTTGGAACAGCAGAATTGCGAAAAATTTTTTGCCTTCTCAACCATTTCATGGCTTCAAACTCCCATATCTCGCGAACGGATTGACCTAACCCAAAAATTCCTATTGCATCTGAAAGTAGAAACTCGCCCGATCACAACGGTATGTGTATTTTTTCCCTAGGCCATTCTGGTTAAACGTTTGGAGCAGCAGAATTGCGAAAAATTTTTTGCCTTCTCAACCATTTCTTGGCTTTAGACTCCCATATCTCGCGAACGGATTGACCTAACCCAAAAGTTCCTGTTGCGTCTGAAA
This sequence comes from Ptiloglossa arizonensis, assembly GCF_051014685.1. Lineage (NCBI taxonomy): Eukaryota > Metazoa > Arthropoda > Insecta > Hymenoptera > Colletidae > Ptiloglossa > Ptiloglossa arizonensis. Next base: position 371,953 of record NW_027478473.1, read on the forward strand.
GTAGAAACTCGCCCGATTACAACGGTATGTGTATTTTTTCCCTAGTCCATTCTGGTTAGGCGTTAGGAGCAGCAGAATTGCGAAAAATTTTTTGCCTTCTCAACCATTTCTTGGCTTCAAACCACCATATCTCGCGAACGGATTGACCTAACCCAAAAGTTCCTGTTGCGTCTGAAAGTAGAAACTCGCCCGATTACAACGGTATGTGTATTTTTTCCCTAGGCCATTCTGGTTAAGCGTTTGGAGCAGCAGAATTGCGAAAAATTTTTTGCCTTCTCAACCATTTCTTGGCTTCAAACTCCCATATCTCGCGAACGGATTGACCTAACCCAAAAATTCCTATTGCATCTGAAAGTAGAAACTCGCCCGATTACAGCGGTATGTGTATTTCTTCCCTAGGCCATTCTGGTTAAGCGTTCGGAGCAGCAGAATTGCGAAAAATTTTTTGCCTTCTCAACCATTTCTTGGCTTCAGACTCCCATATCTCGCTAACGGATTGACCTAACCCAAAAGTTCCTGTTGCGTCTGAAAGTAGAAACTCGCCCGATTACAACGGTATGTGTATTTTTTCCCTAGGCCATTCTGGTTAAACGTTTGGAACAGCAGAATTGCGAAAAATTTTTTGCCTTCTCAACCATTTCATGGCTTCAAACTCCCATATCTCGCGAACGGATTGACCTAACCCAAAAATTCCTATTGCATCTGAAAGTAGAAACTCGCCCGATTACAACGGTATGTGTATTTTTTCCCTAGGCCATTCTGGTTAAGCGTTTGGAGCAGCAGAATTGCGAAAAATTTTTTGCCTTCTCTACCATTTCTTGGCTTCAGACTCCCATATCTCGCGAACGGATTGACCCAACCCAAAAGTTCCTGTTGCGTCTGAAAGTAGAAACTCGCCCGATTACAACGGTATGTGTATTTTTTCCCTAGGCCATTCTGGTTAAACGTTTGGAGCAGCAGAATTGCGAAAAATTTTTTGCCTTCTCAACCATTTCTTGGCTTCAAACCACCATATCTCGCGAACGGATTGACCTAACCCAAAAATTCCTATTGCATCTGAAAGTAGAAACTCGCCCGATTACAACGGTATGTGTATTATTTCCCTAGGCCATTCTGGTTAAGCGTTTGGAGCAGCAGAATTGCGAAAAATTTTTTGCCTTCTCAACCATTTCTTGGCTTCAGACTCCCATATCTCGCGAACGGATTGACCTAACCCGAAAGTTCCTGTTGCGTCTGAAAGTAGAAACTCGCCCGATTACAACCGTATGTGTATTCTTTCCCTAGGCCATTCTGGTTAAACGTTTGGAGCAGCAGAATTGCGAAAAATTTTTTGCCTTCTCAACCATTTCTTGGATTCAAACCACCATATCTCGCGAACGGATTGACCTAACCCAAAAGTTCCTGTTGCGTCTGAAAGTAGAAACTCGCCCGATTACAACGGTATGTGTATTTTTTCCCTAGTCCATTCTGGTTAGGCGTTAGGAGCAGCAGAATTGCGAAAAATTTTTTGCCTTCTCAACCATTTCTTGGCTTCAAACTCCCATATCTCGCGAACGGATTGACCTAACCCAAAAATTCCTATTGCATCTAAAAGTAGAAACTCGCCCGATTACAACGGTATGTGTATTTTTTCCCTAGGCCATTCTGGTTAAACGTTTGGAGCAGCAGAATTGCGAGAAATTTTTTGACTTCTCGACCATTTCTTGGCTTCAAACCACCATATCTCGCGATCGGATTGACCTAACCCAAAAATTCCTGTTGCGTCTGAAAGTAGGAACTCGCCCGATTACAACGGTATGTGTATTTTTTCCCTAGGCAATTCTGGTTAAGCGTTTGGAGCAGCAGAAGTGCGAAAAATTTGTTGTCTTCTCAACTATTTTTTAGCTTCAAACTCCCATATCTCGCGAACGGATTGACCTAACCCAAAAATTCCTATTGCATCTGAAAGTAGAAACTCGCCCGATCACAACGGTATGTGTATTTTTTCCCTAGGCCATTCTGGTTAAACGTTTGGAGCAGCAGAATTGCGAAAAATTTTTTGCCTTCTCAACCATTTCTTGGCTTCAGACTCCCATATCTCGCGAACGGATTGACCTAACCCAAAAGTTCCTGTTGCGTCTGAAAGTAGAAACTCGCCCGATTACAACGGTATGTTTATTTTTTCCCTAGTCCATTCTGGTTAGGCGTTAGGAGCAGCAGAATTGCGAAAAATTTTTTGCCTTCTCAACCATTTCTTGGCTTCAAACTCCCATATCTCGCGAACGGATTGACCTAACCCAAAAATTTCTATTGCATCTTAAAGTAGAAACTCGCCCGATTACAACGGTATGTGTATTTTTTCCCTAGGCCATTCTGGTTAAACGTTTGGAGCAGCAGAATTGCGAAAAATTTTTTGCCTTCTCAACCATTTCTTGGCTTCAAACCACCATATCTCGCGATCGGATTGACCTAACCCAAAAATTCCTGTTGCGTCTGAAAGTAGAAACTCGCCCGATTACAACGGTATGTGTATTTTTTCCCTAGGCAATTCTGGTTAAGCGTTTGGAGCAGCAGAAGTGCGAAAAATTTGTTGTCTTCTCAACTATTTTTTAGCTTCAAACTCCCATATCTCGCGAACGGATTGACCTAACCCATATATACCTGTTGCATCTGAAAGTAGAAACTCGCCCGATTACAACGGTATGTGTATTTTTTCCCTAGGCCATTCTGGTTAAGCGTTTGGAGCAGCAGAAGTGCGAAAAATTTGTTGTCTTCTCAACTATTTTTTTGCTTCAAACTCCCATATCTCGCGAACGGATTGACCTAACCCAAAAATTCCTGTTGCATCTGAAAGGTGAAACTCGCCCGATTACAACGGTATGTTTATTTTTTCCCTAGGCCATTCTGGTTAAGCGTTTGGAGCAGCAGAATTGCGAAAAATTTTTTGCCTTCTCAACCATTTCTTGGCTTCAAACTCCCATATCTCGCGAACGGATCGACCTAACCCAAAAGTTCCTGTTGCGTCTGAAAGTAGAAACTCGCCCGATTACAACGGTATGTGTATTTTTTCCCTAGTCCATTCTGGTTAGGCGTTAGGAGCAGCAGAATTGCGAAAAATTTTTTGCCTTCTCAACCATTTCTTGGCTTCAAACTCCCATATCTCGCGAACGGATTGACCTAACCCAAAAATTTCTATTGCATCTTAAAGTAGAAACTCGCCCGATTACAACGGTATGTGTATTTTTTCCCTAGGCCATTCTGGTTAAACGTTTGGAGCAGCAGAATTGCGAAAAATTTTTTGCCTTCTCAACCATTTCTTGGCTTCAAACCACCATATCTCGCGATCGGATTGACCTAACCCAAAAATTCCTGTTGCGTCTGAAAGTAGAAACTCGCCCGATTACAACGGTATGTGTATTTTTTCCCTAGGCAATTCTGGTTAAGCGTTTGGAGCAGCAGAAGTGCGAAAAATTTGTTGTCTTCTCAACTATTTTTTAGCTTCAAACTCCCATATCTCGCGAACGGATTGACCTAACCCAAATATACCTGTTGCATCTGAAAGTAGAAACTCGCCCGATTACAACGGTATGTGTATTTTTTCCCTAGGCCATTCTGGTTAAGCGTTTGGAGCAGCAGAAGTGCGAAAAATTTGTTGTCTTCTCAACTATTTTTTTGCTTCAAACTCCCATATCTCGCGAACGGATTGACCTAACCCAAAAATTCCTGTTGCATCTGAAAGTAGAAACTCGCCCGATTACAACGGTATGTTTATTTTTTCCCTAGGCCATTCTGGTTAAGCGTTTGGAGCAGCAGAATTGCGAAAAATTTTTTGCCTCCTCAACCATTTCTTGGCTTCAAACTCCCATATCTCGCGAACGGATTGACCTAACCCAAAAATTCCTATTGCATCTGAAAGTAGAAACTCGCCCGATCACAACGGTATGTGTATTTTTTCCCTAGGCCATTCTGGTTAAACGTTTGGAGCAGCAGAATTGCGAAAAATTTTTTGCCTTCTCAACCATTTCTTGGCTTCAAACTCCCATATCTCGCGAACGGATTGACCTAACCCAAAAATTCCTATTGCATCTGAAAGTAGAAACTCGCCCGATCACAACGGTATGTGTATTTTCTCCCTAGGCCATTCTGGTTAAACGTTTGGAGCAGCAGAATTGCGAAAAATTTTTTGCCTTCTCAACCATTTCTTGGCTTCAAACCACCATATCTCGCGATCGGATTGACCTAACCCAAAAATTCCTGTTGCGTCTGAAAGTAGAAACTCGCCCGATTACAACGGTATGTGTATTTTTTCCCTAGGCAATTCTGGTTAAGCGTTTGGAGCAGCAGAAGTGCGAAAAATTTGTTGTCTTCTCAACTATTTTTTAGCTTCAAACTCCCATATCTCGCGAACGGATTGACCTAACCCAAAGATACCTGTTGCATCTGAAAGTAGAAACTCGCCCGATTACAACGGTATGTGTATTTTTTCCCTAGGCCATTCTGGTTAAGCGTCTGGAGCAGCAGAAGTGCGAAAAATTTGTTGTCTTCTCAACTATTTTTTTGCTTCAAACTCCCATATCTCGCGAACGGATTGACCTAACCCAAAAATTCCTGTTGCATCTGAAAGTAGAAACTCGCCCGATTACAACGGTATGTGTATTTTTTCCCTAGGCCATTCTGGTTAAACGTTTGGAGCAGCAGAATTGCGAAAAATTTTTTGCCTTCTCAACCATTTCTTGGCTTCAAACCACCATATCTCGCGATCGGATTGACCTAACCCAAAAATTCCTGTTGCGTCTGAAAGTAGAAACTCGCCCGATTACAACGGTATGTGTATTTTTTCCCTAGGCAATTCTGGTTAAGCGTTTGGAGCAGCAGAAGTGCGAAAAATTTGTTGTCTTCTCAACTATTTTTTAGTTTCAAACTCCCATATCTCGCGAACGGATTGACCTAACCCAAAGATACCTGTTGCATCTGAAAGTAGAAACTCGCCCGATTACAACGGTATGTGTATTTTTTCCCTAGGCCATTCTGGTTAGGCGTTAGGAGCAGCAGAATTGCGAAAAATTTTTTGCCTTCTCAACCATTTCTTGGCTTCAAACCACCATATCTCGCGAACGGATTGACCTAACCCAAAAGTTCCTGTTGCGTCTGAAAGTAGAAACTCGCCCGATTACAACGGTATGTGTATTTTTTCCCTAGGCCATTCTGGTTAAGCGTTTGGAGCAGCAGAATTGCGAAAAATTTTTTGCCTTCTCAACCATTTCTTGGCTTCAAACTCCCATATCTCGCGAACGGATTGACCTAACCCAAAAATTCCTATTGCATCTGAAAGTAGAAACTCGCCCGATTACAGCGGTATGTGTATTTCTTCCCTAGGCCATTCTGGTTAAGCGTTCGGAGCAGCAGAATTGCGAAAAATTTTTTGCCTTCTCAACCATTTCTTGGCTTCAGACTCCCATATCTCGCTAACGGATTGACCTAACCCAAAAGTTCCTGTTGCGTCTGAAAGTAGAAACTCGCCCGATTACAACGGTATGTGTATTTTTTCCCTAGGCCATTCTGGTTAAACGTTTGGAACAGCAGAATTGCGAAAAATTTTTTGCCTTCTCAACCATTTCATGGCTTCAAACTCCCATATCTCGCGAACGGATTGACCTAACCCAAAAATTCCTATTGCATCTGAAAGTAGAAACTCGCCCGATTACAACGGTATGTGTATTTTTTCCCTAGGCCATTCTGGTTAAGCGTTTGGAGCAGCAGAATTGCGAAAAATTTTTTGCCTTCTCTACCATTTCTTGGCTTCAGACTCCCATATCTCGCGAACGGATTGACCCAACCCAAAAGTTCCTGTTGCGTCTGAAAGTAGAAACTCGCCCGATTACAACGGTATGTGTATTTTTTCCCTAGGCCATTCTGGTTAAACGTTTGGAGCAGCAGAATTGCGAAAAATTTTTTGCCTTCTCAACCATTTCTTGGCTTCAAACCACCATATCTCGCGAACGGATTGACCTAACCCAAAAATTCCTATTGCATCTGAAAGTAGAAACTCGCCCGATTACAACGGTATGTGTATTATTTCCCTAGGCCATTCTGGTTAAGCGTTTGGAGCAGCAGAATTGCGAAAAATTTTTTGCCTTCTCAACCATTTCTTGGCTTCAGACTCCCATATCTCGCGAACGGATTGACCTAACCCGAAAGTTCCTGTTGCGTCTGAAAGTAGAAACTCGCCCGATTACAACCGTATGTGTATTCTTTCCCTAGGCCATTCTGGTTAAACGTTTGGAGCAGCAGAATTGCGAAAAATTTTTTGCCTTCTCAACCATTTCTTGGATTCAAACCACCATATCTCGCGAACGGATTGACCTAACCCAAAAGTTCCTGTTGCGTCTGAAAGTAGAAACTCGCCCGATTACAACGGTATGTGTATTTTTTCCCTAGTCCATTCTGGTTAGGCGTTAGGAGCAGCAGAATTGCGAAAAATTTTTTGCCTTCTCAACCATTTCTTGGCTTCAAACTCCCATATCTCGCGAACGGATTGACCTAACCCAAAAATTCCTATTGCATCTAAAAGTAGAAACTCGCCCGATTACAACGGTATGTGTATTTTTTCCCTAGGCCATTCTGGTTAAACGTTTGGAGCAGCAGAATTGCGAGAAATTTTTTGACTTCTCAACCATTTCTTGGCTTCAAACCACCATATCTCGCGATCGGATTGACCTAACCCAAAAATTCCTGTTGCGTCTGAAAGTAGGAACTCGCCCGATTACAACGGTATGTGTATTTTTTCCCTAGGCAATTCTGGTTAAGCGTTTGGAGCAGCAGAAGTGCGAAAAATTTGTTGTCTTCTCAACTATTTTTTAGCTTCAAACTCCCATATCTCGCGAACGGATTGACCTAACCCAAAAATTCCTATTGCATCTGAAAGTAGAAACTCGCCCGATCACAACGGTATGTGTATTTTTTCCCTAGGCCATTCTGGTTAAACGTTTGGAGCAGCAGAATTGCGAAAAATTTTTTGCCTTCTCAACCATTTCTTGGCTTCAGACTCCCATATCTCGCGAACGGATTGACCTAACCCAAAAGTTCCTGTTGCGTCTGAAAGTAGAAACTCGCCCGATTACAACGGTATGTTTATTTTTTCCCTAGTCCATTCTGGTTAGGCGTTAGGAGCAGCAGAATTGCGAAAAATTTTTTGCCTTCTCAACCATTTCTTGGCTTCAAACTCCCATATCTCGCGAACGGATTGACCTAACCCAAAAATTTCTATTGCATCTTAAAGTAGAAACTCGCCCGATTACAACGGTATGTGTATTTTTTCCCTAGGCCATTCTGGTTAAACGTTTGGAGCAGCAGAATTGCGAAAAATTTTTTGCCTTCTCAACCATTTCTTGGCTTCAAACCACCATATCTCGCGATCGGATTGACCTAACCCAAAAATTCCTGTTGCGTCTGAAAGTAGAAACTCGCCCGATTACAACGGTATGTGTATTTTTTCCCTAGGCAATTCTGGTTAAGCGTTTGGAGCAGCAGAAGTGCGAAAAATTTGTTGTCTTCTCAACTATTTTTTAGCTTCAAACTCCCATATCTCGCGAACGGATTGACCTAACCCATATATACCTGTTGCATCTGAAAGTAGAAACTCGCCCGATTACAACGGTATGTGTATTTTTTCCCTAGGCCATTCTGGTTAAGCGTTTGGAGCAGCAGAAGTGCGAAAAATTTGTTGTCTTCTCAACTATTTTTTTGCTTCAAACTCCCATATCTCGCGAACGGATTGACCTAACCCAAAAATTCCTGTTGCATCTGAAAGTAGAAACTCGCCCGATTACAACGGTATGTTTATTTTTTCCCTAGGCCATTCTGGTTAAGCGTTTGGAGCAGCAGAATTGCGAAAAATTTTTTGCCTTCTCAACCATTTCTTGGCTTCAAACTCCCATATCTCGCGAACGGATCGACCTAACCCAAAAGTTCCTGTTGCGTCTGAAAGTAGAAACTCGCCCGATTACAACGGTATGTGTATTTTTTCCCTAGTCCATTCTGGTTAGGCGTTAGGAGTAGCAGAATTGCGAAAAATTTTTTGCCTTCTCAACCATTTCTTGGCTTCAAACTCCCATATCTCGCGAACGGATTGACCTAACCCAAAAATTTCTATTGCATCTTAAAGTAGAAACTCGCCCGATTACAACGGTATGTGTATTTTTTCCCTAGGCCATTCTGGTTAAACGTTTGGAGCAGCAGAATTGCGAAAAATTTTTTGCCTTCTCAACCATTTCTTGGCTTCAAACCACCATATCTCGCGATCGGATTGACCTAACCCAAAAATTCCTGTTGCGTCTGAAAGTAGAAACTCGCCCGATTACAACGGTATGTGTATTTTTTCCCTAGGCAATTCTGGTTAAGCGTTTGGAGCAGCAGAAGTGCGAAAAATTTGTTGTCTTCTCAACTATTTTTTAGCTTCAAACTCCCATATCTCGCGAACGGATTGACCTAACCCAAATATACCTGTTGCATCTGAAAGTAGAAACTCGCCCGATTACAACGGTATGTGTATTTTTTCCCTAGGCCATTCTGGTTAAGCGTTTGGAGCAGCAGAAGTGCGAAAAATTTGTTGTCTTCTCAACTATTTTTTTGCTTCAAACTCCCATATCTCGCGAACGGATTGACCTAACCCAAAAATTCCTGTTGCATCTGAAAGTAGAAACTCGCCCGATTACAACGGTATGTTTATTTTTTCCCTAGGCCATTCTGGTTAAGCGTTTGGAGCAGCAGAATTGCGAAAAATTTTTTGCCTCCTCAACCATTTCTTGGCTTCAAACTCCCATATCTCGCGAACGGATTGACCTAACCCAAAAATTCCTATTGCATCTGAAAGTAGAAACTCGCCCGATCACAACGGTATGTGTATTTTTTCCCTAGGCCATTCTGGTTAAACGTTTGGAGCAGCAGAATTGCGAAAAATTTTTTGCCTTCTCAACCATTTCTTGGCTTCAAACTCCCATATCTCGCGAACGGATTGACCTAACCCAAAAATTCCTATTGCATCTGAAAGTAGAAACTCGCCCGATCACAACGGTATGTGTATTTTCTCCCTAGGCCATTCTGGTTAAACGTTTGGAGCAGCAGAATTGCGAAAAATTTTTTGCCTTCTCAACCATTTCTTGGCTTCAAACCACCATATCTCGCGATCGGATTGACCTAACCCAAAAATTCCTGTTGCGTCTGAAAGTAGAAACTCGCCCGATTACAACGGTATGTGTATTTTTTCCCTAGGCAATTCTGGTTAAGCGTTTGGAGCAGCAGAAGTGCGAAAAATTTGTTGTCTTCTCAACTATTTTTTAGCTTCAAACTCCCATATCTCGCGAACGGATTGACCTAACCCAAAGATACCTGTTGCATCTGAAAGTAGAAACTCGCCCGATTACAACGGTATGTGTATTTTTTCCCTAGGCCATTCTGGTTAAGCGTCTGGAGCAGCAGAAGTGCGAAAAATTTGTTGTCTTCTCAACTATTTTTTTGCTTCAAACTCCCATATCTCGCGAACGGATTGACCTAACCCAAAAATTCCTGTTGCATCTGAAAGTAGAAACTCGCCCGATTACAACGGTATGTGTATTTTTTCCCTAGGCCATTCTGGTTAAGCGTTTGGAGCAGCAGAATTGCGAAAAATTTTTTGCCTTCTCAACCATTTCTTGGCTTCAAACTCCCATATTTCGCGAACGGATTGACCTAACCCAAAAATTTCTATTGCATCTTAAAGTAGAAACTCGCCCGATTACAACGGTATGTGTATTTTTTCCCTAGGCCATTCTGGTTAAACTTTTGGAGCAGCCGAATTGCGAAATATTTTTTGCCTTCTCAACCATTTCTTGGCTTCAAACCATCATATCTCGCGATCGGATTGACCTAACCCAAAAATTCCTGTTGCGTCTGAAAGTAGAAACTCGCCCGATTACAACGGTATGTGTATTTTTTCCCTAGGCCATTCTGGTTAAACGTTTGGAGCAGCAGAATTGCGAAAAATTTTTTGCCTTCTCAACCATTTCTTGGCTTCAAACCACCATATCTCGCGATCGGATTGACCTAACCCAAAAATTCCTGTTGCGTCTGAAAGTAGAAACTCGCCCGATTACAACGGTATGTGTATTTTTTCCCTAGGCAATTCTGGTTAAGCGTTTGGAGCAGCAGAAGTGCGAAAAATTTGTTGTCTTCTCAACTATTTTTTAGTTTCAAACTCCCATATCTCGCGAACGGATTGACCTAACCCAAAGATACCTGTTGCATCTGAAAGTAGAAACTCGCCCGATTACAACGGTATGTGTATTTTTTCCCTAGGCCATTCTGGTTAAGCGTTTGGAGCAGCAGAAGTGCGAAAAATTTGTTGTCTTCTCAACTATTTTTTTGCTTCAAACTCCCATATCTCGCGAACGGATTGACCTAACCCAAAAATTCCTGTTGCATCTGAAAGTAGAAACTCGCCCGATTACAACGGTATGTGTATTTTTTCCCTAGGCCATTCTGGTTAAGCGTTTGGAGCAGCAGAATTGCGAAAAATTTTTTGCCTTCTCAACCATTTCTTGGCTTCAAACTCCCATATCTCGCGAACGGATTGACCTAACCCAAAAATTTCTATTGCATCTTAAAGTAGAAACTCGCCCGATTACAACGGTATGTGTATTTTTTCCCTAGGCCATTCTGGTTAAACTTTTGGAGCAGCAGAATTGCGAAATATTTTTTGCCTTCTCAACCATTTCTTGGCTTCAAACCATCATATCTCGCGATGGGATTGACCTAACCCAAAAATTCCTGTTGCGTCTGAAAGTAGAAACTCGCCCGATTACAACGGTATGTGTATTTTTTCCCTAGGCCATTCTGGTTAAACGTTTGGAGCAGCAGAATTGCGAAAAATTTTTTGCCTTCTCAACCATTTCTTGGCTTCAAACCACCATATCTCGCGATCGGATTGACCTAACCCAAAAATTCCTGTTGCGTCTGAAAGTAGAAACTCGCCCGATTACAACGGTATGTGTATTTTTTCCCTAGGCAATTCTGGTTAAGCGTTTGGAGCAGCAGAAGTGCGAAAAATTTGTTGTCTTCTCAACTATTTTTTAGCTTCAAACTCCCATATCTCGCGAACGGATTGACCTAACCCAAAGATACCTGTTGCATCTGAAAGTAGAAACTCGCCCGATTACAACGGTATGTGTATTTTTTCCCTAGGCCATTCTGGTTAAGCGTTTGGAGCAGCAGAAGTGCGAAAAATTTGTTGTCTTCTCAACTATTTTTTTGCTTCAAACTCCCATATCTCGCGAACGGATTGACCTAACCCAAAAATTCCTGTTGCATCTGAAAGTAGAAACTCGCCCGATTACAACGGTATGTGTATTTTTTCCCTAGGCCATTCTGGTTAAGCGTTTGGAGCAGCAGAATTGCGAAAAATTTTTTGCCTTCTCAACCATTTCTTGGCTTCAAACTCCCATATCTCGCGAACAGATTGACCTAACCCAAAAATTCCTATTGCATCTGAAAGTAGAAACTCGCCCGATCACAACGGTATGTGTATTTTTTCCCTAGGCCATTCTGGTTAAACGTTTGGAGCAGCAGAATTGCGAAAAATTTTTTGCCTTCTCAACCATTTCTTGGCTTCAAACTCCCATATCTCGCGAACGGATTGACCTAACCCAAAAATTTCTATTGCATCTTAAAGTAGAAACTCGCCCGATTACAACGGTATGTGTATTTTTTCCCTAGGCCATTCTGGTTAAACGTTTGGAGCAGCAGAATTGCGAAAAATTTTTTGCCTTCTCAACCATTTCTTGGCTTCAAACCACCATATCTCGCGATCGGATTGACCTAACCCAAAAATTCCTGTTGCGTCTGAAAGTAGAAACTCGCCCGATTACAACGGTATGTGTATTTTTTCCCTAGGCAATTCTGGTTAAGCGTTTGGAGCAGCAGAAGTGCGAAAAATTTGTTGTCTTCTCAACTATTTTTTAGCTTCAAACTCCCATATCTCGCGAACGGATTGACCTAACCCAAATATACCTGTTGCATCTGAAAGTAGAAACTCGCCCGATTACAACGGTATGTGTATTTTTTCCCTAGGCCATTCTGGTTAAGCGTTTGGAGCAGCAGAAGTGCGAAAAATTTGTTGTCTTCTCAACTATTTTTTTGCTTCAAACTCCCATATCTCGCGAACGGATTGACCTAACCCAAAAATTCCTGTTGCATCTGAAAGTAGAAACTCGCCCGATTACAACGGTATGTTTATTTTTTCCCTAGGCCATTCTGGTTAAGCGTTTGGAGCAGCAGAATTGCGAAAAATTTTTTGCCTTCTCAACCATTTCTTGGCTTCAAACTCCCATATCTCGCGAACGGATTGACCTAACCCAAAAATTCCTATTGCATCTGAAAGTAGAAACTCGCCCGATCACAACGGTATGTGTATTTTTTCCCTAGGCCATTCTGGTTAAACGTTTGGAGAAGCAGAATTGCGAAAAATTTTTTGCCTTCTCAACCATTTCTTGGCTTCAAACTCCCATATCTCGCGAACGGATTGACCTAACCCAAAAATTCCTGTTGCATCTGAAAGTAGAAACTCGCCCGATTACAACGGTATGTGTATTTTTTCCCTAGGCCATTCTGGTTAAGCGTTTGGAGCAGCAGAATTGCGAAAAATTTTTTGCCTTCTCAACCATTTCTTGGCTTCAAACTCCCATATCTCGCGAACAGATTGACCTAACCCAAAAATTCCTATTGCATCTTAAAGTAGAAACTCGCCCGATTACAACGGTATGTGTATTTTTTCCCTAGGCCATTCTGGTTAAACGTTTGGAGCAGCAGAATTGCGAAAAATTTTTTGCCTTCTCAACCATTTCTTGGCTTCAAACCACCATATCTCGCGATCGGATTGACCTAACCCAAAAATTCCTGTTGCGTCTGAAAGTAGAAACTCGCCCGATTACAACGGTATGTGTATTTTTTCCCTAGGCAATTCTGGTTAAGCGTTTGGAGCAGCAGAAGTGCGAAAAATTTGTTGTCTTCTCAACTATTTTTTAGCTTCAAACTCCCATATCTCGCGAACGGACTGACCTAACCCAAATATACCTGTTGCATCTGAAAGTAGAAACTCGCCCGATTACAACGGTATGTGTATTTTTTCCCTAGGCCATTCTGGTTAAGCGTTTGGAGCAGCAGAAGTGCGAAAAATTTGTTGTCTTCTCAACTATTTTTTTGCTTCAAACTCCCATATCTCGCGAACGGATTGACCTAACCCAAAAATTCCTGTTGCATCTGAAAGTAGAAACTCGCCCGATTACAACGGTATGTTTATTTTTTCCCTAGGCCATTCTGGTTAAGCGTTTGGAGCAGCAGAATTGCGAAAAATTTTTTGCCTTCTCAACCATTTCTTGGCTTCAAACTCCCATATCTCGCGAACGGATTGACCTAACCCAAAAATTCCTATTGCATCTGAAAGTAGAAACTCGCCCGATCACAACGGTATGTGTATTTTTTCCCTAGGCCATTCTGGTTAAACGTTTGGAGCAGCAGAATTGCGAAAAATTTTTTGCCTTCTCAACCATTTCTTGGCTTCAAACTCCCATATCTCGCGATCGGATTGACCTAACCCAAAAATTCCTGTTGCGTCTGAAAGTAGAAACTCGCCCGATTACAACGGTATGTGTATTTTTTCCCTAGGCAATTCTGGTTAAGCGTTTGGAGCAGCAGAAGTGCGAAAAATTTGTTGTCTTCTCAACTATTTTTTAGCTTCAAACTCCCATATCTCGCGAACGGATTGACCTAACCCAAAGATACCTGTTGCATCTGAAAGTAGAAACTCGCCCGATTACAACGGTATGTGTATTTTTTCCCTAGGCCATTCTGGTTAAGCGTTTGGAGCAGCAGAAGTGCGAAAAATTTGTTGTCTTCTCAACTATTTTTTTGCTTCAAACTCCCATATCTCGCGAACGGATTGACCTAACCCAAAAATTCCTGTTGCATCTGAAAGTAGAAACTCGCCCGATTACAACGGTATGTGTATTTTTTCCCTAGGCCATTCTGGTTAAGCGTTTGGAGCAGCAGAATTGCGAAAAATTTTTTGCCTTCTCAACCATTTCTTGGCTTCAAACTCCCATATCTCGCGAACAGATTGACCTAACCCAAAAATTCCTATTGCATCTGAAAGTAGAAACTCGCCCGATCACAACGGTATGTGTATTTTTTCCCTAGGCCATTCTGGTTAAACGTTTGGAGCAGCAGAATTGCGAAAAATTTTTTGCCTTCTCAACCATTTCTTGGCTTCAAACTCCCATATCTCGCGAACGGATTGACCTAACCCAAAAATTTCTATTGCATCTTAAAGTAGAAACACGCCCGATTACAACGGTATGTGTATTTTTTCCCTAGGCCATTCTGGTTAAACGTTTGGAGCAGCAGAATTGCGAAAAATTTTTTGCCTTCTCAACCATTTCTTGGCTTCAAACCACCATATCTCGCGATCGGATTGACCTAACCCAAAAATTCCTGTTGCGTCTGAAAGTAGAAACTCGCCCGATTACAACGGCATGTGTATTTTTTCCCTAGGCAATTCTGGTTAAGCGTTTGGAGCAGCAGAAGTGCGAAAAATTTGTTGTCTTCTCAACTATTTTTTAGCTTCAAACTCCCATATCTCGCGAACGGATTGACCTAACCCAAATATACCTGTTGCATCTGAAAGTAGAAACTCGCCCGATTACAACGGTATGTGTATTTTTTCCCTAGGCCATTCTGGTTAAGCGTTTGGAGCAGCAGAAGTGCGAAAAATTTGTTGTCTTCTCAACTATTTTTTTGCTTCAAACTCCCATATCTCGCGAACGGATTGACCTAACCCAAAAATTCCTGTTGCATCTGAAAGTAGAAACTCGCCCGATTACAACGGTATGTTTATTTTTTCCCTAGGCCATTCTGGTTAAGCGTTTGGAGCAGCAGAATTGCGAAAAATTTTTTGCCTTCTCAACCATTTCTTGGCTTCAAACTCCCATATCTCGCGAACGGATTGACCTAACCCAAAAATTCCTATTGCATCTGAAAGTAGAAACTCGCCCGATCACAACGGTATGTGTATTTTTTCCCTAGGCCATTCTGGTTAAACGTTTGGAGCAGCAGAATTGCGAAAAATTTTTTGCCTTCTCAACCATTTCTTGGCTTCAAACTCCCATATCTCGCGAACGGATTGACCTAACCCAAAAATTCCTGTTGCATCTGAAAGTAGAAACTCGCCCGATTACAACGGTATGTGTATTTTTTCCCTAGGCCATTCTGGTTAAGCGTTTGGAGCAGCAGAATTGCGAAAAATTTTTTGCCTTCTCAACCATTTCTTGGCTTCAAACTCCCATATCTCGCGAACGGATTGACCTAACCCAAAAATTCCTATTGCATCTGAAAGTAGAAACTCGCCCGATCACAACGGTATGTGTATTTTTTCCCTAGGCCATTCTGGTTAAACGTTTGGAGCAGCAGAATTGCGAAAAATTTTTTGCCTTCTCAACCATTTCTTGGCTTCAAACTCCCATATCTCGCGAACGGATTGACCTAACCCAAAAATTTCTATTGCATCTTAAAGTAGAAACTCGCCCGATTACAACGGTATGTGTATTTTTTCCCTAGGCCATTCTGGTTAAACGTTTGGAGCAGCAGAATTGCGAAAAATTTTTTGCCTTCTCAACCATTTCTTGGCTTCAAACCACCATATCTCGCGATCGGATTGACCTAACCCAAAAATTCCTGTTGCGTCTGAAAGTAGAAACTCGCCCGATTACAACGGTATGTGTATTTTTTCCCTAGGCAATTCTGGTTAAGCGTTTGGAGCAGCAGAAGTGCGAAAAATTTGTTGTCTTCTCAACTATTTTTTAGCTTCAAACTCCCATATCTCGCGAACGGATTGACCTAACCCAAATATACCTGTTGCATCTGAAAGTAGAAACTCGCCCGATTACAACGGTATGTGTATTTTTTCCCTAGGCCATTCTGGTTAAGCGTTTGGAGCAGCAGAAGTGCGAAAAATTTGTTGTCTTCTCAACTATTTTTTTGCTTCAAACTCCCATATCTCGCGAACGGATTGACCTAACCCAAAAATTCCTATTGCATCTGAAAGTAGAAACTCGCCCGATCACAACGGTATGTGTATTTTTTCCCTAGGCCATTCTGGTTAAACGTTTGGAGCAGCAGAATTGCGAAAAATTTTTTGCCTTCTCAACCATTTCTTGGCTTCAAACTCCCATATCTCGCGAACGGATTGACCTAACCCAAAAATTCCTATTGCATCTGAAAGTAGAAACTCGCCCGATCACAACGGTATGTGTATTTTTTCCCTAGGCCATTCTGGTTAAACGTTTGGAGCAGCAGAATTGCGAAAAATTTTTTGCCTTCTCAACCATTTCTTGGCTTCAAACCACCATATCTCGCGATCGGATTGACCTAACCCAAAAATTCCTGTTGCGTCTGAAAGTAGAAACTCGCCCGATTACAACGGTATGTGTATTTTTTCCCTAGGCAATTCTGGTTAAGCGTTTGGAGCAGCAGAAGTGCGAAAAATTTGTTGTCTTCTCAACTATTTTTTAGCTTCAAACTCCCATATCTCGCGAACGGATTGACCTAACCCAAATATACCTGTTGCATCTGAAAGTAGAAACTCGCCCGATTACAACGGTATGTGTATTTTTTCCCTAGGCCATTCTGGTTAAGCGTTTGGAGCAGCAGAAGTGCGAAAAATTTGTTGTCTTCTCAACTATTTTTTTGCTTCAAACTCCCATATCTCGCGAACGGATTGACCTAACCCAAAAATTCCTGTTGCAACTGAAAGTAGAAACTCGCCCGATTACAACGGTATGTTTATTTTTTCCCTAGGCCATTCTGGTTAAGCGTTTGGAGCAGCAGAATTGCGAAAAATTTTTTGCCTTCTCAACCATTTCTTGGCTTCAAACTCCCATATCTCGCGAACGGATTGACCTAACCCAAAAATTCCTATTGCATCTGAAAGTAGAAACTCGCCCGATCACAACGGTATGTGTATTTTTTCCCTAGGCCATTCTGGTTAAACGTTTGGAGCAGCAGAATTGCGAAAAATTTTTTGCCTTCTCAACCATTTCTTGGCTTCAAACTCCCATATCTCGCGAACGGATTGACCTAACCCAAAAATTCCTATTGCATCTGAAAGTAGAAACTCGCCCGATCACAACGGTATGTGTATTTTTTCCCTAGGCCATTCTGGTTAAACGTTTGGAGCAGCAGAATTGCGAAAAATTTTTTGCCTTCTCAACCATTTCTTGGCTTCAAACCACCATATCTCGCGATCGGATTGACCTAACCCAAAAATTCCTGTTGCGTCTGAAAGTAGAAACTCGCCCGATTACAACGGTATGTGTATTTTTTCCCTAGGCAATTCTGGTTAAGCGTTTGGAGCAGCAGAAGTGCGAAAAATTTGTTGTCTTCTCAACTATTTTTTAGCTTCAAACTCCCATATCTCGCGAACGGACTGACCTAACCCAAATATACCTGTTGCATCTGAAAGTAGAAACTCGCCCGATTACAACGGTATGTGTATTTTTTCCCTAGGCCATTCTGGTTAAGCGTTTGGAGCAGCAGAAGTGCGAAAAATTTGTTGTCTTCTCAACTATTTTTTTGCTTCAAACTCCCATATCTCGCGAACGGATTGACCTAACCCAAAAATTCCTGTTGCATCTGAAAGTAGAAACTCGCCCGATTACAACGGTATGTTTATTTTTTCCCTAGGCCATTCTGGTTAAGCGTTTGGAGCAGCAGAATTGCGAAAAATTTTTTGCCTTCTCAACCATTTCTTGGCTTCAAACTCCCATATCTCGCGAACGGATTGACCTAACCCAAAAATTCCTATTGCATCTGAAAGTAGAAACTCGCCCGATCACAACGGTATGTGTATTTTTTCCCTAGGCCATTCTGGTTAAACGTTTGGAGCAGCAGAATTGCGAAAAATTTTTTGCCTTCTCAACCATTTCTTGGCTTCAAACTCCCATATCTCGCGATCGGATTGACCTAACCCAAAAATTCCTGTTGCGTCTGAAAGTAGAAACTCGCCCGATTACAACGGTATGTGTATTTTTTCCCTAGGCAATTCTGGTTAAGCGTTTGGAGCAGCAGAAGTGCGAAAAATTTGTTGTCTTCTCAACTATTTTTTAGCTTCAAACTCCCATATCTCGCGAACGGATTGACCTAACCCAAAGATACCTGTTGCATCTGAAAGTAGAAACTCGCCCGATTACAACGGTATGTGTATTTTTTCCCTAGGCCATTCTGGTTAAGCGTTTGGAGCAGCAGAAGTGCGAAAAATTTGTTGTCTTCTCAACTATTTTTTTGCTTCAAACTCCCATATCTCGCGAACGGATTGACCTAACCCAAAAATTCCTGTTGCATCTGAAAGTAGAAACTCGCCCGATTACAACGGTATGTGTATTTTTTCCCTAGGCCATTCTGGTTAAGCGTTTGGAGCAGCAGAATTGCGAAAAATTTTTTGCCTTCTCAACCATTTCTTGGCTTCAAACTCCCATATCTCGCGAACAGATTGACCTAACCCAAAAATTCCTATTGCATCTGAAAGTAGAAACTCGCCCGATCACAACGGTATGTGTATTTTTTCCCTAGGCCATTCTGGTTAAACGTTTGGAGCAGCAGAATTGCGAAAAATTTTTTGCCTTCTCAACCATTTCTTGGCTTCAAACTCCCATATCTCGCGAACGGATTGACCTAACCCAAAAATTTCTATTGCATCTTAAAGTAGAAACTCGCCCGATTACAACGGTATGTGTATTTTTTCCCTAGGCCATTCTGGTTAAACGTTTGGAGCAGCAGAATTGCGAAAAATTTTTTGCCTTCTCAACCATTTCTTGGCTTCAAACCACCATATCTCGCGATCGGATTGACCTAACCCAAAAATTCCTGTTGCGTCTGAAAGTAGAAACTCGCCCGATTACAACGGCATGTGTATTTTTTCCCTAGGCAATTCTGGTTAAGCGTTTGGAGCAGCAGAAGTGCGAAAAATTTGTTGTCTTCTCAACTATTTTTTAGCTTCAAACTCCCATATCTCGCGAACGGATTGACCTAACCCAAATATACCTGTTGCATCTGAAAGTAGAAACTCGCCCGATTACAACGGTATGTGTATTTTTTCCCTAGGCCATTCTGGTTAAGCGTTTGGAGCAGCAGAAGTGCGAAAAATTTGTTGTCTTCTCAACTATTTTTTTGCTTCAAACTCCCATATCTCGCGAACGGATTGACCTAACCCAAAAATTCCTGTTGCATCTGAAAGTAGAAACTCGCCCGATTACAACGGTATGTTTATTTTTTCCCTAGGCCATTCTGGTTAAGCGTTTGGAGCAGCAGAATTGCGAAAAATTTTTTGCCTTCTCAACCATTTCTTGGCTTCAAACTCCCATATCTCGCGAACAGATTGACCTAACCCAAAAATTCCTATTGCATCTGAAAGTAGAAACTCGCCCGATCACAACGGTATGTGTATTTTTTCCCTAGGCCATTCTGGTTAAACGTTTGGAGCAGCAGAATTGCGAAAAATTTTTTGCCTTCTCAACCATTTCTTGGCTTCAAACTCCCATATCTCGCGAACGGATTGACCTAACCCAAAAATTTCTATTGCATCTTAAAGTAGAAACTCGCCCGATTACAACGGTATGTGTATTTTTTCCCTAGGCCATTCTGGTTAAACGTTTGGAGCAGCAGAATTGCGAAAAATTTTTTGCCTTCTCAACCATTTCTTGGCTTCAAACCACCATATCTCGCGATCGGATTGACCTAACCCAAAAATTCCTGTTGCGTCTGAAAGTAGAAACTCGCCCGATTACAACGGCATGTGTATTTTTTCCCTAGGCAATTCTGGTTAAGCGTTTGGAGCAGCAGAAGTGCGAAAAATTTGTTGTCTTCTCAACTATTTTTTAGCTTCAAACTCCCATATCTCGCGAACGGATTGACCTAACCCAAATATACCTGTTGCATCTGAAAGTAGAAACTCGCCCGATTACAACGGTATGTGTATTTTTTCCCTAGGCCATTCTGGTTAAGCGTTTGGAGCAGCAGAAGTGCGAAAAATTTGTTGTCTTCTCAACTATTTTTTTGCTTCAAACTCCCATATCTCGCGAACGGATTGACCTAACCCAAAAATTCCTGTTGCATCTGAAAGTAGAAACTCGCCCGATTACAACGGTATGTTTATTTTTTCCCTAGGCCATTCTGGTTAAGCGTTTGGAGCAGCAGAATTGCGAAAAATTTTTTGCCTTCTCAACCATTTCTTGGCTTCAAACTCCCATATCTCGCGAACGGATTGACCTAACCCAAAAATTCCTATTGCATCTGAAAGTAGAAACTCGCCCGATCACAACGGTATGTGTATTTTTTCCCTAGGCCATTCTGGTTAAACGTTTGGAGCAGCAGAATTGCGAAAAATTTTTTGCCTTCTCAACCATTTCTTGGCTTCAAACTCCCATATCTCGCGAACGGATTGACCTAACCCAAAAATTCCTGTTGCATCTGAAAGTAGAAACTCGCCCGATTACAACGGTATGTGTATTTTTTCCCTAGGCCATTCTGGTTAAGCGTTTGGAGCAGCAGAATTGCGAAAAATTTTTTGCCTTCTCAACCATTTCTTGGCTTCAAACTCCCATATCTCGCGAACAGATTGACCTAACCCAAAAATTCCTATTGCATCTGAAAGTAGAAACTCGCCCGATCACAACGGTATGTGTATTTTTTCCCTAGGCCATTCTGGTTAAACGTTTGGAGCAGCAGAATTGCGAAAAATTTTTTGCCTTCTCAACCATTTCTTGGCTTCAAACTCCCATATCTCGCGAACGGATTGACCTAACCCAAAAATTTCTATTGCATCTTAAAGTAGAAACTCGCCCGATTACAACGGTATGTGTATTTTTTCCCTAGGCCATTCTGGTTAAACGTTTGGAGCAGCAGAATTGCGAAAAATTTTTTGCCTTCTCAACCATTTCTTGGCTTCAAACCACCATATCTCGCGATCGGATTGACCTAACCCAAAAATTCCTGTTGCGTCTGAAAGTAGAAACTCGCCCGATTACAACGGTATGTGTATTTTTTCCCTAGGCAATTCTGGTTAAGCGTTTGGAGCAGCAGAAGTGCGAAAAATTTGTTGTCTTCTCAACTATTTTTTAGCTTCAAACTCCCATATCTCGCGAACGGATTGACCTAACCCAAATATACCTGTTGCATCTGAAAGTAGAAACTCGCCCGATTACAACGGTATGTGTATTTTTTCCCTAGGCCATTCTGGTTAAGCGTTTGGAGCAGCAGAAGTGCGAAAAATTTGTTGTCTTCTCAACTATTTTTTTGCTTCAAACTCCCATATCTCGCGAACGGATTGACCTAACCCAAAAATTCCTATTGCATCTGAAAGTAGAAACTCGCCCGATCACAACGGTATGTGTATTTTTTCCCTAGGCCATTCTGGTTAAACGTTTGGAGCAGCAGAATTGCGAAAAATTTTTTGCCTTCTCAACCATTTCTTGGCTTCAAACTCCCATATCTCGCGAACGGATTGACCTAACCCAAAAATTCCTATTGCATCTGAAAGTAGAAACTCGCCCGATCACAACGGTATGTGTATTTTTTCCCTAGGCCATTCTGGTTAAACGTTTGGAGCAGCAGAATTGCGAAAAATTTTTTGCCTTCTCAACCATTTCTTGGCTTCAAACCACCATATCTCGCGATCGGATTGACCTAACCCAAAAATTCCTGTTGCGTCTGAAAGTAGAAACTCGCCCGATTACAACGGTATGTGTATTTTTTCCCTAGGCAATTCTGGTTAAGCGTTTGGAGCAGCAGAAGTGCGAAAAATTTGTTGTCTTCTCAACTATTTTTTAGCTTCAAACTCCCATATCTCGCGAACGGATTGACCTAACCCAAATATACCTGTTGCATCTGAAAGTAGAAACTCGCCCGATTACAACGGTATGTGTATTTTTTCCCTAGGCCATTCTGGTTAAGCGTTTGGAGCAGCAGAAGTGCGAAAAATTTGTTGTCTTCTCAACTATTTTTTTGCTTCAAACTCCCATATCTCGCGAACGGATTGACCTAACCCAAAAATTCCTGTTGCAACTGAAAGTAGAAACTCGCCCGATTACAACGGTATGTTTATTTTTTCCCTAGGCCATTCTGGTTAAGCGTTTGGAGCAGCAGAATTGCGAAAAATTTTTTGCCTTCTCAACCATTTCTTGGCTTCAAACTCCCATATCTCGCGAACGGATTGACCTAACCCAAAAATTCCTATTGCATCTGAAAGTAGAAACTCGCCCGATCACAACGGTATGTGTATTTTTTCCCTAGGCCATTCTGGTTAAACGTTTGGAGCAGCAGAATTGCGAAAAATTTTTTGCCTTCTCAACCATTTCTTGGCTTCAAACTCCCATATCTCGCGAACGGATTGACCTAACCCAAAAATTCCTATTGCATCTGAAAGTAGAAACTCGCCCGATCACAACGGTATGTGTATTTTTTCCCTAGGCCATTCTGGTTAAACGTTTGGAGCAGCAGAATTGCGAAAAATTTTTTGCCTTCTCAACCATTTCTTGGCTTCAAACCACCATATCTCGCGATCGGATTGACCTAACCCAAAAATTCCTGTTGCGTCTGAAAGTAGAAACTCGCCCGATTACAACGGTATGTGTATTTTTTCCCTAGGCAATTCTGGTTAAGCGTTTGGAGCAGCAGAAGTGCGAAAAATTTGTTGTCTTCTCAACTATTTTTTAGCTTCAAACTCCCATATCTCGCGAACGGATTGACCTAACCCAAAGATACCTGTTGCATCTGAAAGTAGAAACTCGCCCGATTACAACGGTATGTGTATTTTTTCCCTAGGCCATTCTGGTTAAGCGTTTGGAGCAGCAGAAGTGCGAAAAATTTGTTGTCTTCTCAACTATTTTTTTGCTTCAAACTCCCATATCTCACGAACGGATTGACCTAACCCAAAAATTCCTGTTGCATCTGAAAGTAGAAACTCGCCCGATTACAACGGTATGTGTATTTTTTCCCTAGGCCATTCTGGTTAAGCGTTTGGAGCAGCAGAATTGCGAAAAATTTTTTGCCTTCTCAACCATTTCTTGGCTTCAAACTCCCATATCTCGCGAACAGATTGACCTAACCCAAAAATTCCTATTGCATCTGAAAGTAGAAACTCGCCCGATCACAACGGTATGTGTATTTTTTCCCTAGGCCATTCTGGTTAAACGTTTGGAGCAGCAGAATTGCGAAAAATTTTTTGCCTTCTCAACCATTTCTTGGCTTCAAACTCCCATATCTCGCGAACGGATTGACCTAACCCAAAAATTCCTATTGCATCTGAAAGTAGAAACTCGCCCGATCACAACGGTATGTGTATTTTTTCCCTAGGCCATTCTGGTTAAACGTTTGGAGCAGCAGAATTGCGAAAAATTTTTTGCCTTCTCAACCATTTCTTGGCTTCAAACCACCATATCTCGCGATCGGAATGACCTAACCCAAAATATTCCTGTTGCGTCTGAAAGTAGAAACTCGCCCGATTACAACGGTATGTGAATTTTTTTCCTAGGCAATTCTGGTTAAGCGTTTGGAGCCGCAGAAGTGCGAAAAGTTTGTTGTCTTCTCAACTATTTTTTAGCTTCAAACTCCCATATCTCGCGAACGGATTGACCTAACCCAAAGATACCTGTTGCATCTGAAAGTAGAAACTCGCCCGATTACAACGGTATGTGTATTTTTTCCCTAGGCCATTCTGGTTAAGCGTTTGGAGCAGCAGAAGTGCGAAAAATTTGTTGTCTTCTCAACTATTTTTTTGCTTCAAACTCCCATATCTCGCGAACGGATTGACCTAACCCAAAAATTCCTGTTGCATCTGAAAGTAGAAACTCGCCCGATTACAACGGTATGTGTATTTTTTCCCCAGGCCATTCTGGTTAAGCGTTTGGAGCAGCAGAATTGCGAAAAATTTTTTGCCTTCTCAACCATTTCTTGGCTTCAAACTCCCATATCTCGCGATCGGAATGACCTAACCCAAAATATTCCTGTTGCGTCTGAAAGTAGAAACTCGCCCGATTACAACGGTATGTGTATTTTTTCCCTAGGCAATTCTGGTTAAGCGTTTGGAGCCGCAGAAGTGCGAAAAATTTGTTGTCTTCTCAACTATTTTTTAGCTTCAAACTCCCATATCTCGCGAACGGATTGACCTAACCCAAAGATACCTGTTGCATCTGGAAGTAGAAACTCGCCCGATTACAACGGTATGTGTATTTTTTCCCTAGGCCATTCTGGTTAAGCGTTTGGAGCAGCAGAAGTGCGAAAAATTTGTTGTCTTCTCAACTATTTTTTTGCTTCAAACTCCCATATCTCGCGAACGGATTGACCTAACCCAAAAATTCCTGTTGCATCTGAAAGTAGAAACTCGCCCGATTACAACGGTATGTGTATTTTTTCCCCAGGCCATTCTGGTTAAGCGTTTGGAGCAGCAGAATTGCGAAAAATTTTTTGCCTTCTCAACCATTTCTTGGCTTCAAACTCCCATATCTCGCGATCGGAATGACCTAACCCAAAATATTCCTGTTGCGTCTGAAAGTAGAAACTCGCCCGATTACAACGGTATGTGTATTTTTTCCCTAGGCAATTCTGGTTAAGCGTTTGGAGCCGCAGACGTGCGAAAAATTTGTTGTCTTCTCAACTATTTTTTAGCTTCAAACTCCCATATCTCGCGAACGGATTGACCTAACCCAAAGATACCTGTTGCATCTGGAAGTAGAAACTCGCCCGATTACAACGGTATGTGTATTTTTTCCCTAGGCCATTCTGGTTAAGCGTTTGGAGCAGCAGAATTGCGAAAAACTTTTTGCCTTCTCAAACATTTCTTGGCTTCAAACTCCCATATCTCGCGAACGGATTGACCTAACCCAAAAATTCCTATTGCATCTGAAAGTAGAAACTCGCCCGATCACAACGGTATGTGTATTTTTTCCCTAGGCCATTCTGGTTAAACGTTTGGAGCAGCAGAATTGCGAAAAATTTTTTGCCTTCTCAACCATTTCTTGGCTTCAAACTCCCATATCTCGCGAACGGATTGACCTAACCCAAAAATTCCTATTGCATCTGAAAGTAGAAACTCGCCCGATCACAACGGTATGTGTATTTTTTCCCTAGTCCATTCTGGTTAAACGTTTGGAGCAGCAGAATTGCGAAAAATTTTTTGCCTTCTCAACCATTTCTTGGCTTCAAACCACCATATCTCGCGATCGGATTGACCTAACCCAAAAATTCCTGTTGCGTCTGAAAGTAGAAACTCGCCCGATTACAACGGTATGTGTATTTTTTCCCTAGGCAATTCTGGTTAAGCGTTTGGAGCAGCAGAAGTGCGAAAAATTTGTTGTCTTCTCAACTATTCTTTAGCTTCAAACTCCCATATCTTGCGAACGGATTGACCTAACCCAAAGATACCTGTTGCATCTGAAAGTAGAAACTCGCCCGATTACAACGGTATGTGTATTTTTTCCCTAGGCCATTCTGGTTAAGCGTTTGGAGCAGCAGAAGTGCGAAAAATTTGTTGTCTTCTCAACTATTTTTTTGCTTCAAACTCCCATATCTCACGAACGGATTGACCTAACCCAAAAATTCCTGTTGCATCTGAAAGTAGAAACTCGCCCGATTACAACGGTATGTGTATTTTTTCCCTAGGCCATTCTGGTTAAGCGTTTGGAGCAGCAGAATTGCGAAAAATTTTTTGCCTTCTCAACCATTTCTTGGCTTCAAACTCCCATATCTCGCGAACAGATTGACCTAACCCAAAAATTCCTATTGCATCTGAAAGTAGAAACTCGCCCGATCACAACGGTATGTGTATTTTTTCCCTAGGCCATTCTGGTTAAACGTTTGGAGCAGCAGAATTGCGAAAAATTTTTTGCCTTCTCAACCATTTCTTGGCTTCAAACTCCCATATCTCGCGAACGGATTGACCTAACCCAAAAATTCCTATTGCATCTGAAAGTAGAAACTCGCCCGATCACAACGGTATGTGTATTTTTTCCCTAGGCCATTCTGGTTAAACGTTTGGAGCAGCAGAATTGCGAAAAATTTTTTGCCTTCTCAACCATTTCTTGGCTTCAAACCACCATATCTCGCGATCGGAATGACCTAACCCAAAATATTCCTGTTGCGTCTGAAAGTAGAAACTCGCCCGATTACAACGGTATGTGAATTTTTTTCCTAGGCAATTCTGGTTAAGCGTTTGGAGCCGCAGAAGTGCGAAAAGTTTGTTGTCTTCTCAACTATTTTTTAGCTTCAATCTCCCATATCTCGCGAACGGATTGACCTAACCCAAAGATACCTGTTGCATCTGAAAGTAGAAACTCGCCCGATTACAACGGTATGTGTATTTTTTCCCTAGGCCATTCTGGTTAAGCGTTTGGAGCAGCAGAAGTGCGAAAAATTTGTTGTCTTCTCAACTATTTTTTTGCTTCAAACTCCCATATCTCGCGAACGGATTGACCTAACCCAAAAATTCCTGTTGCATCTGAAAGTAGAAACTCGCCCGATTACAACGGTATGTGTATTTTTTCCCCAGGCCATTCTGGTTAAGCGTTTGGAGCAGCAGAATTGCGAAAAATTTTTTGCCTTCTCAACCATTTCTTGGCTTCAAACTCCCATATCTCGCGATCGGAATGACCTAACCCAAAATATTCCTGTTGCGTCTGAAAGTAGAAACTCGCCCGATTACAACGGTATGTGTATTTTTTCCCTAGGCAATTCTGGTTAAGCGTTTGGAGCCGCAGAAGTGCGAAAAATTTGTTGTCTTCTCAACTATTTTTTAGCTTCAAACTCCCATATCTCGCGAACGGATTGACCTAACCCAAAGATACCTGTTGCATCTGGAAGTAGAAACTCGCCCGATTACAACGGTATGTGTATTTTTTCCCTAGGCCATTCTGGTTAAGCGTTTGGAGCAGCAGAAGTGCGAAAAATTTGTTGTCTTCTCAACTATTTTTTTGCTTCAAACTCCCATATCTCGCGAACGGATTGACCTAACCCAAAAATTCCTGTTGCATCTGAAAGTAGAAACTCGCCCGATTACAACGGTATGTGTATTTTTTCCCCAGGCCATTCTGGTTAAGCGTTTGGAGCAGCAGAATTGCGAAAAATTTTTTGCCTTCTCAACCATTTCTTGGCTTCAAACTCCCATATCTCGCGATCGGAATGACCTAACCCAAAATATTCCTGTTGCGTCTGAAAGTAGAAACTCGCCCGATTACAACGGTATGTGTATTTTTTCCCTAGGCAATTCTGGTTAAGCGTTTGGAGCCGCAGAAGTGCGAAAAATTTGTTGTCTTCTCAACTATTTTTTAGCTTCAAACTCCCATATCTCGCGAACGGATTGACCTAACCCAAAGATACCTGTTGCATCTGGAAGTAGAAACTCGCCCGATTACAACGGTATGTGTATTTTTTCCCTAGGCCATTCTGGTTAAGCGTTTGGAGCAGCAGAAGTGCGAAAAATTTGTTGTCTTCTCAACTATTTTTTTGCTTCAAACTCCCATATCTCGCGAACGGATTGACCTAACCCAAAAATTCCTGTTGCAACTGAAAGTAGAAACTCGCCCGATTACAACGGTATGTTTATTTTTTCCCTGGGCCATTCTGGTTAAGCGTTTGGAGCAGCAGAATTGCGAAAAATTTTTTGCCTTCTCAACCATTTCTTGGCTTCAAACTCCCATATCTCGCGAACGGATTGACCTAACCCAAAAATTCCTATTGCATCTGAAAGTAGAAACTCGCCCGATCACAACGGTATGTGTATTTTTTCCCTAGGCCATTCTGGTTAAACGTTTGGAGCAGCAGAATTGCGAAAAATTTTTTGCCTTCTCAACCATTTCTTGGCTTCAAACTCCCATATCTCGCGAACGGATTGACCTAACCCAAAAATTCCTATTGCATCTGAAAGTAGAAACTCGCCCGATCACAACGGTATGTGTATTTTTTCCCTAGGCCATTCTGGTTAAACGTTTGGAGCAGCAGAATTGCGAAAAATTTTTTGCCTTCTCAACCATTTCTTGGCTTCAAACTCCCATATCTCGCGAACGGATTGACCTAACCCAAAAATTCCTATTGCATCTGAAAGTAGAAACTCGCCCGATCACAACGGTATGTGTATTTTTTCCCTAGGCCATTCTGGTTAAACGTTTGGAGCAGCAGAATTGCGAAAAATTTTTTGCCTTCTCAACCATTTCTTGGCTTCAAACCACCATATCTCGCGATCGGAATGACCTAACCCAAAATATTCCTGTTGCGTCTGAAAGTAGAAACTCGCCCGATTACAACGGTATGTGAATTTTTTTCCTAGGCAATTCTGGTTAAGCGTTTGGAGCCGCAGAAGTGCGAAAAGTTTGTTGTCTTCTCAACTATTTTTTAGCTTCAAACTCCCATATCTCGCGAACGGATTGACCTAACCCAAAGATACCTGTTGCATCTGAAAGTAGAAACTCGCCCGATTACAACGGTATGTGTATTTTTTCCCTAGGCCATTCTGGTTAAGCGTTTGGAGCAGCAGAAGTGCGAAAAATTTGTTGTCTTCTCAACTATTTTTTTTGCTTCAAACTCCCATATCTCGCGAACGGATTGACCTAACCCAAAAATTCCTGTTGCATCTGAAAGTAGAAACTCGCCCGATTACAACGGTATGTGTATTTTTTCCCCAGGCCATTCTGGTTAAGCGTTTGGAGCAGCAGAATTGCGAAAAATTTTTTGCCTTCTCAACCATTTCTTGGCTTCAAACTCCCATATCTCGCGATCGGAATGACCTAACCCAAAATATTCCTGTTGCGTCTGAAAGTAGAAACTCGCCCGATTACAACGGTATGTGTATTTTTTCCCTAGGCAATTCTGGTTAAGCGTTTGGAGCCGCAGAAGTGCGAAAAATTTGTTGTCTTCTCAACTATTTTTTAGCTTCAAACTCCCATATCTCGCGAACGGATTGACCTAACCCAAAGATACCTGTTGCATCTGGAAGTAGAAACTCGCCCGATTACAACGGTATGTGTATTTTTTCCCTAGGCCTTTCTGGTTAAGCGTTTGGAGCAGCAGAAGTGCGAAAAATTTGTTGTCTTCTCAACTATTTTTTTGCTTCAAACTCCCATATCTCGCGAACGGATTGACCTAACCCAAAAATTCCTGTTGCATCTGAAAGTAGAAACTCGCCCGATTACAACGGTATGTGTATTTTTTCCCCAGGCCATTCTGGTTAAGCGTTTGGAGCAGCAGAATTGCGAAAAATTTTTTGCCTTCTCAACCATTTCTTGGCTTCAAACTCCCATATCTCGCGATCGGAATGACCTAACCCAAAATATTCCTGTTGCGTCTGAAAGTAGAAACTCGCCCGATTACAACGGTATGTGTATTTTTTCCCTAGGCAATTCTGGTTAAGCGTTTGGAGCCGCAGAAGTGCGAAAAATTTGTTGTCTTCTCAACTATTTTTTAGCTTCAAACTCCCATATCTCGCGAACGGATTGACCTAACCCAAAGATACCTGTTGCATCTGGAAGTAGAAACTCGCCCGATTACAACGGTATGTGTATTTTTTCCCTAGGCCATTCTGGTTAAGCGTTTGGAGCAGCAGAATTGCGAAAAACTTTTTGCCTTCTCAAACATTTCTTGGCTTCAAACTCCCATATCTCGCGAACGGATTGACCTAACCCAAAAATTCCTATTGCATCTGAAAGTAGAAACTCGCCCGATCACAACGGTATGTGTATTTTTTCCCTAGGCCATTCTGGTTAAACGTTTGGAGCAGCAGAATTGCGAAAAATTTTTTGCCTTCTCAACCATTTCTTGGCTTCAAACTCCCATATCTCGCGAACGGATTGACCTAACCCAAAAATTCCTATTGCATCTGAAAGTAGAAACTCGCCCGATCACAACGGTATGTGTATTTTTTCCCTAGGCCATTCTGGTTAAACGTTTGGAGCAGCAGAATTGCGAAAAATTTTTTGCCTTCTCAACCATTTCTTGGCTTCAAACCACCATATCTCGCGATCGGATTGACCTAACCCAAAAATTCCTGTTGCGTCTGAAAGTAGAAACTCGCCCGATTACAACGGTATGTGTATTTTTTCCCTAGGCAATTCTGGTTAAGCGTTTGGAGCAGCAGAAGTGCGAAAAATTTGATGTCTTCTCAACTATTTTTTAGCTTCAAACTCCCATATCTCGCGAACGGATTGACCTAACCCAAAGATACCTATTGCATCTGAAAGTAGAAACTCGCCCGATTACAACGGTATGTGTATTTTTTCCCTAGGCCATTCTGGTTAAGCGTTTGGAGCAGCAGAAGTGCGAAAAATTTGTTGTCTTCTCAACTATTTTTTTGCTTCAAACTCCCATATCTCACGAACGGATTGACCTAACCCAAAAATTCCTGTTGCATCTGAAAGTAGAAACTCGCCCGATTACAACGGTATGTGTATTTTTTCCCTAGGCCATTCTGGTTAAGCGTTTGGAGCAGCAGAATTGCGAAAAATTTTTTGCCTTCTCAACCATTTCTTGGCTTCAAACTCCCATATCTCGCGAACAGATTGACCTAACCCAAAAATTCCTATTGCATCTGAAAGTAGAAACTCGCCCGATCACAACGGTATGTGTATTTTTTCCCTAGGCCATTCTGGTTAAACGTTTGGAGCAGCAGAATTGCGAAAAATTTTTTGCCTTCTCAACCATTCCTTGGCTTCAAACTCCCATATCTCGCGAACGGATTGACCTAACCCAAAAATTCCTATTGCATCTGAAAGTAGAAACTCGCCCGATCACAACGGTATGTGTATTTTTTCCCTAGGCCATTCTGGTTAAACGTTTGGAGCAGCAGAATTGCGAAAAATTTTTTGCCTTCTCAACCATTTCTTGGCTTCAAACCACCATATCTCGCGATCGGAATGACCTAACCCAAAATATTCCTGTTGCGTCTGAAAGTAGAAACTCGCCCGATTACAACGGTATGTGAATTTTTTTCCTAGGCAATTCTGGTTAAGCGTTTGGAGCCGCAGAAGTGCGAAAAGTTTGTTGTCTTCTCAACTATTTTTTAGCTTCAAACTCCCATATCTCGCGAACGGATTGACCTAACCCAAAGATACCTGTTGCATCTGAAAGTAGAAACTCGCCCGATTACAACGGTATGTGTATTTTTTCCCTAGGCCATTCTGGTTAAGCGTTTGGAGCAGCAGAAGTGCGAAAAATTTGTTGTCTTCTCAACTATTTTTTTGCTTCAAACTCCCATATCTCGCGAACGGATTGACCTAACCCAAAAATTCCTGTTGCATCTGAAAGTAGAAACTCGCCCGATTACAACGGTATGTGTATTTTTTCCCTAGGCCATTCTGGTTAAGCGTTTGGAGCAGCAGAATTGCGAAAAATTTTTTGCCTTCTCAACCATTTCTTGGCTTCAGACTCCCATATCTCGCGAACGGATTGACCTAACCCAAAAATTCCTGTTGCGTCTGAAAGTAGAAACTCGCCCGATTACAACGGTATGTGTATTTTTTCCCTAGGCAATTCTGGTTAAGCGTTGGAGCAGCAGAAGTGCGAAAAATTTGTTGTCTTCTCAACTATTTTTTAGCTTCAAACTCCCATATCTCGCGAACGGATTGACCTAACCCAAAGAAACCTGTTGCATCTGAAAGTAGAAACTCGCCCGATTACAACGGTATGTGTATTTTTTCCCTAGGCCATTCTGGTTAAGCGTTTGGAGCAGCAGAATTGCGAAAAACTTTTTGCCTCCTCAAACATTTCTTGGCTTCAAACTCCCATATATCGCGAACGGATTGACCTAACCCAAAAATTCCTATTGCATCTGAAAGTAGAAACTCGCCCGATCACAACGGTATGTGTATTTTTTCCCTAGGCCATTCTGGTTAAACGTTTGGAGCAGCAGAATTGCGAAAAATTTTTTGCCTTCTCAAACATTTCTTGGCTTCAAACCACCATATCTCGGGAACGGATTGACCTAACCCAAAAATTCCTATTGCATCTGAAAGTAGAAACTCGCCCGATTACAACAGTATGTGTATTTTTTCCCTAGGCCATTCTGGTTAAGCGTTTGGAGCAGCAGAAGTGCGAGAAATTTGTTGTCTTCTCAACTATTTTTTTGCTTCAAACTCCCATATCTCGCGAACGGATTGACCTAACCCAAAAATTCCTGTTGCATCTGAAAGTAGAAACTCGCCCGATTACAACGGTATGTGTATTTTTTCCCTAGGCCATTCTGGTTAAGCGTTTGGAGCAGCAGAATTGCGAAAAATTTTTTGCCTTCTCAACCATTTCTTGGCTTCAGACTCCCATATCTCGCGAAAGGATTGACCTAACCTAAAAATTCCTATTGCATCTGAAAGTAGAAACTCGCCCGATTACAGCGGTACGTGTATTTTTTCCCTACTCCATTCTGGTTAAGCGTTTGGAGCAGCAGAATTGCGAAAAATTTTTTGCCTTCTCAACCATTTCTTGGCTTCAAACTCCCATATCTCGCGAACGGATTGACCTAACCCAAAAATTCCTATTGCATCTGAAAGTAGAAACTCGCCCGATTACAACGGTATGTGTATTTTTTCCCTAGGCCATTCTGGTTAAGCGTTTGGAGCAGCAGAATTGCGAAAAATTTTTTGCCTTCTCAACCATTTCTTGGCTTCAGGCTCCCATATCTCGCGAACGGATTGACCTAACCCAAAAATTCCTGTTGCGTCTGAAAGTAGAAACTCGCCCGATTACAACGGTATGTGTATTTTTTCCCTATGCAATTCTGGTTAAGCGTTTGGAGCAGCAGAAGTGCGAAAAATTTGTTGTCTTCTCAACTATTTTTTAGCTTCAAACTCCCATATCTCGCGAACGGATTGACCTAACCCAAAGAAACCTGTTGCATCTGAAAGTAGAAACTCGCCCGATTACAACGGTATATGTATTTTTTCCCTAGGCCATTCTGGTTAAGCGTTTGGAGCAGCAGAATTGCGAAAAACTTTTTGCCTTCTCAAACATTTCTTGGCTTCAAACTCCCATATCTCGCGAACGGATTGACCTAACCCAAAAATTCCTATTGCATCTGAAAGTAGAAGCTCGCCCGATCACAACGGTATGTGTATTTTTTCCCTAGGCCATTCTGGTTAAACGTTTGGAGCAGCAGAATTGCGAAAAATTTTTTGCCTTCTCAACCATTTCTTGGCTTCAAACCACCATATCTCGCGAACGGATTCACCTAACCCAAAAATTCCTATTGCATCTGAAAGTAGAAACTCGCCCGATTACAACAGTATGTGTATTTTTTCCCTAGGCCATTCTGGTTAAGCGTTTGGAGCAGCAGAAGTGCGAAAAATTTGTTG
Organism: Ptiloglossa arizonensis; assembly: GCF_051014685.1. Classification (NCBI taxonomy): domain Eukaryota; kingdom Metazoa; phylum Arthropoda; class Insecta; order Hymenoptera; family Colletidae; genus Ptiloglossa; species Ptiloglossa arizonensis. The sequence goes on from NW_027478473.1 coordinate 405,333, forward strand.
TCTTCTCAACTATTTTTTAGCTTCAAACTCCCATATCTCGCGAACGGATTGACCTAACCCAAAAATTCCTGTTGCATCTGAAACTGTAAAACTCGCCCGATTACAACGGTATGTGTATTTTTTCCCTAGGCCATTCTGGTTAAGCGTTTGGAGCAGCAGAATTGCGAAAAATGTTTTGCCTTCTCAACCATTTCTTGGCTTCAAACTCCCATATCTCGCGAACGGATTGACCTAACCCAAAAATTCCTATTGCATCTGAAAGTAGAAACTCGCCCGATTACAACGGTGTGTGTATTTTTTCCCTAGCCCATTCTGGTTAAGCGTTTGGAGCAGCAGAATTGCGAAAAATTTGTTGCCTTCTCAACCATTTCTTGGCTTCAAACTCCCATATCTCGCGAACGGATTGACCTAACCCAAAAATTCCTATTGCATCTGAAAGTAGAAACTCGCCCGATTACAGCGGTACGTGTATTTTTTCCCTACTCCATTCTGGTTAAGCGTTTGGAGCAGCAGAATTGCGAAAAATTTTTTGCCTTCTCAACCATTTCTTGGCTTCAAACTCCCATATCTCGCGAAGGGATTGACCTAACCCAAAAATTCCTGTTGCGTCTGAAAGTAGAAACTCGCCCGATTACAACGGTATGCGTGGTTTTTCCCTAGACCATTCTGGTTAAGCGTTAGGAGCAGCAGAATTGCGAAAAATTTTTTGCCTTCTCAACCATTTCTTGGCTTCAAACACCCATATCTCGCGAACGGATTGACCTAACCCAAAAATTCCTGTTGCATCTGAAAGTAGAAACACGCCCGATTACAACGGTATGTGTATTTTTTCCCTATGCAATTCTGGTTAAGCGTTTGGAGCAGCAGAAGTGCGAAAAATTTGTTGTCTTCTCAACTATTTTTTAGCTTCAAACTCCCATATCTCGCGAACGGATTGACCTAACCCAAAGAAACCTGTTGCATCTGAAAGTAGAAACTCGCCCGATTACAACGGTATGTGTATTTTTTCCCTAGGCCATTCTGGTTAAGCGTTTGGAGCAGCAGAATTGCGAAAAACTTTTTGCCTTCTCAAACATTTCTTGGCTTCAAACTCCCATATCTCGCGAACGGATTGACCTAACCCAAAAATTCCTATTGCATCTGAAAGTAGAAGCTCGCCCGATCACAACGGTATGTGTATTTTTTCCCTAGGCCATTCTGGTTAAACGTTTGGAGCAGCAGAATTGCGAAAAATTTTTTGCCTTCTCAACCATTTCTTGGCTTCAAACCACCATATCTCGCGAACGGATTCACCTAACCCAAAAATTCCTATTGCATCTGAAAGTAGAAACTCGCCCGATTACAACAGTATGTGTATTTTTTCCCTAGGCCATTCTGGTTAAGCGTTTGGAGCAGCAGAAGTGCGAAAAATTTGTTGTCTTCTCAACTATTTTTTTGCTTCAAACTCCCATATCTCGCGAACGGATTGACCTAACCCAAAAATTCCTGTTGCATCTGAAAGTAGAAATTCGCCCGATTACAACGGTATGTGTATTTTTTCCCTAGGCCATTCTGGTTAAGCGTTTGGAGCAGCAGAATTGCGAAAAATTGTTTGCCTTCTCAACCATTTCTTGGCTTCAAACTCCCATATCTCGCGAACGGATTGACCTAACCCAAAAATTCCTATTGCATCTGAAAGTAGAAACTCGCCCGATTACAGCGGTATGTGTATTTTTTGCCTAGGTCATTCTGGTTAAGGGTTTGGAGCAGCAGAATTGCGAAAAATTTTTTGCCTTCTCAACCATTTCTTGGCTTCAGACTCCCATATCTCGCGAAAGGATTGACCTAACCCAAAAGTTCCTGTTGCGTCTGAAAGTAGAAACTCGCCCGATTACAACGGTATGTGTATTTTTTCCCTAGGCCATTCTGGTTAAACGTTTGGAACAGCAGAATTGCGAAAAATTTTTTGCCTTCTCAACCGTTTCTTGGCTTCAAACCACCATATCTCGCGAACGGATTGATCTAACCCAAAAATTCCTATTGCATCTGAAAGTAGAAACTCGCCCGATTACAACGGTATGTGTATTTTTTCCCTAGGCCATTCTGGTTAAGCGTTTGGAGCAGCAGAAGTGCGAAAAATTTGTTGTCTTCTCAACTATTCTTTTGGCTTCAAACTCCCATATCTCGCGAACGGATTGACCTAACCCAAAAATTCCTGTTGCATCTGAAACTGTAAAACTCGCCCGATTACAACGGTATGTGTATTTTTTCCCTAGGCCATTCTGGTTAAGCGTTTGGAGCAGCAGAATTGCGATAAATGTTTTGCCTTCTCAACCATTTCTTGGCTTCAAACTCCCATATCTCGCGAACGGATTGACCTAACCCAAAAATTCCTATTGCATCTGAAAGTAGAAACTCGCCCGATTACAACGGTGTGTGTATTTTTTCCCTAGCCCATTCTGGTTAAGCGTTTGGAGCAGCAGAATTGCGAAAAATTTGTTGCCTTCTCAACCATTTCTTGGCTTCAAACTCCCATATCTCGCGAACGGATTGACCTAACCCAAAAATTCCTATTGCATCTGAAAGTAGAAACTCGCCCGATTACAGCGGTACGTGTATTTTTTCTCTACTCCATTCTGGTTAAGCGTTTGGAGCAGCAGAATTGCGAAAAATTTTTTGCCTTCTCAACCATTTCTTGGCTTCAAACTCCCATATCTCGCGAACGGATTGACCTAACCCAAAAATTCCTGTTGCGTCTGAAAGTAGAAACTCGCCCGATTACAACGGTATGCGTGGTTTTTCCCTAGACCATTCTGGTTAAGCGTTAGGAGCAGCAGAATTGCGAAAAATTTTTTGCCTTCTCAACCATTTCTTGGCTTCAAACACCCATATCTCGCGAACGGATTGACCTAACCCAAAAATTCCTGTTGCATCTGAAAGTAGAAACACGCCCGATTACAACGGTATGTGTATTTTTTCCCTGGGCCAATCTGGTTAAACGTTTGGAGTAGCAGAATTGCGAAAAATATTTTGCCTTCTCAACCGTTTCTTGGCTTCAAACCACCATATCTCGCGAACGGATTGACCTAACCCAAAAATTCCTATTGCATCTGAAAGTAGAAACTCGCCCGATTACAACGGTATGTGTATTTTTTCCCTAGGCCATTCTGGTTAAGCGTTTGGAGCAGCAGAAGTGCGAAAAATTTGTTGTCTTCTCAACTATTCTTTTGGCTTCAAACTCCCATATCTCGCGAACGGATTGACCTAACCCAAAAATTCCTGTTGCATCTGAAACTGTAAAACTCGCCCGATTACAACGGTATGTGTATTTTTTCCCTAGGCCATTCTGGTTAAGCGTTTGGAGCAGCAGAATTGCGAAAAATTTTTTGCCTTCTCAACCATTTCTTGGCTTCAAACTCCCATATCTCGCGAACGGATTGACCTAACCCAAAAATTCCTATTGCATCTGAAAGTAGAAACTCGCCCGATTACAACGGTATGCGTATTTTTTCCCTAGGCCATTCTGGTTAAGCGTTTGGAGCAGCAGAAGTGCGAAATATTTGTTGTCTTCTCAACTATTTTTTTGCTTCAAACTCCCATATCTCGCGAACGGATTGACCTAACCCAAATACTCCTGTTGCATCTGAAAGTAGATACTCGCCCGATTACAACGGTGTGTGTATTTTTTCCCTAGGCCATTCTGGTTAAGCGTTTGGAGCAGCAGAATTGCGAAAAATTTTTTGCCTTCTCAACCATTTCTTGGCTTCAAACTCCCAGATCTCGCGAACGGATTGACCTAACCAAAAAATTCCTATTGCATCTGAAAGTAGAAACTCGCCCGATTACAAAGGTATGTGTATTTTTTCCCTAGGCCATTCTGGTTAAGCGTTTGGAGCAGCAGAATTGCGAAAAATGTTTTGCCTTCTCAACCATTTCTTGGCTTCAAACTCCCATATCTCGCGAGCCGATTGACCTAACCCAAAAATTCCTATTGCATCTGAAAGTAGAAACTCGCCCGATTACAACGGTATGTGTATTTTTTCCCTATGCCATTCTGGTTAAGCGTTTGGAGCAGCAGAATTGCGAAAAATTTTTTGCCTTCTCAACCATTTCTTAGCTTCAAACTCCCAGATCTCGCGAACGGATTGACCTAACCCAAAAATTCCTATTGCATCTGAAAGTAGAAACTCGCCCGATTACAACGGTATGTGTATTTTTTCCCTAGCCCATTCTGGTTAAGCGTTTAGAGCAGCAGAATTGCGAAAAATGTTTTGCCTTCTCAAGCATTTCTTGGCTTCAAACTCCCATATCTCGCGAACGGATTGACCTAACCCAAAAATTCCTATTGCATCTGAAAGTAGAAACTCGCCCGATTACAGCGGTACGTGTATTTTTTCCCTACTCCATTCTGGTTAAGCGTTTGGAGCAGCAGAATTGCGAAAAATATTTTGCCTTCTCAACCATTTCTTGGCTTCAAACCACCATATCTCGCGAGCCGATTGACCTAACCCAAAAATTCCTATTGCATCTGAAAGTAGAAACTCGCCCGATTACAACGGTATGTGTATTTTTTCCCTAGCCCATTCTGGTTAAGCGTTTAGAGCAGCAGAATTGCGAAAAATGTTTTGCCTTCTCAAGCATTTCTTGGCTTCAAACTCCCATATCTCGCGAACGGATTGACCTAACCCAAAAATTCCTGTTGCATCTGAAAGTAGAAACTCGCCCGATTACAACGGTATGTGTATTTTTTCCCTAGGCTATTCTGGTTAAGCGTTTGGAGCAGCAGAATTGCGAAAAATTTTTTGCCTTCTCAACCATTTCTTGGCTTCAAACTCCCAGATCTCGCGAACGGATTGACCTAACCCAAAAATTCCTATTGCATCTGAAAGTAGAAACTCGCCCGATTACAACGGTATGTGTATTTTTTCCCTAGGCCATTCTGGTTAAGCGTTTGGAGCAGCAGAATTGCGAAAAATGTTTTGCCTTCTCAACCATTTCTTGGCTTCAAACTCCCATATCTCGCGAACGGATTGACCTATCCCAAAAATTCCTGTTGCATCTGAAAGTAGAAACTCGCCCGATTACAACGGTATGTGAATTTTTTCCCTATGCCATTCTGGTTAAGCGTTAGGAGCAGCAGAATTGCGAAAATTTTTTTGCCTTCTCAACCATTTCTTGGCTTCAAACTCCCATATCTCGCGAACGGATTGACCTATCCCAAAAATTCCTGTTGCATCTGAAAGTAGAAACTCGCCCGATTTCAACGGTACGTGAATTTTTTCCCTAGGCCATTCTGGTTAAGCGTTAGGAGCAGCAGAATTGCGAAAAATTTTTTGCCTTCTCAACCATTTCTTGGCTTCAAACTCCCATATCTCGCGAACGGATTGACCTAACCCAAAAATTCCTGTTGCATCTGAAAGTAGAAACTCGCCCGATTACAACGGTATGTGTATTTTTTCCCTAGGCCACTCTGGTTAAGCGTTTGAAGCAGCAGAATTGCGAAAAATTTGTTGTCTTCTCAACTATTTTTTAGATTCAAACTCCCATATCTCGCGAACGGATTGGCTTAAGCCAAAAATTCCTCTTCCATCTGAAAGCAGAAACTCGCCCGATTACAACGGTATGTGAATTTTTTCCCTAGGCCATTCTGGTTAAGCGTTTGGAGCAGCAGAATTGCGAAAAATTAGTTGCCTTCTCAACCATTTCTTGGCTTCAAACTCCCATATCTCGCGAACGGATTGACCTAACCCAAAAATTCCTGTTGCATCTGAAAGTAGAAACTCGCCCGATTACAACGGTATGTGTATTTTTTCCCTAGGCTATTCTGGTTAAGCGTTTGGAGCAGCAGAATTGCGAAAAATTTTTTGCCTTCTCAACCATTTCTTGGCTTCAAACTCCCAGATCTCGCGAACGGATTGACCTAACCCAAAAATTCCTATTGCATCTGAAAGTAGAAACTCGCCCGATTACAACGGTATGTGTATTTTTTCCCTAGGCCATTCTGGTTAAGCGTTTGGAGCAGCAGAATTGCGAAAAATGTTTTGCCTTCTCAACCATTTCTTGGCTTCAAACTCCCATATCTCGCGAACGGATTGACCTAACCCAAAAATTCCTATTGCATCTGAAAGTAGAAACTCGCCCGATTACAACGGTGTGTGTATTTTTTCCCTAGCCCATTCTGGTTAAGCGTTTGGAGCAGCAGAATTGCGAAAAATTTTTTGCCTTCCCAACCATTTCTTGTCTTCAAACTCCCATATCTCGCGAACGAATTGACCTAACCCAAAAATTCCTATTGCATCTGAAAGTAGAAACTCGCCCGATTACAGCGGTACGTGTATTTTTTCCCTACTCCATTCTGGTTAAGCGTTTGGAGCAGCAGAATTGCGAAACATTTTTTGCCTTCTCAACCATTTCTTGGCTTCAAACTCCCATATCTCGCGAACGGATTGACCTAACCCAAAAATTCCTGTTGCATCTGAAAGTAGAAACTCGCCCGATTACAACGGTATGTGAATTTTTTCCCTAGGCCATTCTGGTTAAGCGTTAGGAGCAGCAGAATTGCGAAAATTTTTTTGCCTTCTCAACCATTTCTTGGCTTCAAACTCCCATATCTCGCGAACGGATTGACCTATCCCAAAAATTCCTGTTGCATCTGAAAGTAGAAACTCGCCCGATTTCAACGGTGCGTGAATTTTTTCCCTAGGCCATTCTGGTTAAGCGTTAGGAGCAGCAGAATTGCGAAAAATTTTTTGCCTTCTCAACCATTTCTTGGCTTCAAACTCCCATATCTCGCGAACGGATTGACCTAACCCAAAAATTCCTGCTGCATCTGAAAGTAGAAACTCGCCCGATTACAACGGTATGTGTATTTTTTCCCTGGGCCATTCTGGTTAAACGTTTGGAGCAGCAGAATTGCGAAAAATATTTTGCCTTCTCAACCATTTCTTGGCTTCAAACCACCATATCTCGCGAACGGATTGACCTAACCCAAAAATCCCTATTGCATCTGAAAGTAGAAACTCGCCCGATTACAACGGTATGTGTATTTTTTCCCTAGGCCATTCTGGTTAAGCGTTTGGAGCAGCAGAAGTGCGAAAAATTTGTTGTCTTCTCAACTATTTTTTTGGCTTCAAACTCCCATATCTCGCGAACGGATTGACCTAACCCAAAAATTCCTGTTGCATCTGAAAGTAGAAACTCGCCCGATTACAACGGTATGTGAATTTTTTCCCTAGGCCATTCTGGTTTAGCGTTAGGAGCAGCAGAATTGCGAAAAATTTTTTGCCTTCTCAACCATTTCTTGGCTTCAAACTCCCATATCTCGCGAACGGATTGACCTATCCCAAAAATTCCTGTTGCATCTGAAAGTAGAAACTCGCCCGATTTCAACGGTATGTGAATTTTTTCCCTAGGCCATTCTGGTTAAGCGTTTGGAGCAGCAGAAGTGCGAAAAATTTGTTGTCTTCTCAACCATTTCTTGGCTTCAAACTCCCATATCTCGCGAACGGATTGACCTAACCCAAAAATTCCTGTTGCATCTGAAAGTAGAAACTCGCCCGATTACAACGGTATGTGTATTTTTTCCCTGGGCCATTCTGGTTAAACGTTTGGAGCAGCAGAATTGCGAAAAATATTTTGCCTTCTCAACCATTTCTTGGCTTCAAACCACCATATCTCGCGAACGGATTGACCTAACCCAAAAATCCCTATTGCATCTGAAAGTAGAAACTCGCCCGATTACAACGGTATGTGTATTTTTTCCCTAGGCCATTCTGGTTAAGCGTTTGGAGCAGCAGAAGTGCGAAAAATTTGTTGTCTTCTCAACTATTTTTTTGGCTTCAAACTCCCATATCTCGCGAACGGATTGACCTAACCCAAAAATTCCTGTTGCATCTGAAAGTAGAAACTCGCCCGATTACAACGGTATGTGAATTTTTTCCCTAGGCCATTCTGGTTAAGCGTTAGGAGCAGCAGAATTGCGAAAAATTTTTTGCCTTCTCAACCATTTCTTGGCTTCAAACTCCCATATCTCGCGAACGGATTGACCTATCCCAAAAATTCCTGTTGCATCTGAAAGTAGAAACTCGCCCGATTTCAACGGTATGTGAATTTTTTCCCTAGGCCATTCTGGTTAAGCGTTTGGAGCAGCAGAAGTGCGAAAAATTTGTTGTCTTCTCAACCATTTCTTGGCTTCAAACTCCCATATCTCGCGAACGGATTGACCTAACCCAAAAATTCCTGTTGCATCTGAAAGTAGAAACTCGCCCGATTACAACGGTATGTGTATTTTTTCCCTAGGCTATTCTGGTTAAGCGTTTGGAGCAGCAGAATTGCGAAAAATTTTTTGCCTTCTCAACTATTTTTTAGATTCAAACTCCCATATCTCGCGAACGGATTGACTTAAGCCAAAAATTCCTCTTCCATCTGAAAGCAGAAACTCGCCCGATTACAACGGTATGTGAATTTTTTCCCTAGGCCATTCTGGTTAAGCGTTTGGAGCAGCAGAATTGCGAAAAATATTTTGCCTTCTCAACCATTTCTTGGCTTCAAACCACCATATCTCGCGAACGGATTGACCTAACCCAAAAATCCCTATTGCATCTGAAAGTAGAAACTCGCCCGATTACAACGGTATGTGTATTTTTTCCCTAGGCCATTCTGGTTAAGCGTTTGGAGCAGCAGAAGTGCGAAAAATTTGTTGTCTTCTCAACCATTTCTTGGCTTCAAACTCCCATATCTCGCGAACGGATTGACCTAACCCAAAAATTCCTGTTGCATCTGAAAGTAGAAACTCGCCCGATTACAACGGTATGTGTATTTTTTCCCTAGGCCACTCTGGTTAAGCGTTTGAAGCAGCAGAATTGCGAAAAATTTGTTGTCTTCTCAACTATTTTTTAGATTCAAACTCCCATATCTCGCGAACGGATTGACTTAAGCCAAAAATTCCTCTTCCATCTGAAAGTAGAAACTCGCCCGATTACAACGGTATGTGAATTTTTTCCCTAGGCCATTCTGGTTAAGCGTTTGGAGCAGCAGAATTGCGAAAAATTAGTTGCCTTCTCAACCATTTCTTGGCTTCAAACTCCCATATCTCGCGAACGGATTGACATAACCCAAAAATTCCTGTTGCATCTGAAAGTAGAAACTCGCCCGATTACAACGGTATGTGTATTTTTCCCCTAGGCTATTCTGGTTAAGCGTTTGGAGCAGCAGAATTGCGAAAAATGTTTTGCCTTCTCAACCATTTCTTGGCTTGAAACTCCCATATCTCGCGAACGGATTGACCTAACCCAAAAATTCCTATTGCATCTGAAAGTAGAAACTCGCCCGATTACAACGGTATGTGTATTTTTTCCCTAGGCCACTCTGGTTAAGCGTTTGAAGCAGCAGAATTGCGAAAAATTTGTTGTCTTCTCAACTATTTTTTAGATTCAAACTCCCATATCTCGCGAACGGATTGACTTAAGCCAAAAATTCCTCTTCCATCTGAAAGTAGAAACTCGCCCGATTACAACGGTATGTGAATTTTTTCCCTAGGCCATTCTGGTTAAGCGTTTGGAGCAGCAGAATTGCGAAAAATTAGTTGCCTTCTCAACCATTTCTTGGCTTCAAACTCCCATATCTCGCGAACGGATTGACCTAACCCAAAAATTCCTGTTGCATCTGAAAGTAGAAACTCGCCCGATTACAACGGTATGTGTATTTTTTCCCTAGGCTATTCTGGTTAAGCGTTTGGAGCAGCAGAATTGCGAAAAATGTTTTGCCTTCTCAACCATTTCTTGGCTTGAAACTCCCATATCTCGCGAACGGATTGACCTAACCCAAAAATTCCTATTGCATCTGAAAGTAGAAACTCGCCCGATTACAACGGTGTGTGTATTTTTTCCCTAGCCCATTCTGGTTAAGCGTTTGGAGCAGCAGAATTGCGAAAAATTTTTTGCCTTCCCAACCATTTCTTGGCTTCAAACTCCCATATCTCGCGAACGAATTGACCTAACCCAAAAATTCCTATTGCATCTGAAAGTAGAAACTCGCCCGATTACAACGGTATGTGTATTTTTTCCCTAGGCCATTCTGGTTAAGCGTTTGGAGCAGCAGAAGTGCGAAAAATTTGTTGTCTTCTCAACCATTTCTTGGCTTCAAACTCCCATATCTCGCGAACGGATTGACCTAACCCAAAAATTCCTGTTGCATCTGAAAGTAGAAACTCGCCCGATTACAACGGTATGTGTATTTTTTCCCTAGGCTATTCTGGTTAAGCGTTTGGAGCAGCAGAATTGCGAAAAATTTTTTGCCTTCTCAACTATTTTTTAGATTCAAACTCCCATATCTCGCGAACGGATTGACTTAAGCCAAAAATTCCTCTTCCATCTGAAAGCAGAAACTCGCCCGATTACAACGGTATGTGAATTTTTTCCCTAGGCCATTCTGGTTAAGCGTTTGGAGCAGCAGAATTGCGAAAAATATTTTGCCTTCTCAACCATTTCTTGGCTTCAAACCACCATATCTCGCGAACGGATTGACCTAACCCAAAAATCCCTATTGCATCTGAAAGTAGAAACTCGCCCGATTACAACGGTATGTGTATTTTTTCCCTAGGCCATTCTGGTTAAGCGTTTGGAGCAGCAGAAGTGCGAAAAATTTGTTGTCTTCTCAACCATTTCTTGGCTTCAAACTCCCATATCTCGCGAACGGATTGACCTAACCCAAAAATTCCTGTTGCATCTGAAAGTAGAAACTCGCCCGATTACAACGGTATGTGTATTTTTTCCCTAGGCCACTCTGGTTAAGCGTTTGAAGCAGCAGAATTGCGAAAAATTTGTTGTCTTCTCAACTATTTTTTAGATTCAAACTCCCATATCTCGCGAACGGATTGACTTAAGCCAAAAATTCCTCTTCCATCTGAAAGTAGAAACTCGCCCGATTACAACGGTATGTGAATTTTTTCCCTAGGCCATTCTGGTTAAGCGTTTGGAGCAGCAGAATTGCGAAAAATTAGTTGCCTTCTCAACCATTTCTTGGCTTCAAACTCCCATATCTCGCGAACGGATTGACATAACCCAAAAATTCCTGTTGCATCTGAAAGTAGAAACTCGCCCGATTACAACGGTATGTGTATTTTTCCCCTAGGCTATTCTGGTTAAGCGTTTGGAGCAGCAGAATTGCGAAAAATGTTTTGCCTTCTCAACCATTTCTTGGCTTGAAACTCCCATATCTCGCGAACGGATTGACCTAACCCAAAAATTCCTATTGCATCTGAAAGTAGAAACTCGCCCGATTACAACGGTATGTGTATTTTTTCCCTAGGCCACTCTGGTTAAGCGTTTGAAGCAGCAGAATTGCGAAAAATTTGTTGTCTTCTCAACTATTTTTTAGATTCAAACTCCCATATCTCGCGAACGGATTGACTTAAGCCAAAAATTCCTCTTCCATCTGAAAGTAGAAACTCGCCCGATTACAACGGTATGTGAATTTTTTCCCTAGGCCATTCTGGTTAAGCGTTTGGAGCAGCAGAATTGCGAAAAATTAGTTGCCTTCTCAACCATTTCTTGGCTTCAAACTCCCATATCTCGCGAACGGATTGACCTAACCCAAAAATTCCTGTTGCATCTGAAAGTAGAAACTCGCCCGATTACAACGGTATGTGTATTTTTTCCCTAGGCTATTCTGGTTAAGCGTTTGGAGCAGCAGAATTGCGAAAAATGTTTTGCCTTCTCAACCATTTCTTGGCTTGAAACTCCCATATCTCGCGAACGGATTGACCTAACCCAAAAATTCCTATTGCATCTGAAAGTAGAAACTCGCCCGATTACAACGGTGTGTGTATTTTTTCCCTAGCCCATTCTGGTTAAGCGTTTGGAGCAGCAGAATTGCGAAAAATTTTTTGCCTTCCCAACCATTTCTTGGCTTCAAACTCCCATATCTCGCGAACGAATTGACCTAACCCAAAAATTCCTATTGCATCTGAAAGTAGAAACTCGCCCGATTACAGCGGTACGTGTATTTTTTCCCTACTCCATTCTGGTTAAGCGTTTGGAGCAGCAGAATTGCGAAAAATTTTTTGCCTTCTCAACCATTTCTTGGCTTCAAACTCCCATATCTCGCGAACTGATTGACCTAACCCAAAAATTCCTGTTGCGTCTGAAAGTAGAAACTCGCCCGATTACAACGGTATGCGTGGTTTTTCCCTAGACCATTCTGGTTAAGCGTTAGGAGCAGCAGAATTGCGAAAAATTTTTTGCCTTCTCAACCATTTCTTGGCTTCAAACTCCCATATCTCGCGAACGGATTGACCTAACCCAAAAATTCCTGTTGCGTCTGAAAGTAGAAACTCGCCCGATTACAACGGTATGTGTATTTTTTACCTAGGCCATTCTGGTTAAGCGTTTGGAGCAGCAGAAGGGCGAAAAATTTGTTGTCTTCTCAACTATTTTTTAGCTTCAAACTCCCATATCTCGCGAACGGATTGACCTATCCCAAAAATTCCTGTTGCATCTGAAAGTAGAAACTCGCCCGATTACAACGGTATGTGAATTTTTTACCTAGGCCATTCTGGTTAAGCGTTTGGAGCAGCAGAATTGCGAAAAATTTTTTGCCTTCTCAACCATTTCTTGGTTTCAAACTCCCATATCTCGCGAACGGATTGACTTAACCCAAAAATTCCTATTGCATCTAAAAGTAGAAACTCGCCCGATTACAACGGTATGTGTATTCTTTCCCTAGGCCATTCTGGTTAAACGTTTGGAGCAGCAGAATTGCGAAAAATTTTTTGCCTTCTCAACCATTTCTTGGCTTCAAACCACCATATCTCGCGAACGGATTGACCTAACCCAAAAGTTCCTGTTGCGCCTGAAAGTAGAAACTCGCCCGATTACAACGGTATGTGTATTTTTTCTCTAGGCCATTCTGGTTAAACGTTTGGAGCAGCAGAATTGCCAAAAATTTTTTGCCTTCTCAACCATTTCTTGGCTTCAAACCACCATATCTCGCGAACGGATTGACCTAACCCAAAAATTCCTATTGCATCTGAAAGTAGAAACTCGCCCGATTACAACGGTATGTGCATTTTTTCCCTAGGCCATTCTGGTTAAGCGTTTGGAGCAGCAGAATTGCGAAAAATTTGTTGTCTTCTCAACTATTTTTTTGGCTTCAAACTCCCATATCTCGCGAACGGATTGACCTAACCCAAAAATTCCTGTTGCATCTGAAAGTATAAAACTCGCCCGATTACATCGGTATGTGTATTTTTTCCCTAGGCCATTCTGGTTAAGCGTTTGGAGCAGCAGAATTGCGAAAAATGTTTTGCCTTCTCAACCATTTCTTGGCTTCAAACTCCCATATCTCGCGAACGGATTGACCTATCCCAAAAATTCCTGTTGCATCTGAAAGTAGAAACTCGCCCGATTACAACGGTATGCGTGGTTTTTCCCTAGACCATTCTGGTTAAGCGTTAGGAGCAGCAGAATTGCGAAAAATTTTTTGCCTTCCCAACCATTTCTTGGCTTCAAACTCCCATATCTCGCGAACGGATTGACCTATCCCAAAAATTCCTGTTGCATCTGAAAGTAGAAACTCGCCCGATTTCAACGGTATGTGAATTTTTTCCCTAGGCCATTCTGGTTAAGCGTTAGGAGCAGCAGAATTGCGAAAAATTTTTTGCCTTCTCAACCATTTCTTGGCTTCAAACTCCCATATCTCGCGAACGGATTGACCTAACCCAAAAATTCCTGTTGCATCTGAAAGTAGAAACTCGCCCGATTACAACGGTATGTGTATTTTTTCCCTAGGCCACTCTGGTTAAGCGTTTGAAGCAGCAGAATTGCGAAAAATTTGTTGTCTTCTCAACTATTTTTTAGATTCAAACTCCCATATCTCGCGAACGGATTGACTTAAGCCAAAAATTCCTCTTCCATCTGAAAGTAGAAACTCGCCCGATTACAACGGTATGTGAATTTTTTCCCTAGGCCATTCTGGTTAAGCGTTTGGAGCAGCAGAATTGCGAAAAATTAGTTGCCTTCTCAACCATTTCTTGGCTTCAAACTCCCATATCTCGCGAACGGATTGACCTAACCCAAAAATTCCTGTTGCATCTGAAAGTAGAAACTCGCCCGATTACAACGGTATGTGTATTTTTTCCCTAGGCTATTCTGGTTAAGCGTTTGGAGCAGCAGAATTGCGAAAAATGTTTTGCCTTCTCAACCATTTCTTGGCTTGAAACTCCCATATCTCGCGAACGGATTGACCTAACCCCAAAATTCCTATTGCATCTGAAAGTAGAAACTCGCCCGATTACAACGGTATGTGTATTTTTTCCCTAGGCCATTCTGGTTAAACGTTTGGAGCAGCAGAATTGCGAAAAATTTTTTGCCTTCTCAACCATTTCTTGGCTTCAAACCACCATATCTCGCGAACGGATTGACCTAACCCAAAAGTTTCAGTTGCGTCTGAAAGTAGAAACTCGCCCGATTACAACGGTATGTGTATTTTTTCCCTAGGCTATTCTGGTTAAGCGTTTGGAGCAGCAGAATTGCGAAAAATGTTTTGCCTTCTCAACCATTTCTTGGCTTGAAACTCCCATATCTCGCGAACGGATTGACCTAACCCAAAAATTCCTATTGCATCTGAAAGTAGAAACTCGCCCGATCACAAAGGTATGTGTATTTTTTCCCTAGGCCATTCTGGTTAAACGTTTGGAGCAGCAGAATTGCGAAAACTTTTTGGCCTTCTCAACCATTTCTTGGCTTCAGACTACCATATCTCGCGAACGGATTGACCTAACCCAAAAGTTCCTGTTGCGTCTGGAAGTAGAAACTCGCCCGATTACAACGGTATGTGTATTTTTTCCCTAGTCCATTCTGGTTAGGCGTTAGGAGCAGCAGAATTGCGAAAAATTTTTTGCCTTCTCAACCATTTCTTGGCTTCAAGCTCCCATATCTCGCGAACGGATTGACCTAACCCAAAAATTCCTATTGCATCTGAAAGTAGAAACTCGCCCGATTACAACGGTATGTGTATTTTTTCCCTAGGCCATTCTGGTTAAACGTTTGGAGCAGCAGAATTGCGAAAAATTTTTTGCCTTCTCAACCATTTCTTGGCTTCAAACCACCATATCTCGCGAACGGATTGACCTAACCCAAAAGTTTCAGTTGCGTCTGAAAGTAGAAACTCGCCCGATTACAACGGTATGTGTATTTTTTCCCTAGGCCATTCTGGTTAAGCGTTTGGAGCAGCAGAATTGCGAAAAATTTTTTGCCTTCTCAACCATTTCTTGGCTTCAAACTCCCATATCTCGCGAACGGATTGACCTAACCCAAAAATTCCTATTGCATCTGAAAGTAGAAACTCGCCCGATTACAACGGTATGTGTATTTTTTCCCTAGGCCATTCTGGTTAAGCGTTCGGAGCAGCAGAATTGCGAAAAATTTTTTGCCTTCTCAACCATTTCTTGGCTTCAGACTCCCATATCTCGCTAACGGATTGACCTAACCCAAAAGTTCCTGTTGCGTCTGAAAGTAGAAACTCGCCCGATTACAACGGTATGTGTATTTTTTCCCTAGGCCATTCTGGTTAAACGTTTGGAACAGCAGAATTGCGAAAAATTTTTTGCCTTCTCAACCATTTCATGCCTTCAAACTCCCATATCTCGCGAACGGATTGACCTAACCCAAAAATTCCTATTGCATCTGAAAGTAGAAACTCGCCCGATTACAACGGTATGTGTATTTTTTCCCTAGGCCATTCTGGTTAAGCGTTTGGAGCAGCAGAATTGCGAAAAATTTTTTGCCTTCTCTACCATTTCTTGGCTTCAGACTCCCATATCTCGCGAACGGATTGACCCAACCCAAAAGTTCCTGTTGCGTCTGAAAGTAGAAACTCGCCCGATTACAACGGTATGTGTATTTTTTCCCTAGGCCATTCTGGTTAAACGTTTGGAGCAGCAGAATTGCGAAAAATTTTTTGCCTTCTCAACCATTTCTTGGCTTCAAACCACCATATCTCGCGAACGGATTGACCTAACCCAAAAATTCCTATTGCATCTGAAAGTAGAAACTCGCCCGATTACAACGGTATGTGTATTTTTTCCCTAGGCCATTCTGGTTAAGCGTTTGGAGCGGCAGAATTGCGAAAAATTTTTTGCCTTCTCAACCATTTCTTGGCTTCAGACTCCCATATCTCGCGAACGGATTGACCTAACCCAAAAGTTCCTGTTGCGTCTGAAAGTAGAAACTCGCCCGAATACAACGGTATGTGTATTTTTTCCCTAGGCCATTCTGGTTAAACGTTTGGAGCAGCAGAATTGCGAAAAATTTTTTGCCTTCTCAACCATTTCTTGGATTCAAACCACCATATCTCGCGAACGGATTGACCTAACCCAAAAATTCCTATTGCATCTGAAAGTAGAAACTCGCCCGATTACAACGGTATGTGTATTTTTTCCCTAGGCCATTCTGGTTAAGCGTTTGGAGCAGCAGAATTGCGAAAAATTTGTTGTCTTCCCAACTATTTTTTTGGCTTCAAACTCCCATATCTCGCGAACGGATTGACCTAACCCAAAAATTCCTGTTGCATCTGAAAGTATAAAACTCGCCCGATTACAACGGTATGTGTATTTTTTCCCTAGGCAATTCTGGTTAAGCGTTTGGAGCAGCAGAAGTGCGAAAAATTTGTTGTCTCCTCAACTATTTTTTAGCTTCAAACTCCCATATCTCGCGAACGGATTGACCTATCCTAAAAATTCCTGTTGCATCTGAAAGTAGAAACTCGCCCGATTACAACGGTATGTCTATTTTTTCCCTAGGCCATACTGGTTAAGCGTTAGGAGCAGCAGAATTGCGGAAAATTTTTTGCCTTCTCAACCATTTCTTGGCTTCAGACTCCCATATCTCGCGAACGGATTGACCTAACCCAAAAGTTCCTGTTGCGTCGGAAAGTAGAAACTCGCCCGATTACAACGGTATGTGTATTTTTTCCCTAGTCCATTCTGGTTAGGCGTTAGGAGCAGCAGAATTGCGAAAAATTTTTTGCCTTCTCAACCATTTCTTGGCTTCAAACTCCCATATCTCGCGAACGGATTGACCTAACCCAAAAATTCCTATTGCATCTAAAAGTAGAAACTCGCCCGATTACAACGGTATGTGTATTTTTTCCCTAGGCCATTCTGGTTAAACGTTTGGAGCAGCAGAATTGCGAGAAATTTTTTGACTTCTCAACCATTTCTTGGCTTCAAACCACCATATCTCGCGATCGGATTGACCTAACCCAAAAATTCCTGTTGCGTCTGAAAGTAGAAACTCGCCCGATTACAACGGTATGTGTATTTTTTCCCTAGGCCATTCTGGTTAAGCGTTTGGAGCAGCAGAATTGCGAAAAATTTGTTGTCTTCCCAACTATTTTTTTGGCTTCAAACTCCCATATCTCGCGAACGGATTGACCTAACCCAAAAATTCCTGTTGCATCTGAAAGTATAAAACTCGCCCGATTACAACGGTATGTGTATTTTTTCCCTAGGCAATTCTGGTTAAGCGTTTGGAGCAGCAGAAGTGCGAAAAATTTGTTGTCTCCTCAACTATTTTTTAGCTTCAAACTCCCATATCTCGCGAACGGATTGACCTATCCCAAAAATTCCTGTTGCATCTGAAAGTAGAAACTCGCCCGATTACAACGGTATGTCTATTTTTTCCCTAGGCCATACTGGTTAAGCGTTAGGAGCAGCAGAATTGCGGAAAATTTTTTGCCTTCTCAACCATTTCTTGGCTTCAGACTCCCATATCTCGCGAACGGATTGACCTAACCCAAAAGTTCCTGTTGCGTCGGAAAGTAGAAACTCGCCCGATTACAACGGTATGTGTATTTTTTCCCTAGGCAATTCTGGTTAAGCGTTTGGAGCAGCAGAAGTGCGAAAAATTTGTTGTCTTCTCAACTATTTTTTAGCTTCACACTCCCATATCTCGCGAACGGATTGACCTAACCCAAAAATTCCTATTGCATCTGAAAGTAGAAACTCGCCCGATCACAACGGTATGTGTATTTTTTCCCTAGGCCATTCTGGTTAAACGTTTGGAGCAGCAGAATTGCGAAAAATTTTTTGCCTTCTCAACCATTTCTTGGCTTTAGACTCCCATATCTCGCGAACGGATTGACCTAACCCAAAAGTTCCTGTTGCGTCTGAAAGTAGAAACTCGCCCGATTACAACGGTATGTGTATTTTTTCCCTAGTCCATTCTGGTTAGGCGTTAGGAGCAGCAGAATTGCGAAAAATTTTTTGCCTTCTCAACCATTTCTTGGCTTCAAACCACCATATCTCGCGAACGGATTGACCTAACCCAAAAGTTCCTGTTGCGTCTGAAAGTAGAAACTCGCCCGATTACAACGGTATGTGTATTTTTTCCCTAGGCCATTCTGGTTAAACGTTTGGAACAGCAGAATTGCGAAAAATTTTTTGCCTTCTCAACCATTTCATGGCTTCAAACTCCCATATCTCGCGAACGGATTGACCTAACCCAAAAATTCCTATTGCATCTGAAAGTAGAAACTCGCCCGATCACAACGGTATGTGTATTTTTTCCCTAGGCCATTCTGGTTAAACGTTTGGAGCAGCAGAATTGCGAAAAATTTTTTGCCTTCTCAACCATTTCTTGGCTTTAGACTCCCATATCTCGCGAACGGATTGACCTAACCCAAAAGTTCCTGTTGCGTCTGAAAGTAGAAACTCGCCCGATTACAACGGTATGTGTATTTTTTCCCTAGTCCATTCTGGTTAGGCGTTAGGAGCAGCAGAATTGCGAAAAATTTTTTGCCTTCTCAACCATTTCTTGGCTTCAAACCACCATATCTCGCGAACGGATTGACCTAACCCAAAAGTTCCTGTTGCGTCTGAAAGTAGAAACTCGCCCGATTACAACGGTATGTGTATTTTTTCCCTAGGCCATTCTGGTTAAGCGTTTGGAGCAGCAGAATTGCGAAAAATTTTTTGCCTTCTCAACCATTTCTTGCCTTCAAACTCCCATATCTCGCGAACGGATTGACCTAACCCAAAAATTCCTATTGCATCTGAAAGTAGAAACTCGCCCGATTACAGCGGTATGTGTATTTCTTCCCTAGGCCATTCTGGTTAAGCGTTCGGAGCAGCAGAATTGCGAAAAATTTTTTGCCTTCTCAACCATTTCTTGGCTTCAGACTCCCATATCTCGCTAACGGATTGACCTAACCCAAAAGTTCCTGTTGCGTCTGAAAGTAGAAACTCGCCCGATTACAACGGTATGTGTATTTTTTCCCTAGGCCATTCTGGTTAAACGTTTGGAACAGCAGAATTGCGAAAAATTTTTTGCCTTCTCAACCATTTCATGGCTTCAAACTCCCATATCTCGCGAACGGATTGACCTAACCCAAAAATTCCTATTGCATCTGAAAGTAGAAACTCGCCCGATTACAACGGTATGTGTATTTTTTCCCTAGGCCATTCTGGTTAAGCGTTTGGAGCAGCAGAATTGCGAAAAATTTTTTGCCTTCTCTACCATTTCTTGGCTTCAGACTCCCATATCTCGCGAACGGATTGACCCAACCCAAAAGTTCCTGTTGCGTCTGAAAGTAGAAACTCGCCCGATTACAACGGTATGTGTATTTTTTCCCTAGGCCATTCTGGTTAAACGTTTGGAGCAGCAGAATTGCGAAAAATTTTTTGCCTTCTCAACCATTTCTTGGCTTCAAACCACCATATCTCGCGAACGGATTGACCTAACCCAAAAATTCCTATTGCATCTGAAAGTAGAAACTCGCCCGATTACAACGGTATGTGTATTATTTCCCTAGGCCATTCTGGTTAAGCGTTTGGAGCAGCAGAATTGCGAAAAATTTTTTGCCTTCTCAACCATTTCTTGGCTTCAGACTCCCATATCTCGCGAACGGATTGACCTAACCCGAAAGTTCCTGTTGCGTCTGAAAGTAGAAACTCGCCCGATTACAACCGTATGTGTATTCTTTCCCTAGGCCATTCTGGTTAAACGTTTGGAGCAGCAGAATTGCGAAAAATTTTTTGCCTTCTCAACCATTTCTTGGATTCAAACCACCATATCTCGCGAACGGATTGACCTAACCCAAAAATTCCTATTGCATCTGAAAGTAGAAACTCGCCCGATTACAACGGTATGTGTATTTTTTCCCTAGGCCATTCTGGTTAAGCGTTTGGAGCAGCAGAATTGCGAAAAATTTGTTGTCTTCCCAACTATTTTTTTGGCTTCAAACTCCCATATCTCGCGAACGGATTGACCTAACCCAAAAATTCCTGTTGCATCTGAAAGTATAAAACTCGCCCGATTACAACGGTATGTGTATTTTTTCCCTAGGCAATTCTGGTTAAGCGTTTGGAGCAGCAGAAGTGCGAAAAATTTGTTGTCTCCTCAACTATTTTTTAGCTTCAAACTCCCATATCTCGCGAACGGATTGACCTATCCCAAAAATTCCTGTTGCATCTGAAAGTAGAAACTCGCCCGATTACAACGGTATGTGTATTTTTTCCCTAGGCCATACTGGTTAAGCGTTAGGAGCAGCAGAATTGCGAAAAATTTTTTGCCTTCTCAACCATTTCTTGGCTTCAGACTCCCATATCTCGCGAACGGATTGACCTAACCCAAAAGTTCCTGTTGCGTCTGAAAGTAGAAACTCGCCCGATTACAACGGTATGTGTATTTTTTCCCTAGTCCATTCTGGTTAGGCGTTAGGAGCAGCAGAATTGCGAAAAATTTTTTGCCTTCTCAACCATTTCTTGGCTTCAAACTCCCATATCTCGCGAACGGATTGACCTAACCCAAAAATTCCTATTGCATCTAAAAGTAGAAACTCGCCCGATTACAACGGTATGTGTATTTTTTCCCTAGGCCATTCTGGTTAAACGTTTGGAGCAGCAGAATTGCGAGAAATTTTTTGACTTCTCAACCATTTCTTGGCTTCAAACCACCATATCTCGCGATCGGATTGACCTAACCCAAAAATTCCTGTTGCGTCTGAAAGTAGGAACTCGCCCGATTACAACGGTATGTGTATTTTTTCCCTAGGCAATTCTGGTTAAGCGTTTGGAGCAGCAGAAGTGCGAAAAATTTGTTGTCTTCTCAACTATTTTTTAGCTTCAAACTCCCATATCTCGCGAACGGATTGACCTAACCCAAAAATTCCTATTGCATCTGAAAGTAGAAACTCGCCCGATCACAACGGTATGTGTATTTTTTCCCTAGGCCATTCTGGTTAAACGTTTGGAGCAGCAGAATTGCGAAAAATTTTTTGCCTTCTCAACCATTTCTTGGCTTCAGACTCCCATATCTCGCGAACGGATTGACCTAACCCAAAAGTTCCTGTTGCGTCTGAAAGTAGAAACTCGCCCGATTACAACGGTATGTTTATTTTTTCCCTAGTCCATTCTGGTTAGGCGTTAGGAGCAGCAGAATTGCGAAAAATTTTTTGCCTTCTCAACCATTTCTTGGCTTCAAACTCCCATATCTCGCGAACGGATTGACCTAACCCAAAAATTTCTATTGCATCTTAAAGTAGAAACTCGCCCGATTACAACGGTATGTGTATTTTTTCCCTAGGCCATTCTGGTTAAACGTTTGGAGCAGCAGAATTGCGAAAAATTTTTTGCCTTCTCAACCATTTCTTGGCTTCAAACCACCATATCTCGCGATCGGATTGACCTAACCCAAAAATTCCTGTTGCGTCTGAAAGTAGAAACTCGCCCGATTACAACGGTATGTGTATTTTTTCCCTAGGCAATTCTGGTTAAGCGTTTGGAGCAGCAGAAGTGCGAAAAATTTGTTGTCTTCTCAACTATTTTTTAGCTTCAAACTCCCATATCTCGCGAACGGATTGACCTAACCCATATATACCTGTTGCATCTGAAAGTAGAAACTCGCCCGATTACAACGGTATGTGTATTTTTTCCCTAGGCCATTCTGGTTAAGCGTTTGGAGCAGCAGAAGTGCGAAAAATTTGTTGTCTTCTCAACTATTTTTTTGCTTCAAACTCCCATATCTCGCGAACGGATTGACCTAACCCAAAAATTCCTGTTGCATCTGAAAGTAGAAACTCGCCCGATTACAACGGTATGTTTATTTTTTCCCTAGGCCATTCTGGTTAAGCGTTTGGAGCAGCAGAATTGCGAAAAATTTTTTGCCTTCTCAACCATTTCTTGGCTTCAAACTCCCATATCTCGCGAACGGATCGACCTAACCCAAAAGTTCCTGTTGCGTCTGAAAGTAGAAACTCGCCCGATTACAACGGTATGTGTATTTTTTCCCTAGTCCATTCTGGTTAGGCGTTAGGAGCAGCAGAATTGCGAAAAATTTTTTGCCTTCTCAACCATTTCTTGGCTTCAAACTCCCATATCTCGCGAACGGATTGACCTAACCCAAAAATTTCTATTGCATCTTAAAGTAGAAACTCGCCCGATTACAACGGTATGTGTATTTTTTCCCTAGGCCATTCTGGTTAAACGTTTGGAGCAGCAGAATTGCGAAAAATTTTTTGCCTTCTCAACCATTTCTTGGCTTCAAACCACCATATCTCGCGATCGGATTGACCTAACCCAAAAATTCCTGTTGCGTCTGAAAGTAGAAACTCGCCCGATTACAACGGTATGTGTATTTTTTCCCTAGGCAATTCTGGTTAAGCGTTTGGAGCAGCAGAAATGCGAAAAATTTGTTGTCTTCTCAACTATTTTTTAGCTTCAAACTCCCATATCTCGCGAACGGATTGACCTAACCCAAATATACCTGTTGCATCTGAAAGTAGAAACTCGCCCGATTACAACGGTATGTGTATTTTTTCCCTAGGCCATTCTGGTTAAGCGTTTGGAGCAGCAGAAGTGCGAAAAATTTGTTGTCTTCTCAACTATTTTTTTGCTTCAAACTCCCATATCTCGCGAACGGATTGACCTAACCCAAAAATTCCTGTTGCATCTGAAAGTAGAAACTCGCCCGATTACAACGGTATGTTTATTTTTTCCCTAGGCCATTCTGGTTAAGCGTTTGGAGCAGCAGAATTGCGAAAAATTTTTTGCCTCCTCAACCATTTCTTGGCTTCAAACTCCCATATCTCGCGAACGGATTGACCTAACCCAAAAATTCCTATTGCATCTGAAAGTAGAAACTCGCCCGATCACAACGGTATGTGTATTTTTTCCCTAGGCCATTCTGGTTAAACGTTTGGAGCAGCAGAATTGCGAAAAATTTTTTGCCTTCTCAACCATTTCTTGGCTTCAAACTCCCATATCTCGCGAACGGATTGACCTAACCCAAAAATTCCTATTGCATCTGAAAGTAGAAACTCGCCCGATCACAACGGTATGTGTATTTTCTCCCTAGGCCATTCTGGTTAAACGTTTGGAGCAGCAGAATTGCGAAAAATTTTTTGCCTTCTCAACCATTTCTTGGCTTCAAACCACCATATCTCGCGATCGGATTGACCTAACCCAAAAATTCCTGTTGCGTCTGAAAGTAGAAACTCGCCCGATTACAACGGTATGTGTATTTTTTCCCTAGGCAATTCTGGTTAAGCGTTTGGAGCAGCAGAAGTGCGAAAAATTTGTTGTCTTCTCAACTATTTTTTAGCTTCAAACTCCCATATCTCGCGAACGGATTGACCTAACCCAAAGATACCTGTTGCATCTGAAAGTAGAAACTCGCCCGATTACAACGGTATGTGTATTTTTTCCCTAGGCCATTCTGGTTAAGCGTCTGGAGCAGCAGAAGTGCGAAAAATTTGTTGTCTTCTCAACTATTTTTTTGCTTCAAACTCCCATATCTCGCGAACGGATTGACCTAACCCAAAAATTCCTGTTGCATCTGAAAGTAGAAACTCGCCCGATTACAACGGTATGTGTATTTTTTCCCTAGGCCATTCTGGTTAAGCGTTTGGAGCAGCAGAATTGCGAAAAATTTTTTGCCTTCTCAACCATTTCTTGGCTTCAAACTCCCATATTTCGCGAACGGATTGACCTAACCCAAAAATTTCTATTGCATCTTAAAGTAGAAACTCGCCCGATTACAACGGTATGTGTATTTTTTCCCTAGGCCATTCTGGTTAAACTTTTGGAGCAGCCGAATTGCGAAATATTTTTTGCCTTCTCAACCATTTCTTGGCTTCAAACCATCATATCTCGCGATCGGATTGACCTAACCCAAAAATTCCTGTTGCGTCTGAAAGTAGAAACTCGCCCGATTACAACGGTATGTGTATTTTTTCCCTAGGCCATTCTGGTTAAACGTTTGGAGCAGCAGAATTGCGAAAAATTTTTTGCCTTCTCAACCATTTCTTGGCTTCAAACCACCATATCTCGCGATCGGATTGACCTAACCCAAAAATTCCTGTTGCGTCTGAAAGTAGAAACTCGCCCGATTACAACGGTATGTGTATTTTTTCCCTAGGCAATTCTGGTTAAGCGTTTGGAGCAGCAGAAGTGCGAAAAATTTGTTGTCTTCTCAACTATTTTTTAGTTTCAAACTCCCATATCTCGCGAACGGATTGACCTAACCCAAAGATACCTGTTGCATCTGAAAGTAGAAACTCGCCCGATTACAACGGTATGTGTATTTTTTCCCTAGGCCATTCTGGTTAAGCGTTTGGAGCAGCAGAAGTGCGAAAAATTTGTTGTCTTCTCAACTATTTTTTTGCTTCAAACTCCCATATCTCGCGAACGGATTGACCTAACCCAAAAATTCCTGTTGCATCTGAAAGTAGAAACTCGCCCGATTACAACGGTATGTGTATTTTTTCCCTAGGCCATTCTGGTTAAGCGTTTGGAGCAGCAGAATTGCGAAAAATTTTTTGCCTTCTCAACCATTTCTTGGCTTCAAACTCCCATATCTCGCGAACGGATTGACCTAACCCAAAAATTTCTATTGCATCTTAAAGTAGAAACTCGCCCGATTACAACGGTATGTGTATTTTTTCCCTAGGCCATTCTGGTTAAACTTTTGGAGCAGCAGAATTGCGAAATATTTTTTGCCTTCTCAACCATTTCTTGGCTTCAAACCATCATATCTCGCGATGGGATTGACCTAACCCAAAAATTCCTGTTGCGTCTGAAAGTAGAAACTCGCCCGATTACAACGGTATGTGTATTTTTTCCCTAGGCCATTCTGGTTAAACGTTTCGAGCAGCAGAATTGCGAAAAATTTTTTGCCTTCTCAACCATTTCTTGGCTTCAAACCACCATATCTCGCGATCGGATTGACCTAACCCAAAAATTCCTGTTGCGTCTGAAAGTAGAAACTCGCCCGATTACAACGGTATGTGTATTTTTTCCCTAGGCAATTCTGGTTAAGCGTTTGGAGCAGCAGAAGTGCGAAAAATTTGTTGTCTTCTCAACTATTTTTTAGCTTCAAACTCCCATATCTCGCGAACGGATTGACCTAACCCAAAGATACCTGTTGCATCTGAAAGTAGAAACTCGCCCGATTACAACGGTATGTGTATTTTTTCCCTAGGCCATTCTGGTTAAGCGTTTGGAGCAGCAGAAGTGCGAAAAATTTGTTGTCTTCTCAACTATTTTTTTGCTTCAAACTCCCATATCTCGCGAACGGATTGACCTAACACAAAAATTCCTGTTGCATCTGAAAGTAGAAACTCGCCCGATTACAACGGTATGTGTATTTTTTCCCTAGGCCATTCTGGTTAAGCGTTTGGAGCAGCAGAATTGCGAAAAATTTTTTGCCTTCTCAACCATTTCTTGGCTTCAAACTCCCATATCTCGCGAACAGATTGACCTAACCCAAAAATTCCTATTGCATCTGAAAGTAGAAACTCGCCCGATCACAACGGTATGTGTATTTTTTCCCTAGGCCATTCTGGTTAAACGTTTGGAGCAGCAGAATTGCGAAAAATTTTTTGCCTTCTCAACCATTTCTTGGCTTCAAACTCCCATATCTCGCGAACGGATTGACCTAACCCAAAAATTTCTATTGCATCTTAAAGTAGAAACTCGCCCGATTACAACGGTATGTGTATTTTTTCCCTAGGCCATTCTGGTTAAACGTTTGGAGCAGCAGAATTGCGAAAAATTTTTTGCCTTCTCAACCATTTCTTGGCTTCAAACCACCATATCTCGCGATCGGATTGACCTAACCCAAAAATTCCTGTTGCGTCTGAAAGTAGAAACTCGCCCGATTACAACGGTATGTGTATTTTTTCCCTAGGCAATTCTGGTTAAGCGTTTGGAGCAGCAGAAGTGCGAAAAATTTGTTGTCTTCTCAACTATTTTTTAGCTTCAAACTCCCATATCTCGCGAACGGATTGACCTAACCCAAATATACCTGTTGCATCTGAAAGTAGAAACTCGCCCGATTACAACGGTATGTGTATTTTTTCCCTAGGCCATTCTGGTTAAGCGTTTGGAGCAGCAGAAGTGCGAAAAATTTGTTGTCTTCTCAACTATTTTTTTGCTTCAAACTCCCATATCTCGCGAACGGATTGACCTAACCCAAAAATTCCTGTTGCATCTGAAAGTAGAAACTCGCCCGATTACAACGGTATGTTTATTTTTTCCCTAGGCCATTCTGGTTAAGCGTTTGGAGCAGCAGAATTGCGAAAAATTTTTTGCCTTCTCAACCATTTCTTGGCTTCAAACTCCCATATCTCGCGAACGGATTGACCTAACCCAAAAATTCCTATTGCATCTGAAAGTAGAAACTCGCCCGATCACAACGGTATGTGTATTTTTTCCCTAGGCCATTCTGGTTAAACGTTTGGAGAAGCAGAATTGCGAAAAATTTTTTGCCTTCTCAACCATTTCTTGGCTTCAAACTCCCATATCTCGCGAACGGATTGACCTAACCCAAAAATTCCTGTTGCATCTGAAAGTAGAAACTCGCCCGATTACAACGGTATGTGTATTTTTTCCCTAGGCCATTCTGGTTAAGCGTTTGGAGCAGCAGAATTGCGAAAAATTTTTTGCCTTCTCAACCATTTCTTGGCTTCAAACTCCCATATCTCGCGAACAGATTGACCTAACCCAAAAATTCCTATTGCATCTGAAAGTAGAAACTCGCCCGATCACAACGGTATGTGTATTTTTTCCCTAGGCCATTCTGGTTAAACGTTTGGAGCAGCAGAATTGCGAAAAATTTTTTGCCTTCTCAACCATTTCTTGGCTTCAAACTCCCATATCTCGCGAACGGATTGACCTAACCCAAAAATTTCTATTGCATCTTAAAGTAGAAACTCGCCCGATTACAACGGTATGTGTATTTTTTCCCTAGGCCATTCTGGTTAAACGTTTGGAGCAGCAGAATTGCGAAAAATTTTTTGCCTTCTCAACCATTTCTTGGCTTCAAACCACCATATCTCGCGATCGGATTGACCTAACCCAAAAATTCCTGTTGCGTCTGAAAGTAGAAACTCGCCCGATTACAACGGTATGTGTATTTTTTCCCTAGGCAATTCTGGTTAAGCGTTTGGAGCAGCAGAAGTGCGAAAAATTTGTTGTCTTCTCAACTATTTTTTAGCTTCAAACTCCCATATCTCGCGAACGGACTGACCTAACCCAAATATACCTGTTGCATCTGAAAGTAGAAACTCGCCCGATTACAACGGTATGTGTATTTTTTCCCTAGGCCATTCTGGTTAAGCGTTTGGAGCAGCAGAAGTGCGAAAAATTTGTTGTCTTCTCAACTATTTTTTTGCTTCAAACTCCCATATCTCGCGAACGGATTGACCTAACCCAAAAATTCCTGTTGCATCTGAAAGTAGAAACTCGCCCGATTACAACGGTATGTTTATTTTTTCCCTAGGCCATTCTGGTTAAGCGTTTGGAGCAGCAGAATTGCGAAAAATTTTTTGCCTTCTCAACCATTTCTTGGCTTCAAACTCCCATATCTCGCGAACGGATTGACCTAACCCAAAAATTCCTATTGCATCTGAAAGTAGAAACTCGCCCGATCACAACGGTATGTGTATTTTTTCCCTAGGCCATTCTGGTTAAACGTTTGGAGCAGCAGAATTGCGAAAAATTTTTTGCCTTCTCAACCATTTCTTGGCTTCAAACTCCCATATCTCGCGATCGGATTGACCTAACCCAAAAATTCCTGTTGCGTCTGAAAGTAGAAACTCGCCCGATTACAACGGTATGTGTATTTTTTCCCTAGGCAATTCTGGTTAAGCGTTTGGAGCAGCAGAAGTGCGAAAAATTTGTTGTCTTCTCAACTATTTTTTAGCTTCAAACTCCCATATCTCGCGAACGGATTGACCTAACCCAAAGATACCTGTTGCATCTGAAAGTAGAAACTCGCCCGATTACAACGGTATGTGTATTTTTTCCCTAGGCCATTCTGGTTAAGCGTTTGGAGCAGCAGAAGTGCGAAAAATTTGTTGTCTTCTCAACTATTTTTTTGCTTCAAACTCCCATATCTCGCGAACGGATTGACCTAACCCAAAAATTCCTGTTGCATCTGAAAGTAGAAACTCGCCCGATTACAACGGTATGTGTATTTTTTCCCTAGGCCATTCTGGTTAAGCGTTTGGAGCAGCAGAATTGCGAAAAATTTTTTGCCTTCTCAACCATTTCTTGGCTTCAAACTCCCATATCTCGCGAACAGATTGACCTAACCCAAAAATTCCTATTGCATCTGAAAGTAGAAACTCGCCCGATCACAACGGTATGTGTATTTTTTCCCTAGGCCATTCTGGTTAAACGTTTGGAGCAGCAGAATTGCGAAAAATTTTTTGCCTTCTCAACCATTTCTTGGCTTCAAACTCCCATATCTCGCGAACGGATTGACCTAACCCAAAAATTTCTATTGCATCTTAAAGTAGAAACACGCCCGATTACAACGGTATGTGTATTTTTTCCCTAGGCCATTCTGGTTAAACGTTTGGAGCAGCAGAATTGCGAAAAATTTTTTGCCTTCTCAACCATTTCTTGGCTTCAAACCACCATATCTCGCGATCGGATTGACCTAACCCAAAAATTCCTGTTGCGTCTGAAAGTAGAAACTCGCCCGATTACAACGGCATGTGTATTTTTTCCCTAGGCAATTCTGGTTAAGCGTTTGGAGCAGCAGAAGTGCGAAAAATTTGTTGTCTTCTCAACTATTTTTTAGCTTCAAACTCCCATATCTCGCGAACGGATTGACCTAACCCAAATATACCTGTTGCATCTGAAAGTAGAAACTCGCCCGATTACAACGGTATGTGTATTTTTTCCCTAGGCCATTCTGGTTAAGCGTTTGGAGCAGCAGAAGTGCGAAAAATTTGTTGTCTTCTCAACTATTTTTTTGCTTCAAACTCCCATATCTCGCGAACGGATTGACCTAACCCAAAAATTCCTGTTGCATCTGAAAGTAGAAACTCGCCCGATTACAACGGTATGTTTATTTTTTCCCTAGGCCATTCTGGTTAAGCGTTTGGAGCAGCAGAATTGCGAAAAATTTTTTGCCTTCTCAACCATTTCTTGGCTTCAAACTCCCATATCTCGCGAACGGATTGACCTAACCCAAAAATTCCTATTGCATCTGAAAGTAGAAACTCGCCCGATCACAACGCTATGTGTATTTTTTCCCTAGGCCATTCTGGTTAAACGTTTGGAGCAGCAGAATTGCGAAAAATTTTTTGCCTTCTCAACCATTTCTTGGCTTCAAACTCCCATATCTCGCGAACGGATTGACCTAACCCAAAAATTCCTGTTGCATCTGAAAGTAGAAACTCGCCCGATTACAACGGTATGTGTATTTTTTCCCTAGGCCATTCTGGTTAAGCGTTTGGAGCAGCAGAATTGCGAAAAATTTTTTGCCTTCTCAACCATTTCTTGGCTTCAAACTCCCATATCGCGCGAACGGATTGACCTAACCCAAAAATTCCTATTGCATCTGAAAGTAGAAACTCGCCCGATCACAACGGTATGTGTATTTTTTCCCTAGGCCATTCTGGTTAAACGTTTGGAGCAGCAGAATTGCGAAAAATTTTTTGCCTTCTCAACCATTTCTTGGCTTCAAACTCCCATATCTCGCGAACGGATTGACCTAACCCAAAAATTTCTATTGCATCTTAAAGTAGAAACTCGCCCGATTACAACGGTATGTGTATTTTTTCCCTAGGCCATTCTGGTTAAACGTTTGGAGCAGCAGAATTGCGAAAAATTTTTTGCCTTCTCAACCATTTCTTGGCTTCAAACCACCATATCTCGCGATCGGATTGACCTAACCCAAAAATTCCTGTTGCGTCTGAAAGTAGAAACTCGCCCGATTACAACGGTATGTGTATTTTTTCCCTAGGCAATTCTGGTTAAGCGTTTGGAGCAGCAGAAGTGCGAAAAATTTGTTGTCTTCTCAACTATTTTTTAGCTTCAAACTCCCATATCTCGCGAACGGATTGACCTAACCCAAATATACCTGTTGCATCTGAAAGTAGAAACTCGCCCGATTACAACGGTATGTGTATTTTTTCCCTAGGCCATTCTGGTTAAGCGTTTGGAGCAGCAGAAGTGCGAAAAATTTGTTGTCTTCTCAACTATTTTTTTGCTTCAAACTCCCATATCTCGCGAACGGATTGACCTAACCCAAAAATTCCTATTGCATCTGAAAGTAGAAACTCGCCCGATCACAACGGTATGTGTATTTTTTCCCTAGGCCATTCTGGTTAAACGTTTGGAGCAGCAGAATTGCGAAAAATTTTTTGCCTTCTCAACCATTTCTTGGCTTCAAACTCCCATATCTCGCGAACGGATTGACCTAACCCAAAAATTCCTATTGCATCTGAAAGTAGAAACTCGCCCGATCACAACGGTATGTGTATTTTTTCCCTAGGCCATTCTGGTTAAACGTTTGGAGCAGCAGAATTGCGAAAAATTTTTTGCCTTCTCAACCATTTCTTGGCTTCAAACCACCATATCTCGCGATCGGATTGACCTAACCCAAAAATTCCTGTTGCGTCTGAAAGTAGAAACTCGCCCGATTACAACGGTATGTGTATTTTTTCCCTAGGCAATTCTGGTTAAGCGTTTGGAGCAGCAGAAGTGCGAAAAATTTGTTGTCTTCTCAACTATTTTTTAGCTTCAAACTCCCATATCTCGCGAACGGATTGACCTAACCCAAATATACCTGTTGCATCTGAAAGTAGAAACTCGCCCGATTACAACGGTATGTGTATTTTTTCCCTAGGCCATTCTGGTTAAGCGTTTGGAGCAGCAGAAGTGCGAAAAATTTGTTGTCTTCTCAACTATTTTTTTGCTTCAAACTCCCATATCTCGCGAACGGATTGACCTAACCCAAAAATTCCTGTTGCAACTGAAAGTAGAAACTCGCCCGATTACAACGGTATGTTTATTTTTTCCCTAGGCCATTCTGGTTAAGCGTTTGGAGCAGCAGAATTGCGAAAAATTTTTTGCCTTCTCAACCATTTCTTGGCTTCAAACTCCCATATCTCGCGAACGGATTGACCTAACCCAAAAATTCCTATTGCATCTGAAAGTAGAAACTCGCCCGATCACAACGGTATGTGTATTTTTTCCCTAGGCCATTCTGGTTAAACGTTTGGAGCAGCAGAATTGCGAAAAATTTTTTGCCTTCTCAACCATTTCTTGGCTTCAAACTCCCATATCTCGCGAACGGATTGACCTAACCCAAAAATTCCTATTGCATCTGAAAGTAGAAACTCGCCCGATCACAACGGTATGTGTATTTTTTCCCTAGGCCATTCTGGTTAAACGTTTGGAGCAGCAGAATTGCGAAAAATTTTTTGCCTTCTCAACCATTTCTTGGCTTCAAACCACCATATCTCGCGATCGGATTGACCTAACCCAAAAATTCCTGTTGCGTCTGAAAGTAGAAACTCGCCCGATTACAACGGTATGTGTATTTTTTCCCTAGGCAATTCTGGTTAAGCGTTTGGAGCAGCAGAAGTGCGAAAAATTTGTTGTCTTCTCAACTATTTTTTAGCTTCAAACTCCCATATCTCGCGAACGGACTGACCTAACCCAAATATACCTGTTGCATCTGAAAGTAGAAACTCGCCCGATTACAACGGTATGTGTATTTTTTCCCTAGGCCATTCTGGTTAAGCGTTTGGAGCAGCAGAAGTGCGAAAAATTTGTTGTCTTCTCAACTATTTTTTTGCTTCAAACTCCCATATCTCGCGAACGGATTGACCTAACCCAAAAATTCCTGTTGCATCTGAAAGTAGAAACTCGCCCGATTACAACGGTATGTTTATTTTTTCCCTAGGCCATTCTGGTTAAGCGTTTGGAGCAGCAGAATTGCGAAAAATTTTTTGCCTTCTCAACCATTTCTTGGCTTCAAACTCCCATATCTCGCGAACGGATTGACCTAACCCAAAAATTCCTATTGCATCTGAAAGTAGAAACTCGCCCGATCACAACGGTATGTGTATTTTTTCCCTAGGCCATTCTGGTTAAACGTTTGGAGCAGCAGAATTGCGAAAAATTTTTTGCCTTCTCAACCATTTCTTGGCTTCAAACTCCCATATCTCGCGATCGGATTGACCTAACCCAAAAATTCCTGTTGCGTCTGAAAGTAGAAACTCGCCCGATTACAACGGTATGTGTATTTTTTCCCTAGGCAATTCTGGTTAAGCGTTTGGAGCAGCAGAAGTGCGAAAAATTTGTTGTCTTCTCAACTATTTTTTAGCTTCAAACTCCCATATCTCGCGAACGGATTGACCTAACCCAAAGATACCTGTTGCATCTGAAAGTAGAAACTCGCCCGATTACAACGGTATGTGTATTTTTTCCCTAGGCCATTCTGGTTAAGCGTTTGGAGCAGCAGAAGTGCGAAAAATTTGTTGTCTTCTCAACTATTTTTTTGCTTCAAACTCCCATATCTCGCGAACGGATTGACCTAACCCAAAAATTCCTGTTGCATCTGAAAGTAGAAACTCGCCCGATTACAACGGTATGTGTATTTTTTCCCTAGGCCATTCTGGTTAAGCGTTTGGAGCAGCAGAATTGCGAAAAATTTTTTGCCTTCTCAACCATTTCTTGGCTTCAAACTCCCATATCTCGCGAACAGATTGACCTAACCCAAAAATTCCTATTGCATCTGAAAGTAGAAACTCGCCCGATCACAACGGTATGTGTATTTTTTCCCTAGGCCATTCTGGTTAAACGTTTGGAGCAGCAGAATTGCGAAAAATTTTTTGCCTTCTCAACCATTTCTTGGCTTCAAACTCCCATATCTCGCGAACGGATTGACCTAACCCAAAAATTTCTATTGCATCTTAAAGTAGAAACTCGCCCGATTACAACGGTATGTGTATTTTTTCCCTAGGCCATTCTGGTTAAACGTTTGGAGCAGCAGAATTGCGAAAAATTTTTTGCCTTCTCAACCATTTCTTGGCTTCAAACCACCATATCTCGCGATCGGATTGACCTAACCCAAAAATTCCTGTTGCGTCTGAAAGTAGAAACTCGCCCGATTACAACGGCATGTGTATTTTTTCCCTAGGCCATTCTGGTTAAGCGTTTGGAGCAGCAGAAGTGCGAAAAATTTGTTGTCTTCTCAACTATTTTTTTGCTTCAAACTCCCATATCTCGCGAACGGATTGACCTAACCCAAAAATTCCTGTTGCATCTGAAAGTAGAAACTCGCCCGATTACAACGGTATGTGTATTTTTTCCCTAGGCCATTCTGGTTAAGCGTTTGGAGCAGCAGAATTGCGAAAAATTTTTTGCCTTCTCAACCATTTCTTGGCTTCAAACTCCCATATCTCGCGAACAGATTGACCTAACCCAAAAATTCCTATTGCATCTGAAAGTAGAAACTCGCCCGATCACAACGGTATGTGTATTTTTTCCCTAGGCCATTCTGGTTAAACGTTTGGAGCAGCAGAATTGCGAAAAATTTTTTGCCTTCTCAACCATTTCTTGGCTTCAAACTCCCATATCTCGCGAACGGATTGACCTAACCCAAAAATTTCTATTGCATCTTAAAGTAGAAACTCGCCCGATTACAACGGTATGTGTATTTTTTCCCTAGGCCATTCTGGTTAAACGTTTGGAGCAGCAGAATTGCGAAAAATTTTTTGCCTTCTCAACCATTTCTTGGCTTCAAACCACCATATCTCGCGATCGGATTGACCTAACCCAAAAATTCCTGTTGCGTCTGAAAGTAGAAACTCGCCCGATTACAACGGCATGTGTATTTTTTCCCTAGGCAATTCTGGTTAAGCGTTTGGAGCAGCAGAAGTGCGAAAAATTTGTTGTCTTCTCAACTATTTTTTAGCTTCAAACTCCCATATCTCGCGAACGGATTGACCTAACCCAAATATACCTGTTGCATCTGAAAGTAGAAACTCGCCCGATTACAACGGTATGTGTATTTTTTCCCTAGGCCATTCTGGTTAAGCGTTTGGAGCAGCAGAAGTGCGAAAAATTTGTTGTCTTCTCAACTATTTTTTTGCTTCAAACTCCCATATCTCGCGAACGGATTGACCTAACCCAAAAATTCCTGTTGCATCTGAAAGTAGAAACTCGCCCGATTACAACGGTATGTTTATTTTTTCCCTAGGCCATTCTGGTTAAGCGTTTGGAGCAGCAGAATTGCGAAAAATTTTTTGCCTTCTCAACCATTTCTTGGCTTCAAACTCCCATATCTCGCGAACGGATTGACCTAACCCAAAAATTCCTATTGCATCTGAAAGTAGAAACTCGCCCGATCACAACGGTATGTGTATTTTTTCCCTAGGCCATTCTGGTTAAACGTTTGGAGCAGCAGAATTGCGAAAAATTTTTTGCCTTCTCAACCATTTCTTGGCTTCAAACTCCCATATCTCGCGAACGGATTGACCTAACCCAAAAATTCCTGTTGCATCTGAAAGTAGAAACTCGCCCGATTACAACGGTATGTGTATTTTTTCCCTAGGCCATTCTGGTTAAGCGTTTGGAGCAGCAGAATTGCGAAAAATTTTTTGCCTTCTCAACCATTTCTTGGCTTCAAACTCCCATATCTCGCGAACAGATTGACCTAACCCAAAAATTCCTATTGCATCTGAAAGTAGAAACTCGCCCGATCACAACGGTATGTGTATTTTTTCCCTAGGCCATTCTGGTTAAACGTTTGGAGCAGCAGAATTGCGAAAAATTTTTTGCCTTCTCAACCATTTCTTGGCTTCAAACTCCCATATCTCGCGAACGGATTGACCTAACCCAAAAATTTCTATTGCATCTTAAAGTAGAAACTCGCCCGATTACAACGGTATGTGTATTTTTTCCCTAGGCCATTCTGGTTAAACGTTTGGAGCAGCAGAATTGCGAAAAATTTTTTGCCTTCTCAACCATTTCTTGGCTTCAAACCACCATATCTCGCGATCGGATTGACCTAACCCAAAAATTCCTGTTGCGTCTGAAAGTAGAAACTCGCCCGATTACAACGGTATGTGTATTTTTTCCCTAGGCAATTCTGGTTAAGCGTTTGGAGCAGCAGAAGTGCGAAAAATTTGTTGTCTTCTCAACTATTTTTTAGCTTCAAACTCCCATATCTCGCGAACGGATTGACCTAACCCAAATATACCTGTTGCATCTGAAAGTAGAAACTCGCCCGATTACAACGGTATGTGTATTTTTTCCCTAGGCCATTCTGGTTAAGCGTTTGGAGCAGCAGAAGTGCGAAAAATTTGTTGTCTTCTCAACTATTTTTTTGCTTCAAACTCCCATATCTCGCGAACGGATTGACCTAACCCAAAAATTCCTATTGCATCTGAAAGTAGAAACTCGCCCGATCACAACGGTATGTGTATTTTTTCCCTAGGCCATTCTGGTTAAACGTTTGGAGCAGCAGAATTGCGAAAAATTTTTTGCCTTCTCAACCATTTCTTGGCTTCAAACTCCCATATCTCGCGAACGGATTGACCTAACCCAAAAATTCCTATTGCATCTGAAAGTAGAAACTCGCCCGATCACAACGGTATGTGTATTTTTTCCCTAGGCCATTCTGGTTAAACGTTTGGAGCAGCAGAATTGCGAAAAATTTTTTGCCTTCTCAACCATTTCTTGGCTTCAAACCACCATATCTCGCGATCGGATTGACCTAACCCAAAAATTCCTGTTGCGTCTGAAAGTAGAAACTCGCCCGATTACAACGGTATGTGTATTTTTTCCCTAGGCAATTCTGGTTAAGCGTTTGGAGCAGCAGAAGTGCGAAAAATTTGTTGTCTTCTCAACTATTTTTTAGCTTCAAACTCCCATATCTCGCGAACGGATTGACCTAACCCAAATATACCTGTTGCATCTGAAAGTAGAAACTCGCCCGATTACAACGGTATGTGTATTTTTTCCCTAGGCCATTCTGGTTAAGCGTTTGGAGCAGCAGAAGTGCGAAAAATTTGTTGTCTTCTCAACTATTTTTTTGCTTCAAACTCCCATATCTCGCGAACGGATTGACCTAACCCAAAAATTCCTGTTGCAACTGAAAGTAGAAACTCGCCCGATTACAACGGTATGTTTATTTTTTCCCTAGGCCATTCTGGTTAAGCGTTTGGAGCAGCAGAATTGCGAAAAATTTTTTGCCTTCTCAACCATTTCTTGGCTTCAAACTCCCATATCTCGCGAACGGATTGACTTAACCCAAAAATTCCTATTGCATCTGAAAGTAGAAACTCGCCCGATCACAACGGTATGTGTATTTTTTCCCTAGGCCATTCTGGTTAAACGTTTGGAGCAGCAGAATTGCGAAAAATTTTTTGCCTTCTCAACCATTTCTTGGCTTCAAACTCCCATATCTCGCGAACGGATTGACCTAACCCAAAAATTCCTATTGCATCTGAAAGTAGAAACTCGCCCGATCACAACGGTATGTGTATTTTTTCCCTAGGCCATTCTGGTTAAACGTTTGGAGCAGCAGAATTGCGAACAATTTTTTGCCTTCTCAACCATTTCTTGGCTTCAAACCACCATATCTCGCGATCGGATTGACCTAACCCAAAAATTCCTGTTGCGTCTGAAAGTAGAAACTCGCCCGATTACAACGGTATGTGTATTTTTTCCCTAGGCAATTCTGGTTAAGCGTTTGGAGCAGCAGAAGTGCGAAAAATTTGTTGTCTTCTCAACTATTTTTTAGCTTCAAACTCCCATATCTCGCGAACGGATTGACCTAACCCAAAGATACCTGTTGCATCTGAAAGTAGAAACTCGCCCGATTACAACGGTATGTGTATTTTTTCCCTAGGCCATTCTGGTTAAGCGTTTGGAGCAGCAGAAGTGCGAAAAATTTGTTGTCTTCTCAACTATTTTTTTGCTTCAAACTCCCATATCTCACGAACGGATTGACCTAACCCAAAAATTCCTGTTGCATCTGAAAGTAGAAACTCGCCCGATTACAACGGTATGTGTATTTTTTCCCTAGGCCATTCTGGTTAAGCGTTTGGAGCAGCAGAATTGCGAAAAATTTTTTGCCTTCTCAACCATTTCTTGGCTTCAAACTCCCATATCTCGCGAACAGATTGACCTAACCCAAAAATTCCTATTGCATCTGAAAGTAGAAACTCGCCCGATCACAACGGTATGTGTATTTTTTCCCTAGGCCATTCTGGTTAAACGTTTGGAGCAGCAGAATTGCGAAAAATTTTTTGCCTTCTCAACCATTTCTTGGCTTCAAACTCCCATATCTCGCGAACGGATTGACCTAACCCAAAAATTCCTATTGCATCTGAAAGTAGAAACTCGCCCGATCACAACGGTATGTGTATTTTTTCCCTAGGCCATTCTGGTTAAACGTTTGGAGCAGCAGAATTGCGAAAAATTTTTTGCCTTCTCAACCATTTCTTGGCTTCAAACCACCATATCTCGCGATCGGAATGACCTAACCCAAAATATTCCTGTTGCGTCTGAAAGTAGAAACTCGCCCGATTA
Organism: Ptiloglossa arizonensis; assembly: GCF_051014685.1. NCBI lineage: Eukaryota > Metazoa > Arthropoda > Insecta > Hymenoptera > Colletidae > Ptiloglossa > Ptiloglossa arizonensis. The sequence continues at coordinate 443,152 of NW_027478473.1, forward strand.
CAACGGTATGTGAATTTTTTTCCTAGGCAATTCTGGTTAAGCGTTTGGAGCCGCAGAAGTGCGAAAAGTTTGTTGTCTTCTCAACTATTTTTTAGCTTCAAACTCCCATATCTCGCGAACGGATTGACCTAACCCAAAGATACCTGTTGCATCTGAAAGTAGAAACTCGCCCGATTACAACGGTATGTGTATTTTTTCCCTAGGCCATTCTGGTTAAGCGTTTGGAGCAGCAGAAGTGCGAAAAATTTGTTGTCTTCTCAACTATTTTTTTGCTTCAAACTCCCATATCTCGCGAACGGATTGACCTAACCCAAAAATTCCTGTTGCATCTGAAAGTAGAAACTCGCCCGATTACAACGGTATGTGTATTTTTTCCCCAGGCCATTCTGGTTAAGCGTTTGGAGCAGCAGAATTGCGAAAAATTTTTTGCCTTCTCAACCATTTCTTGGCTTCAAACTCCCATATCTCGCGATCGGAATGACCTAACCCAAAATATTCCTGTTGCGTCTGAAAGTAGAAACTCGCCCGATTACAACGGTATGTGTATTTTTTCCCTAGGCAATTCTGGTTAAGCGTTTGGAGCCGCAGAAGTGCGAAAAATTTGTTGTCTTCTCAACTATTTTTTAGCTTCAAACTCCCATATCTCGCGAACGGATTGACCTAACCCAAAGATACCTGTTGCATCTGGAAGTAGAAACTCGCCCGATTACAACGGTATGTGTATTTTTTCCCTAGGCCATTCTGGTTAAGCGTTTGGAGCAGCAGAAGTGCGAAAAATTTGTTGTCTTCTCAACTATTTTTTTGCTTCAAACTCCCATATCTCGCGAACGGATTGACCTAACCCAAAAATTCCTGTTGCATCTGAAAGTAGAAACTCGCCCGATTACAACGGTATGTGTATTTTTTCCCCAGGCCATTCTGGTTAAGCGTTTGGAGCAGCAGAATTGCGAAAAATTTTTTGCCTTCTCAACCATTTCTTGGCTTCAAACTCCCATATCTCGCGATCGGAATGACCTAACCCAAAATATTCCTGTTGCGTCTGAAAGTAGAAACTCGCCCGATTACAACGGTATGTGTATTTTTTCCCTAGGCAATTCTGGTTAAGCGTTTGGAGCCGCAGACGTGCGAAAAATTTGTTGTCTTCTCAACTATTTTTTAGCTTCAAACTCCCATATCTCGCGAACGGATTGACCTAACCCAAAGATACCTGTTGCATCTGGAAGTAGAAACTCGCCCGATTACAACGGTATGTGTATTTTTTCCCTAGGCCATTCTGGTTAAGCGTTTGGAGCAGCAGAATTGCGAAAAACTTTTTGCCTTCTCAAACATTTCTTGGCTTCAAACTCCCATATCTCGCGAACGGATTGACCTAACCCAAAAATTCCTATTGCATCTGAAAGTAGAAACTCGCCCGATCACAACGGTATGTGTATTTTTTCCCTAGGCCATTCTGGTTAAACGTTTGGAGCAGCAGAATTGCGAAAAATTTTTTGCCTTCTCAACCATTTCTTGGCTTCAAACTCCCATATCTCGCGAACGGATTGACCTAACCCAAAAATTCCTATTGCATCTGAAAGTAGAAACTCGCCCGATCACAACGGTATGTGTATTTTTTCCCTAGTCCATTCTGGTTAAACGTTTGGAGCAGCAGAATTGCGAAAAATTTTTTGCCTTCTCAACCATTTCTTGGCTTCAAACCACCATATCTCGCGATCGGATTGACCTAACCCAAAAATTCCTGTTGCGTCTGAAAGTAGAAACTCGCCCGATTACAACGGTATGTGTATTTTTTCCCTAGGCAATTCTGGTTAAGCGTTTGGAGCCGCAGAAGTGCGAAAAATTTGTTGTCTTCTCAACTATTTTTTAGCTTCAAACTCCCATATCTCGCGAACGGATTGACCTAACCCAAAGATACCTGTTGCATCTGGAAGTAGAAACTCGCCCGATTACAACGGTATGTGTATTTTTTCCCTAGGCCATTCTGGTTAAGCGTTTGGAGCAGCAGAAGTGCGAAAAATTTGTTGTCTTCTCAACTATTTTTTTGCTTCAAACTCCCATATCTCGCGAACGGATTGACCTAACCCAAAAATTCCTGTTGCATCTGAAAGTAGAAACTCGCCCGATTACAACGGTATGTGTATTTTTTCCCCAGGCCATTCTGGTTAAGCGTTTGGAGCAGCAGAATTGCGAAAAATTTTTTGCCTTCTCAACCATTTCTTGGCTTCAAACTCCCATATCTCGCGATCGGAATGACCTAACCCAAAATATTCCTGTTGCGTCTGAAAGTAGAAACTCGCCCGATTACAACGGTATGTGTATTTTTTCCCTAGGCAATTCTGGTTAAGCGTTTGGAGCCGCAGACGTGCGAAAAATTTGTTGTCTTCTCAACTATTTTTTAGCTTCAAACTCCCATATCTCGCGAACGGATTGACCTAACCCAAAGATACCTGTTGCATCTGGAAGTAGAAACTCGCCCGATTACAACGGTATGTGTATTTTTTCCCTAGGCCATTCTGGTTAAGCGTTTGGAGCAGCAGAATTGCGAAAAACTTTTTGCCTTCTCAAACATTTCTTGGCTTCAAACTCCCATATCTCGCGAACGGATTGACCTAACCCAAAAATTCCTATTGCATCTGAAAGTAGAAACTCGCCCGATCACAACGGTATGTGTATTTTTTCCCTAGGCCATTCTGGTTAAACGTTTGGAGCAGCAGAATTGCGAAAAATTTTTTGCCTTCTCAACCATTTCTTGGCTTCAAACTCCCATATCTCGCGAACGGATTGACCTAACCCAAAAATTCCTATTGCATCTGAAAGTAGAAACTCGCCCGATCACAACGGTATGTGTATTTTTTCCCTAGTCCATTCTGGTTAAACGTTTGGAGCAGCAGAATTGCGAAAAATTTTTTGCCTTCTCAACCATTTCTTGGCTTCAAACCACCATATCTCGCGATCGGATTGACCTAACCCAAAAATTCCTGTTGCGTCTGAAAGTAGAAACTCGCCCGATTACAACGGTATGTGTATTTTTTCCCTAGGCAATTCTGGTTAAGCGTTTGGAGCAGCAGAAGTGCGAAAAATTTGTTGTCTTCTCAACTATTCTTTAGCTTCAAACTCCCATATCTCGCGAACGGATTGACCTAACCCAAAGATACCTGTTGCATCTGAAAGTAGAAACTCGCCCGATTACAACGGTATGTGTATTTTTTCCCTAGGCCATTCTGGTTAAGCGTTTGGAGCAGCAGAAGTGCGAAAAATTTGTTGTCTTCTCAACTATTTTTTTGCTTCAAACTCCCATATCTCACGAACGGATTGACCTAACCCAAAAATTCCTGTTGCATCTGAAAGTAGAAACTCGCCCGATTACAACGGTATGTGTATTTTTTCCCTAGGCCATTCTGGTTAAGCGTTTGGAGCAGCAGAATTGCGAAAAATTTTTTGCCTTCTCAACCATTTCTTGGCTTCAAACTCCCATATCTCGCGAACAGATTGACCTAACCCAAAAATTCCTATTGCATCTGAAAGTAGAAACTCGCCCGATCACAACGGTATGTGTATTTTTTCCCTAGGCCATTCTGGTTAAACGTTTGGAGCAGCAGAATTGCGAAAAATTTTTTGCCTTCTCAACCATTTCTTGGCTTCAAACTCCCATATCTCGCGAACGGATTGACCTAACCCAAAAATTCCTATTGCATCTGAAAGTAGAAACTCGCCCGATCACAACGGTATGTGTATTTTTTCCCTAGGCCATTCTGGTTAAACGTTTGGAGCAGCAGAATTGCGAAAAATTTTTTGCCTTCTCAACCATTTCTTGGCTTCAAACCACCATATCTCGCGATCGGAATGACCTAACCCAAAATATTCCTGTTGCGTCTGAAAGTAGAAACTCGCCCGATTACAACGGTATGTGAATTTTTTTCCTAGGCAATTCTGGTTAAGCGTTTGGAGCCGCAGAAGTGCGAAAAGTTTGTTGTCTTCTCAACTATTTTTTAGCTTCAATCTCCCATATCTCGCGAACGGATTGACCTAACCCAAAGATACCTGTTGCATCTGAAAGTAGAAACTCGCCCGATTACAACGGTATGTGTATTTTTTCCCTAGGCCATTCTGGTTAAGCGTTTGGAGCAGCAGAAGTGCGAAAAATTTGTTGTCTTCTCAACTATTTTTTTGCTTCAAACTCCCATATCTCGCGAACGGATTGACCTAACCCAAAAATTCCTGTTGCAACTGAAAGTAGAAACTCGCCCGATTACAACGGTATGTTTATTTTTTCCCTGGGCCATTCTGGTTAAGCGTTTGGAGCAGCAGAATTGCGAAAAATTTTTTGCCTTCTCAACCATTTCTTGGCTTCAAACTCCCATATCTCGCGAACGGATTGACCTAACCCAAAAATTCCTATTGCATCTGAAAGTAGAAACTCGCCCGATCACAACGGTATGTGTATTTTTTCCCTAGGCCATTCTGGTTAAACGTTTGGAGCAGCAGAATTGCGAAAAATTTTTTGCCTTCTCAACCATTTCTTGGCTTCAAACTCCCATATCTCGCGAACGGATTGACCTAACCCAAAAATTCCTATTGCATCTGAAAGTAGAAACTCGCCCGATCACAACGGTATGTGTATTTTTTCCCTAGGCCATTCTGGTTAAACGTTTGGAGCAGCAGAATTGCGAAAAATTTTTTGCCTTCTCAACCATTTCTTGGCTTCAAACCACCATATCTCGCGATCGGATTGACCTAACCCAAAAATTCCTGTTGCGTCTGAATGTAGAAACTCGCCCGATTACAACGGTATGTGTATTTTTTCCCTAGGCAATTCTGGTTAAGCGTTTGGAGCAGCAGAAGTGCGAAAAATTTGTTGTCTTCTCAACTATTTTTTAGCTTCAAACTCCCATATCTCGCGAACGGATTGACCTAACCCAAAGATACCTGTTGCATCTGAAAGTAGAAACTCGCCCGATTACAACGGTATGTGTATTTTTTCCCTAGGCCATTCTGGTTAAGCGTTTGGAGCAGCAGAAGTGCGAAAAATTTGTTGTCTTCTCAACTATTTTTTTGCTTCAAACTCCCATATCTCACGAACGGATTGACCTAACCCAAAAATTCCTGTTGCATCTGAAAGTAGAAACTCGCCCGATTACAACGGTATGTGTATTTTTTCCCTAGGCCATTCTGGTTAAGCGTTTGGAGCAGCAGAATTGCGAAAAATTTTTTGCCTTCTCAACCATTTCTTGGCTTCAAACTCCCATATCTCGCGAACAGATTGACCTAACCCAAAAATTCCTATTGCATCTGAAAGTAGAAACTCGCCCGATCACAACGGTATGTGTATTTTTTCCCTAGGCCATTCTGGTTAAACGTTTGGAGCAGCAGAATTGCGAAAAATTTTTTGCCTTCTCAACCATTTCTTGGCTTCAAACTCCCATATCTCGCGAACGGATTGACCTAACCCAAAAATTCCTATTGCATCTGAAAGTAGAAACTCGCCCGATCACAACGGTATGTGTATTTTTTCCCTAGGCCATTCTGGTTAAACGTTTGGAGCAGCAGAATTGCGAAAAATTTTTTGCCTTCTCAACCATTTCTTGGCTTCAAACCACCATATCTCGCGATCGGAATGACCTAACCCAAAATATTCCTGTTGCGTCTGAAAGTAGAAACTCGCCCGATTACAACGGTATGTGAATTTTTTTCCTAGGCAATTCTGGTTAAGCGTTTGGAGCCGCAGAAGTGCGAAAAGTTTGTTGTCTTCTCAACTATTTTTTAGCTTCAAACTCCCATATCTCGCGAACGGATTGACCTAACCCAAAGATACCTGTTGCATCTGAAAGTAGAAACTCGCCCGATTACAACGGTATGTGTATTTTTTCCCTAGGCCATTCTGGTTAAGCGTTTGGAGCAGCAGAAGTGCGAAAAATTTGTTGTCTTCTCAACTATTTTTTTTGCTTCAAACTCCCATATCTCGCGAACGGATTGACCTAACCCAAAAATTCCTGTTGCATCTGAAAGTAGAAACTCGCCCGATTACAACGGTATGTGTATTTTTTCCCCAGGCCATTCTGGTTAAGCGTTTGGAGCAGCAGAATTGCGAAAAATTTTTTGCCTTCTCAACCATTTCTTGGCTTCAAACTCCCATATCTCGCGATCGGAATGACCTAACCCAAAATATTCCTGTTGCGTCTGAAAGTAGAAACTCGCCCGATTACAACGGTATGTGTATTTTTTCCCTAGGCAATTCTGGTTAAGCGTTTGGAGCCGCAGAAGTGCGAAAAATTTGTTGTCTTCTCAACTATTTTTTAGCTTCAAACTCCCATATCTCGCGAACGGATTGACCTAACCCAAAGATACCTGTTGCATCTGGAAGTAGAAACTCGCCCGATTACAACGGTATGTGTATTTTTTCCCTAGGCCTTTCTGGTTAAGCGTTTGGAGCAGCAGAAGTGCGAAAAATTTGTTGTCTTCTCAACTATTTTTTTGCTTCAAACTCCCATATCTCGCGAACGGATTGACCTAACCCAAAAATTCCTGTTGCATCTGAAAGTAGAAACTCGCCCGATTACAACGGTATGTGTATTTTTTCCCCAGGCCATTCTGGTTAAGCGTTTGGAGCAGCAGAATTGCGAAAAATTTTTTGCCTTCTCAACCATTTCTTGGCTTCAAACTCCCATATCTCGCGATCGGAATGACCTAACCCAAAATATTCCTGTTGCGTCTGAAAGTAGAAACTCGCCCGATTACAACGGTATGTGTATTTTTTCCCTAGGCAATTCTGGTTAAGCGTTTGGAGCCGCAGAAGTGCGAAAAATTTGTTGTCTTCTCAACTATTTTTTAGCTTCAAACTCCCATATCTCGCGAACGGATTGACCTAACCCAAAGATACCTGTTGCATCTGGAAGTAGAAACTCGCCCGATTACAACGGTATGTGTATTTTTTCCCTAGGCCATTCTGGTTAAGCGTTTGGAGCAGCAGAATTGCGAAAAACTTTTTGCCTTCTCAAACATTTCTTGGCTTCAAACTCCCATATCTCGCGAACGGATTGACCTAACCCAAAAATTCCTATTGCATCTGAAAGTAGAAACTCGCCCGATCACAACGGTATGTGTATTTTTTCCCTAGGCCATTCTGGTTAAACGTTTGGAGCAGCAGAATTGCGAAAAATTTTTTGCCTTCTCAACCATTTCTTGGCTTCAAACTCCCATATCTCGCGAACGGATTGACCTAACCCAAAAATTCCTATTGCATCTGAAAGTAGAAACTCGCCCGATCACAACGGTATGTGTATTTTTTCCCTAGGCCATTCTGGTTAAACGTTTGGAGCAGCAGAATTGCGAAAAATTTTTTGCCTTCTCAACCATTTCTTGGCTTCAAACCACCATATCTCGCGATCGGATTGACCTAACCCAAAAATTCCTGTTGCGTCTGAAAGTAGAAACTCGCCCGATTACAACGGTATGTGTATTTTTTCCCTAGGCAATTCTGGTTAAGCGTTTGGAGCAGCAGAAGTGCGAAAAATTTGTTGTCTTCTCAACTATTTTTTAGCTTCAAACTCCCATATCTCGCGAACGGATTGACCTAACCCAAAGATACCTATTGCATCTGAAAGTAGAAACTCGCCCGATTACAACGGTATGTGTATTTTTTCCCTAGGCCATTCTGGTTAAGCGTTTGGAGCAGCAGAAGTGCGAAAAATTTGTTGTCTTCTCAACTATTTTTTTGCTTCAAACTCCCATATCTCACGAACGGATTGACCTAACCCAAAAATTCCTGTTGCATCTGAAAGTAGAAACTCGCCCGATTACAACGGTATGTGTATTTTTTCCCTAGGCCATTCTGGTTAAGCGTTTGGAGCAGCAGAATTGCGAAAAATTTTTTGCCTTCTCAACCATTTCTTGGCTTCAAACTCCCATATCTCGCGAACAGATTGACCTAACCCAAAAATTCCTATTGCATCTGAAAGTAGAAACTCGCCCGATCACAACGGTATGTGTATTTTTTCCCTAGGCCATTCTGGTTAAACGTTTGGAGCAGCAGAATTGCGAAAAATTTTTTGCCTTCTCAACCATTCCTTGGCTTCAAACTCCCATATCTCGCGAACGGATTGACCTAACCCAAAAATTCCTATTGCATCTGAAAGTAGAAACTCGCCCGATCACAACGGTATGTGTATTTTTTCCCTAGGCCATTCTGGTTAAACGTTTGGAGCAGCAGAATTGCGAAAAATTTTTTGCCTTCTCAACCATTTCTTGGCTTCAAACCACCATATCTCGCGATCGGAATGACCTAACCCAAAATATTCCTGTTGCGTCTGAAAGTAGAAACTCGCCCGATTACAACGGTATGTGAATTTTTTTCCTAGGCAATTCTGGTTAAGCGTTTGGAGCCGCAGAAGTGCGAAAAGTTTGTTGTCTTCTCAACTATTTTTTAGCTTCAAACTCCCATATCTCGCGAACGGATTGACCTAACCCAAAGATACCTGTTGCATCTGAAAGTAGAAACTCGCCCGATTACAACGGTATGTGTATTTTTTCCCTAGGCCATTCTGGTTAAGCGTTTGGAGCAGCAGAAGTGCGAAAAATTTGTTGTCTTCTCAACTATTTTTTTGCTTCAAACTCCCATATCTCGCGAACGGATTGACCTAACCCAAAAATTCCTGTTGCATCTGAAAGTAGAAACTCGCCCGATTACAACGGTATGTGTATTTTTTCCCTAGGCCATTCTGGTTAAGCGTTTGGAGCAGCAGAATTGCGAAAAATTTTTTGCCTTCTCAACCATTTCTTGGCTTCAGACTCCCATATCTCGCGAACGGATTGACCTAACCCAAAAATTCCTGTTGCGTCTGAAAGTAGAAACTCGCCCGATTACAACGGTATGTGTATTTTTTCCCTAGGCAATTCTGGTTAAGCGTTGGAGCAGCAGAAGTGCGAAAAATTTGTTGTCTTCTCAACTATTTTTTAGCTTCAAACTCCCATATCTCGCGAACGGATTGACCTAACCCAAAGAAACCTGTTGCATCTGAAAGTAGAAACTCGCCCGATTACAACGGTATGTGTATTTTTTCCCTAGGCCATTCTGGTTAAGCGTTTGGAGCAGCAGAATTGCGAAAAACTTTTTGCCTCCTCAAACATTTCTTGGCTTCAAACTCCCATATATCGCGAACGGATTGACCTAACCCAAAAATTCCTATTGCATCTGAAAGTAGAAACTCGCCCGATCACAACGGTATGTGTATTTTTTCCCTAGGCCATTCTGGTTAAACGTTTGGAGCAGCAGAATTGCGAAAAATTTTTTGCCTTCTCAAACATTTCTTGGCTTCAAACCACCATATCTCGCGAACGGATTGACCTAACCCAAAAATTCCTATTGCATCTGAAAGTAGAAACTCGCCCGATTACAACAGTATGTGTATTTTTTCCCTAGGCCATTCTGGTTAAGCGTTTGGAGCAGCAGAAGTGCGAGAAATTTGTTGTCTTCTCAACTATTTTTTTGCTTCAAACTCCCATATCTCGCGAACGGATTGACCTAACCCAAAAATTCCTGTTGCATCTGAAAGTAGAAACTCGCCCGATTACAACGGTATGTGTATTTTTTCCCTAGGCCATTCTGGTTAAGCGTTTGGAGCAGCAGAATTGCGAAAAATTTTTTGCCTTCTCAACCATTTCTTGGCTTCAGACTCCCATATCTCGCGAAAGGATTGACCTAACCTAAAAATTCCTATTGCATCTGAAAGTAGAAACTCGCCCGATTACAGCGGTACGTGTATTTTTTCCCTACTCCATTCTGGTTAAGCGTTTGGAGCAGCAGAATTGCGAAAAATTTTTTGCCTTCTCAACCATTTCTTGGCTTCAAACTCCCATATCTCGCGAACGGATTGACCTAACCCAAAAATTCCTATTGCATCTGAAAGTAGAAACTCGCCCGATTACAACGGTATGTGTATTTTTTCCCTAGGCCATTCTGGTTAAGCGTTTGGAGCAGCAGAATTGCGAAAAATTTTTTGCCTTCTCAACCATTTCTTGGCTTCAGGCTCCCATATCTCGCGAACGGATTGACCTAACCCAAAAATTCCTGTTGCGTCTGAAAGTAGAAACTCGCCCGATTACAACGGTATGTGTATTTTTTCCCTATGCAATTCTGGTTAAGCGTTTGGAGCAGCAGAAGTGCGAAAAATTTGTTGTCTTCTCAACTATTTTTTAGCTTCAAACTCCCATATCTCGCGAACGGATTGACCTAACCCAAAGAAACCTGTTGCATCTGAAAGTAGAAACTCGCCCGATTACAACGGTATATGTATTTTTTCCCTAGGCCATTCTGGTTAAGCGTTTGGAGCAGCAGAATTGCGAAAAACTTTTTGCCTTCTCAAACATTTCTTGGCTTCAAACTCCCATATCTCGCGAACGGATTGACCTAACCCAAAAATTCCTATTGCATCTGAAAGTAGAAGCTCGCCCGATCACAACGGTATGTGTATTTTTTCCCTAGGCCATTCTGGTTAAACGTTTGGAGCAGCAGAATTGCGAAAAATTTTTTGCCTTCTCAACCATTTCTTGGCTTCAAACCACCATATCTCGCGAACGGATTCACCTAACCCAAAAATTCCTATTGCATCTGAAAGTAGAAACTCGCCCGATTACAACAGTATGTGTATTTTTTCCCTAGGCCATTCTGGTTAAGCGTTTGGAGCAGCAGAAGTGCGAAAAATTTGTTGTCTTCTCAACTATTTTTTAGCTTCAAACTCCCATATCTCGCGAACGGATTGACCTAACCCAAAAATTCCTGTTGCATCTGAAACTGTAAAACTCGCCCGATTACAACGGTATGTGTATTTTTTCCCTAGGCCATTCTGGTTAAGCGTTTGGAGCAGCAGAATTGCGAAAAATGTTTTGCCTTCTCAACCATTTCTTGGCTTCAAACTCCCATATCTCGCGAACGGATTGACCTAACCCAAAAATTCCTATTGCATCTGAAAGTAGAAACTCGCCCGATTACAACGGTGTGTGTATTTTTTCCCTAGCCCATTCTGGTTAAGCGTTTGGAGCAGCAGAATTGCGAAAAATTTGTTGCCTTCTCAACCATTTCTTGGCTTCAAACTCCCATATCTCGCGAACGGATTGACCTAACCCAAAAATTCCTATTGCATCTGAAAGTAGAAACTCGCCCGATTACAGCGGTACGTGTATTTTTTCCCTACTCCATTCTGGTTAAGCGTTTGGAGCAGCAGAATTGCGAAAAATTTTTTGCCTTCTCAACCATTTCTTGGCTTCAAACTCCCATATCTCGCGAACGGATTGACCTAACCCAAAAATTCCTGTTGCGTCTGAAAGTAGAAACTCGCCCGATTACAACGGTATGCGTGGTTTTTCCCTAGACCATTCTGGTTAAGCGTTAGGAGCAGCAGAATTGCGAAAAATTTTTTGCCTTCTCAACCATTTCTTGGCTTCAAACACCCATATCTCGCGAACGGATTGACCTAACCCAAAAATTCCTGTTGCATCTGAAAGTAGAAACACGCCCGATTACAACGGTATGTGTATTTTTTCCCTGGGCCAATCTGGTTAAACGTTTGGAGTAGCAGAATTGCGAAAAATATTTTGCCTTCTCAACCGTTTCTTGGCTTCAAACCACCATATCTCGCGAACGGATTGACCTAACCCAAAAATTCCTATTGCATCTGAAAGTAGAAACTCGCCCGATTACAACGGTATGTGTATTTTTTCCCTAGGCCATTCTGGTTAAGCGTTTGGAGCAGCAGAATTGCGAAAAATTTGTTGTCTTCTCAACCATTTCTTGGCTTCAGACTCCCATATCTCGCGAAAGGATTGACCTAACCTAAAAATTCCTATTGCATCTGAAAGTAGAAACTCGCCCGATTACAGCGGTACGTGTATTTTTTCCCTACTCCATTCTGGTTAAGCGTTTGGAGCAGCAGAATTGCGAAAAATTTTTTGCCTTCTCAACCATTTCTTGGCTTCAAACTCCCATATCTCGCGAACGGATTGACCTAACCCAAAAATTCCTATTGCATCTGAAAGTAGAAACTCGCCCGATTACAACGGTATGTGTATTTTTTCCCTAGGCCATTCTGGTTAAGCGTTTGGAGCAGCAGAATTGCGAAAAATTTTTTGCCTTCTCAACCATTTCTTGGCTTCAGGCTCCCATATCTCGCGAACGGATTGACCTAACCCAAAAATTCCTGTTGCGTCTGAAAGTAGAAACTCGCCCGATTACAACGGTATGTGTATTTTTTCCCTATGCAATTCTGGTTAAGCGTTTGGAGCAGCAGAAGTGCGAAAAATTTGTTGTCTTCTCAACTATTTTTTAGCTTCAAACTCCCATATCTCGCGAACGGATTGACCTAACCCAAAGAAACCTGTTGCATCTGAAAGTAGAAACTCGCCCGATTACAACGGTATGTGTATTTTTTCCCTAGGCCATTCTGGTTAAGCGTTTGGAGCAGCAGAATTGCGAAAAACTTTTTGCCTTCTCAAACATTTCTTGGCTTCAAACTCCCATATCTCGCGAACGGATTGACCTAACCCAAAAATTCCTATTGCATCTGAAAGTAGAAGCTCGCCCGATCACAACGGTATGTGTATTTTTTCCCTAGGCCATTCTGGTTAAACGTTTGGAGCAGCAGAATTGCGAAAAATTTTTTGCCTTCTCAACCATTTCTTGGCTTCAAACCACCATATCTCGCGAACGGATTCACCTAACCCAAAAATTCCTATTGCATCTGAAAGTAGAAACTCGCCCGATTACAACAGTATGTGTATTTTTTCCCTAGGCCATTCTGGTTAAGCGTTTGGAGCAGCAGAAGTGCGAAAAATTTGTTGTCTTCTCAACTATTTTTTTGCTTCAAACTCCCATATCTCGCGAACGGATTGACCTAACCCAAAAATTCCTGTTGCATCTGAAAGTAGAAATTCGCCCGATTACAACGGTATGTGTATTTTTTCCCTAGGCCATTCTGGTTAAGCGTTTGGAGCAGCAGAATTGCGAAAAATTGTTTGCCTTCTCAACCATTTCTTGGCTTCAAACTCCCATATCTCGCGAACGGATTGACCTAACCCAAAAATTCCTATTGCATCTGAAAGTAGAAACTCGCCCGATTACAGCGGTATGTGTATTTTTTGCCTAGGTCATTCTGGTTAAGGGTTTGGAGCAGCAGAATTGCGAAAAATTTTTTGCCTTCTCAACCATTTCTTGGCTTCAGACTCCCATATCTCGCGAAAGGATTGACCTAACCCAAAAGTTCCTGTTGCGTCTGAAAGTAGAAACTCGCCCGATTACAACGGTATGTGTATTTTTTCCCTAGGCCATTCTGGTTAAACGTTTGGAACAGCAGAATTGCGAAAAATTTTTTGCCTTCTCAACCGTTTCTTGGCTTCAAACCACCATATCTCGCGAACGGATTGACCTAACCCAAAAATTCCTATTGCATCTGAAAGTAGAAACTCGCCCGATTACAACGGTATGTGTATTTTTTCCCTAGGCCATTCTGGTTAAGCGTTTGGAGCAGCAGAAGTGCGAAAAATTTGTTGTCTTCTCAACTATTCTTTTGGCTTCAAACTCCCATATCTCGCGAACGGATTGACCTAACCCAAAAATTCCTGTTGCATCTGAAACTGTAAAACTCGCCCGATTACAACGGTATGTGTATTTTTTCCCTAGGCCATTCTGGTTAAGCGTTTGGAGCAGCAGAATTGCGAAAAATGTTTTGCCTTCTCAACCATTTCTTGGCTTCAAACTCCCATATCTCGCGAACGGATTGACCTAACCCAAAAATTCCTATTGCATCTGAAAGTAGAAACTCGCCCGATTACAACGGTGTGTGTATTTTTTCCCTAGCCCATTCTGGTTAAGCGTTTGGAGCAGCAGAATTGCGAAAAATTTGTTGCCTTCTCAACCATTTCTTGGCTTCAAACTCCCATATCTCGCGAACGGATTGACCTAACCCAAAAATTCCTATTGCATCTGAAAGTAGAAACTCGCCCGATTACAGCGGTACGTGTATTTTTTCCCTACTCCATTCTGGTTAAGCGTTTGGAGCAGCAGAATTGCGAAAAATTTTTTGCCTTCTCAACCATTTCTTGGCTTCAAACTCCCATATCTCGCGAACGGATTGACCTAACCCAAAAATTCCTGTTGCGTCTGAAAGTAGAAACTCGCCCGATTACAACGGTATGCGTGGTTTTTCCCTAGACCATTCTGGTTAAGCGTTAGGAGCAGCAGAATTGCGAAAAATTTTTTGCCTTCTCAACCATTTCTTGGCTTCAAACACCCATATCTCGCGAACGGATTGACCTAACCCAAAAATTCCTGTTGCATCTGAAAGTAGAAACACGCCCGATTACAACGGTATGTGTATTTTTTCCCTGGGCCAATCTGGTTAAACGTTTGGAGTAGCAGAATTGCGAAAAATATTTTGCCTTCTCAACCGTTTCTTGGCTTCAAACCACCATATCTCGCGAACGGATTGACCTAACCCAAAAATTCCTATTGCATCTGAAAGTAGAAACTCGCCCGATTACAACGGTATGTGTATTTTTTCCCTAGGCCATTCTGGTTAAGCGTTTGGAGCAGCAGAAGTGCGAAAAATTTGTTGTCTTCTCAACTATTCTTTTGGCTTCAAACTCCCATATCTCGCGAACGGATTGACCTAACCCAAAAATTCCTGTTGCATCTGAAACTGTAAAACTCGCCCGATTACAACGGTATGTGTATTTTTTCCCTAGGCCATTCTGGTTAAGCGTTTGGAGCAGCAGAATTGCGAAAAATTTTTTGCCTTCTCAACCATTTCTTGGCTTCAAACTCCCAGATCTCGCGAACGGATTAACCTAACCCAAAAATTCCTGTTGCATCTGAAAGTAGAAACTCGCCCGATTACAACGGTATGTGTATTTTTTCCCTAGGCCGTTCTGGTTAAGCATTTGGAGCAGCAGAATTGCGAAAAATGTTTTGCCTTCTCAACCATTTCTTGGCTTCAAACTCCCATATCTCGCGAACGGATTGACCTAACCCAAAAATTCCTATTGCATCTGAAAGTAGAAACTCGCCCGATTACAACGGTGTGTGTATTTTTTCCCTAGCCCATTCTGGTTAAGCGTTTGGAGCAGCAGAATTGCGAAAAATTTGTTGCCTTCTCAACCATTTCTTGGCTTCAAACTCCCATATCTCGCGAACGGATTGACCTAACCCAAAAATTCCTATTGCATCTGAAAGTAGAAACTCGCCCGATTACAGCGGTACGTGTATTTTTTCCCTAGGCCATTCTGGTTAAACGTTTGGAGCAGCAGAATTGCGAAAAATTTTTTGCCTTCTCAACCATTTCTTGGCTTCAAACCACCATATCTCGCGAACGGATTGACCTAACCCAAAAATTCCTATTGCATCTGAAAGTAGAAACTCGCCCGATTACAACAGTATGTGTATTTTTTCCCTAGGCCATTCTGGTTAAGCGTTTGGAGCAGCAGAAGTGCGAAAAATTTGTTGTCTTCTCAACTATTTTTTTGCTTCAAACTCCCATATCTCGCGAACGGATTGACCTAACCCAAAAATTCCTGTTGCATCTGAAAGTAGAAACTCGCCCGATTACAACGGTATGTGTATTTTTTCCCTAGGCCATTCTGGTTAAGCGTTTGGAGCAGCAGAATTGCGAAAAATTTTTTGCCTTCTCAACCATTTCTTGGCTTCAAACTCCCATATCTCGCGAACGGATTGACCTAACCCAAAAATTCCTATTGCATCTGAAAGTAGAAACTCGCCCGATTACAGCGGTATGTGTATTTTTTGCCTAGGTCATTCTGGTTAAGGGTTTGGAGCAGCAGGATTGCGAAAAATTTTTTGCCTTCTCAACCATTTCTTGGCTTCAGACTCCCATATCTCGCGAAAGGATTGACCTAACCCAAAAGTTCCTGTTGCGTCTGAAAGTAGAAACACGCCCGATTACAACGGTATGTGTATTTTTTCCCTAGGCCATTCTGGTTAAACGTTTGGAACAGCAGAATTGCGAAAAATTTTTTGCCTTCTCAACCGTTTCTTGGCTTCAAACCACCATATCTCGCGAACGGATTGACCTAACCCAAAAATTCCTGTTGCATCTGAAACTGTAAAACTCGCCCGATTACAACGGTATGTGTATTTTTTCCCTAGGCCATTCTGGTTAAGCGTTTGGAGCAGCAGAATTGCGAAAAATTTTTTGCCTTCTCAACCATTTCTTGGCTTCAAACTCCCAGATCTCGCGAACGGATTAACCTAACCCAAAAATTCCTGTTGCATCTGAAAGTAGAAACTCGCCCGATTACAACGGTATGTGTATTTTTTCCCTAGGCCATTCTGGTTAAGCGTTTGGAGCAGCAGAATTGCGAAAAATGTTTTGCCTCCTCAACCATTTCTTGGCTTCAAACTCCCATATCTCGCGAACGGATTGACCTAACCCAAAAATTCCTATTGCATCTGAAAGTAGAAACTCGCCCGATTACAACGGCATGTGTATTTTTTCCCTAGACCATTCTGGTTAAGCGTTAGGAGCAGCAGAATTGCGAAAAATTTTTTGCCTTCTCAACCATTTCTTGGCTTCAAACACCCATATCTCGCGAACGGATTGACCTAACCCAAAAATTCGTGTTGCATCTGAAAGTAGAAACTCGCCCGATTACAACGGTATGTGTATTTTTTCCCTGGGCCAATCTGGTTAAACGTTTGGAGTAGCAGAATTGCGAAAAATATTTTGCCTTCTCAACCGTTTCTTGGCTTCAAACCACCATATCTCGCGAACGGATTGACCTAACCCAAAAATTCCTATTGCATCTGAAAGTAGAAACTCGCCCGATTACAGCGGTATGTGTATTTTTTGCCTAGGTCATTCTGGTTAAGGGTTTGGAGCAGCAGAATTGCGAAAAATTTTTTGCCTTCTCAACCATTTCTTGGCTTCAGACTCCCATATCTCGCGAAAGGATTGACCTAACCCAAAAGTTCCTGTTGCGTCTGAAAGTAGAAACTCGCCCGATTACAACGGTATGTGTATTTTTTCCCTAGGCCATTCTGGTTAAACGTTTGGAACAGCAGAATTGCGAAAAATTTTTTGCCTTCTCAACCGTTTCTTGGCTTCAAACCACCATATCTCGCGAACGGATTGACCTAACCCAAAAATTCCTATTGCATCTGAAAGTAGAAACTCGCCCGATTACAACGGTATGTGTATTTTTTCCCTAGGCCATTCTGGTTAAGCGTTTGGAGCAGCAGAAGTGCGAAAAATTTGTTGTCTTCTCAACTATTCTTTTGGCTTCAAACTCCCATATCTCGCGAACGGATTGACCTAACCCAAAAATTCGTGTTGCATCTCAAACTGTAAAACTCGCCCGATTACAACGGTATGTGTATTTTTTCCCTAGGCCATTCTGGTTAAGCGTTTGGAGCAGCAGAATTGCGAAAAATTTTTTGCCTTCTCTACCATTTCTTGGCTTCAAACTCCCAGATCTCGCGAACGGATTTACCTAACCCAAAAATTCCTGTTGCATCTGAAAGTAGAAACTCGCCCGATTACAACGGTATGTGTATTTTTTCCCTAGGCCATTCTGGTTAAGCGTTTGGAGCAGCAGAATTGCGAAAAATGTTTTGCCTTCTCAACCATTTCTTGGCTTCAAACTCCCATATCTCGCGAACGGATTGACCTAACCCAAAAATTCCTATTGCATCTGAAAGTAGAAACTCGCCCGATTACAACGGTGTGTGTATTTTTTCCCTAGCCCATTCTGGTTAAGCGTTTGGAGCAGCAGAATTGCGAAAAATTTGTTGCCTTCTCAACCATTTCTTGGCTTCAAACTCCCATATCTCGCGAACGGATTGACCTAACCCAAAAATTCCTATTGCATCTGAAACTAGAAACTCGCCCGATTACAGCGGTGCGTGTATTTTTTCCCTACTCCATTCTGGTTAAGCGTTTGGAGCAGCAGAATTGCGAAAAATTTTTTGCCTTCTCAACCATTTCTTGGCTTCAAACTCCCATATCTCGCGAACGGATTGACCTAACCCAAAAATTCCTGTTGCGTCTGAAAGTAGAAACTCGCCCGATTACAACGGTATGCGTGGTTTTTCCCTAGACCATTCTGGTTAAGCGTTAGGAGCAGCAGAATTGCGAAAAATTTTTTGCCTTCTCAACCATTTCTTGGCTTCAAACACCCATATCTCGCGAACGGATTGACCTAACCCAAAAATTCCTGTTGCATCTGAAAGTAGAAACTCGCCCGATTACAACGGTATGTGTATTTTTTCCCTGGGCCAATCTGGTTAAACGTTTGGAGTAGCAGAATTGCGAAAAATATTTTGCCTTCTCAACCGTTTCTTGGCTTCAAACCACCATATCTCGCGAACGGATTGACCTAACCCAAAAATTCCTATTGCATCTGAAAGTAGAAACTCGCCCGATTACAACGGTATGTGTATTTTTTCCCTAGGCCATTCTGGTTAAACGTTTGGAACAGCAGAATTGCGAAAAATTTTTTGCCTTCTCAACCGTTTCTTGGCTTCAAACCACCATATCTCGCGAACGGATTGACCTAACCCAAAAATTCCTGTTGCATCTGAAACTGTAAAACTCGCCCGATTACAACGGTATGTGTATTTTTTCCCTAGGCCATTCTGGTTAAGCGTTTGGAGCAGCAGAATTGCGAAAAATTTTTTGCCTTCTCAACCATTTCTTGGCTTCAAACTCCCAGATCTCGCGAACGGATTAACCTAACCCAAAAATTCCTGTTGCATCTGAAAGTAGAAACTCGCCCGATTACAACGGTATGTGTATTTTTTCCCTAGGCCATTCTGGTTAAGCGTTTGGAGCAGCAGAATTGCGAAAAATGTTTTGCCTTCTCAACCATTTCTTGGCTTCAAACTCCCATATCTCGCGAACGGATTGACCTAACCCAAAAATTCCTATTGCATCTGAAAGTAGAAACTCGCCCGATTACAACGGTGTGTGTATTTTTTCCCTAGCCCATTCTGGTTAAGCGTTTGGAGCAGCAGAATTGCGAAAAATTTGTTGCCTTCTCAACCATTTCTTGGCTTCAAACTCCCATATCTCGCGAACGGATTGACCTAACCCAAAAATTCCTATTGCATCTGAAAGTAGAAACTCGCCCGATTACAGCGGTACGTGTATTTTTTCCCTAGGCCATTCTGGTTAAACGTTTGGAGCAGCAGAATTGCGAAAAATTTTTTGCCTTCTCAACCATTTCTTGGCTTCAAACCACCATATCTCGCGAACGGATTGACCTAACCCAAAAATTCCTATTGCATCTGAAAGTAGAAACTCGCCCGATTACAACAGTATGTGTATTTTTTCCCTAGGCCATTCTGGTTAAGCGTTTGGAGCAGCAGAAGTGCGAAAAATTTGTTGTCTTCTCAACTATTTTTTTGCTTCAAACTCCCATATCTCGCGAACGGATTGACCTAACCCAAAAATTCCTGTTGCATCTGAAAGTAGAAACTCGCCCGATTACAACGGTATGTGTATTTTTTCCCTAGGCCATTCTGGTTAAGCGTTTGGAGCAGCAGAATTGCGAAAAATTTTTTGCCTTCTCAACCATTTCTTGGCTTCAAACTCCCATATCTCGCGAACGGATTGACCTAACCCAAAAATTCCTATTGCATCTGAAAGTAGAAACTCGCCCGATTACAGCGGTATGTGTATTTTTTGCCTAGGTCATTCTGGTTAAGGGTTTGGAGCAGCAGAATTGCGAAAAATTTTTTGCCTTCTCAACCATTTCTTGGCTTCAGACTCCCATATCTCGCGAAAGGATTGACCTAACCCAAAAGTTCCTGTTGCGTCTGAAAGTAGAAACTCGCCCGATTACAACGGTATGTGTATTTTTTCCCTAGGCCATTCTGGTTAAACGTTTGGAACAGCAGAATTGCGAAAAATTTTTTGCCTTCTCAACCGTTTCTTGGCTTCAAACCACCATATCTCGCGAACGGATTGACCTAACCCAAAAATTCCTATTGCATCTGAAAGTAGAAACTCGCCCGATTACAACGGTATGTGTATTTTTTCCCTAGGCCATTCTGGTTAAGCGTTTGGAGCAGCAGAAGTGCGAAAAATTTGTTGTCTTCTCAACTATTCTTTTGGCTTCAAACTCCCATATCTCGCGAACGGATTGACCTAACCCAAAAATTCCTGTTGCATCTGAAACTGTAAATCTCGCCCGATTACAACGGTATGTGTATTTTTTCCCTAGGCCATTCTGGTTAAGCGTTTGGAGCAGCAGAATTGCGAAAAATTTTTTGCCTTCTCAACCATTTCTTGGCTTCAAACTCCCAGATCTCGCGAACGGATTAACCTAACCCAAAAATTCCTGTTGCATCTGAAAGTAGAAACTCGCCCGATTACAACGGTATGTGTATTTTTTCCCTAGGCCATTCTGGTTAAGCGTTTGGAGCAGCAGAATTGCGAAAAATGTTTTGCCTCCTCAACCATTTCTTGGCTTCAAACTCCCATATCTCGCGAACGAATTGACCTAACCCAAAAATTCCTATTGCATCTGAAAGTAGAAACTCGCCCGATTACAACGGCATGTGTATTTTTTCCCTAGACCATTCTGGTTAAGCGTTAGGAGCAGCAGAATTGCGAAAAATTTTTTGCCTTCTCAACCATTTCTTGGCTTCAAACACCCATATCTCGCGAACGGATTGACCTAACCCAAAAATTCCTGTTGCATCTGAAAGTAGAAACTCGCCCGATTACAACGGTATGTGTATTTTTTCCCTGGGCCAATCTGGTTAAACGTTTGGAGTAGCAGAATTGCGAAAAATATTTTGCCTTCTCAACCGTTTCTTGGCTTCAAACCACCATATCTCGCGAACGGATTTACCTAACCCAAAAATTCCTATTGCATCTGAAAGTAGAAACTCGCCCGATTACAACGGTATGTGTATTTTTTCCCTAGGCCATTCTGGTTAAGCGTTTGGAGCAGCAGAAGTGCGAAAAATTTGTTGTCTTCTCAACTATTCTTTTGGCTTCAAACTCCCATATCTCGCGAACGGATTGACCTAACCCAAAAATTCCTGTTGCATCTGAAACTGTAAAACTCGCCCGATTACAACGGTATGTGTATTTTTTCCCTAGGCCATTCTGGTTAAGCGTTTGGAGCAGCAGAATTGCGAAAAATTTTTTGCCTTCTCAACCATTTCTTGGCTTCAAACTCCCAGATCTCGCGAACGGATTAACCTAACCCAAAAATTCCTGTTGCATCTGAAAGTAGAAACTCGCCCGATTACAACGGTATGTGTATTTTTTCCCTAGGCCATTCTGGTTAAGCGTTTGGAGCAGCAGAATTGCGAAAAATGTTTTGCCTTCTCAACCATTTCTTGGCTTCAAACTCCCATATCTCGCGAACGGATTGACCTAACCCAAAAATTCCTATTGCATCTGAAAGTAGAAACTCGCCCGATTACAGCGGTACGTGTATTTTTTCCCTACTCCATTCTGGTTAAGCGTTTGGAGCAGCAGAATTGCGAAAAATTTTTTGCCTTCTCAACCATTTCTTGGCTTCAAACTCCCATATCTCGCGAACGGATTGACCTAACCCAAAAATTCCTGTTGCGTCTGAAAGTAGAAACTCGCCCGATTACAACGGTATGCGTGGTTTTTCCCTAGACCATTCTGGTTAAGCGTTAGGAGCAGCAGAATTGCGAAAAATTTTTTGCCTTCTCAACCATTTCTTGGCTTCAAACACCCATATCTCGCGAACGGATTGACCTAACCCAAAAATTCCTGTTGCATCTGAAAGTAGAAACTCGCCCGATTACAACGGTATGTGTATTTTTTCCCTAGGCCATTCTGGTTAAGCGTTTGGAGCAGCAGAAGTGCGAAAAATTTGTTGTCTTCTCAACTATTTTTTTGCTTCAAACTCCCATATCTCGCGAACGGATTGACCTAACCCAAAAATTCCTGTTGCATCTGAAAGTAGAAACTCGCCCGATTACAACGGTATGTGTATTTTTTCCCTAGGCCATTCTGGTTAAGCGTTTGGAGCAGCAGAATTGCGAAAAATTTTTTGCCTTCTCAACCATTTCTTGGCTTCAAACTCCCATATCTCGCGAACGGATTGACCTAACCCAAAAATTCCTATTGCATCTGAAAGTAGAAACTCGCCCGATTACAGCGGTATGTGTATTTTTTGCCTAGGTCATTCTGGTTAAGGGTTTGGAGCAGCAGAATTGCGAAAAATTTTTTGCCTTCTCAACCATTTCTTGGCTTCAGACTCCCATATCTCGCGAAAGGATTGACCTAACCCAAAAGTTCCTGTTGCGTCTGAAAGTAGAAACTCGCCCGATTACAACGGTATGTGTATTTTTTCCCTAGGCCATTCTGGTTAAACGTTTGGAACAGCAGAATTGCGAAAAATTTTTTGCCTTCTCAACCGTTTCTTGGCTTCAAACCACCATATCTCGCGAACGGATTGACCTAACCCAAAAATTCCTATTGCATCTGAAAGTAGAAACTCGCCCGATTACAACGGTATGTGTATTTTTTCCCTAGGCCATTCTGGTTAAGCGTTTGGAGCAGCAGAAGTGCGAAAAATTTGTTGTCTTCTCAACTATTCTTTTGGTTTCAAACTCCCATATCTCGCGAACGGAATGACCTAACCCAAAAATTCCTGTTGCATCTGAAACTGTAAATCTCGCCCGATTACAACGGTATGTGTATTTTTTCCCTAGGCCATTCTGGTTAAGCGTTTGGAGCAGCAGAATTGCGAAAAATTTTTTGCCTTCTCAACCATTTCTTGGCTTCAAACTCCCAGATCTCGCGAACGGATTAACCTAACCCAAAAATTCCTGTTGCATCTGAAAGTAGAAACTCGCCCGATTACAACGGTATGTGTATTTTTTCCCTAGGCCATTCTGGTTAAGCGTTTGGAGCAGCAGAATTGCGAAAAATGTTTTGCCTCCTCAACCATTTCTTGGCTTCAAACTCCCATATCTCGCGAACGAATTGACCTAACCCAAAAATTCCTATTGCATCTGAAAGTAGAAACTCGCCCGATTACAACGGCATGTGTATTTTTTCCCTAGACCATTCTGGTTAAGCGTTAGGAGCAGCAGAATTGCGAAAAATTTTTTGCCTTCTCAACCATTTCTTGGCTTCAAACACCCATATCTCGCGAACGGATTGACCTAACCCAAAAATTCCTGTTGCATCTGAAAGTAGAAACTCGCCCGATTACAACGGTATGTGTATTTTTTCCCTGGGCCAATCTGGTTAAACGTTTGGAGTAGCAGAATTGCGAAAAATATTTTGCCTTCTCAACCGTTTCTTGGCTTCAAACCACCATATCTCGCGAACGGATTTACCTAACCCAAAAATTCCTATTGCATCTGAAAGTAGAAACTCGCCCGATTACAACGGTATGTGTATTTTTTCCCTAGGCCATTCTGTTTAAGCGTTTGGAGCAGCAGAAGTGCGAAAAATTTGTTGTCTTCTCAACTATTCTTTTGGCTTCAAACTCCCATATCTCGCGAACGGATTGACCTAACCCAAAAATTCCTGTTGCATCTGAAACTGTAAAACTCGCCCGATTACAACGGTATGTGTATTTTTTCCCTAGGCCATTCTGATTAAGCGTTTGGAGCAGCAGAATTGGGAAAAATTTTTTGCCTTCTCAACCATTTCTTGGCTTCAAACTCCCAGATCTCGCGAACGGATTAACCTAACCCAAAAATTCCTGTTGCATCTGAAAGTAGAAACTCGCCCGATTACAACGGTATGTGTATTTTTTCCCTAGGCCATTCTGGTTAAGCGTTTGGAGCAGCAGAATTGCGAAAAATGTTTTGCCTTCTCAACCATTTCTTGGCTTCAAACTCCCATATCTCGCGAACGGATTGACCTAACCCAAAAATTCCTATTGCATCTGAAAGTAGAAACTCGCCCGATTACAGCGGTACGTGTATTTTTTCCCTACTCCATTCTGGTTAAGCGTTTGGAGCAGCAGAATTGCGAAAAATTTTTTGCCTTCTCAACCATTTCTTGGCTTCAAACTCCCATATCTCGCGAACGGATTGACCTAACCCAAAAATTCCTGTTGCGTCTGAAAGTAGAAACTCGCCCGATTACAACGGTATGCGTGGTTTTTCCCTAGACCATTCTGGTTAAGCGTTAGGAGCAGCAGAATTGCGAAAAATTTTTTGCCTTCTCAACCATTTCTTGGCTTCAAACACCCATATCTCGCGAACGGATTGACCTAACCCAAAAATTCCTGTTGCATCTGAAAGTAGAAACTCGCCCGATTACAACGGTATGTGTATTTTTTCCCTGGGCCAATCTGGTTAAACGTTTGGAGTAGCAGAATTGCGAAAAATATTTTGCCTTCTCAACCATTTCTTGGCTTCAAACTCCCATATCTCGCGAACGGATTGACATAACCCAAAAATTCCTATTGCATCTGAAAGTAGAAACTCGCCCGATTACAACAGTATGTGTATTTTTTCCCTAGGCCATTCTGGTTAAGCGTTTGGAGCAGCAGAAGTGCGAAAAATTTGTTGTCTTCTCAACTATTTTTTTGCTTCAAACTCCACTATCTCGCGAACGGATTGACCGAACCCAAAAATTCCTGTTGCATCTGAAAGTAGAAACTCGCCCGATTACAACGGTATGTGTATTTTTTCCCTAGGCCATTCTGGTTAAGCGTTTGGAGCAGCAGAATTGCGAAAAATTTTTTGCCTTCACAACCATTTCTTGGCTTCAAACTCCCATATCTCGCGAACGGATTGACCTAACCCAAAATTTCCTATTGCATCTGAAAGTAGAAACTCGCCCGATTACAGCGGTATGTGTATTTTTTCCCTAGGCCATTCTGGTTAAGGGTTTGGAGCAGCAGAATTGCGAAAAATTTTTTGCCTTCTCAACCATTTCTTGGCTTCAGACTCCCATATCTCGCGAAAGGATTGACCTAACCCAAAAGTTCCTGTTGCGTCTGAAAGTAGAAACTCGCCCGATTACAACGGTATGTGTATTTTTTCTCTAGGCCATTCTGGTTAAACGTTTGGAACAGCAGAATTGCTAAAAATTTTTTGCCTTCTCAACCATTTCTTGGCTTCAAACCACCATATCTCGCGAACGGATTGACCTAACCCAAAAATTCCTATTGCATCTGAAAGTAGAAACTCGCCCGATTACAACGGTATGTGTATTTTTTCCCTAGGCCATTCTGGTTAAGCGTTTGGAGCAGCAGAAGTGCGAAAAATTTGTTGTCTTATCAACTATTCTTTTGGCTTCAAACTCCCATATCTCGCGAACGGATTGACCTAACCCAAAAATTCCTGTTGCATCTGAAACTATAAAACTCGCCCGATTACAACGGTATGTGTATTTTTTCCCTAGGCCATTCTGGTTAAGCGTTTGGAGCAGCAGAATTGCGAAAAGTGTTTTGCCTTCTCAACCATTTCTTGGCTTCAAACTCCCATATCTCGCGAACGGATTGACCTAACCCAAAAATTCCTATTGCATCTGAAAGTAGAAACTCGCCCGATTACAACGGTGTGTGTATTTTTTCCCTAGCCCATTCTGGTTAAGCGTTTGGAGCAGCAGAATTGCGAAAAATTTGTTGCCTTCTCAACCATTTCTTGGCTTCAAACTCCCATATCTCGAGAACGGATTGACCTAACCCAAAAATTCCAATTGCATCTGAAAGTAGAAACTCGCCCGATTACAACGGTATGAGTATTTTTTCCCTAGGCCATTCTGGTTAAGCGTTAGGAGCAGCAGAATTGCGAAAAATTTTTTACCTTCTCAACCATTTCTTGGCTTCAAACTCCCATATCTCGCGAACGGATTGACCTAACCCAAAAATTCCTGTTGCATCTGAAAGTAGAAACTCGCCCGATAACAACGGTATGTGTATTTTTTCCCTGGGCCAATCTGGTTAAACGTTTGGAGTAGCAGAATTGCGAAAAATATTTTGCCTTCTCAACCATTTCTTGGCTTCAAACTCCCATATCTCGCGAACGGATTGACCTAACCCAAAAATTCCTATTGCATCTGAAAGTAGAAACTCGCCCGATTACAACGGTATGTGTATTTTTTCCATAGGCCATTCTGGTTAAGCGTTTGGAGCAGCAGAATTTCGAAAAATTTTTTGGCATCTCAACCATTTCTTGGCTTCAAACTCCCATATCTCGCGAACGGATTGACCTAACCCAAAAATTCCTATTGCATCTGAAAGTAGAAACTCGCCCGATTACAACGGTATGTGTATTTTTTCCCTAGGCCATTCTGGTTAAGCGTTTGGAGCAGCAGAAGTGCGAAAAATTTGTTGTCTTCTCAACTATTTTTTTGCTTCAAACTCCCATATCTCGCGAACGGATTGACCGAACCCAAAAATTCCTGTTGCATCTGAAAGTAGAAACTCGCCCGATTACAACGGTATGTGTATTTTTTCCCTAGGCCATTCTGGTTAAGCGTTTGGAGCAGCAGAATTGCGAAAAACTTTTTGCCTTCTTAAACATTTCTTGGCTTCAAACTCCCATATCTCGCGAACGGATTGACCTAACCCAAAAATTCCTATTGCATCTGAAAGTAGAAACTCGCCCGATCACAACGGTATGTGTATTTTTTCCCTAGGCCATTCTGGTTAAACGTTTGGAGCAGCAGAATTGCGAAAAATTTTTTGCCTTCTCAACCATTTCTTGGCTTCAAACCACCATACCTCGCGAACGGATTGACCTAACCCAAAAATTCCTATTGCATCTGAAAGTAGAAACTCGCCCGATTACAACAGTATGTGTATTTTTTCCCTAGGCCATTCTGGTTAAGCGTTTGG
Organism: Ptiloglossa arizonensis; assembly: GCF_051014685.1. Lineage (NCBI taxonomy): Eukaryota > Metazoa > Arthropoda > Insecta > Hymenoptera > Colletidae > Ptiloglossa > Ptiloglossa arizonensis. Next base: position 469,954 of record NW_027478473.1, read on the forward strand.
AGCAGCAGAAGTGCGAAAAATTTGTTGTCTTCTCAACTATTTTTTTGCTTCAAACTCCCATATCTCGCGAACGGATTGACTTAACCCAAAAATTCCTGTTGCGTCTGAAAGTTGAAACTAGCCCGATTACAACGGTCTGTGTATTTTTTCCCTAGGCCATTCTGGTTAAGCGTTTGGAGCAGCAGAATTGCGAAAAATTTTTTGCCTTCTCAACCATTTCTTGGCTTCAAACTCCCATATCTCGCGAACGGATTGACCTAACCCAAGAATTCCTATTGCATCTGAAAGTAGAAACTCGCCCGATTACAGCGGTATGTGTATTTTTTGCCTAGGCCATTCTGGTTAAGGGTTTGGAGCAGCAGAATTGCGAAAAATTTTTTGCCTTCTCAACCATTTCTTGGCTTCAGACTCCCATATCTCGCGAAAGGATTGACCTAACCTAAAAATTCCTATTGCATCTGAAAGTAGAAACTAGCCCGATTACAGCGGTACGTGTATTTTTTCCCTACTCCATTCTGGTTAAGCGTTTGGAGCAGCAGAATTGCGAAAAATTTTTTGCCTTCTCAACCATTTCTTGGCTTCAAACTCCCATATCTCGCGAACGGATTGACCTAACCCAAAAATTCCTATTGCATCTGAAAGTAGAAACTCGCCCGATTACAACGGTATGTGTATTTTTTCCCTAGGCCATTCTGGTTAAGCGTTTGGAGCAGCAGAATTGCGAAAAATTTTTTGCCTTCTCAACCATTTCTTGGCTTCAGACTCCCATATCTCGCGAACGGATTGACCTAACCCAAAAATTCCTGTTGCGTCTGAAAGTAGAAACTCGCCCGATTACAACGGTATGTGTATTTTTTCCCTAGGCAATTCTGGTTAAGCGTTTGGAGCAGCAGAAGTGCGAAAAATTTGTTGTCTTCTCAACTATTTTTTAGCTTCAAACTCCCATATCTCGCGAACGGATTGACCTAACCCAAAGAAACCTGTTGCATCTGAAAGTAGAAACTCGCCCGATTACAACGGTATGTGTATTTTTTCCCTAGGCCATTCTGGTTAAGCGTTTGGAGCAGCAGAATTGCGAAAAACTTTTTGCCTTCTCAAACATTTCTTGGCTTCAAACTCCCATATCTCGCGAACGGATTGACCTAACCCAAAAATTCCTATTGCATCTGAAAGTAGAAACTCGCCCGATCACAACGGTATGTGTATTTTTTCCCTAGGCCATTCTGGTTAAACGTTTGCAGCAGCAGAATTGCGAAAAATTTGTTGTCTTCTCAACCATTTCTTGGCTTCAAACCACCATATCTCGCGAACGGATTGACCTAACCCAAAAATTCCTATTGCATCCGAAAGTAGAAACTCGCCCGATTACAACGGTATGTGTATTTTTTCCCTAGGCCATTCTGGTTAATCGTTTGGAGCAGCAGAAGTGCGAAAAATTTGTTGTCTTCTCAACTATTCTTTTGGCTTCAAACTCCCATATCTCGCGAACGGATTGACTTAACCCAAAAATTCCTGTTGCATCTGAAACTATAAAACTCGCCCGATTACAACGGTATGTGTATTTTTTCCCTAGGCCATTCTGGTTAAGCGTTTGGAGCAGCAGAATTGCGAAAAACTTTTTGCCTTCTTAAACATTTCTTGGCTTCAAACTCCCATATCTCGCGAACGGATTGACCTAACCCAAAAATTCCTATTGCATCTGAAAGTAGAAACTCGCCCGATCACAACGGTATGTGTATTTTTTCCCTAGGCCATTCTGGTTAAACTTTTGGAGCAGCAGAATTGCGAAAAATTTTTTGCCTTCTCAACCATTTCTTGGCTTCAAACCACCATATCTCGCGAACGGATTGACCTAACCCAAAAATTCCTATTGCATCTGAAAGTAGAAACTCGCCCGATTACAACAGTATGTGTATTTTTTCCCTAGGCCATTCTGGTTAAGCGTTTGGAGCAGCAGAAGTGCGAAAAATTTGTTGTCTTCTCAACTATTTTTTTGCTTCAAACTCCCATATCTCGCGAACGGATTGACCTAACCCAAAAATTCCTGTTGCATCTGAAAGTTGAAACTAGCCCGATTACAACGGTATGTGTATTTTTTCCCTAGGCCATTCTGGTTAAGCGTTTGGAGCAGCAGAATTGCGAAAAATTTTTTGCCTTCTCAACCATTTCTTGGCTTCAAACTCCCATATCTCGCGAACGGATTGACCTAACCCAAGAATTCCTATTGCATAGAAAGTAGAAACTCGCCCGATTACAGCGGTATGTGTATTTTTTGCCTAGGCCATTCTGGTTAAGGGTTTGGAGCAGCAGAATTGCGAAAAATTTTTTGCCTTCTCAACCATTTCTTGGCTTCAGACTCCCATATCTCGCGAAAGGATTGACCTAACCTAAAAATTCCTATTGCATCTGAAAGTAGAAACTCGCCCGATTACAGCGGTACGTGTATTTTTTCCCTACTCCATTCTGGTTAAGCGTTTGGAGCAGCAGAATTGCGAAAAATTTTTTGCCTTCTCAACCATTTCTTGGCTTCAAACTCCCATATCTCGCGAACGGATTGACCTAACCCAAAAATTCCTATTGCATCTGAAAGTAGAAACTCGCCCGATTACAACGGTATGTGTATTTTTTCCCTAGGCCATTCTGGTTAAGCGTTTGGAGCAGCAGAATTGCGAAAAATTTTTTGCCTTCTCAACCATTTCTTGGCTTCAGACTCCCATATCTCGCGAACGGATTGACCTAACCCAAAAATTCCTGTTGCGTCTGAAAGTAGAAACTCGCCCGATTACAACGGTATGTGTATTTTTTCCCTAGGCAATTCTGGTTAAGCGTTTGGAGCAGCAGAAGTGCGAAAAATTTGTTGTCTTCTCAACTATTTTTTTGCTTCAAACTCCCATATCTCGCGAACGGATTGACCTAACCCAAAAATTCCTGTTGCATCTGAAAGTAGAAACTCGCCCGATTACAACGGTGTGTGTATTTTTTCCCTAGGCCATTCTGGTTAAACGTTTGGAGCAGCAGAATTGCGAAAAATTTGTTGCCTCCTCAACCATTTCTTGGCTTCAAACTCCCATATCTCGCGAACGGATTGACCTAACCCAAAAATTCCTATTGCATCTGAAAGTAGAAACTCGCCCGATTACAACGGTATGTGTATTTTTTCCCTAGGCCATTCTGGTTAAGCGTTTGGAGCAGCAGAATTGCGAAAAATTTTTTGCCTTCTCAACCATTTCTTGGCTTCAGACGCCCATATCTCGCGAACGGATTGACCTAACCCAAAAATTCCTGTTGCGTCTGAAAGTAGAAACTCGCCCGATTACAACGGTATGTGTATTTTTTCCCTAGGCAATTCTGGTTAAGCGTTTGGAGCAGCAGAAGTGCGAAAAATTTGTTGTCTTCTCAACTATTTTTTAGCTTCAAACTCCCATATCTCGCGAACGGATTGACCTAACCCAAAGAAACCTGTTGCATCTGAAAGTAGAAACTCGCCCGATTACAACGGTATGTGTATTTTTTCCCTAGGCCATTCTGGTTAAGCGTTTGGAGCAGCAGAATTGCGAAAAACTTTTTGCCTTCTCAAACATTTCTTGGCTTCAAACTCCCATATCTCGCGAACGGATTGACCTAACCCAAAAATTCCTATTGCATCTGAAAGTAGAAACTCGCCCGATCACAACGGTATGTGTATTTTTTCCCTAGGCCATTCTGGTTAAACGTTTGGAGCAGCAGAATTGCGAAAAATTTTTTGGCTTCTCAACCATTTCTTGGCTTCAAACCACCATATCTCGCGAACGGATTAACCTAACCCAAAAATTCCTATTGCATCTGAAAGTAGAAACTCGCCCGATTACAACAGTATGTGTATTTTTTCCCTAGGCCATTCTGGTTAAGCGTTTGGAGCAGCAGAAGTGCGAAAAATTTGTTGTCTTCTCAACTATTTTTTTGCTTCAAACTCCCATATCTCGCGAACGGATTGACCTAACCCAAAAATTCCTGTTGCATCTGAAAGTAGAAACTCGCCCGATTACAACGGTATGTGTATTTTTTCCCTAGGCCATTCTGGTTAAGCGTTTGGAGCAGCAGAATTGCGAAAAATTTTTTGCCTTCTCAACCATTTCTTGGCTTCAGACTCCCATATCTCGCGAAAGGATTGACCTAACCCAAAAGTTCCTGTTGCGTCTGAAAGTAGAAACTCGCCCGATTACAACGGTATGTGTATTTTTTCCCTAGGCCATTCTGGTTAAACGTTTGGAACAGCAGAATTGCTAAAAATTTTTTGCCTTCTCAACCATTTCTTGGCTTCAAACCACCATATCTCGCGAACGGATTGACCTAACCCAAAAATTCCTATTGCATCTGAAAGTAGAAACTCGCCCGATTACAACGGTATGTGTATTTTTTCCCTAGGCCATTCTGGTTAATCGTTTGGAGCAGCAGAAGTGCGAAAAATTTGTTGTCTTCTCAACTATTCTTTTGGCTTCAAACTCCCATATCTCGCGAACGGATTGACCTAACCCAAAAATTCCTGTTGCATCTGAAACTATAAAACTCGCCCGATTACAACGGTATGTGTATTTTTTCCCTAGGCCATTCTGGTTAAGCGTTTGGAGCAGCAGAATTGCGAAAAATTTTTTGCCTTCTCAACCATTTCTTGGCTTCAAACTCCCAGATCTCGCGAACGGATTAACCTAACCCAAAAATTCCTGTTGCATCTGAAAGTAGAAACTCGCCCGATTACAACGGTATGTGTATTTTTTCCCTAGGCCATTCTGGTTAAGCGTTTGGAGCAGCAGAATTGCGAAAAATGTTTTGCCTTCTCAACCATTTCTTGGCTTCAAACTCCCATATCTCGCGAACGGATTGACCTAACCCAAAAATTCCTATTGCATCTGAAAGTAGAAACTCGCCCGATTACAACGGTGTGTGTATTTTTTCCCTAGGCCATTCTGGTTAAACGTTTGGAGCAGCAGAATTGCGAAAAATTTGTTGCCTCCTCAACCATTTCTTGGCTTCAAACTCCCATATCTCGCGAACGGATTGACCTAACCCAAAAATTCCTATTGCATCTGAAAGTAGAAACTCGCCCGATTACAGCGGTACGTGTATTTTTTCCCTACTCCATTCTGGTTAAGCGTTTGGAGCAGCAGAATTGCGAAAAATTTTTTGCCTTCTCAACCATTTCTTGGCTTCAAACTCCCATATCTCGCGAACGGATTGACCTAACCCAAAAATTCCTGTTGCGTCTGAAAGTAGAAACTCGCCCGATTACAGCGGTATGTGTATTTTTTCCCTAGGCCATTCTGGTTAAGGGTTTGGAGCAGCAGAATTGCGAAAAATTTTTTGCCTTCTCAACCATTTCTTGGCTTCAGACTCCCATATCTCGCGAAAGGATTGACCTAACCCAAAAGTTCCTGTTGCGTCTGAAAGTAGAAACTCGCCCGATTACAACGGTATGTGTATTTTTTCTCTAGGCCATTCTGGTTAAACGTTTGGAACAGCAGAATTGCTAAAAATTTTTTGCCTTCTCAACCATTTCTTGGCTTCAAACCACCATATCTCGCGAACGGATTGACCTAACCCAAAAATTCCTATTGCATCTGAAAGTAGAAACTCGCCCGATTACAACGGTATGTGTATTTTTTCCCTAGGCCATTCTGGTTAAGCGTTTGGAGCAGCAGAAGTGCGAAAAATTTGTTGTCTTATCAACTATTCTTTTGGCTTCAAACTCCCATATCTCGCGAACGGATTGACCTAACCCAAAAATTCCTGTTGCATCTGAAACTATAAAACTCGCCCGATTACAACGGTATGTGTATTTTTTCCCTAGGCCATTCTGGTTAAGCGTTTGGAGCAGCAGAATTGCGAAAAGTGTTTTGCCTTCTCAACCATTTCTTGGCTTCAAACTCCCATATCTCGCGAACGGATTGACCTAACCCAAAAATTCCTATTGCATCTGAAAGTAGAAACTCGCCCGATTACAACGGTGTGTGTATTTTTTCCCTAGCCCATTCTGGTTAAGCGTTTGGAGCAGCAGAATTGCGAAAAATTTGTTGCCTTCTCAACCATTTCTTGGCTTCAAACTCCCATATCTCGAGAACGGATTGACCTAACCCAAAAATTCCAATTGCATCTGAAAGTAGAAACTCGCCCGATTACAACGGTATGAGTATTTTTTCCCTAGGCCATTCTGGTTAAGCGTTAGGAGCAGCAGAATTGCGAAAAATTTTTTACCTTCTCAACCATTTCTTGGCTTCAAACTCCCATATCTCGCGAACGGATTGACCTAACCCAAAAATTCCTGTTGCATCTGAAAGTAGAAACTCGCCCGATAACAACGGTATGTGTATTTTTTCCCTGGGCCAATCTGGTTAAACGTTTGGAGTAGCAGAATTGCGAAAAATATTTTGCCTTCTCAACCATTTCTTGGCTTCAAACTCCCATATCTCGCGAACGGATTGACCTAACCCAAAAATTCCTATTGCATCTGAAAGTAGAAACTCGCCCGATTACAACGGTATGTGTATTTTTTCCATAGGCCATTCTGGTTAAGCGTTTGGAGCAGCAGAATTTCGAAAAATTTTTTGGCATCTCAACCATTTCTTGGCTTCAAACTCCCATATCTCGCGAACGGATTGACCTAACCCAAAAATTCCTATTGCATCTGAAAGTAGAAACTCGCCCGATTACAACGGTATGTGTATTTTTTCCCTAGGCCATTCTGGTTAAGCGTTTGGAGCAGCAGAAGTGCGAAAAATTTGTTGTCTTCTCAACTATTTTTTTGCTTCAAACTCCCATATCTCGCGAACGGATTGACCGAACCCAAAAATTCCTGTTGCATCTGAAAGTAGAAACTCGCCCGATTACAACGGTATGTGTATTTTTTCCCTAGGCCATTCTGGTTAAGCGTTTGGAGCAGCAGAATTGCGAAAAACTTTTTGCCTTCTTAAACATTTCTTGGCTTCAAACTCCCATATCTCGCGAACGGATTGACCTAACCCAAAAATTCCTATTGCATCTGAAAGTAGAAACTCGCCCGATCACAACGGTATGTGTATTTTTTCCCTAGGCCATTCTGGTTAAACGTTTGGAGCAGCAGAATTGCGAAAAATTTTTTGCCTTCTCAACCATTTCTTGGCTTCAAACCACCATACCTCGCGAACGGATTGACCTAACCCAAAAATTCCTATTGCATCTGAAAGTAGAAACTCGCCCGATTACAACAGTATGTGTATTTTTTCCCTAGGCCATTCTGGTTAAGCGTTTGGAGCAGCAGAAGTGCGAAAAATTTGTTGTCTTCTCAACTATTTTTTTGCTTCAAACTCCCATATCTCGCGAACGGATTGACTTAACCCAAAAATTCCTGTTGCGTCTGAAAGTTGAAACTAGCCCGATTACAACGGTCTGTGTATTTTTTCCCTAGGCCATTCTGGTTAAGCGTTTGGAGCAGCAGAATTGCGAAAAATTTTTTGCCTTCTCAACCATTTCTTGGCTTCAAACTCCCATATCTCGCGAACGGATTGACCTAACCCAAGAATTCCTATTGCATCTGAAAGTAGAAACTCGCCCGATTACAGCGGTATGTGTATTTTTTGCCTAGGCCATTCTGGTTAAGGGTTTGGAGCAGCAGAATTGCGAAAAATTTTTTGCCTTCTCAACCATTTCTTGGCTTCAGACTCCCATATCTCGCGAAAGGATTGACCTAACCTAAAAATTCCTATTGCATCTGAAAGTAGAAACTAGCCCGATTACAGCGGTACGTGTATTTTTTCCCTACTCCATTCTGGTTAAGCGTTTGGAGCAGCAGAATTGCGAAAAATTTTTTGCCTTCTCAACCATTTCTTGGCTTCAAACTCCCATATCTCGCGAACGGATTGACCTAACCCAAAAATTCCTATTGCATCTGAAAGTAGAAACTCGCCCGATTACAACGGTATGTGTATTTTTTCCCTAGGCCATTCTGGTTAAGCGTTTGGAGCAGCAGAATTGCGAAAAATTTTTTGCCTTCTCAACCATTTCTTGGCTTCAGACTCCCATATCTCGCGAACGGATTGACCTAACCCAAAAATTCCTGTTGCGTCTGAAAGTAGAAACTCGCCCGATTACAACGGTATGTGTATTTTTTCCCTAGGCAATTCTGGTTAAGCGTTTGGAGCAGCAGAAGTGCGAAAAATTTGTTGTCTTCTCAACTATTTTTTAGCTTCAAACTCCCATATCTCGCGAACGGATTGACCTAACCCAAAGAAACCTGTTGCATCTGAAAGTAGAAACTCGCCCGATTACAACGGTATGTGTATTTTTTCCCTAGGCCATTCTGGTTAAGCGTTTGGAGCAGCAGAATTGCGAAAAACTTTTTGCCTTCTCAAACATTTCTTGGCTTCAAACTCCCATATCTCGCGAACGGATTGACCTAACCCAAAAATTCCTATTGCATCTGAAAGTAGAAACTCGCCCGATCACAACGGTATGTGTATTTTTTCCCTAGGCCATTCTGGTTAAACGTTTGCAGCAGCAGAATTGCGAAAAATTTGTTGTCTTCTCAACCATTTCTTGGCTTCAAACCACCATATCTCGCGAACGGATTGACCTAACCCAAAAATTCCTATTGCATCCGAAAGTAGAAACTCGCCCGATTACAACGGTATGTGTATTTTTTCCCTAGGCCATTCTGGTTAATCGTTTGGAGCAGCAGAAGTGCGAAAAATTTGTTGTCTTCTCAACTATTCTTTTGGCTTCAAACTCCCATATCTCGCGAACGGATTGACTTAACCCAAAAATTCCTGTTGCATCTGAAACTATAAAACTCGCCCGATTACAACGGTATGTGTATTTTTTCCCTAGGCCATTCTGGTTAAGCGTTTGGAGCAGCAGAATTGCGAAAAACTTTTTGCCTTCTTAAACATTTCTTGGCTTCAAACTCCCATATCTCGCGAACGGATTGACCTAACCCAAAAATTCCTATTGCATCTGAAAGTAGAAACTCGCCCGATCACAACGGTATGTGTATTTTTTCCCTAGGCCATTCTGGTTAAACTTTTGGAGCAGCAGAATTGCGAAAAATTTTTTGCCTTCTCAACCATTTCTTGGCTTCAAACCACCATATCTCGCGAACGGATTGACCTAACCCAAAAATTCCTATTGCATCTGAAAGTAGAAACTCGCCCGATTACAACAGTATGTGTATTTTTTCCCTAGGCCATTCTGGTTAAGCGTTTGGAGCAGCAGAAGTGCGAAAAATTTGTTGTCTTCTCAACTATTTTTTTGCTTCAAACTCCCATATCTCGCGAACGGATTGACCTAACCCAAAAATTCCTGTTGCATCTGAAAGTTGAAACTAGCCCGATTACAACGGTATGTGTATTTTTTCCCTAGGCCATTCTGGTTAAGCGTTTGGAGCAGCAGAATTGCGAAAAATTTTTTGCCTTCTCAACCATTTCTTGGCTTCAAACTCCCATATCTCGCGAACGGATTGACCTAACCCAAGAATTCCTATTGCATAGAAAGTAGAAACTCGCCCGATTACAGCGGTATGTGTATTTTTTGCCTAGGCCATTCTGGTTAAGGGTTTGGAGCAGCAGAATTGCGAAAAATTTTTTGCCTTCTCAACCATTTCTTGGCTTCAGACTCCCATATCTCGCGAAAGGATTGACCTAACCTAAAAATTCCTATTGCATCTGAAAGTAGAAACTCGCCCGATTACAGCGGTACGTGTATTTTTTCCCTACTCCATTCTGGTTAAGCGTTTGGAGCAGCAGAATTGCGAAAAATTTTTTGCCTTCTCAACCATTTCTTGGCTTCAAACTCCCATATCTCGCGAACGGATTGACCTAACCCAAAAATTCCTATTGCATCTGAAAGTAGAAACTCGCCCGATTACAACGGTATGTGTATTTTTTCCCTAGGCCATTCTGGTTAAGCGTTTGGAGCAGCAGAATTGCGAAAAATTTTTTGCCTTCTCAACCATTTCTTGGCTTCAGACTCCCATATCTCGCGAACGGATTGACCTAACCCAAAAATTCCTGTTGCGTCTGAAAGTAGAAACTCGCCCGATTACAACGGTATGTGTATTTTTTCCCTAGGCAATTCTGGTTAAGCGTTTGGAGCAGCAGAAGTGCGAAAAATTTGTTGTCTTCTCAACTATTTTTTGGCTTCAAACTCCCATATCTCGCGAACGGATTGACCTAACCCAAAAATTCCTGTTGCATCTGAAAGTAGAAACTCGCCCGATTACAACGGTGTGTGTATTTTTTCCCTAGGCCATTCTGGTTAAACGTTTGGAGCAGCAGAATTGCGAAAAATTTGTTGCCTCCTCAACCATTTCTTGGCTTCAAACTCCCATATCTCGCGAACGGATTGACCTAACCCAAAAATTCCTATTGCATCTGAAAGTAGAAACTCGCCCGATTACAACGGTATGTGTATTTTTTCCCTAGGCCATTCTGGTTAAGCGTTTGGAGCAGCAGAATTGCGAAAAATTTTTTGCCTTCTCAACCATTTCTTGGCTTCAGACTCCCATATCTCGCGAACGGATTGACCTAACCCCAAAATTCCTGTTGCGTCTGAAAGTAGAAACTCGCCCGATTACAACGGTATGTGTATTTTTTCCCTAGGCAATTCTGGTTAAGCGTTTGGAGCAGCAGAAGTGCGAAAAATTTGTTGTCTTCTCAACTATTTTTTAGCTTCAAACTCCCATATCTCGCGAACGGATTGACCTAACCCAAAGAAACCTGTTGCATCTGAAAGTAGAAACTCGCCCGATTACAACGGTATGTGTATTTTTTCCCTAGGCCATTCTGGTTAAGCGTTTGGAGCAGCAGAATTGCGAAAAACTTTTTGCCTTCTCAAACATTTCTTGGCTTCAAACTCCCATATCTCGCGAACGGATTGACCTAACCCAAAAATTCCTATTGCATCTGAAAGTAGAAACTCGCCCGATCACAACGGTATGTGTATTTTTTCCCTAGGCCATTCTGGTTAAACGTTTGGAGCAGCAGAATTGCGAAAAATTTTTTGGCTTCTCAACCATTTCTTGGCTTCAAACCACCATATCTCGCGAACGGATTAACCTAACCCAAAAATTCCTATTGCATCTGAAAGTAGAAACTCGCCCGATTACAACAGTATGTGTATTTTTTCCCTAGGCCATTCTGGTTAAGCGTTTGGAGCAGCAGAAGTGCGAAAAATTTGTTGTCTTCTCAACTATTTTTTTGCTTCAAACTCCCATATCTCGCGAACGGATTGACCTAACCCAAAAATTCCTGTTGCATCTGAAAGTAGAAACTCGCCCGATTACAACGGTATGTGTATTTTTTCCCTAGGCCATTCTGGTTAAGCGTTTGGAGCAGCAGAATTGCGAAAAATTTTTTGCCTTCTCAACCATTTCTTGGCTTCAGACTCCCATATCTCGCGAAAGGATTGACCTAACCCAAAAGTTCCTGTTGCGTCTGAAAGTAGAAACTCGCCCGATTACAACGGTATGTGTATTTTTTCCCTAGGCCATTCTGGTTAAACGTTTGGAACAGCAGAATTGCTAAAAATTTTTTGCCTTCTCAACCATTTCTTGGCTTCAAACCACCATATCTCGCGAACGGATTGACCTAACCCAAAAATTCCTATTGCATCTGAAAGTAGAAACTCGCCCGATTACAACGGTATGTGTATTTTTTCCCTAGGCCATTCTGGTTAATCGTTTGGAGCAGCAGAAGTGCGAAAAATTTGTTGTCTTCTCAACTATTCTTTTGGCTTCAAACTCCCATATCTCGCGAACGGATTGACCTAACCCAAAAATTCCTGTTGCATCTGAAACTATAAAACTCGCCCGATTACAACGGTATGTGTATTTTTTCCCTAGGCCATTCTGGTTAAGCGTTTGGAGCAGCAGAATTGCGAAAAATTTTTTGCCTTCTCAACCATTTCTTGGCTTCAAACTCCCAGATCTCGCGAACGGATTAACCTAACCCAAAAATTCCTGTTGCATCTGAAAGTAGAAACTCGCCCGATTACAACGGTATGTGTATTTTTTCCCTAGGCCATTCTGGTTAAGCGTTTGGAGCAGCAGAATTGCGAAAAATGTTTTGCCTTCTCAACCATTTCTTGGCTTCAAACTCCCATATCTCGCGAACGGATTGACCTAACCCAAAAATTCCTATTGCATCTGAAAGTAGAAACTCGCCCGATTACAACGGTGTGTGTATTTTTTCCCTAGGCCATTCTGGTTAAACGTTTGGAGCAGCAGAATTGCGAAAAATTTGTTGCCTCCTCAACCATTTCTTGGCTTCAAACTCCCATATCTCGCGAACGGATTGACCTAACCCAAAAATTCCTATTGCATCTGAAAGTAGAAACTCGCCCGATTACAGCGGTACGTGTATTTTTTCCCTACTCCATTCTGGTTAAGCGTTTGGAGCAGCAGAATTGCGAAAAATTTTTTGCCTTCTCAACCATTTCTTGGCTTCAAACTCCCATATCTCGCGAACGGATTGACCTAACCCAAAAATTCCTGTTGCGTCTGAAAGTAGAAACTCGCCCGATTACAACGGTATGTGTATTTTTTCCCTAGGCCATTCTGGTTAATCGTTTGGAGCAGCAGAAGTGCGAAAAATTTGTTGTCTTCTCAACTATTCTTTTGGCTTCAAACTCCCATATCTCGCGAACGGATTGACCTAACCCAAAAATTCCTGTTGCATATGAAACTATAAAACTCGCCCGATTACAACGGTATGTGTATTTTTTCCCTAGGCCATTCTGGTTAAGCGTTTGGAGCAGCAGAATTGCGAAAAATTTTTTGCCTTCTCAACCATTTCTTGGCTTCAAACTCCCAGATCTCGCGAACGGATTAACCTAACCCAAAAATTCCTGTTGCATCTGAAAGTAGAAACTCGCCCGATTACAACGGTATGTGTATTTTTTCCCTAGGCCATTCTGGTTAAGCGTTTGGAGCAGCAGAATTGCGAAAAATGTTTTGCCTTCTCAACCATTTCTTGGCTTCAAACTCCCATATCTCGCGAACGGATTGACCTAACCCAAAAATTCCTATTGCATCTGAAAGTAGAAACTCGCCCGATTACAACGGTGTGTGTATTTTTTCCCTAGGCCATTCTGGTTAAACGTTTGGAGCAGCAGAATTGCGAAAAATTTGTTGCCTCCTCAACCATTTCTTGGCTTCAAACTCCCATATCTCGCGAACGGATTGACCTAACCCAAAAATTCCTATTGCATCTGAAAGTAGAAACTCGCCCGATTACAGCGGTACGTGTATTTTTTCCCTACTCCATTCTGGTTAAGCGTTTGGAGCAGCAGAATTGCGAAAAATTTTTTGCCTTCTCAACCATTTCTTGGCTTCAAACTCCCATATCTCGCGAACGGATTGACCTAACCCAAAAATTCCTGTTGCGTCTGAAAGTAGAAACTCGCCCGATTACAACGGTACGCGTGGTTTTTCCCTAGACCATTCTGGTTAAGCGTTAGGAGCAGCAGAATTGCGAAAAATTTTTTGCCTTCTCAACCATTTCTTGGCTTCAAACTCCCATATCTCGCGAACGGATTGACCTAACCCAAAAATTCCTGTTGCATCTGAAAGTAGAAACTCGCCCGATTACAACGGTATGTGTATTTTTTCCCTGGGCCAATCTGGTTAAACGTTTGGAGTAGCAGAATTGCGAAAAATATTTTGCCTTCTCAACCATTTCTTGGCTTCAAACTCCCATATCTCGCGAACGGATTGACCTAACCCAAAAATTCCTATTGCATCTGAAAGTAGAAACTCGCCCGATTACAACAGTATGTGTATTTTTTCCCTAGGCCATTCTGGTTAAGCGTTTGGAGCAGCAGAAGTGCGAAAAATTTGTTGTCTTCTCAACTATTTTTTTGCTTCAAACTCCCATATCTCGCGAACGGATTGACCGAACCCAAAAATTCCTGTTGCATCTGAAAGTAGAAACTCGCCCGATTACAACGGTATGTGTATTTTTTCCCTAGGCCATTCTGGTTAAGCGTTTGGAGCCGCAGAATTGCGAAAAATTTTTTGCCTTCACAACCATTTCTTGGCTTCAAACTCCCATATCTCGCGAACGGATTGACCTAACCCAAAAATTCCTATTGCATCTGAAAGTAGAAACTCGCCCGATTACAGCGGTATGTGTATTTTTTCCCTAGGCCATTCTGGTTAAGGGTTTGGAGCAGCAGAATTGCGAAAAATTTTTTGCCTTCTCAACCATTTCTTGGCTTCAGACTCCCATATCTCGCGAAAGGATTGACCTAACCCAAAAGTTCCTGTTGCGTCTGAAAGTAGAAACTCGCCCGATTACAACGGTATGTGTATTTTTTCCCTAGGCCATTCTGGTTAAACGTTTGGAACAGCAGAATTGCTAAAAATTTTTTGCCTTCTCAACCATTTCTTGGCTTCAAACCACCATATCTCGCGAACGGATTGACCTAACCCAAAAATTCCTATTGCATCTGAAAGTAGAAACTCGCCCGATTACAACGGTATGTGTATTTTTTCCCTAGGCCATTCTGGTTAAACGTTTGGAACAGCAGAATTGCTAAAAATTTTTTGCCTTCTCAACCATTTCTTGGCTTCAAACCACCATATCTCGCGAACGGATTGACCTAACCCAAAAATTCCTATTGCATCTGAAAGTAGAAACTCGCCCGATTACAACGGTATGTGTATTTTTTCCCTAGGCCATTCTGGTTAAGCGTTTGGAACAGCAGAATTGCTAAAAATTTTTTGCCTTCTCAACCATTTCTTGGCTTCAAACCACCATATCTCGCGAACGGATTGACCTAACCCAAAAATTCCTGCTGCATCTGAAAGTAGAAACTCGCCCGATTACAACGGTATGTGTATTTTTTCCCTAGGCCATTCTGGTTAAGCGTTTGGAGCAGCAGAAGTGCGAAAAATTTGTTGTCTTCTCAACTATTCTTTTGGATTCAAACTCCCATATCTCGCGAACGGATTGACCTAACCCAAAAATTCCTGTTGCATCTGAAACTATAAAACTCGCCCGATTACAACGGTATGTGTATTTTTTCCCTAGGCCATTCTGGTTAAGCGTTTGGAGCAGCAGAATTGCGAAAAATTTTTTGCCTTCTCAACCATTTCTTGGCTTCAAACTCCCATATCTCGCGAACGGATTAACCTAACCCAAAAATTCCTGTTGCATCTGAAAGTAGAAACTCGCCCGATTACAGCGGTACGTATATTTTTTCCCTACTCCATTCTGGTTAAGCGTTTGGAGCAGCAGAATTGCGAAAAATTTTTTGCCTTCTCAACCATTTCTTGGCTTCAACCTCCCATATCTCGCGAACGGATTGACCTAACCCAAAAATTCCTGTTGCGTCTGAAAGTAGAAACTCGCCCGATTACAACGGTATGCGTGGTTTTTCCCTAGACCATTCTGATTAAGCGTTAGGAGCAGCAGAATTGCGAAAAATTTTTTGCCTTCTCAACCATTTCTTGGCTTCAAACTCCCATATCTCGCGAACGGATTGACCTAACCCAAAAATTCCTGTAGCGTCTGAAAGTAGAAACTCGCCCGATTACAACGGTATGCGTGGTTTTTCCCTAGACCATTCTGGTTAAGCGTTAGGAGCAGCAGAATTGCGAAAAATTTTTTGCCTTCTCAACCATTTCTTGGCTTCAAACTCCCATATCTCGCGAACGGATTGACCTAACCCAAAAATTCCTGTTGCATCTGAAAGTAGAAACTCGCCCGATAACAACGGTATGTGCATTTTTTCCCTGGGCCAATCTGGTTAAACGTTTGGAGCAGCAGAATTGCGAAAAATTTTTGCCTTCTCAACCATTTCTTGCTTCAAACCACCATATCTCGCGAACGGATTGACCTAACCCAAAAATTCCTATTGCATCTGAAAGTAGAAACTCGCCCGATTACAACAGTATGTGTATTTTTTCCCTAGGCCATTCTGGTTAAGCGTTTGGAGCAGCAGAAGTGCGAAAAATTTGTTGCCTTCTCAACTATTTTTTTGCCTCAAACTCCCATATCTCGCGAACGGATTGACCTAACCCAAAAATTCCTGTTGCATCTGAAAGTAGAAACTCGCCCGATTACAACGGTATGTGTATTTTTTCCCTAGGCCATTCTGGTTAAGCGTTTGGAGCAGCAGAAGTGCGAAAAATTTGTTGTCTTCTCAACTATTCTTTTGGATTCAAACTCCATATCTCGCGAACGGATTGACCTACCCAAAAATTCCTGTTGCATCTGAAACTATAAAACTCGCCCGATTACAACGGTATGTGTATTTTTTCCCTAGGCCATTCTGGTTAAGCGTTTGGAGCAGCAGAATTGCGAAAATTTTTTGCCTTCTCAACCATTTCTTGGCTTCAAACTCCCATATCTCGCGAACGGATAACCTAACCCAAAAATTCCTGTTGCATCTGAAAGTAGAAACTCGCCCGATTACAGCGGTACGTATATTTTTTCCCTACTCCATTCTGGTTAAGCGTTTGGAGCAGCAGAATTGCGAAAAATTTTTGCCTTCTCAACCATTTCTTGGCTTCAACCTCCCATATCTCGCGAACGGATTGACCTAACCCAAAAATTCCTGTTGCGTCTGAAAGTAGAAACTCGCCCGATTACAACGGTATGCGTGGTTTTTCCCTAGACCATTCTGATAAGCGTTAGGAGCAGCAGAATTGCGAAAAATTTTTTGCCTTCTCAACCATTTCTTGGCTCAAACTCCATATCTCGCGAACGGATTGACCTAACCCAAAAATTCCTGTTGCGTCTGAAAGTAGAAACTCGCCCGATTACAACGGTATGCGTGGTTTTTCCCTAGACCATTCTGGTTAAGCGTTAGGAGCAGCAGAATTGCGAAAAATTTTTTGCCTTCTCAACCATTTCTTGGCTTCAAACTCCCATATCTCGCGAACGGATTGACCTAACCCAAAAATTCCTGTTGCATCTGAAAGTAGAAACTCGCCCGATAACAACGGTATGTGCATTTTTTCCCTGGGCCAATCTGGTTAAACGTTTGGAGCAGCAGAATTGCGAAAAATTTTTTGCCTTCTCAACCATTTCTTGGCTTCAAACCACCATATCTCGCGAACGGATTGACCTAACCAAAAATTCCTATTGCATCTGAAAGTAGAAACTCGCCCGATTACAACAGTATGTGTATTTTTTCCCTAGGCCATTCTGGTTAAGCGTTTGGAGCAGCAGAAGTGCGAAAAAATTTGTTGCCTTCTCAACTATTTTTTTGCCTCAAACTCCCATATCTCGCGAACGGATTGACCTAACCCAAAAATTCCTGTTGCATCTGAAAGTAGAAACTCGCCCGATTACAACGGTATGTGTATTTTTTCCCTAGGCCATTCTGGTTAAGCGTTTGGAGCAGCAGAATTGCGAAAAATTTTTTGCCTTCTCAACCATTTCTTGGCTTCAAACTCCCATATCTCGCGAACGGATTGACCTTACCCAAAAATTCCTATTGCATCTGAAAGTAGAAACTCGCCCGATTACAGCGGTATGTGTATTTTTTGCCTAGGCCATTCTGGTTAAGGGTTTGGAGCAGCAGAATTGCGAAAAATTTCTTGCCTTCTCAACCATTTCTTGGCTTCAGACTCCCATATCTCGCGAAAGGATTGACCTAACCTAAAAATTCCTATTGCATCTGAAAGTAGAAACTCGCCCGATTACAGCGGTACGTGTATTTTTTCCCTACTCCATTCTGGTTAAGCGTTTGGAGCAGCAGAATTGCGAAAAATTTTTTGCCTTCTCAACCATTTCTTGGCTTCAAACTCCCATATCTCGCGAACGGATTGACCTAACCCAAAAATTCCTATTGCATCTGAAAGTAGAAACTCGCCCGATTACAACGGTATGTGTATTTTTTCCCTAGGCCATTCTGGTTAAGCGTTTGGAGCAGCAGAATTGCGAAAAATTTTTTGCCTTCTCAACCATTTCTTGGCTTCAGACTCCCATATCTCGCGAACGGATTGACCTAACCCAAAAATTCCTGTTGCGTCTGAAAGTAGAAACTCGCCCGATTACAACGGTATGTGTATTTTTTCCCTAGGCAATTCTGGTTAAACGTTTGGAGCAGCAGAATTGCGAAAAATTTGTTGCCTTCTCAACTATTTTTTCGCTTCAAACTCCCATGTCTCGCGAACGGATTGACCTAACCCAAAAATTCCTGTTGCATCTGAAAGTAGAAACTCGCCCGATTACAACGGTATGTGTATTTTTTCCCTAGGCCATTCTGGTTAAGCGTTTGGAGCAGCAGAATTGCGAAAAATTTTTTGCCTTCTCAACCATTTCTTGGCTTCAAACTCCCATATCTCGCGAACGGATTGACCTAACCCAAAAATTCCTATTGCATCTGAAAGTAGAAACTCGCCCGATTACAGCGGTATGTGTATTTTTTGCCTAGGCCATTCTGGTTAAGGGTTTGGAGCAGCAGAATTGCGAAAAATTTTTTGCCTTCTCAACCATTTCTTGGCTTCAAACTCCCATATCTCGCGAACGGATTGACCTAACCCAAAAATTCCTATTGCATCTGAAAGTAGAAACTCGCCCGATTACAACGGTATGTGTATTTTTTCCCTAGTCCATTCTGGTTAAGCGTTTGGAGCAGCAGAATTGCGAAAAATTTTTTGCCTTCTCAACCATTTCTTGGCTTCAGACTCCCATATCTCGCGAACGGATTGACCTAACCCAAAAATTCCTGTTGCGTCTGAAAGTAGAAACTCGCCCGATTACAACGGTATGTGTATTTTTTCCCTAGGCAATTCTGGTTAAACGTTTGGAGCAGCAGAATTGCGAAAAATTTGTTGCCTTCTCAACTATTTTTTCGCTTCAAACTCCCATATCTCGCGAACGGATTGACCTAACCCAAAAATTCCTGTTGCATCTGAAAGTAGAAACTCGCCCGATTACAACGGTATGTGTATTTTTTCCGTAGGCCATTCTGGTTAAGCGTTTGGAGCAGCAGAATTGCGAAAAATTTTTTACCTTCTCAACCATTTCTTGGCTTCAAACTCCCATATCTCGCGAACGGATTGACCTAACCCAAAAATTCCTATTGCATCTGAAAGTAGAAACTCGCCCGATTACAGCGGTATGTGTATTTTTTGCCTAGGCCATTCTGGTTAAGGGTTTGGAGCAGCAGAATTGCGAAAAATTTTTTGCCTTCTCAACCATTTCTTGGCTTCAAACTCCCATATCTCGCGAACGGATTGACCTAACCCAAAAATTCCTATTGCATCTGAAAGTAGAAACTCGCCCGATTACAACGGTATGTGTATTTTTTCCCTAGGCCATTCTGGTTAAGCGTTTGGAGCAGCAGAATTGCGAAAAATTTTTTGCCTTCTCAACCATTTCTTGGCTTCAGACTCCCATATCTCGCGAACGGATTGACCTAACCCAAAAATTCCTGTTGCGTCTGAAAGTAGAAACTCGCCCGATTACAACGGTATGTGTATTTTTTCCCTAGGCCATTCTGGTTAAGCGTTTGGAGCAGCAGAATTGCGAAAAATTTTTTGCCTTCTCAACCATTTCTTGGCTTCAAACTCCCATATCTCGCGAACGGATTGACCTAACCCAAAAATTCCTATTGCATCTGAAAGTAGAAACTCGCCCGATTACAGCGGTATGTGTATTTTTTCCCTAGGCCATTCTGGTTAAGCGTTTGGAGCAGCAGAATTGCGAAAAATTTTTGCCTTCTCAACCATTTCTTGGCTTCAAACTCCCATATCTCGCGAACGGATTGACCTAACCCAAAAATTCCTATTGCATCTGAAAGTAGAAACTCGCCCGATTACAGCGGTATGTGTATTTTTTGCCTAGGCCATTCTGGTTAAGGGTTTGGAGCAGCAGAATTGCGAAAAATTTTTTGCCTTCTCAACCATTTCTTGGCTTCAAACTCCCATATCTCGCGAACGGATTGACCTAACCCAAAAATTCCTATTGCATCTGAAAGTAGAAACTCGCCCGATTACAACGGTATGTGTATTTTTTCCCTAGGCCATTCTGGTTAAGCGTTTGGAGCAGCAGAATTGCGAAAAATTTTTTGCCTTCTCAACCATTTCTTGGCTTCAGACTCCCATATCTCGCGAACGGATTGACCTAACCCAAAAATTCCTGTTGCGTCTGAAAGTAGAAACTCGCCCGATTACAACGGTATGTGTATTTTTTCCCTAGGCCATTCTGGTTAAGCGTTTGGAGCAGCAGAATTGCGAAAAATTTTTTGCCTTCTCAACCATTTCTTGGCTTCAAACTCCCATATCTCGCGAACGGATTGACCTAACCCAAAAATTCCTATTGCATCTGAAAGTAGAAACTCGCCCGATTACAGCGGTATGTGTATTTTTTCCCTAGGCCATTCTGGTTAAGCGTTTGGAGCAGCAGAATTGCGAAAAATTTTTGCCTTCTCAACCATTTCTTGGCTTCAAACTCCCATATCTCGCGAACGGATTGACCTAACCCAAAAATTCCTATTGCATCTGAAAGTAGAAACTCGCCCGATTACAGCGGTATGTGTATTTTTTGCCTAGGCCATTCTGGTTAAGGGTTTGGAGCAGCAGAATTGCGAAAAATTTTTTGCCTTCTCAACCATTTCTTGGCTTCAGACTCCCATATCTCGCGAAAGGATTGACCTAACCTAAAAATTCCTATTGCATCTGAAAGTAGAAACTCGCCCGATTACAGCGGTACGTGTATTTTTTCCCTACTCCATTCTGGTTAAGCGTTTGAGGCAGCAGAATTGCGAAAAATTTTTTGCCTTCTCAACCATTTCTTGGCTTCAAACTCCCATATCTCGCGAACGGATTGACCTAACCCAAAAATTCCTATTGCATCTGAAAGTAGAAACTCGCCCGATTACAACGGTATGTGTATTTTTTCCCTAGGCCATTCTGGTTAAGCGTTTGGAGCAGCAGAATTGCGAAAAATTTTTTGTCTTCTCAACCATTTCTTGGCTTCAGACTCCCATATCTCGCGAACAGATTGACCTAACCCAAAAATTCCTGTTGCGTCTGAAAGTAGAAACTCGCCCGATTACAACGGTATGTGTATTTTTTCCCTAGGCAATTCTGGTTAAGCGTTTGGAGCAGCAGAAGTGCGAAAAATTTGTTGTCTTCTCAACTATTTTTTAGCTTCAAACTCCCATATCTCGCGAACGGATTGACCTAACCCAAAGAAACCTGTTGCATCTGAAAGTAGAAACTCGCCCGATTACAGCGGTATGTGTATTTTTTGCCTAGGCCATTCTGGTTAAGGGTTTGGAGCAGCAGAATTGCGAAAAATTTTTTGCCTTCTCAACCATTTCTTGGCTTCAAACTCCCATATCTCGCGAACGGATTGACCTAACCCAAAAATTCCTGTTGCATCTGAAAGTAGAAACTCGCCCGATTACAACGGTATGTGTATTTTTTCCCTAGGCCATTCTGGTTAAGCGTTTGCAGCAGCAGAATTGCGAAAAATTTTTTGCCTTCTCAACCATTTCTTGGCTTCAAACTCCCATATCTCGCGAACGGATTGACCTAACCCAAAAATTCCTATTGCATCTGAAAGTAGAAACTCGCCTGATTACAGCGGTATGTGTATTTTTTGCCTAGGCCATTCTGGTTAAGGGTCTGGAGCAGCAGAATTGCGAAAAATTTTTTGCCTTCTCAACCATTTCTTGGCTTCAGACTCCCATATCTCGCGAAAGGATTGACCTAACCCAAAAGTTCCTGTTGCGTCTGAAAGTAGAAACTCGCCCGATTACAACGGTATGTGTATTTTTTCCCTAGGCCATTCTGGTTAAACGTTTGGAACAGCAGAATTGCGAAAAATTTTTTGCCTTCTCAACCATTTCTTGGCTTCAAACCACCATATCTCGCGAACGGATTGACCTAACCCAAAAATTCTTATTGCATCTGAAAGTAGAAACTCGCCCGATTACAACGGTATGTGTATTTTTTCCCTAGGCCATTCTAGTTAAGCGTTTGGAGCAGCAGAAGTGCGAAAAATTTGTTGTCTTCTCAACCATTTCTTGGCTTCAAACTCCCATCTCTCGCGAACGGATTGACCTAACCCAAAAATTCCTACTGCATCTGAAAGTAGAAACTCGCCCGATTACAGCGGTACGTGTATTTTTTCCCTACTCCATTCTGGTTAAGCGTTTGGAGCAGCAGAGTTGCGAAAAATATTTTGCCTTCTCAACCATTTCTTGGCTTCAAACTCCCATATCTCGCGAACGGATTGACCTAACCCAAAAATTCCTATTGCATCTGAAAGTAGAAACTCGCCCGATTACAACAGTATGTGTATTTTTTCCCTAGGCCATTCTGGTTAAGCGTTTGGAGCAGCAGAAGTGCGAAAAATTTGTTGTCTTCTCAACTATTTTTTTGCTTCAAACTCCCATATCTCGCGAACGGATTGACCTAACCCAAAAATTCCTGTTGCATCTGAAAGTAGAAACTCGCCCGATTACAACGGTATGTGTATTTTTTCCCTAGGCCATTCTGGTTAAGCGTTTGGAGCAGCAGAATTGCGAAAAATTTTTTGCCTTCTCAACCATTTCTTGGCTTCAAACTCCCATATCTCGCGAACGGATTGACCTAACCCAAAAATTCCTATTGCATCTGAAAGTAGAAACTCGCCCGATTACAGCGGTATGTGTATTTTTTCCCTAGGCCATTCTGGTTAAGGGTTTGGAGCAGCAGAATTGCGAAAAATTTTTTGCCTTCTCAACCATTTCTTGGCTTCAGACTCCCATATCTCGCGAAAGGATTGACCTAACCCAAAAGTTCCTGTTGCGTCTGAAAGTAGAAACTCGCCCGATTACAACGGTATGTGTATTTTTTCCCTAGGCCATTCTGGTTAAACGTTTGGAACAGCAGAATTGCGAAAAATTTGTTGTCTTCTCAACTATTTTTTTGCTTCAAACTCCCATATCTCGCGAACGGATTGACCTAACCCAAAAATTCCTGTTGCATCTGAAAGTAGAAACTCGCCCGATTACAACGGTATGTGTATTTTTTGCCTAGGCCATTCTGGTTAAGGGTCTGGAGCAGCAGAATTGCGAAAAATTTTTTGCCTTCTCAACCATTTCTTGGCTTCAGACTCCCATATCTCGCGAAAGGATTGACCTAACCCAAAAGTTCCTGTTGCATCTGAAAGTAGAAACTCGCCCGATTACAACGGTATGTGTATTTTTTCCCTAGGCCATTCTGGTTAAGCGTTTGCAGCAGCAGAATTGCGAAAAATTTTTTGCCTTCTCAACCATTTCTTGGCTTCAAACTCCCATATCTCGCGAACGGATTGACCTAACCCAAAAATTCCTATTGCATCTGAAAGTAGAAACTCGCCTGATTACAGCGGTATGTGTATTTTTTGCCTAGGCCATTCTGGTTAAGGGTCTGGAGCAGCAGAATTGCGAAAAATTTTTTGCCTTCTCAACCATTTCTTGGCTTCAGACTCCCATATCTCGCGAAAGGATTGACCTAACCCAAAAGTTCCTGTTGCGTCTGAAAGTAGAAACTCGCCCGATTACAACGGTATATGTATTTTTTCCCTAGGCCATTCTGGTTAAACGTTTGGAACAGCAGAATTGCGAAAAATTTTTTGCCTTCTCAACCATTTCTTGGCTTCAAACCACCATATCTCGCGAACGGATTGACCTAACCCAAAAATTCCTATTGCATCTGAAAGTAGAAACTCGCCCGATTACAACGGTATGTGTATTTTTTCCCTAGGCCATTCTGGTTAAGCGTTTGGAGCAGCAGAAGTGCGAAAAATTTGTTGTCTTCTCAACCATTTCTTGGCTTCAAACTCCCATCTCTCGCGAACGGATTGACCTAACCCAAAAATTCCTATTGCATCTGAAAGTAGAAACTCGCCCGATTACAGCGGTACGTGTATTTTTTCCCTACTCCATTCTGGTTAAGCGTTTGGAGCAGCAGAATTGCGAAAAATTTTTTGCCTTCTCAACCATTTCTTGGCTTCAAACTCCCATATCTCGCGAACGGATTGACCTAACCCAAAAATTCCTGTTGCGTCTGAAAGTAGAAACTCGCCCGATTACAACGGTATGCGTGGTTTTTCCCTAGACCATTCTGGTTAAGCGTTAGGAGCAGCAGAATTGCGAAAAATTTTTTGCCTTCTCAAGCATTTCTTGGCTTTTAACTCCCATATCTCGCGAACGGATTGACCTAACCCAAAAATTCCTGTTGCATCTGAAAGTAGAAACTCGGCCGATTACAAAGGTATGTGTATTTTTTCCCTGGGCCAATCTGGTTAAACGTTTGGAGTAGCAGAATTGCGAAAAATATTTTGCCTTCTCAACCATTTCTTGGCTTCAAACTCCCATATCTCGCGAACGGATTGACCTAACCCAAAAATTCCTATTGCATCTGAAAGTAGAAACTCGCCCGATTACAACAGTATGTGTATTTTTTCCCTAGGCCATTCTGGTTAAGCGTTTGGAGCAGCAGAAGTGCGAAAAATTTGTTGTCTTCTCAACTATTTTTTTGCTTCAAACTCCCATATCTCGCGAACGGATTGACCTAACCCAAAAATTCCTGTTGCATCTGAAAGTAGAAACTCGCCCGATTACAACGGTATGTGTATTTTTTCCCTAGGCCATTCTGGTTAAGCGTTTGGAGCAGCAGAATTGCGAAAAATTTTTTGCCTTCTCAACCATTTCTTGGCTTCAAACTCCCATATCTCGCGAACGGATTGACCTAACCCAAAAATTCCTATTGCATCTGAAAGTAGAAACTCGCCCGATTACAACAGTATGTGTATTTTTTCCCTAGGCCATTCTGGTTAAGCGTTTGGAGCAGCAGAAGTGCGAAAAATTTGTTGTCTTCTCAACTATTTTTTTGCTTCAAACTCCCATATCTCGCGAACGGATTGACCTAACCCAAAAATTCCTGTTGCATCTGAAAGTAGAAACTCGCCCGATTACAACGGTATGTGTATTTTTTCCCTAGGCCATTCTGGTTAAGCGTTTGGAGCAGCAGAATTGCGAAAAATTTTTTGCCTTCTCAACCATTTCTTGGCTTCAAACTCCCATATCTCGCGAACGGATTGACCTAACCCAAAAATTCCTATTGCATCTGAAAGTAGAAACTCGCCCGATTACAGCGGTATGTGTATTTTTTCCCTAGGCCATTCTGGTTAAGGGTTTGGAGCAGCAGAATTGCGAAAAATTTTTTGCCTTCTCAAGCATTTCTTGGCTTCAGACTCCCATATCTCGCGAAAGGATTGACCTAACCCAAAAGTTCCTGTTGCGTCTGAAAGTAGAAACTCGCCCGATTACAACGGTATGTGTATTTTTTCCCTAGGCCATTCTGGTTAAACGTTTGGAACAGCAGAATTGCGAAAAATTTGTTGTCTTCTCAACTATTTTTTTGCTTCAAACTCCCATATCTCGCGAGCGGATTGACCTAACCCAAAAATTCCTGTTGCATCTGAAAGTAGAAACTCGCCCGATTACAACGGTATGTGTATTTTTTGCCTAGGCCATTCTGGTTAAGGGTCTGGAGCAGCAGAATTGCGAAAAATTTTTTGCCTTCTCAACCATTTCTTGGCTTCAGACTCCCATATCTCGCGAAAAGATTGACCTAACCCAAAAGTTCCTGTTGCGTCTGAAAGTAGAAACTCGCCCGATTACAACGGTATGTGTATTTTTTCCCTAGGCCAATCTGGTTAAACGTTTGGAGTAGCAGAATTGCGAAAAATATTTTGCCTTCTGAACCATTTCTTGGCTTCAAACTCCCATATCTCGCGAACGGATTGACCTAACCCAAAAATTCCTATTGCATCTGAAAGTAGAAACTCGCCCGATTACAACAGTATGTGTATTTTTTCCCTAGGCCATTCTGGTTAAGCGTTTGGAGCAGCAGAAGTGCGAAAAATTTGTTGTCTTCTCAACTATTTTTTTGCTTCAAACTCCCATATCTCGCGAACGGATTGACCTAACCCAAAAATTCCTGTTGCATCTGAAAGTAGAAACTCGCCCGATTACAACGGTATGTGTAGTTTTTGCCTAGGCCATTCTGGTTAAGGGTCTGGAGCAGCAGAATTGCGAAAAATTTTTTGCCTTCTCAACCATTTCTTGGCTTCAGACTCCCATATCTCGCGAAAGGATTGACCTAACCCAAAAGTTCCTGTTGCGTCTGAAAGTAGAAACTCGCCCGATTACAACGGTATGTGTATTTTTTCCCTAGGCCATTCTGGTTAAGCGTTTGGAGCAGCAGAAGTGCGAAAAATTTGTTGTCTTCGCAACTATTCTTTTGGCTTCAAACTCCCATATCTCGCGAACGGATTGACCTAACCCAAAAATTCCTGTTGCATCTGAAACTATAAAACTCGCCCGATTACAACGGTATGCGTATTTTTTCCCTAGGCCATTCTGGTTAGGCGTTTGGAGCAGCAGAATTGCGAAAAATTTTTTGCCTTCTCAACCATTTCTTGGCTTCAAACTCCCAGATCTCGCGAACGGATTAACCTAACCCAAAAATTCCTGTTGCATCTGAAAGTAGAAACTCGCCCGATTACAACGGTATGTGTATTTTTTCCCTAGGCCATTCTGGTTAAGCGTTTGGAGCAGCAGAATTGCGAAAAATGTTTTGCCTTCTCAACCATTTCTTGGCTTCAAACTCCCATATCTCGCGAACGGATTGACCTAACCCAAAAATTCCTATTGCATCTGAAAGTAGAAACTCGCCCGATTACAACGGTGTGTGTATTTTTTCCCTAGCCCATTCTGGTTAAGCGTTTGGAGCAGCAGAATTGCGAAAAATTTGTTGCCTTCTCAACCATTTCTTGGCTTCAAACTCCCATATCTCGCGAACGGATTGACCTAACCCAAAAATTCCTATTGCATCTGAAAGTAGAAACTCGCCCGATTACAACGGTATGCGTGGTTTTTCCCTAGACCATTCTGGTTAAGCGTTAGGAGCAGCAGAATTGCGAAAAATTTTTTGCCTTCTCAACCATTTCTTAGCTTCAAAGTCCCATATCTCGCGAACGGATTGACCAAACCCAAAAATTCCTGCTGCGCCAGAAAGTAGAAACTCGCCCGATTACAACGGTATGTGTATTTTTTCCCTACTCCATTCTGGTTAAGCGTTTGGAGCAGCAGAATTGCGAAAAATTTGTTGCCTTCTCAACCATTTCTTGGCTTCAAACTCCCATATCTCGCGAACGGATTGACCTAACCCAAAAATTCCTGTTGCATCTGAAACTATAAAACTCGCCCGATTACAACGGTATGCGTATTTTTTCCCTAGGCCATTCTGGTTAAACGTTTGGAGCAGCAGAATTGCGAAAAATTTGTTGCCTTCTCAACTATTTTTTCGCTTCAAACTCCCATATCTCGCGAACGGATTGACCTAACCCAAAAATTCCTGTTGCATCTGAAAGTAGAAACTCGCCCGATTACAACGGTATGTGTATTTTTTCCCTAGGCCATTCTGGTTAAGCGTTTGGAGCAGCAGAATTGCGAAAAATTTTTTGCCTTCTCAACCATTTCTTGGCTTCAAACTCCCATATCTCGCGAACGGATTGACCTAACCCAAAAATTCCTATTGCATCTGAAAGTAGAAACTCGCCCGATTACAGCGGTATGTGTATTTTTTCCCTAGGCCATTCTGGTTAAGCGTTTGGAGCAGCAGAATTGCGAAAAATTTTTTGCCTTCTCAACCATTTCTTGGCTTCAAACTCCCATATCTCGCGAACGGATTGACCTAACCCAAAAATTCCTATTGCATCTGAAAGTAGAAACTCGCCCGATTACAGCGGTATGTGTATTTTTTGCCTAGGCCATTCTGGTTAAGGGTTTGGAGCAGCAGAATTGCGAAAAATTTTTTGCCTTCTCAACCATTTCTTGGCTTCAGACTCCCATATCTCGCGAAAGGATTGACCTAACCTAAAAATTCCTATTGCATCTGAAAGTAGAAACTCGCCCGATTACAGCGGTACGTGTATTTTTTCCCTACTCCATTCTGGTTAAGCGTTTGGAGCAGCAGAATTGCGAAAAATTTTTTGCCTTCTCAACCATTTCTTGGCTTCAAACTCCCATATCTCGCGAACGGATTGACCTAACCCAAAAATTCCTATTGCATCTGAAAGTAGAAACTCGCCCGATTACAACTGTATGTGTATTTTTTCCCTAGGCCATTCTGGTTAAGCGTTTGGAGCAGCAGAATTGCGAAAAATTTTTTGTCTTCTCAACCATTTCTTGGCTTCAGACTCCCATATCTCGCGAACAGATTGACCTAACCCAAAAATTCCTGTTGCGTCTGAAAGTAGAAACTCGCCCGATTACAACGGTATGTGTATTTTTTCCCTAGGCAATTCTGGTTAAGCGTTTGGAGCAGCAGAAGTGCGAAAAATTTGTTGTCTTCTCAACTATTTTTTAGCTTCAAACTCCCATATCTCGCGAACGGATTGACCTAACCCAAAGAAACCTGATGCATCTGAAAGTAGAAACTCGCCCGATTACAACGGTATGTGTATTTTTTCCCTAGGCCATTCTGGTTAAGCGTTTGGAGCAGCAGAATTGCGAAAAACTTTTTGCCTTCTCAAACATTTCTTGGCTTCAAACTCCCATATCTCGCGAACGGATTGACCTAACCCAAAAATTCCTATTGCATCTGAAAGTAGAAACTCGCCCGATCACAACGGTATGTGTATTTTTTCCCTAGGCCATTCTGGTTAAACGTTTGGAGCAGCAGTATTGCGAAAAATTTTTTGCCTTCTCAACCATTTCTTGGCTTCAAACCACCATATCTCGCGAACGGATTGACCTAACCCAAAAATTCCTATTGCATCTGAAAGTAGAAACTCGCCCGATTACAACAGTATGTGTATTTTTTCCCTAGGCCACTCTGGTTAAGCGTTTGGAGCAGCAGAAGTGCGAAAAATTTGTTGTCTTCTCAACTATTTTTTTGCTTCAAACTCCCATATCTCGCGAACGGATTGACCTAACCCAAAAATTCCTGTTGCATCTGAAAGTAGAAACTCGCCCGATTACAACGGTATGTGTATTTTTTCCCTAGGCCATTCTGGTTAAGCGTTTGCAGCAGCAGAATTGCGAAAAATTTTTTGCCTTCTCAACCATTTCTTGGCTTCAAACTCCCATATCTCGCGAACGGATTGACCTAACCCAAAAATTCCTATTGCATCTGAAAGTAGAAACTCGCCTGATTACAGCGGTATGTGTATTTTTTGCCTAGGCCATTCTGGTTAAGGGTCTGGAGCAGCAGAATTGCGAAAAATTTTTTGCCTTCTCAACCATTTCTTGGCTTCAGACTCCCATATCTCGCGAAAGGATTGACCTAACCCAAAAGTTCCTGTTGCGTCTGAAAGTAGAAACTCGCCCGATTACAACGGTATGTGTATTTTTTCCCTAGGCCATTCTGGTTAAACGTTTGGAACAGCAGAATTGCGAAAAATTTTTTGCCTTCTCAACCATTTCTTGGCTTCAAACCACCATATCTCGCGAACGGATTGACCTAACCCAAAAATTCCTATTGCATCTGAAAGTAGAAACTCGCCCGATTACAGCGGTACGTGTATTTTTTCCCTAGACCATTCTGGTTAAGCGTTAGGAGCAGCAGAATTGCGAAAAATTTGTTGCCTTCTCAAGCATTTCTTGGCTTCAAACTCCCATATCTCGCGAACGGATTGACCTAACCCAAAAATTCCTGTTGCATCTGAAAGTAGAAACTCGCCCGATTACAAAGGTATGTGTATTTTTTCCCTGGGCCAATCTGGTTAAACGTTTGGAGTAGCAGAATTGCGAAAAATATTTTGCCTTCTCAACCATTTCTTGGCTTCAAACTCCCATATCTCGCGAACGGATTGACCTAACCCAAAAATTCCTATTGCATCTGAAAGTAGAAACTCGCCCGATTACAACAGTATGTGTATTTTTTCCCTAGGCCATTCTGGTTAAGCGTTTGGAGCAGCAGAAGTGCGAAAAATTTGTTGTCTTCTCAACTATTTTTTTGCTTCAAACTCCCATATCTCGCGAAAGGATTGACCTAACCCAAAAGTTCCTGTTGCGTCTGAAAGTAGAAACTCGCCCGATTACAACGGTATGTGTATTTTTTCCCTAGGCCATTCTGGTTAAACGTTTGGAACAGCAGAATTGCGAAAAATTTTTTGCCTTCTCAACCATTTCTTGGCTTCAGACTCCCATATCTCGCGAAAGGATTGACCTAACCCAAAAGTTCCTGTTGCGTCTGAAAGTAGAAACTCGCCCGATTACAACGGTATGTGTATTTTTTCCCTAGGCCATTCTGGTTAAACGTTTGGAACAGCAGAATTGCGAAAAATTTTTTGCCTTCTCAACCATTTCTTGGCTTCAAACCACCATATCTCGCGAACGGATTGACCTAACCCAAAAATTCCTATTGCATCTGAAAGTAGAAACTCGCCCGATTACAGCGGTACGTGTATTTTTTCCCTAGACCATTCTGGTTAAGCGTTAGGAGCAGCAGAATTGCGAAAAATTTGTTGCCTTCTCAAGCATTTCTTGGCTTCAAACTCCCATATCTCGCGAACGGATTGACCTAACCCAAAAATTCCTGTTGCATCTGAAAGTAGAAACTCGCCCGATTACAAAGGTATGTGTATTTTTTCCCTGGGCCAATCTGGTTAAACGTTTGGAGTAGCAGAATTGCGAAAAATATTTTGCCTTCTCAACCATTTCTTGGCTTCAAACTCCCATATCTCGCGAACGGATTGACCTAACCCAAAAATTCCTATTGCATCTGAAAGTAGAAACTCGCCCGATTACAACAGTATGTGTATTTTTTCCCTAGGCCATTCTGGTTAAGCGTTTGGAGCAGCAGAAGTGCGAAAAATTTGTTGTCTTCTCAACTATTTTTTTGCTTCAAACTCCCATATCTCGCGAACGGATTGACCTAACCCAAAAATTCCTGTTGCATCTGAAAGTAGAAACTCGCCCGATTACAACGGTATGTGTATTTTTTCCCTAGGCCATTCTGGTTAAACTTTTGGAACAGCAGAATTGCGAAAAATTTTTTGCCTTCTCAACCATTTCTTGGCTTCAAACCACCATATCTCGCGAACGGATTGACCTAACCCAAAAATTCCTATTGCATCTGAAAGTAGAAACTCGCCCGATTACAACGGTATGTGTATTTTTTCCCTAGGCCATTCTGGTTAAGCGTTTGGAGCAGCAGAAGTGCGAAAAATTTGTTGTCTTCTCAACTATTCTTTTGGCTTCAAACTCCCATATCTCGCGAACGGATTGACCTAACCCAAAAATTCCTGTTGCATCTGAAACTATAAAACTCGCCCGATTACAACGGTATGCGTATTTTTTCCCTAGGCCATTCTGGTTAGGCGTTTGGAGCAGCAGAATTGCGAAAAATTTTTTGCCTTCTCAACCATTTCTTGGCTTCAAACTCCCAGATCTCGCGAACGGATTAACCTAACCCAAAAATTCCTGTTGCATCTGAAAGTAGAAACTCGCCCGATTACAACGGTATGTGTATTTTTTCCCTAGGCCATTCTGGTTAAGCGTTTGGAGCAGCAGAATTGCGAAAAATTTTTTGCCTTCTCAACCATTTCTTGGCTTCAAACTCCCATATCTCGCGAACGGATTGACCTAACCCAAAAATTCCTATTGCATCTGAAAGTAGAAACTCGCCCGATTACAGCGGTATGTGTATTTTTTGCCTAGGACATTCTGGTTAAGGGTTTGGAGCAGCAGAATTGCGAAAAATTTTTTGCCTTCTCAACCATTTCTTGGCTTCAGACTCCCATATCTCGCGAAAGGATTGACCTAACCTAAAAATTCCTATTGCATCTGAAAGTAGAAACTCGCCCGATTACAGCGGTACGTGTATTTTTTCCCTACTCCATTCTGGTTAAGCGTTTGGAGCAGCAGAATTGCGAAAAATTTTTTGCCTTCTCAACCATTTCTTGGCTTCAAACTCCCATATCTCACGAACGGATTGACCTAACCCAAAAATTCCTATTGAATCTGAAAGTAGAAACTCGCCCGATCACAACGGTATGTGTATTTTTTCCCTAGGCCATTCTGGTTAAGCGTTTGGAGCAGCAGAATTGCGAAAAATTTTTTGTCTTCTCAACCATTTCTTGGCTTCAGACTCCCATATCTCGCGAACAGATTGACCTAACCCAAAAATTCCTGTTGCGTCTGAAAGTAGAAACTCGCCCGATTACAACGGTATGTGTATTTTTTCCCTAGGCAATTCTGGTTAAGCGTTTGGAGCAGCAGAAGTGCGAAAAATTTTTTGCCTTCTCAACCATTTCTTGGCTTCAAACCACCATATCTCGCGAACGGATTGACCTAACCCAAAAATTCCTATTGCATCTGAAAGTAGAAACTCGCCTGATTACAGCGGTATGTGTATTTTTTGCCTAGGCCATTCTGGTTAAGGGTCTGGAGCAGCAGAATTGCGAAAAATTTTTTGCCTTCTCAACCATTTCTTGGCTTCAGACTCCCATATCTCGCGAAAGGATTGACCTAACCCAAAAGTTCCTGTTGCGTCTGAAAGTAGAAACTCGCCCGATTACAACGGTATGTGTATTTTTTCCCTAGGCCATTCTGGTTAAACGTTTGGAGCAGCAGAAGTGCGAAAAATTTGTTGTCTTCTCAACTATTTTTTTGCTTCAAACTCCCATATCTCGCGAACGGATTGACCTAACCCAAAAATTCCTGTTGCATCTGAAAGTAGAAACTCGCCCGATTACAACGGTATGTGTATTTTTTCCCTAGGCCATTCTGGTTAAACTTTTGGAACAGCAGAATTGCGAAAAATTTTTTGCCTTCTCAACCATTTCTTGGCTTCAAACCACCATATCTCGCGAACGGATTGACCTAACCCAAAAATTCCTATTGCATCTGAAAGTAGAAACTCGCCCGATTACAACGGTATGTGTATTTTTTCCCTAGGCCATTCTGGTTAAGCGTTTGGAGCAGCAGAAGTGCGAAAAATTTGTTGTCTTCTCAACTATTCTTTTGGCTTCAAACTCCCATATCTCGCGAACGGATTGACCTAACCCAAAAATTCCTGTTGCATCTGAAACTATAAAACTCGCCCGATTACAACGGTATGCGTATTTTTTCCCTAGGCCATTCTGGTTAGGCGTTTGGAGCAGCAGAATTGCGAAAAATTTTTTGCCTTCTCAACCATTTCTTGGCTTCAAACTCCCAGATCTCGCGAACGGATTAACCTAACCCAAAAATTCCTGTTGCATCTGAAAGTAGAAACTCGCCCGATTACAACGGTATGTGTATTTTTTCCCTAGGCCATTCTGGTTAAGCGTTTGGAGCAGCAGAATTGCGAAAAATTTTTTGCCTTCTCAACCATTTCTTGGCTTCAAACTCCCATATCTCGCGAACGGATTGACCTAACCCAAAAATTCCTATTGCATCTGAAAGTAGAAACTCGCCCGATTACAGCGGTATGTGTATTTTTTGCCTAGGCCATTCTGGTTAAGGGTTTGGAGCAGCAGAATTGCGAAAAATTTTTTGCCTTCTCAACCATTTCTTGGCTTCAGACTCCCATATCTCGCGAAAGGATTGACCTAACCTAAAAATTCCTATTGCATCTGAAAGTAGAAACTCGCCCGATTACAGCGGTACGTGTATTTTTTCCCTACTCCATTCTGGTTAAGCGTTTGGAGCAGCAGAATTGCGAAAAATTTTTTGCCTTCTCAACCATTTCTTGGCTTCAAACTCCCATATCTCACGAACGGATTGACCTAACCCAAAAATTCCTATTGAATCTGAAAGTAGAAACTCGCCCGATCACAACGGTATGTGTATTTTTTCCCTAGGCCATTCTGGTTAAGCGTTTGGAGCAGCAGAATTGCGAAAAATTTTTTGTCTTCTCAACCATTTCTTGGCTTCAGACTCCCATATCTCGCGAACAGATTGACCTAACCCAAAAATTCCTGTTGCGTCTGAAAGTAGAAACTCGCCCGATTACAACGGTATGTGTATTTTTTCCCTAGGCAATTCTGGTTAAGCGTTTGGAGCAGCAGAAGTGCGAAAAATTTTTTGCCTTCTCAACCATTTCTTGGCTTCAAACCACCATATCTCGCGAACGGATTGACCTAACCCAAAAATTCCTATTGCATCTGAAAGTAGAAACTCGCCTGAT
This sequence comes from Ptiloglossa arizonensis, assembly GCF_051014685.1. Classification (NCBI taxonomy): domain Eukaryota; kingdom Metazoa; phylum Arthropoda; class Insecta; order Hymenoptera; family Colletidae; genus Ptiloglossa; species Ptiloglossa arizonensis. The sequence goes on from NW_027478473.1 coordinate 504,074, forward strand.
TACAGCGGTATGTGTATTTTTTGCCTAGGCCATTCTGGTTAAGGGTCTGGAGCAGCAGAATTGCGAAAAATTTTTTGCCTTCTCAACCATTTCTTGGCTTCAGACTCCCATATCTCGCGAAAGGATTGACCTAACCCAAAAGTTCCTGTTGCGTCTGAAAGTAGAAACTCGCCCGATTACAACGGTATGTGTATTCTTTCCCTAGGCCATTCTGGTTAAACGTTTGGAACAGCAGAATTGCGAAAAATTTTTTGCCTTCTCAACCATTTCTTGGCTTCAAACCACCATATCTCGCGAACGGATTGACCTAACCCAAAAATTCCTATTGCATCTGAAAGTAGAAACTCGCCCGATTACAACGGTATGTGTATTTTTTCCCTAGGCCATTCTGGTTAAGCGTTTGGAGCAGCAGAAGTGCGAAAAATTTGTTGTCTTCTCAACCATTTCTTGGCTTCAAACTCCCATCTCTCGCGAACGGATTGACCTAACCCAAAAATTCCTATTGCATCTGAAAGTAGAAACTCGCCCGATTACAGCGGTACGTGTATTTTTTCCCTAGGCCATTCTGGTTAAGCGTTTGGAGCAGCAGAATTGCGAAAAATTTTTTGCCTTCTCAACCATTTCTTGGCTTCAGACTCCCATATCTCGCGAACGGATTGACCTAACCCAAAAATTCCTATTGCATCTGAAAGTAGAAACTCGCCCGATTACAACGGTATGTGTATTTTTTCCCTAGGCCATTCTGGTTAAGCGTTCGGAGCAGCAGAAGTGCGAAAAATTTGTTGTCTTCTCAACTATTCTTTTGGCTTCAAACTCCCATATCTCGCGAACGGATTGACCTAACCCAAAAATTCCTGTTGCATCTGAAAGTAGAAACTCGCCCGATTACAAAGGTATGTGTATTTTTTCCCTGGGCCAATCTGGTTAAACTTTTGGAACAGCAGAATTGCGAAAAATTTTTTGCCTTCTCAACCATTTCTTGGCTTCAAACCACCATATCTCGCGAACGGATTGACCTAACCCAAAAATTCCTATTGCATCTGAAAGTAGAAACTCGCCCGATTACAACGGTATGTGTATTTTTTCCCTAGGCCATTCTGGTTAAGCGTTTGGAGCAGCAGAATTGCGAAAAATTTTTTGCCGTCTCAACCATTTCTTGGCTTCAAACTCCCATATCTCGCGAACGGATTGACCTAACCCAAAAATTCCTGTTGCATCTGAAAGTAGAAACTCGCCCGATTACAACGGTATGTGTATTTTTTCCCTAGGCCATTCTGGTTAAGCGTTTGGAGCAGCAGAAGTGCGAAAAATTTGTTGTCTTCTCAACTATTCTTTTGGCTTCAAACTCCCATATCTCGCGAACGGATTGACCTAACCCAAAAATTCCTGTTGCATCTGAAACTATAAAACTCGCCCGATTACAGCGGTATGCGTATTTTTTCCCTAGGCCATTCTGGTTAGGCGTTTGGAGCAGCAGAATTGCGAAAAATTTTTTGCCTTCTCAACCATTTCTTGGCTTCAAACTCCCAGATCTCGCGAACGGATTAACCTAACCCAAAAATTCCTGTTGCATCTGAAAGTAGAAACTCGCCCGATTACAACGGTATGTGTATTTTTTCCCTAGGCCATTCTGGTTAAGCGTTTGGAGCAGCAGAATTGCGAAAAATGTTTTGCCTTCTCAACCATTTCTTGGCTTCAAACTCCCATATCTCGCGAACGGATTGACCTAACCCAAAAATTCCTATTGCATCTGAAAGTAGAAACTCGCCCGATTACAACGGTGTGTGTATTTTTTCCCTAGCCCATTCTGGTTAAGCGTTTGGAGCAGCAGAATTGCGAAAAATTTGTTGCCTTCTCAACCATTTCTTGGCTTCAAACTCCCATATCTCGCGAACGGATTGACCTAACCCAAAAATTCCTATTGCATCTGAAAGTAGAAACTCGCCCGATTACAACGGTATGCGTGGTTTTTCCCTAGACCATTCTGGTTAAGCGTTAGGAGCAGCAGAATTGCGAAAAATTTTTTGCCTTCTCAACCATTTCTTAGCTTCAAAGTCCCATATCTCGCGAACGGATTGACCAAACCCAAAAATTCCTGCTGCGCCAGAAAGTAGAAACTCGCCCGATTACAACGGTATGTGTATTTTTTCCCTACTCCATTCTGGTTAAGCGTTTGGAGCAGCAGAATTGCGAAAAATTTGTTGCCTTCTCAACCATTTCTTGGCTTCAAACTCCCATATCTCGCGAACGGATTGACCTAACCCAAAAATTCCTGTTGCATCTGAAACTATAAAACTCGCCCGATTACAACGGTATGCGTATTTTTTCCCTAGGCCATTCTGGTTAAACGTTTGGAGCAGCAGAATTGCGAAAAATTTGTTGCCTTCTCAACTATTTTTTCGCTTCAAACTCCCATATCTCGCGAACGGATTGACCTAACCCAAAAATTCCTGTTGCATCTGAAAGTAGAAACTCGCCCGATTACAACGGTATGTGTATTTTTTCCCTAGGCCATTCTGGTTAAGCGTTTGGAGCAGCAGAATTGCGAAAAATTTTTTGCCTTCTCAACCATTTCTTGGCTTCAAACTCCCATATCTCGCGAACGGATTGACCTAACCCAAAAATTCCTATTGCATCTGAAAGTAGAAACTCGCCCGATTACAGCGGTATGTGTATTTTTTCCCTAGGCCATTCTGGTTAAGCGTTTGGAGCAGCAGAATTGCGAAAAATTTTTTGCCTTCTCAACCATTTCTTGGCTTCAAACTCCCATATCTCGCGAACGGATTGACCTAACCCAAAAATTCCTATTGCATCTGAAAGTAGAAACTCGCCCGATTACAGCGGTATGTGTATTTTTTGCCTAGGCCATTCTGGTTAAGGGTTTGGAGCAGCAGAATTGCGAAAAATTTTTTGCCTTCTCAACCATTTCTTGGCTTCAGACTCCCATATCTCGCGAAAGGATTGACCTAACCTAAAAATTCCTATTGCATCTGAAAGTAGAAACTCGCCCGATTACAGCGGTACGTGTATTTTTTCCCTACTCCATTCTGGTTAAGCGTTTGGAGCAGCAGAATTGCGAAAAATTTTTTGCCTTCTCAACCATTTCTTGGCTTCAAACTCCCATATCTCGCGAACGGATTGACCTAACCCAAAAATTCCTATTGCATCTGAAAGTAGAAACTCGCCCGATTACAACTGTATGTGTATTTTTTCCCTAGGCCATTCTGGTTAAGCGTTTGGAGCAGCAGAATTGCGAAAAATTTTTTGTCTTCTCAACCATTTCTTGGCTTCAGACTCCCATATCTCGCGAACAGATTGACCTAACCCAAAAATTCCTGTTGCGTCTGAAAGTAGAAACTCGCCCGATTACAACGGTATGTGTATTTTTTCCCTAGGCAATTCTGGTTAAGCGTTTGGAGCAGCAGAAGTGCGAAAAATTTGTTGTCTTCTCAACTATTTTTTAGCTTCAAACTCCCATATCTCGCGAACGGATTGACCTAACCCAAAGAAACCTGATGCATCTGAAAGTAGAAACTCGCCCGATTACAACGGTATGTGTATTTTTTCCCTAGGCCATTCTGGTTAAGCGTTTGGAGCAGCAGAATTGCGAAAAACTTTTTGCCTTCTCAAACATTTCTTGGCTTCAAACTCCCATATCTCGCGAACGGATTGACCTAACCCAAAAATTCCTATTGCATCTGAAAGTAGAAACTCGCCCGATCACAACGGTATGTGTATTTTTTCCCTAGGCCATTCTGGTTAAACGTTTGGAGCAGCAGTATTGCGAAAAATTTTTTGCCTTCTCAACCATTTCTTGGCTTCAAACCACCATATCTCGCGAACGGATTGACCTAACCCAAAAATTCCTATTGCATCTGAAAGTAGAAACTCGCCCGATTACAACAGTATGTGTATTTTTTCCCTAGGCCACTCTGGTTAAGCGTTTGGAGCAGCAGAAGTGCGAAAAATTTGTTGTCTTCTCAACTATTTTTTTGCTTCAAACTCCCATATCTCGCGAACGGATTGACCTAACCCAAAAATTCCTGTTGCATCTGAAAGTAGAAACTCGCCCGATTACAACGGTATGTGTATTTTTTCCCTAGGCCATTCTGGTTAAGCGTTTGCAGCAGCAGAATTGCGAAAAATTTTTTGCCTTCTCAACCATTTCTTGGCTTCAAACTCCCATATCTCGCGAACGGATTGACCTAACCCAAAAATTCCTATTGCATCTGAAAGTAGAAACTCGCCTGATTACAGCGGTATGTGTATTTTTTGCCTAGGCCATTCTGGTTAAGGGTCTGGAGCAGCAGAATTGCGAAAAATTTTTTGCCTTCTCAACCATTTCTTGGCTTCAGACTCCCATATCTCGCGAAAGGATTGACCTAACCCAAAAGTTCCTGTTGCGTCTGAAAGTAGAAACTCGCCCGATTACAACGGTATGTGTATTTTTTCCCTAGGCCATTCTGGTTAAACGTTTGGAACAGCAGAATTGCGAAAAATTTTTTGCCTTCTCAACCATTTCTTGGCTTCAAACCACCATATCTCGCGAACGGATTGACCTAACCCAAAAATTCCTATTGCATCTGAAAGTAGAAACTCGCCCGATTACAGCGGTACGTGTATTTTTTCCCTAGACCATTCTGGTTAAGCGTTAGGAGCAGCAGAATTGCGAAAAATTTGTTGCCTTCTCAAGCATTTCTTGGCTTCAAACTCCCATATCTCGCGAACGGATTGACCTAACCCAAAAATTCCTGTTGCATCTGAAAGTAGAAACTCGCCCGATTACAAAGGTATGTGTATTTTTTCCCTGGGCCAATCTGGTTAAGGGTTTGGAGCAGCAGAATTGCGAAAAATTTTTTGCCTTCTCAACCATTTCTTGGCTTCAGACTCCCATATCTCGCGAAAGGATTGACCTAACCTAAAAATTCCTATTGCATCTGAAAGTAGAAACTCGCCCGATTACAGCGGTACGTGTATTTTTTCCCTACTCCATTCTGGTTAAGCGTTTGGAGCAGCAGAATTGCGAAAAATTTTTTGCCTTCTCAACCATTTCTTGGCTTCAAACTCCCATATCTCGCGAACGGATTGACCTAACCCAAAAATTCCTATTGCATCTGAAAGTAGAAACTCGCCCGATTACAATTGTATGTGTATTTTTTCCCTAGGCCATTCTGGTTAAGCGTTTGGAGCAGCAGAATTGCGAAAAATTTTTTGTCTTCTCAACCATTTCTTGGCTTCAGACTCCCATATCTCGCGAACAGATTGACCTAACCCAAAAATTCCTGTTGCGTCTGAAAGTAGAAACTCGCCCGATTACAACGGTATGTGTATTTTTTCCCTAGGCAATTCTGGTTAAGCGTTTGGAGCAGCAGAAGTGCGAAAAATTTGTTGTCTTCTCAACTATTTTTTAGCTTCAAACTCCCATATCTCGCGAACGGATTGACCTAACCCAAAGAAACCTGATGCATCTGAAAGTAGAAACTCGCCCGATTACAACGGTATGTGTATTTTTTCCCTAGGCCATTCTGGTTAAGCGTTTGGAGCAGCAGAATTGCGAAAAACTTTTTGCCTTCTCAAACATTTCTTGGCTTCAAACTCCCATATCTCGCGAACGGATTGACCTAACCCAAAAATTCCTATTGCATCTGAAAGTAGAAACTCGCCCGATCACAACGGTATGTGTATTTTTTCCCTAGGCCATTCTGGTTAAACGTTTGGAGCAGCAGTATTGCGAAAAATTTTTTGCCTTCTCAACCATTTCTTGGCTTCAAACCACCATATCTCGCGAACGGATTGACCTAACCCAAAAATTCCTATTGCATCTGAAAGTAGAAACTCGCCCGATTACAACAGTATGTGTATTTTTTCCCTAGGCCACTCTGGTTAAGCGTTTGGAGCAGCAGAAGTGCGAAAAATTTGTTGTCTTCTCAACTATTTTTTTGCTTCAAACTCCCATATCTCGCGAACGGATTGACCTAACCCAAAAATTCCTGTTGCATCTGAAAGTAGAAACTCGCCCGATTACAACGGTATGTGTATTTTTTCCCTAGGCCATTCTGGTTAAGCGTTTGCAGCAGCAGAATTGCGAAAAATTTTTTGCCTTCTCAACCATTTCTTGGCTTCAAACTCCCATATCTCGCGAACGGATTGACCTAACCCAAAAATTCCTATTGCATCTGAAAGTAGAAACTCGCCTGATTACAGCGGTATGTGTATTTTTTGCCTAGGCCATTCTGGTTAAGGGTCTGGAGCAGCAGAATTGCGAAAAATTTTTTGCCTTCTCAACCATTTCTTGGCTTCAGACTCCCATATCTCGCGAAAGGATTGACCTAACCCAAAAGTTCCTGTTGCGTCTGAAAGTAGAAACTCGCCCGATTACAACGGTATGTGTATTTTTTCCCTAGGCCATTCTGGTTAAACGTTTGGAACAGCAGAATTGCGAAAAATTTTTTGCCTTCTCAACCATTTCTTGGCTTCAAACCACCATATCTCGCGAACGGATTGACCTAACCCAAAAATTCCTATTGCATCTGAAAGTAGAAACTCGCCCGATTACAGCGGTACGTGTATTTTTTCCCTAGACCATTCTGGTTAAGCGTTAGGAGCAGCAGAATTGCGAAAAATTTGTTGCCTTCTCAAGCATTTCTTGGCTTCAAACTCCCATATCTCGCGAACGGATTGACCTAACCCAAAAATTCCTGTTGCATCTGAAAGTAGAAACTCGCCCGATTACAAAGGTATGTGTATTTTTTCCCTGGGCCAATCTGGTTAAACGTTTGGAGTAGCAGAATTGCGAAAAATATTTTGCCTTCTCAACCATTTCTTGGCTTCAAACTCCCATATCTCGCGAACGGATTGACCTAACCCAAAAATTCCTATTGCATCTGAAAGTAGAAACTCGCCCGATTACAACAGTATGTGTATTTTTTCCCTAGGCCATTCTGGTTAAGCGTTTGGAGCAGCAGAAGTGCGAAAAATTTGTTGTCTTCTCAACTATTTTTTTGCTTCAAACTCCCATATCTCGCGAACGGATTGACCTAACCCAAAAATTCCTGTTGCATCTGAAAGTAGAAACTCGCCCGATTACAACGGTATGTGTATTTTTTCCCTAGGCCATTCTGGTTAAACTTTTGGAACAGCAGAATTGCGAAAAATTTTTTGCCTTCTCAACCATTTCTTGGCTTCAAACCACCATATCTCGCGAACGGATTGACCTAACCCAAAAATTCCTATTGCATCTGAAAGTAGAAACTCGCCCGATTACAACGGTATGTGTATTTTTTCCCTAGGCCATTCTGGTTAAGCGTTTGGAGCAGCAGAAGTGCGAAAAATTTGTTGTCTTCTCAACTATTCTTTTGGCTTCAAACTCCCATATCTCGCGAACGGATTGACCTAACCCAAAAATTCCTGTTGCATCTGAAACTATAAAACTCGCCCGATTACAACGGTATGCGTATTTTTTCCCTAGGCCATTCTGGTTAGGCGTTTGGAGCAGCAGAATTGCGAAAAATTTTTTGCCTTCTCAACCATTTCTTGGCTTCAAACTCCCAGATCTCGCGAACGGATTAACCTAACCCAAAAATTCCTGTTGCATCTGAAAGTAGAAACTCGCCCGATTACAACGGTATGTGTATTTTTTCCCTAGGCCATTCTGGTTAAGCGTTTGGAGCAGCAGAATTGCGAAAAATTTTTTGCCTTCTCAACCATTTCTTGGCTTCAAACTCCCATATCTCGCGAACGGATTGACCTAACCCAAAAATTCCTATTGCATCTGAAAGTAGAAACTCGCCCGATTACAGCGGTATGTGTATTTTTTGCCTAGGCCATTCTGGTTAAGGGTTTGGAGCAGCAGAATTGCGAAAAATTTTTTGCCTTCTCAACCATTTCTTGGCTTCAGACTCCCATATCTCGCGAAAGGATTGACCTAACCTAAAAATTCCTATTGCATCTGAAAGTAGAAACTCGCCCGATTACAGCGGTACGTGTATTTTTTCCCTACTCCATTCTGGTTAAGCGTTTGGAGCAGCAGAATTGCGAAAAATTTTTTGCCTTCTCAACCATTTCTTGGCTTCAAACTCCCATATCTCACGAACGGATTGACCTAACCCAAAAATTCCTATTGAATCTGAAAGTAGAAACTCGCCCGATCACAACGGTATGTGTATTTTTTCCCTAGGCCATTCTGGTTAAGCGTTTGGAGCAGCAGAATTGCGAAAAATTTTTTGTCTTCTCAACCATTTCTTGGCTTCAGACTCCCATATCTCGCGAACAGATTGACCTAACCCAAAAATTCCTGTTGCGTCTGAAAGTAGAAACTCGCCCGATTACAACGGTATGTGTATTTTTTCCCTAGGCAATTCTGGTTAAGCGTTTGGAACAGCAGAAGTGCGAAAAATTTTTTGCCTTCTCAACCATTTCTTGGCTTCAAACCACCATATCTCGCGAACGGATTGACCTAACCCAAAAATTCCTATTGCATCTGAAAGTAGAAACTCGCCTGATTACAGCGGTATGTGTATTTTTTGCCTAGGCCATTCTGGTTAAGGGTCTGGAGCAGCAGAATTGCGAAAAATTTTTTGCCTTCTCAACCATTTCTTGGCTTCAGACTCCCATATCTCGCGAAAGGATTGACCTAACCCAAAAGTTCCTGTTGCGTCTGAAAGTAGAAACTCGCCCGATTACAACGGTATGTGTATTTTTTCCCTAGGCCATTCTGGTTAAACGTTTGGAGCAGCAGAAGTGCGAAAAATTTGTTGTCTTCTCAACTATTTTTTTGCTTCAAACTCCCATATCTCGCGAACGGATTGACCTAACCCAAAAATTCCTGTTGCATCTGAAAGTAGAAACTCGCCCGATTACAACGGTATGTGTATTTTTTCCCTAGGCCATTCTGGTTAAACTTTTGGAACAGCAGAATTGCGAAAAATTTTTTGCCTTCTCAACCATTTCTTGGCTTCAAACCACCATATCTCGCGAACGGATTGACCTAACCCAAAAATTCCTATTGCATCTGAAAGTAGAAACTCGCCCGATTACAACGGTATGTGTATTTTTTCCCTAGGCCATTCTGGTTAAGCGTTTGGAGCAGCAGAAGTGCGAAAAATTTGTTGTCTTCTCAACTATTCTTTTGGCTTCAAACTCCCATATCTCGCGAACGGATTGACCTAACCCAAAAATTCCTGTTGCATCTGAAACTATAAAACTCGCCCGATTACAACGGTATGCGTATTTTTTCCCTAGGCCATTCTGGTTAGGCGTTTGGAGCAGCAGAATTGCGAAAAATTTTTTGCCTTCTCAACCATTTCTTGGCTTCAAACTCCCAGATCTCGCGAACGGATTAACCTAACCCAAAAATTCCTGTTGCATCTGAAAGTAGAAACTCGCCCGATTACAACGGTATGTGTATTTTTTCCCTAGGCCATTCTGGTTAAGCGTTTGGAGCAGCAGAATTGCGAAAAATTTTTTGCCTTCTCAACCATTTCTTGGCTTCAAACTCCCATATCTCGCGAACGGATTGACCTAACCCAAAAATTCCTATTGCATCTGAAAGTAGAAACTCGCCCGATTACAGCGGTATGTGTATTTTTTGCCTAGGCCATTCTGGTTAAGGGTTTGGAGCAGCAGAATTGCGAAAAATTTTTTGCCTTCTCAACCATTTCTTGGCTTCAGACTCCCATATCTCGCGAAAGGATTGACCTAACCTAAAAATTCCTATTGCATCTGAAAGTAGAAACTCGCCCGATTACAGCGGTACGTGTATTTTTTCCCTACTCCATTCTGGTTAAGCGTTTGGAGCAGCAGAATTGCGAAAAATTTTTTGCCTTCTCAACCATTTCTTGGCTTCAAACTCCCATATCTCACGAACGGATTGACCTAACCCAAAAATTCCTATTGAATCTGAAAGTAGAAACTCGCCCGATCACAACGGTATGTGTATTTTTTCCCTAGGCCATTCTGGTTAAGCGTTTGGAGCAGCAGAATTGCGAAAAATTTTTTGTCTTCTCAACCATTTCTTGGCTTCAGACTCCCATATCTCGCGAACAGATTGACCTAACCCAAAAATTCCTGTTGCGTCTGAAAGTAGAAACTCGCCCGATTACAACGGTATGTGTATTTTTTCCCTAGGCAATTCTGGTTAAGCGTTTGGAGCAGCAGAAGTGCGAAAAATTTTTTGCCTTCTCAACCATTTCTTGGCTTCAAACCACCATATCTCGCGAACGGATTGACCTAACCCAAAAATTCCTATTGCATCTGAAAGTAGAAACTCGCCTGATTACAGCGGTATGTGTATTTTTTGCCTAGGCCATTCTGGTTAAGGGTCTGGAGCAGCAGAATTGCGAAAAATTTTTTGCCTTCTCAACCATTTCTTGGCTTCAGACTCCCATATCTCGCGAAAGGATTGACCTAACCCAAAAGTTCCTGTTGCGTCTGAAAGTAGAAACTCGCCCGATTACAACGGTATGTGTATTCTTTCCCTAGGCCATTCTGGTTAAACGTTTGGAACAGCAGAATTGCGAAAAATTTTTTGCCTTCTCAACCATTTCTTGGCTTCAAACCACCATATCTCGCGAACGGATTGACCTAACCCAAAAATTCCTATTGCATCTGAAAGTAGAAACTCGCCCGATTACAACGGTATGTGTATTTTTTCCCTAGGCCATTCTGGTTAAGCGTTTGGAGCAGCAGAAGTGCGAAAAATTTGTTGTCTTCTCAACCATTTCTTGGCTTCAAACTCCCATCTCTCGCGAACGGATTGACCTAACCCAAAAATTCCTATTGCATCTGAAAGTAGAAACTCGCCCGATTACAGCGGTACGTGTATTTTTTCCCTAGGCCATTCTGGTTAAGCGTTTGGAGCAGCAGAATTGCGAAAAATTTTTTGCCTTCTCAACCATTTCTTGGCTTCAGACTCCCATATCTCGCGAACGGATTGACCTAACCCAAAAATTCCTATTGCATCTGAAAGTAGAAACTCGCCCGATTACAACGGTATGTGTATTTTTTCCCTAGGCCATTCTGGTTAAGCGTTCGGAGCAGCAGAAGTGCGAAAAATTTGTTGTCTTCTCAACTATTCTTTTGGCTTCAAACTCCCATATCTCGCGAACGGATTGACCTAACCCAAAAATTCCTGTTGCATCTGAAAGTAGAAACTCGCCCGATTACAAAGGTATGTGTATTTTTTCCCTGGGCCAATCTGGTTAAACTTTTGGAACAGCAGAATTGCGAAAAATTTTTTGCCTTCTCAACCATTTCTTGGCTTCAAACCACCATATCTCGCGAACGGATTGACCTAACCCAAAAATTCCTATTGCATCTGAAAGTAGAAACTCGCCCGATTACAACGGTATGTGTATTTTTTCCCTAGGCCATTCTGGTTAAGCGTTTGGAGCAGCAGAATTGCGAAAAATTTTTTGCCGTCTCAACCATTTCTTGGCTTCAAACTCCCATATCTCGCGAACGGATTGACCTAACCCAAAAATTCCTGTTGCATCTGAAAGTAGAAACTCGCCCGATTACAACGGTATGTGTATTTTTTCCCTAGGCCATTCTGGTTAAGCGTTTGGAGCAGCAGAAGTGCGAAAAATTTGTTGTCTTCTCAACTATTCTTTTGGCTTCAAACTCCCATATCTCGCGAACGGATTGACCTAACCCAAAAATTCCTGTTGCATCTGAAACTATAAAACTCGCCCGATTACAGCGGTATGCGTATTTTTTCCCTAGGCCATTCTGGTTAGGCGTTTGGAGCAGCAGAATTGCGAAAAATTTTTTGCCTTCTCAACCATTTCTTGGCTTCAAACTCCCAGATCTCGCGAACGGATTAACCTAACCCAAAAATTCCTGTTGCATCTGAAAGTAGAAACTCGCCCGATTACAACGGTATGTGTATTTTTTCCCTAGGCCATTCTGGTTAAGCGTTTGGAGCAGCAGAATTGCGAAAAATGTTTTGCCTTCTCAACCATTTCTTGGCTTCAAACTCCCATATCTCGCGAACGGATTGACCTAACCCAAAAATTCCTATTGCATCTGAAAGTAGAAACTCGCCCGATTACAACGGTGTGTGTATTTTTTCCCTAGCCCATTCTGGTTAAGCGTTTGGAGCAGCAGAATTGCGAAAAATTTGTTGCCTTCTCAACCATTTCTTGGCTTCAAACTCCCATATCTCGCGAACGGATTGACCTAACCCAAAAATTCCTATTGCATCTGAAAGTAGAAACTCGCCCGATTACAGCGGTACGTGTATTTTTTCCCTACTCCATTCTGGTTAAGCGTTTGGAGCAGCAGAATTGCGAAAAATTTTTTGCCTTCTCAACCATTTCTTGGCTTCAAACTCCCATATCTCGCGAACGGATTGACCTAACCCAAAAATTCCTGTTGCGTCTGAAAGTAGAAACTCGCCCGATTACAATGGTATGCGTGGTTTTTCCCTAGACCATTCTGGTTAAGCGTTAGGAGCAGCAGAATTGCGAAAAATTTTTTGCCTTCTCAACCATTTCTTGGCTTCAAACTCCCATATCTCGCGAACGGATTGACCTAACCCAAAAATTCCTGTTGCATCTGAAAGTAGAAACTCGCCCGATTACAACGGTATGTGTATTTTTTCCCTAGGCCATTCTGGTTAAGCGTTTGGAGCAGCAGAATTGCGAAAAATTTTTTGCCTTCTCAAACATTTCTTGGCTTCAAACTCCCATATCTCGCGAACGGATTGACCAAACCCAAAAATTCCTGTTGCATCTGAAAGTAGAAACTCGCCCGATTACAACGGTGTGTGTATTTTTTCCCTAGCCCATTCTGGTTAAGCGTTTGGAGCAGCAGAATTGCGAAAAATTTTTTGCTGTCTCAACCATTTCTTGGCTTCAAACTCCCATACCACGCGAACAGATTGACCTAACCCAAAAATTCCTATTGCATCTGAAAGTAGAAACTCGCCCGATTACAACGGTATGTGTATTTTTTCCCTAGCCCATTCTGGTTAAGCGTTTGGAGCAACAGAATTGCGAAAAATTTGTTGTCTTCTCAACCATTTCTTAGCTTCAAAGTCCCATATCTCGCGAACGGATTGACCAAACCCAAAAATTCCTGCTGCGCCAGAAAGTAGAAACTCGCCCGATTACAACGGTATGTGTATTTTTTCCCTACTCCATTCTGGTTAAGCGTTTGGAGCAGCAGAATTGCGAAAAATTTGTTGCCTTCTCAACCATTTCTTGGCTTCAAACTCCCATATCTCGCGAACGGATTGACCTTACCCAAAAATTCCTGTTGCATCTGAAAGAAGAAACTCACCCGATTACAACGGTGTGTGTATTTTTTCCCTAGCCCATTCTGGTTAAGCGTTTGGAGCAGCAGAATTGCGAAAAATTTTTTGCCTTCTCAACCATTTCTTGGCTTCAAACTCCCATATCTCGGGAACGGATTGACCTAACCCAAAAATTCCTGTTGCGTCTGAAAGTAGAAACTGGCCCGATTACAACGGTATGTGTATTTTTTCCCTAGGCCATTCTGGTTAAGCGTTTGGGGCAGCAGAAGTGCGAAAAATTTTTTGCCTTCTCAACCATTTCTTGTCTTCAAACCACCATATCTCGCGTACGGATTGACCTAACCCAAAAATTCCTATTGCATCTGAAAGTAGAAACTCGCTCGATTACAACGGTATGTGTATTTTTTCCCTAGGCCATTCTGGTTAAGCGTTTGGAGCAGCAGAATTGCGAAAAATTTTTTGCCTTCTCACCCATTTCTCGGCTTCAAACACCCATATCTCGCGAACGGATTGACCTAACCCAAAAATTCCTGTTGCATCTGAAAGTAGAAACTCGCCCGATTACAAAGGTGTGTGTATTTTTTCCCTAGCCCATTCTGGTTAAGCGTTTGGAGCAGCAGAATTGCGAAAAATTTGTTGCCTTCTCAACCATTTCTTAGCTTCAAAGTCCCATATCTCGCGAACGGATTGACCAAACCCAAAAATTCCTGCTGCGTCTGAAAGTAGAAACTCGCCCGATTACAACGGTATATGTATTTTTTCCCTAGTCCATTCTGGTTAAGCGTTTGGAGCAGCAGAATTGCGAAAAATTTTTTGCCTTCTCAACCATTTCTTGGCTTCAAACTCCCATATCTCGGGAACGGATTGACCTAACCCAAAAATTCCTGTTGCGTCTGAAAGTAGAAGCTCGCCCGATTACAACCGTATGCGTATTTTTTCCCTAGGCCATTCTGGTTAAGCGATTGGAGCAGCAGAAGTGCGAAAAATTTATTGTCTTGTCAACCATTTCTTAGCTTCAAAGTCCCATATCTCGTGAACGGATTGACCTAACCCAAAAATTCCTATTGTAACTGAAAGAAGAAACTCGCCCGATTACAACGGTATGCGTATTTTTTCCCTAGGCCTTTCTGGTTAAGCGTTTGGAGCAGCAGAATTGCGAAAAATTTGTTGTCTTCTCAACCATTTCTTAGCTTCAAAGTCCCATATCTCGCGAACGGATTGACCAAACCCAAAAATTCCTGCTGCGTCTGAAAGTAGAAACTCGCCCGATTACAACGGTATATGTATTTTTTCCCTAGTCCATTCTGGTTAAGCGTTTGGAGCAGCAGAATTGCGAAAAATTTTTTGCCTTCTCAACCATTTCTTGGCTTCAAACTCCCATATCTCGCGAACGGATTGACCTAACCCAAAAATTCCTATTGCATCTGAAAGTAGAAACTCGCCCGATTACAACGGTATGTGTATTTTTTCCCTAGGCCATTCTCGTTAAGCGTTTGAAGCAGCAGAATTGCGAAAAATTTTTTGCCTTCTCAACCATTTCTTGGCTTCAAACCACCATATCTCGCGAACGGATTGACCTAACCCAAAAATTCCTATTGTAACTGAAAGAAGAAACTCGCCCGATTACAACGGTATGCGTATTTTTTTCCCTACTCCATTCTGGTTAAGCGTTTGGAGCAGCAGAATTGCGAAAAATTTTTTGCCTTCTCAACCATTTCTTGGCTTCAAACCAACATATCTCGCGTACGGATTGACCTAACCCAAAAATTCCTATTGCATCTGAAGGTAGAAACTCGCCCGATTACAACGGTATGTGTATTTTTTCCCTAGGCCATTCTGGTTAAGCGATTGGAGCAGCAGAATTGCGAAAAACTTTGCCTTCTCAACCATTTCTTGGCTTCAAACTCCCATACCTCGCGAACGAATCGACCTAACCCAAAAATTCCTATTGCATCTGAAAGTAGAAACTCGCCCGATTACAACGGTATGTGTATTTTTTTCCTAGGCCATTCTGGTTAAGCGTTTGGAGCAGCAGAATGGCGAAAAATGTTCTGCCTTCTCAACCATTTCTTGGCTTCAAACTCCCATATCTCGCGAACGGATTGACCTAACCCAAAAATTCCTATTGCATCTAAAAGTAGAAACTCGCCCGATTACAACGGAATGTGTATTTTTTCCCTAGGCCATTCTGGTTAAACGTTTGGAGCAGCAGAATTGCGAAAAATTTGTTGCCTTCTTAACCATTTCTTGGCTTCAAACTCCCATATCTCGGGAACGGATTGACCTAACCCAAAAATTCCTATTGCATCTGAAAGTAGAAACTCGCCCGATTACATCGGTACGTGTATTTTTTCCTTACTCCATTCTGGTTAAGCGTTTGGAGCAGCAGAATTGCGAAAAATTTGTTGCCTTCTTAACCATTTCTTGGCTTCAAACTCCCATATCTCGGGAACGGATTGACCTAACCCAAAAATTCCTATTGCATCTGAAAGTAGAAACTCGCCCGATTACATCGGTACGTGTATTTTTTCCCTACTCCATTCTGGTTAAGCGTTTGGAGCAGCAGAATTGCGAAAAATTTTTTGCCTTCTCAACCATTCCTTGGCTTGAAACTCCCATATCTCGCCAACGGATTGACCTAACCCAAAAATTCCTGTTGCGTCTGAAAGTAGAAACTCGCCCGATTACAACGGTATGCGTATTTTTTCCCTAGGCCATTCTGGTTAAACGTTTGAAGCAGCAGAATTGCGAAAAATTTTTTGCCTTCTCAACCATTTCTTGGCTTCAAACTCCCATATCTCGCGAACGGATTGACCTAACCCAAAAATTCCTATTGCATCTAAAAGTAGAAACTCGCCCGATTACAACGGAATGTGTATTTTTTCCCTAGACCATTCCGGTTAAGCGTTAGGAGCAGCAGAATTGCGAAAAATTTTTTGCCTTCTCAACCATTTCTTGGCTTCAAACTACCATATCTCGCGTACGGATTGACCTAACCCAAAAATTCATGTTGCATCTGAAAGTAGAAGCTCGCCCGATTACAACGGGGTGTGTATTTTTTCCCTAGCACATTCTGGTTAAGCGTTTGGGGCAGCAGAAGTGCGAAAAATTTTTTGCCTTCTCAACCATTTCTTGTCTTCCAACCACCATATCTCGCGTACGGATTGACCTAACCCAAAAATTCCTATTGTAACTGAAAGAAGAAACTCGCCCGATTACAACGGTATGCGTATTTTTTCCCTAGGCCATTCTGGTTAAACGTTTGAAGCAGCAGAATTGCGAAAAATTTTTTGCCTTCTCAACCATTTCTTGGCTTCAAACTACCATATCTCGCGTACGGATTGACCTAACCCAAAAATTCCTATTGCATCTGAAAGTAGAAACTCGCCCGATTACAACGGTATGTGTATTTTTTCCCTAGGCCATTCTGGTTAAGCGATTGGAGCAGCAGAAGTTCGAAAAACTTTTGCCTTCTCAACCATTTCTTGGCTTCAAACTCCCATATCTCGCGAACGAATCGACCTAACCCAAAAATTCCTATTGCATCTGAAAGTAGAAACTCGCCCGATTACAACGGAATGTGTATTTTTTCCCTAGGCCATTCTGGTTAAACGTTTGGAGCAGCAGAATTGCGAAAAATTTTTTGCCTTCTCAACCATTTCTTGGCTTCAAACCACCATATCTCGCGAACGGATTGACCTAACCCAAAAATTCCTGTTGCATCTGAAAGTAGAAACTCGCCCGATTGCAACGGTGTGTGTATTTTTTCCCTAGCCCATTCTGGTTAAGCGTTTGGAGCAGCAGAATTGCGAAAAATTTATTGTCTTGTCAACCATTTCTTAGTTTCAAAGTCCCATATCTCGCGAACGGATTGACCTAACCCAAAAATTCCTACTGCATCTGAAAGTAGAAACTCGCCCGATTACAACGGAATGTGTATTTTTTTCCTAGGCCATTCTGGTTAAGCGTTTGTAGCAGCAGAATTGAGAAAAATTTTTTGCCTTCTCAACCATTTCTTGGCTTCAAACTCCCATACCTCGCGAACGGATTGACCTAACCCAAAAATTCCTCTTGCATCTGAAAGTGGAAACTCGCCCGATTACAACGGTATGCGTGGTTTTTCCCTAGACCATTCCGGTTAAGCGTTAGGAGCAGCAGAATTGCGAAAAATTTTTTGCCTTCTCAACCATTTCTTGGCTTCAAACTCCCATATCTCGCGACCGGATTGACCTAACCCAAAAATTCATGTTGCATCTGAAAGTAGAAACTCGCCCGATTACAACGGAGTGTGTATTTTTTCCCTAGCACATTCTGGTTAAGCGTTTGGAGCAGCAGAATTGCGAAAAATTTTTTGCCTTCTCAACCATTTCTTGGCTTCAAACTCCCATATCTCGCGAACGGATTGACCTAACCCAAAAATTCCTACTGCATCTGAAAGTAGAAACTCGCCCGATTACAACGGTATGTGTATTTTTTTCCTAGGCCATTCTGGTTAAGCGTTTGAAGCAGCAGAATTGAGAAAAATTTTTTGCCTTCTCAACCATTTCTTGGCTTCAAACTCCCATACCTCGCGAACGGATTGACCTAACACAAAGTTCCTGTTGCATCTGAAAGTAGAAACTCGCCCGATTACAACGTTATGCGTGGTTTTTCCCTAGGCCATTCTGATTAAGCGTTAGGAGCAGCAGAAGTGTGAAAAATTTGTTGTCTTCTCAAATATTTTTTAGCTTCAAACTCCCATATCTCGCGAACGGATTGACCTAACCCAAAAATTCCTGTTGCATCCGAATGTAGAAACTCGCCCGATTACAACGGTATGTGTATTTTTTCCCTAGGACATTCTGGTTAGACGTTTGGAGCAGCAGAATTGCGAAAAATTTTTTGCCTTCTCAACCATTCCTTGGGTTCAAACTCCCATATCTCGCCAACGGATTGACATAACCCAAAAATTCCTGTTGCGTCTGAAAGTAGAAACTCGCCCGATTACAACGGTATGTGTATTTTTTTCCTAGGCCATTCTGGTTAAGCGTTTGGAGCAGCAGAATTGAGAAAAATTTTTTGCCTTCTCAACCATTTCTTGGCTTCAAACTCCCATACCTCGCGAACGGATTGACCTAACACAAAGTTCCTGTTGCATCTGAAAGTGGAAACTCGCCCGATTACAACGGTATGCGTGGTTTTTCCCTAGGCCATTCTGGTTAAGTGTTAGGAGCAGCAGAAGTGCGAAAAATTTGTTGCCTTCTCAACTATTTTTTAGCTTCAAACTCCCATATCTCGCGAACGGATTGACCTAACCCAAAAATTCCTGTTGCATCTGAAAGTAGAAACTCGCCCGATTACAACGGTGTGTGTATTTTTTCCCTAGCACATTCTGGTTAAGCGTTTGGAGCAGCAGAATTGCGAAAAATTTATTGTCTTGTCAACCATTTCTTAGCTTCAAAGTCCCATATCTCGCGAACGGATTGACCAAAAACAAAAATTCCTGTTGCATCTGAAAGTAGAAACTCACCCGATTACAACGGTGTGTGTATTTTTTCCCTAGGCCATCCTGGTTAAGCGATTGGAGCAGCAGAATTGCGAAAAATTTATTGTCTTGTCAACCATTTCTTAGCTTCAAAGTTCCATATCTCGCTAACGGATTGACCTAACCCAAAAATTCCTATTGTAACTGAAAGTAGAAACTCGCCCGATTACAACGGTACGTGTATTTTTTCCCTAGGCCATTCTGGTTAAGCGATTGGAGCAGCAGAATTGCGAAAAATTTTTTGCCTTCTCAACCATTCCTTGGCTTCAAACCACCATATCTCGCGTACGGATTGACCTAACCCAAAAATTCATGTTGCATCTGAAAGTAGAAACTCGCCCGATTACAACGGGGTGTGTATTTTTTCCCTAGCACATTCTGGTTAAGCGTTTGGAGCAGCAGAATTGCGAAAAATTTTTTGCCTTCTCAACCATTTCTTGGCTTCAAACTCCCATATCTCGCGAACGGATTGACCTAACCCAAAAATTCCTACTGCATCTGAAAGTAGAAACTCGCCCGATTACAACGGTATGTGTATTTTTTTCCTAGGCCATTCTGGTTAAGCGTTTGGAGCAGCAGAATTGAGAAAAATTTTTTGCCTTCTCAACCATTTCTTGGCTTCAAACTCCCATACCTTGCGAACGGATTGACCTAACACAAAAATTCCTGTTGCATCTGAAAGTAGAAACTCGCCCGATTACAACGTTGTGCGTGGTTTTTCCCTAGGCCATTCTGGTTAAGCGTTAGGAGCAGCAGAAGTGTGAAAAATTTGTTGTCTTCTCAAATATTTTTTAGCTTCAAACTCCCATACCTTGCGAACGGATTGACCTAACCCAAAAATTCCTGTTGCATCTGAATGTAGAAACTCGCCCGATTACAACGGTATGTGTATTTTTTCCCTAGGCCATTCTGGTTAGACGTTTGGAGCAGCAGAATTGCGAAAAATTTTTTGCCTTCTCAACCATTCCTTGGGTTCAAACTCCCATATCTCGCCAACGGATTGACCTAACCCACAAATTCCTGTTGCGTCTGAAAGTAGAAACGCGCCCGATTACAACGGTATGCGTGGTTTTTCCCTAGACCATTCCGGTTAAGCGTTAGGAGCAGCAGAATTGCGAAAAATTTTTTGCCTTCTCAACCATTTCTTGGCTTCAAACTCCCATACCTTGCGAACGGATTGACCTAACACAAAAATTCCTGTTGCATCTGAAAGTAGAAACTCGCCCGATTACAACGTTGTGCGTGGTTTTTCCCTAGGCCATTCTGGTTAAGCGTTAGGAGCAGCAGAAGTGTGAAAAATTTGTTGTCTTCTCAAATATTTTTTAGCTTCAAACTCCCATACCTTGCGAACGGATTGACCTAACCCAAAAATTCCTGTTGCATCTGAATGTAGAAACTCGCCCGATTACAACGGTATGTGTATTTTTTCCCTAGGCCATTCTGGTTAGACGTTTGGAGCAGCAGAATTGCGAAAAATTTTTTGCCTTCTCAACCATTCCTTGGGTTCAAACTCCCATATCTCGCCAACGGATTGACCTAACCCACAAATTCCTGTTGCGTCTGAAAGTAGAAACGCGCCCGATTACAACGGTATGCGTGGTTTTTCCCTAGACCATTCCGGTTAAGCGTTAGGAGCAGCAGAATTGCGAAAAATTTTTTGCCTTCTCAACCATTTCTTGGCTTCAAACTCCCATATCTCGCGAACGGATTGACCTAACCCAAAAATTCATGTTGCATCTGAAAGTAGAAACTCGCCCGATTACAACGGGGTGTGTATTTTTTCCCTAGCACATTCTGGTTAAGCGTTTGGAGCAGCAGAATTGCGAAAAATTTTTTGCCTTCTCAACCATTTCTTGGCTTCAAACTCCCATATCTCGCGAACGGATTGACCTAACCCAAAAATTCCTACTGCATCTGAAAGTAGAAACTCGCCCGATTACAACGGTATGTGTATTTTTTTCCTAGGCCATTCTGGTTAAGCGTTTGGAGCAGCAGAATTGAGAAAAATTTTTTGCCTTCTCAACCATTTCTTGGCTTCAAACTCCCATACCTTGCGAACGGATTGACCTAACACAAAAATTCCTGTTGCATCTGAAAGTAGAAACTCGCCCGATTACAACGTTATGCGTGGTTTTTCCCTAGGCCATTCTGGTTAAGCGTTAGGAGCAGCAGAAGTGTGAAAAATTTGTTGTCTTCTCAAATATTTTTTAGCTTCAAACTCCCATACCTTGCGAACGGATTGACCTAACCCAAAAATTCCTGTTGCATCTGAATGTAGAAACTCGCCCGATTACAACGGTATGTGTATTTTTTCCCTAGGCCATTCTGGTTAGACGTTTGGAGCAGCAGAATTGCGAAAAATTTTTTGCCTTCTCAACCATTCCTTGGGTTCAAACTCCCATATCTCGCCAACGGATTGACTTAACCCAAAAATTCATGTTGCATCTGAAAGTAGAAACTCGCCCGATTACAACGGGGTGTGTATTTTTTCCCTAGCACATTCTGGTTAAGCGTTTGGAGCAGCAGAATTGCGAAAAATTTTTTGCCTTCTCAACCATTTCTTGGCTTCAAACTCCCATATCTCGCGAACGGATTGACCTAACCCAAAAATTCCTACTGCATCTGAAAGTAGAAACTCGCCCGATTACAACGGTATGTGTATTTTTTTCCTAGGCCATTCTGGTTAAGCGTTTGGAGCAGCAGAATTGAGAAAAATTTTTTGCCTTCTCAACCATTTCTTGGCTTCAAACTCCCATACCTTGCGAACGGATTGACCTAACACAAAAATTCCTGTTGCATCTGAAAGTAGAAACTCGCCCGATTACAACGTTGTGCGTGGTTTTTCCCTAGGCCATTCTGGTTAAGCGTTAGGAGCAGCAGAAGTGTGAAAAATTTGTTGTCTTCTCAAATATTTTTTAGCTTCAAACTCCCATACCTTGCGAACGGATTGACCTAACCCAAAAATTCCTGTTGCATCTGAATGTAGAAACTCGGCCGATTACAACGGCATGTGTATTTTTTCCCTAGGCCATTCTGGTTAGACGTTTGGAGCAGCAGAATTGCGAAAAATTTTTTGCCTTCTCAATCATTCCTTGGGTTCAAACTCCCATATCTCGCCAACGGATTGACCTAACCCACAAATTCCTGTTGCGTCTGAAAGTAGAAACGCGCCCGATTACAACGGTATGCGTGGTTTTTCCCTAGACCATTCCGGTTAAGCGTTAGGAGCAGCAGAATTGCGAAAAATTTTTTGCCTTCTCAACCATTTCTTGGCTTCAAACTCCCATATCTCGCGAACGGATTGACCTAACCCAAAAATTCATGTTGCATCTGAAAGTAGAAACTCGCCCGATTACAACGGGGTGTGTATTTTTTCCCTAGCACATTCTGGTTAAGCGTTTGGAGCAGCAGAATTGCGAAAAATTTTTTGCCTTCTCAACCATTTCTTGGCTTCAAACTCCCATATCTCGCGAACGGATTGACCTAACCCAAAAATTCCTACTGCATCTGAAAGTAGAAACTCGCCCGATTACAACGGTATGTGTATTTTTTTCCTAGGCCATTCTGGTTAAGCGTTTGGAGCAGCAGAATTGAGAAAAATTTTTTGCCTTCTCAACCATTTCTTGGCTTCAAACTCCCATACCTTGCGAACGGATTGACCTAACACAAAAATTCCTGTTGCATCTGAAAGTAGAAACTCGCCCGATTACAACGTTATGCGTGGTTTTTCCCTAGGCCATTCTGGTTAAGCGTTAGGAGCAGCAGAAGTGTGAAAAATTTGTTGTCTTCTCAAATATTTTTTAGCTTCAAACTCCCATACCTTGCGAACGGATTGACCTAACCCAAAAATTCCTGTTGCATCTGAATGTAGAAACTCGCCCGATTACAACGGTATGTGTATTTTTTCCCTAGGCCATTCTGGTTAGACGTTTGGAGCAGCAGAATTGCGAAAAATTTTTTGCCTTCTCAACCATTCCTTGGGTTCAAACTCCCATATCTCGCCAACGGATTGACCTAACCCACAAATTCCTGTTGCGTCTGAAAGTAGAAACGCGCCCGATTACAACGGTATGCGTGGTTTTTCCCTAGACCATTCCGGTTAAGCGTTAGGAGCAGCAGAATTGCGAAAAATTTTTTGCCTTCTCAACCATTTCTTGGCTTCAAACTCCCATATCTCGCGAACGGATTGACCTAACCCAAAAATTCATGTTGCATCTGAAAGTAGAAACTCGCCCGATTACAACGGGGTGTGTATTTTTTCCCTAGCACATTCTGGTTAAGCGTTTGGAGCAGCAGAATTGCGAAAAATTTTTTGCCTTCTCAACCATTTCTTGGCTTCAAACTCCCATATCTCGCGAACGGATTGACCTAACCCAAAAATTCCTACTGCATCTGAAAGTAGAAACTCGCCCGATTACAACGGTATGTGTATTTTTTTCCTAGGCCATTCTGGTTAAGCGTTTGGAGCAGCAGAATTGAGAAAAATTTTTTGCCTTCTCAACCATTTCTTGGCTTCAAACTCCCATACCTTGCGAACGGATTGACCTAACACAAAAATTCCTGTTGCATCTGAAAGTAGAAACTCGCCCGATAACAACGTTATGCGTGGTTTTTCCCTAGGCCATTCTGATTAAGCGTTATGAGCAGCAGAAGTGTGAAAAATTTGTTGTCTTCTCAAATATTTTTTAGCTTCAAACTCCCATATCTCGCGAACGGATTGACATAGCCCAAAAATTCCTGTTGCATCTGAAAGTAGAAAGTCGCCCGATTACAACGGTATGTGTATTTTTCCCCTGGGCCATTCTGGTTAAGCGTTTGGAGCAGCAGAAGTGCGAAAAGTGTTTTGCCTTCTCAACCATTTCTTGGCTTCAAACTCCCATATCTCGCGAACGGATTGACCTAACCCAAAAATTCCTACTGCATCTGAAAGTCGAAACTCGCCCGATTACAACGGTATTTGTATTTTTTTCCTAGGCCATTCTGGTTAAGCGTTTGGAGCAGCAGAATTGAAAAAAATTTTTTGCCTTCTCAAGCATTTCTTGGCTTCAAACTCCCATACCTCGCGAACGGATTGACCTAACCCAAAAATTCCTGTTGCATCAGAAAGTGGAAACTCGCCCGATTACAACGGTATGCGTGGTTTTTCCCTAGGCCATTCTGGTTAAGCGTTAGGAGCAGCAGAAGTGTGAAAAATTTGTTGTCTTCTCAACTATTTTTTAGCTTCAAACTCCCATATCTCGCGAACGGATTGACCTAACCCAAAAATTCCTGTTGCATCTGAAAGTAGAAACTCACCCGATTACAACGGTGCGTGTATTTTTTCCCTAGCACATTCTGGTTAAGCGTTTGGAGCAGCAGAATTGCGAAAAATTTTTTGCCTTCTCAACCATTTCTTGGCTTCAAACTCCCATATCTCGCGAACGGATTGACCTAACCCAAAAATTCAGGTTGCATCTGAAAGTAGAAACTCGCCCGATTACAACGGGGTGCGTATTTTTTCCCTAGCACATTCTGGTTAAGCGTTTGGAGCAGCAGAATTGCGAAAAATTTTTTGCCTTCTCAACCATTCCTTGGGTTCAACCTCCCATATCTCGCCAACGGATTTACCTAACCCAAAAATTCCTGTTGCGTCTGAAAGTAGAAACTCGCCCGATTACAACGGTATGCGTGGTTTTTCCCTAGACCATTCCGGTTAAGCGTTAGGAGCAGCAGAATTGCGAAAAATTTTTTGCCTTCTCAACCATTTCTTGGCTTCAAACTCCCATATCTCGCGAATGCATTGACCTAACCCAAAAATTCATGTTGCATCTGAAAGTAGCAACTCGCCCGATTACAACGGGGTGTGTATTTTTTCCCTAGCACATTCTGGTTAAGCGTTTGGAGCAGCAGAATTGCGAAAAATTTTTTGCCTTCTCAACCATTTCTTGGCTTCAAACTCCCATATCTCGCGAACGGATTGACCTAACCCAAAAATTCCTACTGCATCTGAAAGTAGAAACTCGCCCGATTACAACGGTATGTGTATTTTTTTCCTAGGCCATTCTGGTTAAGCGTTTGGAGCAGCAGAATTGAGAAAAATTTTTTGCCTTCTCAACCATTTCTTGGCTTCAAACTCCCATACCTCGCGAACGGATTGACCTAACACAAAGTTCCTGTTGCATCTGAAAGTAGAAACTCGCCCGATTACAACGTTATGCGTGGTTTTTCCCTAGACCATTCTGGTTAAGCGTTAGGAGCAGCAGAAGTGTGAAAAATTTGTTGTCTTCTCAAATATTTTTTAGCTTCAAACTCCCATATCTCGCGAACGGATTGACCTAACCCAAAAATTCCTGTTGCATCTGAATGTAGAATCTCGCCCGATTACAACGGTATGTGTATTTTTTCCCTAGGCCATTCTGGTTAGACGTTTGGAGCAGCAGAATTGCGAAAAATTTTTTTCCTTCTCAACCATTCCTTGGGTTCAAACTCCCATATCTCGCCAACGGATTGACCTAACCCACAAATTCCTGTTGCGTCTGAAAGTAGAAACTCGCCCGATTACAACGGTATGCGTGGTTTTTCCCTAGACCATTACGGTTAAGCGTTAGGAGCAGCAGAATTGCGAAAAATTTTTTGCCTTCTCAACCATTCCTTGGGTTCAACCTCCCATATCTCGCCAACGGATTTACCTAACCCAAAAATTCCTGTTGCGTCTGAAAGTAGAAACTCGCCCGATTACAACGGTATGCGTGGTTTTTCCCTAGACCATTCCGGTTAAGCGTTAGGAGCAGCAGAATTGCGAAAAATTTTTTGCCTTCTCAACCATTTCTTGGCTTCAAACTCCCATATCTCGCGAATGCATTGACCTAACCCAAAAATTCATGTTGCATCTGAAAGTAGCAACTCGCCCGATTACAACGGGGTGTGTATTTTTTCCCTAGCACATTCTGGTTAAGCGTTTGGAGCAGCAGAATTGCGAAAAATTTTTTGCCTTCTCAACCATTTCTTGGCTTCAAACTCCCATATCTCGCGAACGGATTGACCTAACCCAAAAATTCCTACTGCATCTGAAAGTAGAAACTCGCCCGATTACAACGGTATGTGTATTTTTTTCCTAGGCCATTCTGGTTAAGCGTTTGGAGCAGCAGAATTGAGAAAAATTTTTTGCCTTCTCAACCATTTCTTGGCTTCAAACTCCCATACCTCGCGAACGGATTGACCTAACACAAAGTTCCTGTTGCATCTGAAAGTAGAAACTCGCCCGATTACAACGTTATGCGTGGTTTTTCCCTAGACCATTCTGGTTAAGCGTTAGGAGCAGCAGAAGTGTGAAAAATTTGTTGTCTTCTCAAATATTTTTTAGCTTCAAACTCCCATATCTCGCGAACGGATTGACCTAACCCAAAAATTCCTGTTGCATCTGAATGTAGAATCTCGCCCGATTACAACGGTATGTGTATTTTTTCCCTAGGCCATTCTGGTTAGACGTTTGGAGCAGCAGAATTGCGAAAAATTTTTTTCCTTCTCAACCATTCCTTGGGTTCAAACTCCCATATCTCGCCAACGGATTGACCTAACCCACAAATTCCTGTTGCGTCTGAAAGTAGAAACTCGCCCGATTACAACGGTATGCGTGGTTTTTCCCTAGACCATTACGGTTAAGCGTTAGGAGCAGCAGAATTGCGAAAAATTTTTTGCCTTCTCAACCATTTCTTGGCTTCAAACTCCCATATCTCGCGAACGGATTGACTTAACCCAAAAATTCATGTTGCATCTGAAAGTAGAAACTCGCCCGATTACAACGGGGTGTGTATTTTTTCCCTATCACATTCTGGTTAAGCGTTTGGAGCAGCAGAATTGCGAAAAATTTTTTGCCTTCTCAACCATTTCTTGGCTTCAAACTCCCATATCTCGCGAACGGATTGACCTAACCCAAAAATTCCTACGGCATCTGAAAGTAGAAACTCGCCCGATTACAACGGTATGTGTATTTTTTTCCTTGGCCATTCTGGTTAAGCGTTTGGAGCAGCAGAATTGAGAAAAATTTTTTGCCTTCTCAACCATTTCTTGGCTTCAAACTCCCATACCTCGCGAACGGATTGACCTAACACAAAGTTCCTGTTGCATCTGAAAGTAGAAACTCGCCCGATTACAACGTTATGCGTGGTTTTTCCCTAGGCCATTCTGGTTAAGCGTTAGGAGCAGCAGAAGTGTGAAAAATTTGTTGTCTTCTCAAATATTTTTTAGCTTCAAACTCCCATATCTCGCGAACGGATTGACCTAACCCAAAAATTCCTGTTGCATCTGAATGTAGAAACTCGCCCGATTACAACGGGGTGTGTATTTTTTCCCTAGCACATTCTGGTTAAGCGTTTGGAGCAGCAGAATTGCGAAAAATTTTTTGCCTTCTCAACCATTTCTTGGCTTCAAACTCCCATATCTCGCGAACGGATTGACCTAACCCAAAAATTCCTACTGCATCTGAAAGTAGAAACTCGCCCGATTACAAAGGTATGTGTATTTTTTCCCTAGGCCATTCTGGTTAAGCGTTAGGGGCAGCAGAAGTGTGAAAAATTTGTTGCCTTCTCAACCATTTCTTGGCTTCAAACTCCCATATCTCGTTAACGGATTGACCTAACCCAAAAATTCCTGTTACATCTGAATGTAGAAACTCGCCCGATTACAACGGTATGTGTATTTTTTCCCTAGCACATTCTGGTTAAGCGTTTGGAGCAGCAGAATTGAGAAAAATTTTTTGCCTTCTCAACCATTTCTTGGCTTCAAACTCCCATACCTCGCGAACGGATTGACCTAACACAAAGTTCCTGTTGCATCTGAAAGTAGAAACTCGCCCGATTACAACGTTATGCGTGGTTTTTCCCTAGACCATTCTGGTTAAGCGTTAGGAGCAGCAGAAGTGTGAAAAATTTGTTGTCTTCTCAAATATTTTTTAGCTTCAAACTCCCATATCTCGCGAACGGATTGACCTAACCCAAAAATTCCTATTGCATCTAAAAGTAGAAACTCGCCCGATTACAACGGTATGTGCATTTTTTTCCTAGGCCATTCTGGTTAAGCGTTTGGAGCAGCAGAGGTGCGAAAAATGTTTTGCCTGCTCAACCATTTCTTGGCTTCAAACTCCCATATCTCGCGAACGGATTGACCTAACCCAAAAATTCCTATTGCATCTAAAAGTAGAAACTCGCCCGATTACAACGGAATGTGTATTTTTTCCCTAGGCCATTCTGGTTAAACGTTTGGAGCAGCAGAATTGCGAAAAATTTTTTGCCTTCTCAACCATTTCTTGGCTTCAAACTCCCATATCTCGCGAACGGATTGACCTAACCCAAAAATTCCTGTTGCATCTGAAAGTAGAAACTCACCCGATTACAACGGTGTGTGTATTTTTTCCCTAGCACATTCTTGTTAAGCGTTTGGAGCAGCAGAATTGCGAAAAATTTTTTGCCTTCTCAACCATTTCTTGGCTTCAAACTCCCATATCTCGCGAACGGATTGACCTAACCCAAAAATTCCTGTTGCATCTGAAAGTAGAAACTCGCCCGATTACAACGGTGTGTGTATTTTTTCTCTAGCACATTCTGGTTAAGCGTTTGGAGCAGCAGAATTGCGAAAAATTTATTGTCTTGTCAACCATTTCTTAGCTTCAAAGTCCCATATCTCGCGAACGGATTGACCAAAACCAAAAATTCCTGTTGCATCTGAAAGTAGAAACTCACCCGATTACAACGGTGTGTGTATTTTTTCCCTAGGCCATCCTGGTTAAGCGATTGGAGCAGCAGAATTGCGAAAAATTTATTGTCTTGTCAACCATTTCTTAGCTTCAAAGTTCCATATCTCGCTAACGGATTGACCTAACCCAAAAATTCCTATTGTAACTGAAAGTAGAAACTCGCCCAATTACAACGGTATGCGTATTTTTTCCCTAGGCCATTCTGGTTAAGCGTTTGGAGCAGCAGAAGTGCGAAATATTTTTTGCCTTCTCAACCATTTCTTGGCTTCAAACCACCATATCTCGCGTACGGATTGACCTAACCCAAAAATTCCTATTGCATCTGAAAATAGAAACTCGCCCGATTACAACGGTATGTGTATTTTTTCCCTAGGCCATTCTGGTTAAGCGTTTGGAGCAGCAGAAGTGCGAAAAATTTTTTGCCTTCTCAACCATTTCTTGTCTTCAAACCACCATATCTCGCGTACGGATTGACCTAACCCAAAAATTCCTATTGCATCTGAAAGTAGAATCTCGCCCGATTACAACGGTACGTGTATTTTTTCCCTAGGCCATTCTGGTTAAGCGTTTGGAGCAGCAGAATTGCGAAAAATTTTTTGCCTTCTCACCCATTTCTCGGCTTCAAGCTCCCATATCTCGCGAACGGATTGACCTAACCCAAAAATTCCTGTTGCATCTGAAAGTAGAAACTCGCCCGATTACAAAGGTGTGCGTATTTTTTCCCTAGCCCATTCTGGTTAAGCGTTTGGAGCAGCAGAATTGCGAAAAATTTGTTGTCTTCTCAACCATTTCTTGGCTTCAAACTCCCATATCTCGAGAACGGATTGACCTAACCCAAAAATTCCTGTTACGTCTGAAAGTAGAAACTCGCCCGATTACAACGGTATTCGTATTTTTTCCCTAGGCCATTCTGGTTAAGCGATTGGAGCAGCAGAAGTGCGAAAAATTTATTGTCTTGTCATCCATTTCTTAGCTTCAAAGTCCCATATCTCGCGAACGGATTGACCTAACCCAAAAATTCCTATTGTAACTGAAAGAAGAAACTCGCCCGATTACAACGGTATGCGTATTTTTTCCCTAGGCCATTCTGGTTAAGCGTTTGAAGCAGCAGAATTGCGAAAAATTTTTTGCCTTCTCAACCATTCCTTGGCTTCAAACCACCATATCTCGCGTACGGATTGACCTAACCCAAAAATTCCTATTGCATCTGAAAGTAGAAACTCACCCGATTACAACGGTGTGTGTATTTTTTCCCTAGGCCATCCTGGTTAAGCGATTGGAGCAGCAGAATTGCGAAAAATTTATTGTCTTGTCAACCATTTCTTAGCTTCAAAGTTCCATATCTCGCTAACGGATTGACCTAACCCAAAAATTCCTGTTGTAACTGAAAGTAGAAACTCGCCCGATTACAACGGTATGCGTATTTTTTCCCTAGGCCATTCTGGTTAAGCGTTTGGAGCAGCAGAAGTGCGAAATATTTTTTGCCTTCTCAACCATTTCTTGGCTTCAAACCACCATATCTCGCGTACGGATTGACCTAACCCAAAAATTCCTATTGCATCTGAAAGTAGAAACTCGCCCGATTACAACGGTATGTGTATTTTTTCCCTAGGCCATTCTGGTTAAGCGTTTGGAGCAGCAGAATTGCGAAAAATTTATTGTCTTGTCAACCATTTCTTAGCTTCAAAATCCCATATCTCGCGAACGGATTGACCAAAACCAAAAATTCCTGTTGCATCTGAAAGTAGAAACTCGCCCGATTACAACGGTATGTGTATTTTTTCCCTAGGCCATTCTGGTTAAGCGTTTGGAGCAGCAGAATTGCGAAAAATTTATTGTCTTGTCAATCATTTCTTAGATTCAAAGTTGCATATCTCGCTAACGGATTGACCTAACCCAAAAATTCCTATTGTAAATGAAAGTAGAAACTCGCCCGATTACAACGGTATGCGTATTTTTTCCCTAGGCCATTCTGGTTAAGCGTTTGGAGCAGCAGAAGAGCGAAATATTTTTTGCCTTCTCAACCATTTCTTGGCTTCAAACCACCATATCTCGCGTACGGATTGACCTAACCCAAAAATTCCTATTGCATCTGAAAGTAGAAACTCGCCCGATTACAACGGTATGTGTATTTTTTCCCTAGGCCATTCTGGTTAAGCGATTGGAGCAGCAGAAGTGCGAAAAATTTATTGTCTTGTCATCCATTTCTTAGCTTCAAAGTCCCATATCTCGCGAACGGATTGACCAAAACCAAAAATTCCTGTTGCATCTGAAAGTAGAAACTCACCCGATTACAAGGGTGTGTGTATTTTTTCCCTAAGCCATCCTGGTTAAGCGTTTGGGGCAGCAGAAGTGCGAAAAATTTTTTGCCTTCTCAACCATTTCTTGTCTTCAAACCACCATATCTCGCGTACGGTTTGACCTAACCCAAACATTCCTTTTGCATCTGAAAGTAGAAACTCGCCCGATTACAAAGGTGTGTGTATTTTTTCCCTAGCCCATTCTGGTTAAGCGTTTGGAGCAGCAGAATTGCGAAAAATTTTTTGCCTTCTCAACCATTCCTTGGCTTCAAACCACCATATCTCGCGTACGGATTGACCTAACCCAAAAATTCCTATTGCATCTGAAAGTAGAAACTCGCCCGATTACAACGGTATGTGTATTTTTTCCCTAGGCCATTCTGGTTAAGCGGTTGGGGCAGCAGAAGTGCGAAAAATTTTTTGCCTTCTCAACCATTTCTTGTCTTCAAACCACCATATCTCGCGTACGGATTGACCTAACCCAAACATTCCTATTGCATCTGAAAGTAGAAACTCGCCCGATTACAACGGTATGTGTATTTTTTGCCTAGGCCATTCTGGTTAAGCGTTTGGAGCAGCAGAATTGCGAAAAATTTTTTGCCTTCTCACCCATTTCTCGGCTTCAAGCTCCCATATCTCGCGAACGGATTGACCTAACCCAAAAATTCCTGTTGCATCTGAAAGTAGAAACTCGCCCGATTACAAAGGTTTGTGTATTTTTTCCCTAGCCCATTCTGGTTAAGCGTTTGGAGCAGCAGAATTGCGAAAAATTTGTTGCCTTCTCAACCATTTCTTAGCTTCAAAGTCCCATATCTCGCGAACGGATTGACCAAACCCAAAAATTCCTGCTGCGTCTGAAAGTAGAAACTCGCCCGATTACAACGGAATATGTATTTTTTCCCTAGTCCATTCTGGTTAAGCGATTGGAGCAGCAGTAGTGCGAAAAATTTATTGTCGTGTCAACCATTTCTTAGCTTCAAAGTACCATATCTCGCGAACGGATTGACCTAACCCAAAAATTCCTATTGCAACTGAAAGAAGAAACTCGCCCGATTACAACGGTATGCGTATTTTTTCCCTAGGCCATTCTGGTTAAGCGTTTGAAGCAGCAGAATTGCGAAAAATTTTTTGCCTTCTCAACCATTTCTTGGCTTCAAACCACCATATCTCGCGTACGGATTGACCTAACCCAAAAATTCCTATTGCATCCGAAAGTAGAAACTCGCCCGATTACAACGGTATGTGTATTTTTTCCCTAGGCCATTCTGGTTAAGCGATTGAAGCAGCAGAAGTGCGAAAAATTTATTGTCTTGTCAACCATTTCTTAGCTTCAAAGTCCCATATCTCGCGAACGGATTGACCTAAACCAAAAATTCCTATTGCATCTGAAAGTAGAAACTCGCCCGATTACAACGGTATGTGTATTTTTTCCCTAGGCCATTCTGGTTAAGCGTTTGGAGCAGCAGAATTGCGAAAAATTTTTTGCCCTCTCAACCATTTCTTGGCTTCAAACTCCCATATCTCGCGAACGGATTGACCTAGCCCAAAAATTCCTTTTGCATCTGAAAGTAGAAACTCGCCCGATTACAAAGGTGTGTGTATTTTTTCCCTAGCCCATTCTGGTTAAGCGTTTGGAGCAGCAGAATTGCGAAAAATTTTCTGCCTTCTCAACCATTCCTTGGCTTCAAACCACCATATCTCGCGTACGGATTGACCTAACCCAAAAATTCCTATTGCATCTGAAAGTAGAAACTCGCCCGATTACAACGGTATGTGTATTTTTTCCCTAGGCCATTCTGGTTAAGCGTTTGGGGCATCAGAAGTGCGAAAAATTTTTTGCCTTCTCAACCATTTCTTGTCTTCAAACCACCATATCTCGCGTACGGATTGACCTAACCCAAATATTCCTATTGCATCTGAAAGTAGAAACTCGCCCGATTACAACGGTATGTGTATTTTTTCCCTAGGCCCTTCTGGTTAAGCGTTTGGAGCAGCAGAAGTGCGAAAAATTTATTGTCTTGTCAACCATTTCTTAGCTTCAAAGTCCCATATCTCGCGAACGGATTGACCTAAACCAAAAATTCCTATTGCATCTGAAAGTAGAAACTCGCCCGATTACAACGGTATGCGTATTTTTTCCCTAGGCTATTCTGGTTAAGCGTTTGAAGCAGCAGAATTGCGAAAAATTTTTTGCCTTCTCAACCATTTCTTGACTTCAAACCACCATATCTCGCGTACGGATTGACCTAACCCAAAAATTCCTATTGCATCTGAAAGTAGAAACTCGCCCGATTACAACGGTATGTGTATTTTTTCCCTAGGCCATTCTGGTTAAGCGATTGAAGCAGCAGAAGTGCGAAAAATTTATTGTCTTGTCAACCATTTCTTAGCTTCAAAGTCCCATATCTCGCGAACGGATTGACCTAACCCAAAAATTCCTATTGCATCTGAAAGTAGAAACTCGCCCGATTACAACGGTGTGTGTATTTTTTCCCTAGGCCATCCTGGTTAAGCGATTGGAGCAGCAGAATTGCGAAAAATTTATTGTCTTGTCAACCATTTCTTAGCTTCAAAGTTCCATATCTCGCTAACGGATTGACATAACCCAAAAATTCCTATTGTAACTGAAAGTTGAAACTCGCCCGATTACAAAGGTATGCGTATTTTTTCCCTAGGCCATTCTGGTTAAGCGTTTGGAGCAGCAGAAGAGCGAAATATTTTTTGCCTTCTCAACCATTTCTTGGCTTCAAACCACCATATCTCGCGTACGGATTGACCTAACCCAAAAATTCCTATTGCATCTGAAAGTAGAAACTCGCCCGATTACAACGGTATGTGCATTTTTTCCCTAGGCCATTCTGGTTAAGCGTTTGGAGCAGCAGAAGTGCGAAAAATTTTTTGCCTTCTCAACCATTTCTTGTCTTCAAACCACCATATCTCGCGTACGGATTGACCTAACCCAAAAATTCCTATTGCATCTGAAAGTAGAATCTCGCCCGATTACAACGGTACGTGTATTTTTTCCCTAGGCCATTCTGGCTAAGCGTTTGGAGCAGCAGAATTGCGAAAAATTTTTTGCCTTCTCAACCATTCCTTGGCTTTAAACCACCATATCTCGCGTACGGATTGACCTAACACAAAAATTCCTATTGCATCTGAAAGTAGAAACTCGCCCGATTACAACGGTATGTGTATTTTTTCCCTAGGCCATTCTGGTTAAGCGTTTGGGGCAGCAGAAGGGCGAAAAATTTTTTGCCTTCTCAATCATTTCTTGTCTTCAAACCACCATATCTCGCGTACGTATTGACCTAACCCAAAAATTCCTATTGCATCTGAAAGTAGAAACTAGCCCGATTACAACGGTATGTGTATTTTTTCCCTAGGCCATTCTGGTTAAACGTTTGGAGCAGCAGAATTGCGAAAAATTTTTTGCCTTCTCAACCATTTCTTGGCTTCAAACTCCCATATCTCGCGAACGGATTGACCTAACCCAAAAATTCCTGTTGCATCTGAAAGTAGAAACTCACCCGATTACAACGGTGTGTGTATTTTTTCCCTAGCACATTCTTGTTAAGCGTTTGGAGCAGCAGAATTGCGAAAAATTTTTTGCCTTCTCAACCATTTCTTGGCTTCAAACTCCCATATCTCGCGAACGGATTGACCTAACCCAAAAATTCCTGTTGCATCTGAAAGTAGAAACTCGCCCGATTACAACGGTGTGTGTATTTTTTCTCTAGCACATTCTGGTTAAGCGTTTGGAGCAGCAGAATTGCGAAAAATTTATTGTCTTGTCAACCATTTCTTAGCTTCAAAGTCCCATATCTCGCGAACGGATTGACCAAAACCAAAAATTCCTGTTGCATCTGAAAGTAGAAACTCACCCGATTACAACGGTGTGTGTATTTTTTCCCTAGGCCATCCTGGTTAAGCGATTGGAGCAGCAGAATTGCGAAAAATTTATTGTGTTGTCAACCATTTCTTAGCTTCAAAGTTCCATATCTCGCTAACGGATTGACCTAACCCAAAAATTCCTATTGTAACTGAAAGTAGAAACTCGCCCAATTACAACGGTATGCGTATTTTTTCCCTAGGCCATTCTGGTTAAGCGTTTGGAGCAGCAGAAGTGCGAAATATTTTTTGCCTTCTCAACCATTTCTTGGCTTCAAACCACCATATCTCGCGTACGGATTGACCTAACCCAAAAATTCCTATTGCATCTGAAAGTAGAAACTCGCCCGATTACAACGGTATGTGTATTTTTTCCCTAGGCCATTCTGGTTAAGCGTTTGGAGCAGCAGAAGTGCGAAAAATTTTTTGCCTTCTCAACCATTTCTTGTCTTCAAACCACCATATCTCGCGTACGGATTGACCTAACCCAAAAATTCCTATTGCATCTGAAAGTAGAATCTCGCCCGATTACAACGGTACGTGTATTTTTTCCCTAGGCCATTCTGGTTAAGCGTTTGGAGCAGCAGAATTGCGAAAAATTTTTTGCCTTCTCATCCATTTCTCGGCTTCAAGCTCCCATATCTCGCGAACGGATTGACCAAACCCAAAAATTCCTGTTGCATCTGAAAGTAGAAACTCGCCCGATTACAAAGGTGTGTGTATTTTTTCCCTAGCCCATTCTGGTTAAACGTTTGGAGCAGCAGAATTGCGAAAAATTTTTTGCCTTCTCAACCATTTCTTGGCTTCAAACTCCCATATCTCGCGAACGGATTGACCTAACCCAAAAATTCCTGTTGCATCTGAAAGTAGAAACTCACCCGATTACAACGGTGTGTGTATTTTTTCCCTAGCACATTCTTGTTAAGCGCTTGGAGCAGCAGAATTGCGAAAAATTTTTTGCCTTCTCAACCATTTCTTGGCTTCAAACTCCCATATCTCGCGAACGGATTGACCTAACCCAAAAATTCCTGTTGCATCTGAAAGTAGAAACTCGCCCGATTACAACGGTGTGTGTATTTTTTCTCTAGCACATTCTGGTTAAGCGTTTGGAGCAGCAGAATTGCGAAAAATTTATTGTCTTGTCAACCATTTCTTAGCTTCAAAGTCCCATATCTCGCGAACGGATTGACCAAAACCAAAAATTCCTGTTGCATCTGAAAGTAGAAACTCACCCGATTACAACGGTGTGTGTATTTTTTCCCTAGGCCATCCTGGTTAAGCGATTGGAGCAGCAGAATTGCGAAAAATTTATTGTGTTGTCAACCATTTCTTAGCTTCAAAGTTCCATATCTCGCTAACGGATTGACCTAACCCAAAAATTCCTATTGTAACTGAAAGTAGAAACTCGCCCAATTACAACGGTATGCGTATTTTTTCCCTAGGCCATTCTGGTTAAGCGTTTGGAGCAGCAGAAGTGCGAAATATTTTTTGCCTTCTCAACCATTTCTTGGCTTCAAACCACCATATCTCGCGTACGGATTGACCTAACCCAAAAATTCCTATTGCATCTGAAAGTAGAAACTCGCCCGATTACAACGGTATGTGTATTTTTTCCCTAGGCCATTCTGGTTAAGCGTTTGGAGCAGCAGAAGTGCGAAAAATTTTTTGCCTTCTCAACCATTTCTTGTCTTCAAACCACCATATCTCGCGTACGGATTGACCTAACCCAAAAATTCCTATTGCATCTGAAAGTAGAATCTCGCCCGATTACAACGGTACGTGTATTTTTTCCCTAGGCCATTCTGGTTAAGCGTTTGGAGCAGCAGAATTGCGAAAAATTTTTTGCCTTCTCAACCATTTCTTGGCTTCAAACTCCCATATCTCGAGAACGGATTGACCTATCCCAAAAATTCCTGTTACGTCTGAAAGTAGAAACTCGCCCGATTACAACGGTATGCGTATTTTTTCCCTAGGCCATTCTGGTTAAGCGATTGGAGCAGCAGAAGTGCGAAAAATTTATTGTCTTGTCATCCATTTCTTAGCTTCAAAGTCCCATATCTCGCGAACGGATTGACCTAACCCAAAAATTCCTATTGTAACTGAAAGAAGAAACTCGCCCGATTACAACGGTATGCGTATTTTTTCCCTAGGCCATTCTGGTTAAGCGTTTGAAGCAGCAGAATTGCGAAAAATTTTTTGCCTTCTCAACCATTCCTTGGCTTCAAACCACCATATCTCGCGTACGGATTGACCTAACCCAAAAATTCCTATTGCATCTGAAAGTAGAAACTCACCCGATTACAACGGTGTGTGTATTTTTTCCCTAGGCCATCCTGGTTAAGCGATTGGAGCAGCAGAATTGCGAAAAATTTATTGTCTTGTCAACCATTTCTTAGCTTCAAAGTTCCATATCTCGCTAACGGATTGACCTAACCCAAAAATTCCTATTGTAACTGAAAGTAGAAACTCGCCCGATTACAACGGTATGCGTATTTTTTCCCTAGGCCATTCTGGTTAAGCGTTTGGAGCAGCAGAAGTGCGAAATATTTTTTGCCTTCTCAACCATTTCTTGGCTTCAAACCACCATATCTCGCGTACGGATTGACCTAACCCAAAAATTCCTATTGCATCTGAAAGTAGAAACTCGCCCGATTACAACGGTATGTGTATTTTTTCCCTAGGCCATTCTGGTTAAGCGTTTGGAGCAGCAGAATTGCGAAAAATTTATTGTCCTGTCAACCATTTCTTAGCTTCAAAGTCCCATATCTCGCGAACGGATTGACCAAAACCAAAAATTCCTGTTGCATCTGAAAGTAGAAACTCGCCCGATTACAACGGTATGTGTATTTTTTCCCTAGGCCATTCTGGTTAAGCGTTTGGAGCAGCAGAATTGCGAAAAATTTATTGTCTTGTCAACCATTTCTTAGATTCAAAGTTGCATATCTCGCTAACGGATTGACCTAACCCAAAAATTCCTATTGTAAATGAAAGTAGAAACTCGCCCGATTACAACGGTATGCGTATTTTTTCCCTAGGCCATTCTGGTTAAGCGTTTGGAGCAGCAGAAGAGCGAAATATTTTTTGCCTTCTCAACCATTTCTTGGCTTCAAACCACCATATCTCGCGTACGGATTGACCTAACCCAAAAATTCCTATTGCATCTGAAAGTAGAAACTCGCCCGATTACAACGGTATGTGTATTTTTTCCCTAGGCCATTCTGGTTAAGCGATTGGAGCAGCAGAAGTGCGAAAAATTTATTGTCTTGTCATCCATTTCTTAGCTTCAAAGTCCCATATCTCGCGAACGGATTGACCAAAACCAAAAATTCCTGTTGCATCTGAAAGTAGAAACTCACCCGATTACAACGGTGTGTGTATTTTTTCCCTAGGCCATCCTGGTTAAGCGTTTGGGGCAGCAGAAGTGCGAAAAATTTTTTGCCTTCTCAACCATTTCTTGTCTTCAAACCACCATATCTCGCGTACGGTTTGACCTAACCCAAACATTCCTTTTGCATCTGAAAGTAGAAACTCGCCCGATTACAAAGGTGTGTGTATTTTTTCCCTAGCCCATTCTGGTTAAGCGTTTGGAGCAGCAGAATTGCGAAAAATTTTTTGCCTTCTCAACCATTCCTTGGCTTCAAACCACCATATCTCGCGTACGGATTGACCTAACCCAAAAATTCCTATTGCATCTGAAAGTAGAAACTCGCCCGATTACAACGGTATGTGTATTTTTTCCCTAGGCCATTCTGGTTAAGCGGTTGGGGCAGCAGAAGTGCGAAAAATTTTTTGCCTTCTCAACCATTTCTTGTCTTCAAACCACCATATCTCGCGTACGGATTGACCTAACCCAAACATTCCTATTGCATCTGAAAGTAGAAACTCGCCCGATTACAACGGTATGTGTATTTTTTGCCTAGGCCATTCTGGTTAAGCGTTTGGAGCAGCAGAATTGCGAAAAATTTTTTGCCTTCTCACCCATTTCTCGGCTTCAAGCTCCCATATCTCGCGAACGGATTGACCTAACCCAAAAATTCCTGTTGCATCTGAAAGTAGAAACTCGCCCGATTACAAAGGTTTGTGTATTTTTTCCCTAGCCCATTCTGGTTAAGCGTTTGGAGCAGCAGAATTGCGAAAAATTTGTTGCCTTCTCAACCATTTCTTAGCTTCAAAGTCCCATATCTCGCGAACGGATTGACCAAACCCAAAAATTCCTGCTGCGTCTGAAAGTAGAAACTCGCCCGATTACAACGGAATATGTATTTTTTCCCTAGTCCATTCTGGTTAAGCGATTGGAGCAGCAGTAGTGCGAAAAATTTATTGTCGTGTCAACCATTTCTTAGCTTCAAAGTACCATATCTCGCGAACGGATTGACCTAACCCAAAAATTCCTATTGCAACTGAAAGAAGAAACTCGCCCGATTACAACGGTATGCGTATTTTTTCCCTAGGCCATTCTGGTTAAGCGTTTGAAGCAGCAGAATTGCGAAAAAT
This sequence comes from Ptiloglossa arizonensis, assembly GCF_051014685.1. NCBI lineage: Eukaryota > Metazoa > Arthropoda > Insecta > Hymenoptera > Colletidae > Ptiloglossa > Ptiloglossa arizonensis. Next base: position 543,265 of record NW_027478473.1, read on the forward strand.
TTTTTGCCTTCTCAACCATTTCTTGGCTTCAAACCACCATATCTCGCGAACGGATTGACCTAGCCCAAAAATTCCTTTTGCATCTGAAAGTAGAAACTCGCCCGATTACAAAGGTGTGTGTATTTTTTCCCTAGCCCATTCTGGTTAAGCGTTTGGAGCAGCAGAATTGCGAAAAATTTTCTGCCTTCTCAACCATTCCTTGGCTTCAAACCACCATATCTCGCGTACGGATTGACCTAACCCAAAAATTCCTATTGCATCTGAAAGTAGAAACTCGCCCGATTACAACGGTATGTGTATTTTTTCCCTAGGCCATTCTGGTTAAGCGTTTGGGGCATCAGAATTGCGAAAAATTTTTTGCCTTCTCAACCATTTCTTGTCTTCAAACCACCATATCTCGCGTACGGATTGACCTAACCCAAATATTCCTATTGCATCTGAAAGTAGAAACTCGCCCGATTACAACGGTATGTGTATTTTTTCCCTAGGCCCTTCTGGTTAAGCGTTTGGAGCAGCAGAAGTGCGAAAAATTTATTGTCTTGTCAACCATTTCTTAGCTTCAAAGTCCCATATCTCGCGAACGGATTGACCTAAACCAAAAATTCCTATTGCATCTGAAAGTAGAAACTCGCCCGATTACAACGGTATGCGTATTTTTTCCCTAGGCTATTCTGGTTAAGCGTTTGAAGCAGCAGAATTGCGAAAAATTTTTTGCCTTCTCAACCATTTCTTGGCTTCAAACCACCATATCTCGCGTACGGATTGACCTAACCCAAAAATTCCTATTGCATCTGAAAGTAGAAACTCGCCCGATTACAACGGTATGTGTATTTTTTCCCTAGGCTATTCTGGTTAAGCGTTTGAAGCAGCAGAATTGCGAAAAATTTTTTGCCTTCTCAACCATTTCTTGGCTTCAAACCACCATATCTCGCGTACGGATTGACCTAACCCAAAAATTCCTATTGCATCTGAAAGTAGAAACTCGCCCGATTACAACGGTATGTGTATTTTTTCCCTAGGCCATTCTGGTTAAGCGTTTGGAGCAGCAGAATTGCGAAAAATTTATTGTCTTGTCAACCATTTCTTAGATTCAAAGTTGCATATCTCGCTAACGGATTGACCTAACCCAAAAATTCCTATTGTAAATGAAAGTAGAAACTCGCCCGATTACAACGGTATGCGTATTTTTTCCCTAGGCCATTCTGGTTAAGCGTTTGGAGCAGCAGAAGTGCGAAATATTTTTTGCCTTCTCAACCATTTCTTGGCTTCAAACCACCATATCTCGCGTACGGATTGACCTAACCCAAAAATTCCTATTGCATCTGAAAGTAGAAACTCGCCCGATTACAACGGTATGTGTATTTTTTCCCTAGGCCATTCTGGTTAAGCGATTGGAGCAGCAGAAGTGCGAAAAATTTATTGTCTTGTCATCCATTTCTTAGCTTCAAAGTCCCATATCTCGCGAACGGATTGACCAAAACCAAAAATTCCTGTTGCATCTGAAAGTAGAAACTCACCCGATTACAACGGTGTGTGTATTTTTTCCCTAGGCCATCCTGGTTAAGCGTTTGGGGCAGCAGAAGTGCGAAAAATTTTTTGCCTTCTCAACCATTTCTTGTCTTCAAACCACCATATCTCGCGTACGGATTGACCTAACCCAAAAATTCCTATTGCATCTGAAAGTAGAAACTCGCCCGATTACAACGGTATGTGTATTTTTTCCCTAGGCCATTCTGGTTAAGCGGTTGGGGCAGCAGAAGTGCGAAAAATTTTTTGCCTTCTCAACCATTTCTTGTCTTCAAACCACCATATCTCGCGTACGGATTGACCTAACCCAAACATTCCTATTGCATCTGAAAGTAGAAACTCGCCCGATTACAACGGTATGTGTATTTTTTGCCTAGGCCATTCTGGTTAAGCGTTTGGAGCAGCAGAATTGCGAAAAATTTTTTGCCTTCTCACCCATTTCTCGGCTTCAAGCTCCCATATCTCGCGAACGGATTGACCTAACCCAAAAATTCCTGTTGCATCTGAAAGTAGAAACTCGCCCGATTACAAAGGTTTGTGTATTTTTTCCCTAGCCCATTCTGGTTAAGCGTTTGGAGCAGCAGAATTGCGAAAAATTTGTTGCCTTCTCAACCATTTCTTAGCTTCAAAGTCCCATATCTCGCGAACGGATTGACCAAACCCAAAAATTCCTGCTGCGTCTGAAAGTAGAAACTCGCCCGATTACAACGGAATATGTATTTTTTCCCTAGTCCATTCTGGTTAAGCGATTGGAGCAGCAGTAGTGCGAAAAATTTATTGTCGTGTCAACCATTTCTTAGCTTCAAAGTACCATATCTCGCGAACGGATTGACCTAACCCAAAAATTCCTATTGCAACTGAAAGAAGAAACTCGCCCGATTACAACGGTATGCGTATTTTTTCCCTAGGCCATTCTGGTTAAGCGTTTGAAGCAGCAGAATTGCGAAAAATTTTTTGCCTTCTCAACCATTTCTTGGCTTCAAACCACCATATCTCGCGAACGGATTGACCTAGCCCAAAAATTCCTTTTGCATCTGAAAGTAGAAACTCGCCCGATTACAAAGGTGTGTGTATTTTTTCCCTAGCCCATTCTGGTTAAGCGTTTGGAGCAGCAGAATTGCGAAAAATTTTCTGCCTTCTCAACCATTCCTTGGCTTCAAACCACCATATCTCGCGTACGGATTGACCTAACCCAAAAATTCCTATTGCATCTGAAAGTAGAAACTCGCCCGATTACAACGGTATGTGTATTTTTTCCCTAGGCCATTCTGGTTAAGCGTTTGGGGCATCAGAATTGCGAAAAATTTTTTGCCTTCTCAACCATTTCTTGTCTTCAAACCACCATATCTCGCGTACGGATTGACCTAACCCAAATATTCCTATTGCATCTGAAAGTAGAAACTCGCCCGATTACAACGGTATGTGTATTTTTTCCCTAGGCCCTTCTGGTTAAGCGTTTGGAGCAGCAGAAGTGCGAAAAATTTATTGTCTTGTCAACCATTTCTTAGCTTCAAAGTCCCATATCTCGCGAACGGATTGACCTAAACCAAAAATTCCTATTGCATCTGAAAGTAGAAACTCGCCCGATTACAACGGTATGCGTATTTTTTCCCTAGGCTATTCTGGTTAAGCGTTTGAAGCAGCAGAATTGCGAAAAATTATTTGCCTTCTCAACCATTTCTTGGCTTCAAACCACCATATCTCGCGTACGGATTGACCTAACCCAAAAATTCCTATTGCATCTGAAAGTAGAAACTCGCCCGATTACAACGGTATGTGTATTTTTTCCCTAGGCCATTCTGGTTAAGCGATTGGAGCAGCAGTAGTGCGAAAAATTTATTGTCTTGTCAACCATTTCTTAGCTTCAAAGTACCATATCTCGCGAACGGCTTGACCTAACCCAAAAATTCCTATTGTAACTGAAAGTAGAAACTCGCCCGATTACAACGGTATGTGTATTTTTTCCCTAGGCCATTCTGGTTAAGCGATTGGAGCAGCAGTAGTGCGAAAAATTTATTGTCTTGTCAACCATTTCTTAGCTTCAAAGTACCATATCTCGCGAACGGCTTGACCTAACCCAAAAATTCCTATTGTAACTGAAAGTAGAAACTCGCCCGATTACAACGGTATGTGTATTTTTTCCCTAGGCCATTCTGGTTAAGCGTTTGGGGCAGCAGAAGGGCGAAAAATTTTTTGCCTTCTCAACCATTTCTTGTCTTCAAACCACCATATCTCGCGTACGGATTGACCTAACCCAAAAATTCCTATTGCATCTGAAAGTAGAATCTCGCCCGATTACAACGGTACGTGTATTTTTTCCCTAGGCCATTCTGGCTAAGCGTTTGGAGCAGCAGAATTGCGAAAAATTTTTTGCCTTCTCAACCATTCCTTGGCTTTAAACCACCATATCTCGCGTACGGATTGACCTAACCCAAAAATTCCTATTGCATCTGAAAGTAGAAACTCGCCCGATTACAACGGTATGTGTATTTTTTCCCTAGGCCATTCTGGTTAAGCGTTTGGGGCAGCAGAAGGGCGAAAAATTTTTTGCCTTCTCAATCATTTCTTGTCTTCAAACCACCATATCTCGCGTACGGATTGACCTAACCCAAAAATTCCTATTGCATCTGAAAGTAGAAACTAGCCCGATTACAACGGTATGTGTATTTTTTCCCTAGGCCATTCTGGTTAAGCGTTTGGAGCAGCAGAATTGCGAAAAATTTTTTGCCTTCTCAGCCATTTCTCGGCTTCAAACTCCCATATCTCGCGAACGGATTGACCTAACCCAAAAATTCCTGTTGCATCTGAAAGTAGAAACTCGCCCGATTACAAAGGTGTGAGTATTTTTTCCCTAGCCCATTCTGGTTAAGCGTTTGGAGCAGCAGAATTGCGAAAAATTTGTTGCCTTCTCAACCATTTCTTAGCTTCAAAGTCCCATATCTCGCGAACGGATTGACCAAACCCAAAAATTCTTGCTGCGTCTGAAAGTAGAAACTCGCCCGATTACAACGGAATATGTATTTTTTCCCTAGTCCATTCTGGTTAAGCGATTGGAGCAGCAGTAGAGCGAAAAATTTATTGTCTTGTCAACCATTTCTTAGCTTCAAAGTACCATATCTCGCGAACGGCTTGACCTAACCCAAAAATTCCTATTGTAACTGAAAGTAGAAACTCGCCCGATTACAACGGTATGTGTATTTTTTCCCTAGGCCATTCTGGTTAAGCGTTTGGGGCAGCAGAAGGGCGAAAAATTTTTTGCCTTCTCAACCATTCCTTGTCTTCAAACCACCATATCTCGCGTACGGATTGACCTAACCCAAAAATTCCTATTGCATCTGAAAGTAGAAACTCGCCCGATTACAACGGTATGTGTATTTTTTCCCTAGGGCATTCTGGTTAAGCGTTTGGAGCAGCAGAATTGCGAAAAATTTTTTGCCTTCTCAACCATTTCTTGTCTTCAAACCACCATATCTCGCGTACGGATTGACCTAACCCAAACATTCCTATTGCATCTGAAAGTAGAAACTCGCCCGATTACAACGGTATGTGTATTTTTTCCCTAGGCCCTTCTGGTTAAGCGTTTGGAGCAGCAGAAGTGCGAAAAATTTATTGTCTTGTCAACCATTTCTTAGCTTCAAAGTCCCATATCTCGCGAACGGATTGACCTAACCCAAAAATTCCTATTGTAACTGAAAGAAGAAACTCGCCCGATTACAACGGTATGCGTATTTTTTCCCTAGGCCATTCTGGTTAAGCGTTTGAAGCAGCAGAATTGCGAAAAATTTTTTGCCTTCTCAACCATTTCTTGGCTTCAAACCACCATATCTCGCGTACGGATTGACCTAACCCAAAAATTCCTATTGCATCTGAAAGTAGAAACTCGCCCGATTACAACGGTATGTGTATTTTTTCCCTAGGCCATTCTGGTTAAGCGATTGAAGCAGCAGAAGTGCGAAAAATTTATTGTCTTGTCAACCATTTCTTAGCTTCAAAGTCCCATATCTCGCGAACGGATTGACCTAACCCAAAAATTCCTGCTGCATCTGAAAGTAGAAACTCGCCCGATTACAAAGGTGTGTGTATTTTTTCCCTAGCCCATTCTGGTTAAGCGTTTGGAGCAGCAGAAGTGCGAAAAATTTTTTGCCTTCTCAACCATTTCTTGTCTTCAAACCACCATATCTCGCGTACGGATTGACCTAACCCAAACATTCCTATTGCATCTGAAAGTAGAAACTCGCCCGATTACAACGGTATGTGTATTTTTTCCCTAGGCCCTTCTGGTTAAGCGTTTGGAGCAGCAGAAGTGCGAAAAATTTATTGTCTTGTCAACCATTTCTTAGCTTCAGAGTCCCATATCTCGCGAACGGATTGACCTAACCCAAAAATTCCTATTGTAACTGAAAGAAGAAACTCGCCCGATTACAACGGTATGCGTATTTTTTCCCTAGGCCATTCTGGTTAAGCGTTTGAAGCAGCAGAATTGCGAAAAATTTTTTGCCTTCTCAACCATTTCTTGGCTTCAAACCACCATATCTCGCGTACGGATTGACCTAACCCAAAAATTCCTATTGCATCTGAAAGTAGAAACTCGCCCGATTACAACGGTATGTGTATTTTTTCCCTAGGCCATTCTGGTTAAGCGATTGAAGCAGCAGAAGTGCGAAAAATTTATTGTCTTGTCAACCATTTCTTAGCTTCAAAGTCCCATATCTCGCGAACGGATTGACCTAACCCAAAAATTCCTATTGCATCTGAAAGTAGAAACTCGCCCGATTACAACGGTGTGTGTATTTTTTCCCTAGGCCATCCTGGTTAAGCGATTGGAGCAGCAGAATTGCGAAAAATTTATTGTCTTGTCAACCATTTCTTAGCTTCAAAGTCCCATATCTCGCGAACGGATTGACAAAAACCAAAAATTCCTGCTGCGTCTGAAAGTAGAGACTCGCCCGATTACAACGGTGTGCGTATTTTTTCCCTAGGCCATTCTGGTTAAGCGTTTGAAGCAGCAGAATTGCGAAAAATTTTTTGCCTTCTCAACCATTTCTTGGCTTCAAACCACCATATCTCGCGTACGGATTGACCTAACCCAAAAATTCCTATTGCATCTGAAAGTAGAATCTCGCCCGATTACAACGGTATGAGTATTTTTTCCCTAGGCCATTCTGGTTAAGCGATTGGAGCAGCAGAATTGCGAAAAATTTATTGTCTTGTCAACCATTTCTTAGCTTCAAAGTCCCATATCTCGCGAACGGATTGACCAAAACCAAAAATTCCTGCTGCGTCTGAAAGTAGAGACTCGCCCGATTACAACGGTATGCGTATTTTTTCCCTAAGCAATCCTGGTTAAGCGATTGCAGCAGCAGAATTGCGAAAAATTTATTGTCTTGTCAACCATTTCTTAGCTTCAAAGTCCCATATCTCGCGAACGGATTGACCTAACCCAAAAATTCCTATTGCATCTGAAAGTAGAAACTCGCCCGATTACAAAGGTATGTGTATTCTTTCCCTAGGCCATTCTCGTTAAGCGTTTGAAGCAGCAGAATTGCGAAAAATTTTTTGCCTTCTCAACCATTTCTTGGCTTCAAACCACCATATCTCGCGTACGGATTGTCCTAACCCAAAAATTCCTGTTGCATCTGAAAGTAGAAACTCGCCCGATTACAACGGTATGTGTATTTTTTCCCTAGGCCATTCTGGTTATGCGTTTGGAGCAGCAGAATTGCGAAAAATTTTTTGCCTCCTCAACCATTTCTTGGCTTCAAACCACCATATCTCGCGTACGGATTGACCTAACCCAAAAATTCCTATTGCATCTGAAAGTAGAAACTCGCCCGATTACAACGGTATGTGTGTTTTTTCCCTAGGCCATTCTGGTTAAGCGTTTGGAGCAGCAGAATTGCGAAAAATTTTTTGCCTTCTCAACCATTTCTTGGCTTCAAACTCCCATATCTCGCGAACGGATTGACCTAACCCAAAAATTCCTGTTGCGTCTGAAAGTAGAAACTCGCCCGATTACAACGGTATGCGTATTTTTTCCCTAGGCCATTCTGGTTAAGCGATTGGAGCAGCAGAAGTGCGAAAAATTTATTGTCTTGTCAACCATTTCTTAGCTTCAAAGTCCCAAATCTCGCGAACGGATTGACCTAACCCAAAAATTCCTATTGTAACTGAAAGTAGAAACTCGCCCGATTACAACGGTATGCGTATTTTTTCCCTAGGCCATTCTGGTTAAGCGTTTGAAGCAGCAGAATTGCGAAAAATTTTTTGCCTTCTCAACCATTTCTTGGCTTCAAACCACCATATCTCGCGTACGGATTGACCTAACCCAAAAATTCCTATTGCATCTGAAAGTAGAATCTCGCCCGATTACAACGGTATGAGTATTTTTTCCCTAGGCCATTCTGGTTAAGCGATTGGAGCAGCAGAATTGCGAAAAATTTATTGTCTTGTCAACCATTTCTTAGCTTCAAAGTCCCATATCTCGCGAACGGATTGACCAAAACCAAAAATTCCTGCTGCGTCTGAAAGTAGAGACTCGCCCGATTACAACGGTATGCGTATTTTTTCCCTAAGCCATCCTGGTTAAGCGATTGCAGCAGCAGAATTGCGAAAAATTTATTGTCTTGTCAACCATTTCTTAGCTTCAAAGTCCCATATCTCGCGAACGGATTGACCTAACCCAAAAATTCCTATTGCATCTGAAAGTAGAAACTCGCCCGATTACAAAGGTATGTGTATTCTTTCCCTAGGCCATTCTCGTTAAGCGTTTGAAGCAGCAGAATTGCGAAAAATTTTTTGCCTTCTCAACCATTTCTTGGCTTCAAACCACCATATCTCGCGTACGGATTGACCTAACCCAAAAATTCCTGTTGCATCTGAAAGTAGAAACTCGCCCGATTACAACGGTATGTGTATTTTTTCCCTAGGCCATTCTGGTTATGCGTTTGGAGCAGCAGAAGTGCGAAAAATTTTTTGCCTTCTCAAACATTTCTTGGCTTCAAACCACCATATCTCGCGTACGGATTGACCTAACCCAAAAATTCCTATTGCATCTGAAAGTAGAATCTCGCCCGATTACAACGGTACGTGTATTTTTTCCCTAGGCCATTCTGGCTAAGCGTTTGGAGCAGCAGAATTGCGAAAAATTTTTTGCCTTCTCAACCATTCCTTGGCTTTAAACCACCATATCTCGCGTACGGATTGACCTAACCCAAAAATTCCTATTGCATCTGAAAGTAGAAACTCGCCCGATTACAACGGTATGTGTATTTTTTCCCTAGGCCATTCTGGTTAAGCGTTTGGGGCAGCAGAAGGGCGAAAAATTTTTTGCCTTCTCAATCATTTCTTGTCTTCAAACCACCATATCTCGCGTACGGATTGACCTAACCCAAAAATTCCTATTGCATCTGAAAGTAGAAACTAGCCCGATTACAACGGTATGTGTATTTTTTCCCTAGGCCATTCTGGTTAAGCGTTTGGAGCAGCAGAATTGCGAAAAATTTTTTGCCTTCTCAGCCATTTCTCGGCTTCAAACTCCCATATCTCGCGAACGGATTGACCTAACCCAAAAATTCCTGTTGCATCTGAAAGTAGAAACTCGCCCGATTACAAAGGTGTGAGTATTTTTTCCCTAGACCATTCTGGTTAAGCGTTTGGAGCAGCAGAATTGCGAAAAATTTGTTGCCTTCTCAACCATTTCTTAGCTTCAAAGTCCCATATCTCGCGAACGGATTGACCAAACCCAAAAATTCTTGCTGCGTCTGAAAGTAGAAACTCGCCCGATTACAACGGAATATGTATTTTTTCCCTAGTCCATTCTGGTTAAGCGATTGGAGCAGCAGTAGTGCGAAAAATTTATTGTCTTGTCAACCATTTCTTAGCTTCAAAGTACCATATCTCGCGAACGGCTTGACCTAACCCAAAAATTCCTATTGTAACTGAAAGTAGAAACTCGCCCGATTACAACGGTATGTGTATTTTTTCCGTAGGCCATTCTGGTTAAGCGTTTGGGGCAGCAGAAGGGCGAAAAATTTTTTGCCTTCTCAACCATTCCTTGTCTTCAAACCACCATATCTCGCGTACGGATTGACCTAACCCAAAAATTCCTATTGCATCTGAAAGTAGAAACTCGCCCGATTACAACGGTACGTGTATTTTTTCCCTAGGGCATTCTGGTTAAGCGTTTGGAGCAGCAGAATTGCGAAAAATTTTTTGCCTTCTCAACCATTTCTTGTCTTCAAACCACCATATCTCGCGTACGGATTGACCTAACCCAAACATTCCTATTGCATCTGAAAGTAGAAACTCGCCCGATTACAACGGTATGTGTATTTTTTCCCTAGGCCCTTCTGGTTAAGCGTTTGGAGCAGCAGAAGTGCGAAAAATTTATTGTCTTGTCAACCATTTCTTAGCTTCAAAGTCCCATATCTCGCGAACGGATTGACCTAACCCAAAAATTCCTATTGTAACTGAAAGAAGAAACTCGCCCGATTACAACGGTATGCGTATTTTTTCCCTAGGCCATTCTGGTTAAGCGTTTGAAGCAGCAGAATTGCGAAAAATTTTTTGCCTTCTCAACCATTTCTTGGCTTCAAACCACCATATCTCGCGTACGGATTGACCTAACCCAAAAATTCCTATTGCATCTGAAAGTAGAAACTCGCCCGATTACAACGGTATGTGTATTTTTTCCCTAGGCCATTCTGGTTAAGCGATTGAAGCAGCAGAAGTGCGAAAAATTTATTGTCTTGTCAACCATTTCTTAGCTTCAAAGTCCCATATCTCGCGAACGGATTGACCTAACCCAAAAATTCCTGCTGCATCTGAAAGTAGAAACTCGCCCGATTACAAAGGTGTGTGTATTTTTTCCCTAGCCCATTCTGGTTAAGCGTTTGGAGCAGCAGAAGTGCGAAAAATTTTTTGCCTTCTCAACCATTTCTTGTCTTCAAACCACCATATCTCGCGTACGGATTGACCTAACCCAAACATTCCTATTGCATCTGAAAGTAGAAACTCGCCCGATTACAACGGTATGTGTATTTTTTCCCTAGGCCCTTCTGGTTAAGCGTTTGGAGCAGCAGAAGTGCGAAAAATTTATTGTCTTGTCAACCATTTCTTAGCTTCAGAGTCCCATATCTCGCGAACGGATTGACCTAACCCAAAAATTCCTATTGTAACTGAAAGAAGAAACTCGCCCGATTACAACGGTATGCGTATTTTTTCCCTAGGCCATTCTGGTTAAGCGTTTGAAGCAGCAGAATTGCGAAAAATTTTTTGCCTTCTCAACCATTTCTTGGCTTCAAACCACCATATCTCGCGTACGGATTGACCTAACCCAAAAATTCCTATTGCATCTGAAAGTAGAAACTCGCCCGATTACAACGGTATGTGTATTTTTTCCCTAGGCCATTCTGGTTAAGCGATTGAAGCAGCAGAAGTGCGAAAAATTTATTGTCTTGTCAACCATTTCTTAGCTTCAAAGTCCCATATCTCGCGAACGGATTGACCTAACCCAAAAATTCCTATTGCATCTGAAAGTAGAAACTCGCCCGATTACAACGGTGTGTGTATTTTTTCCCTAGGCCATCCTGGTTAAGCGATTGGAGCAGCAGAATTGCGAAAAATTTATTGTCTTGTCAACCATTTCTTAGCTTCAAAGTCCCATATCTCGCGAACGGATTGACAAAAACCAAAAATTCCTGCTGCGTCTGAAAGTAGAGACTCGCCCGATTACAACGGTGTGCGTATTTTTTCCCTAGGCCATTCTGGTTAAGCGTTTGAAGCAGCAGAATTGCGAAAAATTTTTTGCCTTCTCAACCATTTCTTGGCTTCAAACCACCATATCTCGCGTACGGATTGACCTAACCCAAAAATTCCTATTGCATCTGAAAGTAGAATCTCGCCCGATTACAACGGTATGAGTATTTTTTCCCTAGGCCATTCTGGTTAAGCGATTGGAGCAGCAGAATTGCGAAAAATTTATTGTCTTGTCAACCATTTCTTAGCTTCAAAGTCCCATATCTCGCGAACGGATTGACCAAAACCAAAAATTCCTGCTGCGTCTGAAAGTAGAGACTCGCCCGATTACAACGGTATGCGTATTTTTTCCCTAAGCAATCCTGGTTAAGCGATTGCAGCAGCAGAATTGCGAAAAATTTATTGTCTTGTCAACCATTTCTTAGCTTCAAAGTCCCATATCTCGCGAACGGATTGACCTAACCCAAAAATTCCTATTGCATCTGAAAGTAGAAACTCGCCCGATTACAAAGGTATGTGTATTCTTTCCCTAGGCCATTCTCGTTAAGCGTTTGAAGCAGCAGAATTGCGAAAAATTTTTTGCCTTCTCAACCATTTCTTGGCTTCAAACGACCATATCTCGCGTACGGATTGTCCTAACCCAAAAATTCCTGTTGCATCTGAAAGTAGAAACTCGCCCGATTACAACGGTATGTGTATTTTTTCCCTAGGCCATTCTGGTTATGCGTTTGGAGCAGCAGAATTGCGAAAAATTTTTTGCCTCCTCAACCATTTCTTGGCTTCAAACCACCATATCTCGCGTACGGATTGACCTAACCCAAAAATTCCTATTGCATCTGAAAGTAGAAACTCGCCCGATTACAACGGTATGTGTGTTTTTTCCCTAGGCCATTCTGGTTAAGCGTTTGGAGCAGCAGAATTGCGAAAAATTTTTTGCCTTCTCAACCATTTCTTGGCTTCAAACTCCCATATCTCGCGAACGGATTGACCTAACCCAAAAATTCCTGTTGCGTCTGAAAGTAGAAACTCGCCCGATTACAACGGTATGCGTATTTTTTCCCTAGGCCATTCTGGTTAAGCGATTGGAGCAGCAGAAGTGCGAAAAATTTATTGTCTTGTCAACCATTTCTTAGCTTCAAAGTCCCAAATCTCGCGAACGGATTGACCTAACCCAAAAATTCCTATTGTAACTGAAAGTAGAAACTCGCCCGATTACAACGGTATGCGTATTTTTTCCCTAGGCCATTCTGGTTAAGCGTTTGAAGCAGCAGAATTGCGAAAAATTTTTTGCCTTCTCAACCATTTCTTGGCTTCAAACCACCATATCTCGCGTACGGATTGACCTAACCCAAAAATTCCTATTGCATCTGAAAGTAGAATCTCGCCCGATTACAACGGTATGAGTATTTTTTCCCTAGGCCATTCTGGTTAAGCGATTGGAGCAGCAGAATTGCGAAAAATTTATTGTCTTGTCAACCATTTCTTAGCTTCAAAGTCCCATATCTCGCGAACGGATTGACCAAAACCAAAAATTCCTGCTGCGTCTGAAAGTAGAGACTCGCCCGATTACAACGGTATGCGTATTTTTTCCCTAAGCCATCCTGGTTAAGCGATTGCAGCAGCAGAATTGCGAAAAATTTATTGTCTTGTCAACCATTTCTTAGCTTCAAAGTCCCATATCTCGCGAACGGATTGACCTAACCCAAAAATTCCTATTGCATCTGAAAGTAGAAACTCGCCCGATTACAAAGGTATGTGTATTCTTTCCCTAGGCCATTCTCGTTAAGCGTTTGAAGCAGCAGAATTGCGAAAAATTTTTTGCCTTCTCAACCATTTCTTGGCTTCAAACCACCATATCTCGCGTACGGATTGACCTAACCCAAAAATTCCTGTTGCATCTGAAAGTAGAAACTCGCCCGATTACAACGGTATGTGTATTTTTTCCCTAGGCCATTCTGGTTATGCGTTTGGAGCAGCAGAAGTGCGAAAAATTTTTTGCCTTCTCAAACATTTCTTGGCTTCAAACCACCATATCTCGCGTACGGATTGACCTAACCCAAAAATTCCTATTGCATCTGAAAGTAGAAACTCGCCCGATTACAACGGTATGTGTGTTTTTTCCCTAGGCCATTCTGGTTAAGCGTTTGGAGCAGCAGAATTGCGAAAAATTTTTTGCCTTCTCAACCATTTCTTGGCTTCAAACTCCCATATCTCGCGAACGGATTGACCTAACCCAAAAATTCCTGTTGCGTCTGAAAGTAGAAACTCGCCCGATTACAACGGTATGCGTATTTTTTCCCTAGGCCATTCTGGTTAAGCGATTGGAGCAGCAGAAGTGCGAAAAATTTATTGTCTTGTCAACCATTTCTTAGCTTCAAAGTCCCAAATCTCGCGAACGGATTGACCTAACCCAAAAATTCCTATTGTAACTGAAAGTAGAAACTCGCCCGATTACAACGGTATGCCTATTTTTTCCCTAGGCCATTCTCGTTAAGCGTTTGAAGAAGCAGAATTGCGAAAAATTTTTTGCCTTCTCAACCATTTCTTTGCTTCAAACCGCCATATCTCGCGTACGGATTGACCTAACCCAAAAATTCCTATTGCATCTGAAAGTAGAAACTCGCCCGATTACAACGGTATGTGTATTTTTTCCCTAGGCCATTCTCGTTAAGCGTTTGAAGCAGCAGAATTGCGAAAAATTTTTTGCCTTCTCAACCATTTCTTGGCTTCAAACCACCATATCTCGCGTACGGATTGACCTAACCCAAAAATTCCTGTTGCATCTGAAAGTAGAAACTCGCCCGATTACAACGGTACGCGTATTTTTTCCCTAGGCCATTCTGGTTAAGCGATTGGAGCAGCAGAATTGCGAAAAATTTTTTGCCTTCTCAACCATTTCTTGGCTTCAAACCACCATATCTCGCGTACGGATTGACCTAACCCAAAAATTCCTATTGCATCTGAAAGTAGAAACTCGCCCGATTACAACGGTATGTGTATTTTTTCCCTAGGCCATTCTGGTTAAGCGTTTGGAGCAGCAGAATTGCGAAAAATTTTTTGCCTTCTCACCCATTTCTCGGCTTCAAACTCCCATATCTCGCGAACGGATTGACCTAACCCAAAAATTCCTGTTGCATCTGAAAGTAGAAACTCGCCCGATTACAAAGGTGTGTGTATTTTTTCCCTAGCCCATTCTGGTTAAGCGTTTGGAGCAGCAGAATTGCGAAAAATTTGTTGCCTTCTCAACCATTTCTTAGCTTCAAAGTCCCATATCTCGCGAACGGATTGACCAAACCCAAAAATTCCTGCTGCGTCTGAAAGTAGAAACTCGCCCGACTACAACGGAATATGTATTTTTTCCCTAGTCCATTCTGGTTAAGCGATTGGAGCAGCAGTAGTGCGAAAAATTTATTGTCTTGTCAACCATTTCTTAGCTTCAAAGTACCATATCTCGCGAACGGATTGACCTAACCCAAAAATTCCTATTGTAACTGAAAGTAGGAACTCGCCCGATTACAACGGTATGTGTATTTTTTCCCTAGGCCATTCTGGTTAAGCGTATGGGGCAGCAGAAGGGCGAAAAATTTTTTGCCTTCTCAACCATTTCTTGTCTTCAAACCACCATATCTCGCGTACGGATTGACCTAACCCAAAAATTCCTATTGCATCTGAAAGTAGAAACTCGCCCGATTACAACGGTATGTGTATTTTTTCCCTAGGCCATTCTGGTTAAGCGTTTGGAGCAGCAGAATTGCGAAAAATTTTTTGCCTTCTCACCCATTTCTCGGCTTCAAACTCCCATATCTCGCGAACGGATTGACCTAACCCAAAAATTCCTGTTGCATCTGAAAGTAGAAACTCGCCCGATTACAAAGGTGTGTGTATTTTTTCCCTAGCCCATTCTGGTTAAGCGTTTGGAGCAGCAGAATTGCGAAAAATTTGTTGCCTTCTCAACCATTTCTTAGCTTCAAAGTCCCATATCTCGCGAACGGATTGACCAAACCCAAAAATTCCTATTGTAACTGAAAGTAGAAACTCGCCCGATTACAACGGTATGCCTATTTTTTCCCTAGGCCATTCTCGTTAAGCGTTTGAAGAAGCAGAATTGCGAAAAATTTTTTGCCTTCTCAACCATTTCTTTGCTTCAAACCGCCATATCTCGCGTACGGATTGACCTAACCCAAAAATTCCTATTGCATCTGAAAGTAGAAACTCGCCCGATTACAACGGTATGTGTATTTTTTCCCTAGGCCATTCTCGTTAAGCGTTTGAAGCAGCAGAATTGCGAAAAATTTTTTGCCTTCTCAACCATTTCTTGGCTTCAAACCACCATATCTCGCGTACGGATTGACCTAACCCAAAAATTCCTGTTGCATCTGAAAGTAGAAACTCGCCCGATTACAACGGTACGCGTATTTTTTCCCTAGGCCATTCTGGTTAAGCGATTGGAGCAGCAGAATTGCGAAAAATTTTTTGCCTTCTCAACCATTTCTTGGCTTCAAACCACCATATCTCGCGTACGGATTGACCTAACCCAAAAATTCCTATTGCATCTGAAAGTAGAAACTCGCCCGATTACAACGGTATGTGTATTTTTTCCCTAGGCCATTCTGGTTAAGCGTTTGGAGCAGCAGAATTGCGAAAAATTTTTTGCCTTCTCACCCATTTCTCGGCTTCAAACTCCCATATCTCGCGAACGGATTGACCTAACCCAAAAATTCCTGTTGCATCTGAAAGTAGAAACTCGCCCGATTACAAAGGTGTGTGTATTTTTTCCCTAGCCCATTCTGGTTAAGCGTTTGGAGCAGCAGAATTGCGAAAAATTTGTTGCCTTCTCAACCATTTCTTAGCTTCAAAGTCCCATATCTCGCGAACGGATTGACCAAACCCAAAAATTCCTGCTGCGTCTGAAAGTAGAAACTCGCCCGACTACAACGGAATATGTATTTTTTCCCTAGTCCATTCTGGTTAAGCGATTGGAGCAGCAGTAGTGCGAAAAATTTATTGTCTTGTCAACCATTTCTTAGCTTCAAAGTACCATATCTCGCGAACGGATTGACCTAACCCAAAAATTCCTATTGTAACTGAAAGTAGGAACTCGCCCGATTACAACGGTATGTGTATTTTTTCCCTAGGCCATTCTGGTTAAGCGTATGGGGCAGCAGAAGGGCGAAAAATTTTTTGCCTTCTCAACCATTTCTTGTCTTCAAACCACCATATCTCGCGTACGGATTGACCTAACCCAAAAATTCCTATTGCATCTGAAAGTAGAAACTCGCCCGATTACAACGGTATGTGTATTTTTTCCCTAGGCCATTCTGGTTAAGCGTTTGGAGCAGCAGAATTGCGAAAAATTTTTTGCCTTCTCACCCATTTCTCGGCTTCAAACTCCCATATCTCGCGAACGGATTGACCTAACCCAAAAATTCCTGTTGCATCTGAAAGTAGAAACTCGCCCGATTACAAAGGTGTGTGTATTTTTTCCCTAGCCCATTCTGGTTAAGCGTTTGGAGCAGCAGAATTGCGAAAAATTTGTTGCCTTCTCAACCATTTCTTAGCTTCAAAGTCCCATATCTCGCGAACGGATTGACCAAACCCAAAAATTCCTATTGCATCTGAAAGTAGGAACTCGCCCGATTACAACGGTATGGGTATTTTTTCCCTAGGCCATTCTGGTTAAGCGTTTGGGGCAGCAGAAGTGCGAAAAATTTTTTGCCTTCTCAACCATTTCTTGTCTTCAAACCACCATATCTCGCGTACGGATTGACCTAACCCAAACATTCCTATTGCATCTGAAAGTAGAAACTCGCCCGATTACAACGGTATGTGTATTTTTTCCCTAGGCCCTTCTGGTTAAGCGTTTGGAGCAGCAGAAGTGCGAAAAATTTATTGTCTTGTCAACCATTTCTTAGCTTCAAAGTCCCATATCTCGCGAACGGATTGACCTAACCCAAAAATTCCTATTGTAACTGAAAGAAGAAACTCGCCCGATTACAACGGTATGCGTATTTTTTCCCTAGGCCATTCTGGTTAAGCGTTTGAAGCAGCAGAATTGCGAAAAATTTTTTGTCTTCTCAACCATTTCTTGGCTTCAAACCACCATATCTCGCGTACGGATTGACCTAACCCAAAAATTCCTATTGCATCTGAAAGTAGAAACTCGCCCGATTACAACGGTATGTGTATTTTTTCCCTAGGCCATTCTGGTTAAGCGATTGAAGCAGCAGAAGTGCGAAAAATTTATTGTCTTGTCAACCATTTCTTAGCTTCAAAGTCTCATATCTCGCGAACGGATTGACCTAACCCAAAAATTCCTATTGCATCTGAAAGTAGAAACTCGCCCGATTACAACGGTGTGTGTATTTTTTCCCTAGGCCATTCTGGTTAAGCGTTTGGAGCAGCAGAAGTGCGAAATATTTTTTGCCTTCTCAACCATTTCTTGGCTTCAAACCACCATATCTCGCGTACGGATTGACCTAACCCAAAAATTCCTATTGCATCTGAAAGTAGAAACTCACCCGATTACAACGGTGTGTGTATTTTTTCCCTAGGCCATCCTGGTTAAGCGATTGGAGCAGCAGAATTGCGAAAAATTTATTGTCTTGTCAACCATTTCTTAGCTTCAAAGTTCCATATCTCGCTAACGGATTGACCTAACCCAAAAATTCCTATTGTAACTGAAAGTAGAAACTCGCCCGATTACAACGGTATGCGTATTTTTTCCCTAGGCCATTCTGGTTAAGCGTTTGGAGCAGCAGAAGTGCGAAATATTTTTTGCCTTCTCAACCATTTCTTGGCTTCAAACCACCATATCTCGCGTACGGATTGACCTAACCCAAAAATTCCTATTGCATCTGAAAGTAGAAACTCGCCCGATTACAACGGTATGTGTATTTTTTCCCTAGGCCATTCTGGTTAAGCGTTTGGAGCAGCAGAATTGCGAAAAATTTATTGTCCTGTCAACCATTTCTTAGCTTCAAAGTCCCATATCTCGCGAACGGATTGACCAAAACCAAAAATTCCTGTTGCATCTGAAAGTAGAAACTCGCCCGATTACAACGGTATGTGTATTTTTTCCCTAGGCCATTCTGGTTAAGCGTTTGGAGCAGCAGAATTGCGAAAAATTTATTGTCTTGTCAACCATTTCTTAGATTCAAAGTTGCATATCTCGCTAACGGATTGACCTAACCCAAAAATTCCTATTGTAAATGAAAGTAGAAACTCGCCCGATTACAACGGTATGCGTATTTTTTCCCTAGGCCATTCTGGTTAAGCGTTTGGAGCAGCAGAAGAGCGAAATATTTTTTGCCTTCTCAACCATTTCTTGGCTTCAAACCACCATATCTCGCGTACGGATTGACCTAACCCAAAAATTCCTATTGCATCTGAAAGTAGAAACTCGCCCGATTACAACGGTATGCGTATTTTTTCCCTAGGCCATTCTGGTTAAGCGATTGGAGCAGCAGAAGTGCGAAAAATTTATTGTCTTGTCATCCATTTCTTAGCTTCAAAGTCCCATATCTCGCGAACGGATTGACCAAAACCAAAAATTCCTGTTGCATCTGAAAGTAGAAACTCACCCGATTACAACGGTGTGTGTATTTTTCCCCTAGGCCATCCTGGTTAAGCGTTTGGGGCAGCAGAAGTGCGAAAAATTTTTTGCCTTCTCAACCATTTCTTGTCTTCAAACCACCATATCTCGCGTACGGTTTGACCTAACCCAAACATTCCTTTTGCATCTGAAAGTAGAAACTCGCCCGATTACAAAGGTGTGTGTATTTTTTCCCTAGCCCATTCTGGTTAAGCGTTTGGAGCAGCAGAATTGCGAAAAATTTTTTGCCTTCTCAACCATTCCTTGGCTTCAAACCAACATATCTCGCGTACGGATTGACCTAACCCAAAAATTCCTATTGCATCTGAAAGTAGAAACTCGCCCGATTACAACGGTATGTGTATTTTTTCCCTAGGCCATTCTGGTTAAGCGGTTGGGGCAGCAGAAGTGCGAAAAATTTTTTGCCTTCTCAACCATTTCTTGTCTTCAAACCACCATATCTCGCGTACGGATTGACCTAACCCAAACATTCCTATTGCATCTGAAAGTAGAAACTCGCCCGATTACAACGGTATGTGTATTTTTTGCCTAGGCCATTCTGGTTAAGCGTTTGGAGCAGCAGAATTGCGAAAAATTTTTTGCCTTCTCACCCATTTCTCGGCTTCAAGCTCCCATATCTCGCGAACGGATTGACCTAACCCAAAAATTCCTGTTGCATCTGAAAGTAGAAACTCGCCCGATTACAAAGGTTTGTGTATTTTTTCCCTAGCCCATTCTGGTTAAGCGTTTGGAGCAGCAGAATTGCGAAAAATTTGTTGCCTTCTCAACCATTTCTTAGCTTCAAAGTCCCATATCTCGCGAACGGATTGACCAAACCCAAAAATTCCTGCTGCGTCTGAAAGTAGAAACTCGCCCGATTACAACGGAATATGTATTTTTTCCCTAGTCCATTCTGGTTAAGCGATTGGAGCAGCAGTAGTGCGAAAAATTTATTGTCGTGTCAACCATTTCTTAGCTTCAAAGTACCATATCTCGCGAACGGATTGACCTAACCCAAAAATTCCTATTGCAACTGAAAGAAGAAACTCGCCCGATTACAACGGTATGCGTATTTTTTCCCTAGGCCATTCTGGTTAAGCGTTTGAAGCAGCAGAATTGCGAAAAATTTTTTGCCTTCTCAACCATTTCTTGGCTTCAAACCACCATATCTCGCGAACGGATTGACCTAGCCCAAAAATTCCTTTTGCATCTGAAAGTAGAAACTCGCCCGATTACAAAGGTGTGTGTATTTTTTCCCTAGCCCATTCTGGTTAAGCGTTTGGAGCAGCAGAATTGCGAAAAATTTTCTGCCTTCTCAACCATTCCTTGGCTTCAAACCACCATATCTCGCGTACGGATTGACCTAACCCAAAAATTCCTATTGCATCTGAAAGTAGAAACTCGCCCGATTACAACGGTATGTGTATTTTTTCCCTAGGCCATTCTGGTTAAGCGTTTGGGGCATCAGAATTGCGAAAAATTTTTTGCCTTCTCAACCATTTCTTGTCTTCAAACCACCATATCTCGCGTACGGATTGACCTAACCCAAATATTCCTATTGCATCTGAAAGTAGAAACTCGCCCGATTACAACGGTATGTGTATTTTTTCCCTAGGCCCTTCTGGTTAAGCGTTTGGAGCAGCAGAAGTGCGAAAAATTTATTGTCTTGTCAACCATTTCTTAGCTTCAAAGTCCCATATCTCGCGAACGGATTGACCAAAACCAAAAATTCCTGTTGCATCTGAAAGTAGAAACTCGCCCGATTACAACGGTATGTGTATTTTTTCCCTAGGCCATTCTGGTTAAGCGTTTGGAGCAGCAGAATTGCGAAAAATTTATTGTCTTGTCAACCATTTCTTAGATTCAAAGTTGCATATCTCGCTAACGGATTGACCTAACCCAAAAATTCCTATTGTAAATGAAAGTAGAAACTCGCCCGATTACAACGGTATGCGTATTTTTTCCCTAGGCCATTCTGGTTAAGCGTTTGGAGCAGCAGAAGAGCGAAATATTTTTTGCCTTCTCAACCATTTCTTGGCTTCAAACCACCATATCTCGCGTACGGATTGACCTAACCCAAAAATTCCTATTGCATCTGAAAGTAGAAACTCGCCCGATTACAACGGTATGTGTATTTTTTCCCTAGGCCATTCTGGTTAAGCGATTGGAGCAGCAGAAGTGCGAAAAATTTATTGTCTTGTCATCCATTTCTTAGCTTCAAAGTCCCATATCTCGCGAACGGATTGACCAAAACCAAAAATTCCTGTTGCATCTGAAAGTAGAAACTCACCCGATTACAACGGTGTGTGTATTTTTTCCCTAGGCCATCCTGGTTAAGCGTTTGGGGCAGCAGAAGTGCGAAAAATTTTTTGCCTTCTCAACCATTTCTTGTCTTCAAACCACCATATCTCGCGTACGGTTTGACCTAACCCAAACATTCCTTTTGCATCTGAAAGTAGAAACTCGCCCGATTACAAAGGTGTGTGTATTTTTTCCCTAGCCCATTCTGGTTAAGCGTTTGGAGCAGCAGAATTGCGAAAAATTTTTTGCCTTCTCAACCATTCCTTGGCTTCAAACCACCATATCTCGCGTACGGATTGACCTAACCCAAAAATTCCTATTGCATCTGAAAGTAGAAACTCGCCCGATTACAACGGTATGTGTATTTTTTCCCTAGGCCATTCTGGTTAAGCGGTTGGGGCAGCAGAAGTGCGAAAAATTTTTTGCCTTCTCAACCATTTCTTGTCTTCAAACCACCATATCTCGCGTACGGATTGACCTAACCCAAACATTCCTATTGCATCTGAAAGTAGAAACTCGCCCGATTACAACGGTATGTGTATTTTTTGCCTAGGCCATTCTGGTTAAGCGTTTGGAGCAGCAGAATTGCGAAAAATTTTTTGCCTTCTCACCCATTTCTCGGCTTCAAGCTCCCATATCTCGCGAACGGATTGACCTAACCCAAAAATTCCTGTTGCATCTGAAAGTAGAAACTCGCCCGATTACAAAGGTTTGTGTATTTTTTCCCTAGCCCATTCTGGTTAAGCGTTTGGAGCAGCAGAATTGCGAAAAATTTGTTGACTTCTCAACCATTTCTTAGCTTCAAAGTCCCATATCTCGCGAACGGATTGACCAAACCCAAAAATTCCTGCTGCGTCTGAAAGTAGAAACTCGCCCGATTACAACGGAATATGTATTTTTTCCCTAGTCCATTCTGGTTAAGCGATTGGAGCAGCAGTAGTGCGAAAAATTTATTGTCGTGTCAACCATTTCTTAGCTTCAAAGTACCATATCTCGCGAACGGATTGACCTAACCCAAAAATTCCTATTGCAACTGAAAGAAGAAACTCGCCCGATTACAACGGTATGCGTATTTTTTCCCTAGGCCATTCTGGTTAAGCGTTTGAAGCAGCAGAATTGCGAAAAATTTTTTGCCTTCTCAACCATTTCTTGGCTTCAAACCACCATATCTCGCGAACGGATTGACCTAGCCCAAAAATTCCTTTTGCATCTGAAAGTAGAAACTCGCCCGATTACAAAGGTGTGTGTATTTTTTCCCTAGCCCATTCTGGTTAAGCGTTTGGAGCAGCAGAATTGCGAAAAATTTTCTGCCTTCTCAACCATTCCTTGGCTTCAAACCACCATATCTCGCGTACGGATTGACCTAACCCAAAAATTCCTATTGCATCTGAAAGTAGAAACTCGCCCGATTACAACGGTATGTGTATTTTTCCCTAGGCCATTCTGGTTAAGCGTTTGGGGCATCAGAATTGCGAAAAATTTTTTGCCTTCTCAACCATTTCTTGTCTTCAAACCACCATATCTCGCGTACGGATTGACCTAACCCAAATATTCCTATTGCATCTGAAAGTAGAAACTCGCCCGATTACAACGGTATGTGTATTTTTTCCCTAGGCCCTTCTGGTTAAGCGTTTGGAGCAGCAGAAGTGCGAAAAATTTATTGTCTTGTCAACCATTTCTTAGCTTCAAAGTCCCATATCTCGCGAACGGATTGACCTAAACCAAAAATTCCTATTGCATCTGAAAGTAGAAACTCGCCCGATTACAACGGTATGCGTATTTTTTCCCTAGGCTATTCTGGTTAAGCGTTTGAAGCAGCAGAATTGCGAAAAATTTTTTGCCTTCTCAACCATTTCTTGGCTTCAAACCACCATATCTCGCGTACGGATTGACCTAACCCAAAAATTCCTATTGCATCTGAAAGTAGAAACTCGCCCGATTACAACGGTATGTGTATTTTTTCCCTAGGCCATTCTGGTTAAGCGATTGGAGCAGCAGTAGTGCGAAAAATTTATTGTCTTGTCAACCATTTCTTAGCTTCAAAGTACCATATCTCGCGAACGGCTTGACCTAACCCAAAAATTCCTATTGTAACTGAAAGTAGAAACTCGCCCGATTACAACGGTATGTGTATTTTTTCCCTAGGCCATTCTGGTTAAGCGATTGGAACAGCAGTAGTGCGAAAAATTTATTGTCTTGTCAACCATTTCTTAGCTTCAAAGTACCATATCTCGCGAACGGCTTGACCTAACCCAAAAATTCCTATTGTAACTGAAAGTAGAAACTCGCCCGATTACAACGGTATGTGTATTTTTTCCCTAGGCCATTCTGGTTAAGCGTTTGGGGCAGCAGAAGGGCGAAAAATTTTTTGCCTTCTCAACCATTTCTTGTCTTCAAACCACCATATCTCGCGTACGGATTGACCTAACCCAAAAATTCCTATTGCATCTGAAAGTAGAATCTCGCCCGATTACAACGGTACGTGTATTTTTTCCCTAGGCCATTCTGGCTAAGCGTTTGGAGCAGCAGAATTGCGAAAAATTTTTTGCCTTCTCAACCATTCCTTGGCTTTAAACCACCATATCTCGCGTACGGATTGACCTAACCCAAAAATTCCTATTGCATCTGAAAGTAGAAACTCGCCCGATTACAACGGTATGTGTATTTTTTCCCTAGGCCATTCTGGTTAAGCGTTTGGGGCAGCAGAAGGGCGAAAAATTTTTTGCCTTCTCAATCATTTCTTGTCTTCAAACCACCATATCTCGCGTACGGATTGACCTAACCCAAAAATTCCTATTGCATCTGAAAGTAGAAACTAGCCCGATTACAACGGTATGTGTATTTTTTCCCTAGGCCATTCTGGTTAAGCGTTTGGAGCAGCAGAATTGCGAAAAATTTTTTGCCTTCTCAGCCATTTCTCGGCTTCAAACTCCCATATCTCGCGAACGGATTGACCTAACCCAAAAATTCCTGTTGCATCTGAAAGTAGAAACTCGCCCGATTACAAAGGTGTGAGTATTTTTTCCCTAGCCCATTCTGGTTAAGCGTTTGGAGCAGCAGAATTGCGAAAAATTTGTTGCCTTCTCAACCATTTCTTAGCTTCAAAGTCCCATATCTCGCGAACGGATTGACCAAACCCAAAAATTCTTGCTGCGTCTGAAAGTAGAAACTCGCCCGATTACAACGGAATATGTATTTTTTCCCTAGTCCATTCTGGTTAAGCGATTGGAGCAGCAGTAGTGCGAAAAATTTATTGTCTTGTCAACCATTTCTTAGCTTCAAAGTACCATATCTCGCGAACGGCTTGACCTAACCCAAAAATTCCTATTGTAACTGAAAGTAGAAACTCGCCCGATTACAACGGTATGTGTATTTTTTCCCTAGGCCATTCTGGTTAAGCGTTTGGGGCAGCAGAAGGGCGAAAAATTTTTTGCCTTCTCAACCATTTCTTGTCTTCAAACCACCATATCTCGCGTACGGATTGACCTAACCCAAAAATTCCTATTGCATCTGAAAGTAGAAACTCGCCCGATTACAACGGTATGTGTATTTTTTCCCTAGGGCATTCTGGTTAAGCGTTTGGAGCAGCAGAATTGCGAAAAATTTTTTGCCTTCTCAACCATTTCTTGTCTTCAAACCACCATATCTCGCGTACGGATTGACCTAACCCAAACATTCCTATTGCATCTGAAAGTAGAAACTCGCCCGATTACAACGGTATGTGTATTTTTTCCCTAGGCCCTTCTGGTTAAGCGTTTGGAGCAGCAGAAGTGCGAAAAATTTATTGTCTTGTCAACCATTTCTTAGCTTCAAAGTCCCATATCTCGCGAACGGATTGACCTAACCCAAAAATTCCTATTGTAACTGAAAGAAGAAACTCGCCCGATTACAACGGTATGCGTATTTTTTCCCTAGGCCATTCTGGTTAAGCGTTTGAAGCAGCAGAATTGCGAAAAATTTTTTGCCTTCTCAACCATTTCTTGGCTTCAAACCACCATATCTCGCGTACGGATTGACCTAACCCAAAAATTCCTATTGCATCTGAAAGTAGAAACTCGCCCGATTACAACGGTATGTGTATTTTTTCCCTAGGCCATTCTGGTTAAGCGATTGAAGCAGCAGAAGTGCGAAAAATTTATTGTCTTGTCAACCATTTCTTAGCTTCAAAGTCCCATATCTCGCGAACGGATTGACCTAACCCAAAAATTCCTGCTGCATCTGAAAGTAGAAACTCGCCCGATTACAAAGGTGTGTGTATTTTTTCCCTAGCCCATTCTGGTTAAGCGTTTGGAGCAGCAGAAGTGCGAAAAATTTTTTGCCTTCTCAACCATTTCTTGTCTTCAAACCACCATATCTCGCGTACGGATTGACCTAACCCAAACATTCCTATTGCATCTGAAAGTAGAAACTCGCCCGATTACAACGGTATGTGTATTTTTTCCCTAGGCCCTTCTGGTTAAGCGTTTGGAGCAGCAGAAGTGCGAAAAATTTATTGTCTTGTCAACCATTTCTTAGCTTCAGAGTCCCATATCTCGCGAACGGATTGACCTAACCCAAAAATTCCTATTGTAACTGAAAGAAGAAACTCGCCCGATTACAACGGTATGCGTATTTTTTCCCTAGGCCATTCTGGTTAAGCGTTTGAAGCAGCAGAATTGCGAAAAATTTTTTGCCTTCTCAACCATTTCTTGGCTTCAAACCACCATATCTCGCGTACGGATTGACCTAACCCAAAAATTCCTATTGCATCTGAAAGTAGAAACTCGCCCGATTACAACGGTATGTGTATTTTTTCCCTAGGCCATTCTGGTTAAGCGATTGAAGCAGCAGAAGTGCGAAAAATTTATTGTCTTGTCAACCATTTCTTAGCTTCAAAGTCCCATATCTCGCGAACGGATTGACCTAACCCAAAAATTCCTATTGCATCTGAAAGTAGAAACTCGCCCGATTACAACGGTGTGTGTATTTTTTCCCTAGGCCATCCTGGTTAAGCGATTGGAGCAGCAGAATTGCGAAAAATTTATTGTCTTGTCAACCATTTCTTAGCTTCAAAGTCCCATATCTCGCGAACGGATTGACAAAAACCAAAAATTCCTGCTGCGTCTGAAAGTAGAGACTCGCCCGATTACAACGGTGTGCGTATTTTTTCCCTAGGCCATTCTGGTTAAGCGTTTGAAGCAGCAGAATTGCGAAAAATTTTTTGCCTTCTCAACCATTTCTTGGCTTCAAACCACCATATCTCGCGTACGGATTGACCTAACCCAAAAATTCCTATTGCATCTGAAAGTAGAATCTCGCCCGATTACAACGGTATGAGTATTTTTTCCCTAGGCCATTCTGGTTAAGCGATTGGAGCAGCAGAATTGCGAAAAATTTATTGTCTTGTCAACCATTTCTTAGCTTCAAAGTCCCATATCTCGCGAACGGATTGACCAAAACCAAAAATTCCTGCTGCGTCTGAAAGTAGAGACTCGCCCGATTACAACGGTATGCGTATTTTTTCCCTAAGCAATCCTGGTTAAGCGATTGCAGCAGCAGAATTGCGAAAAATTTATTGTCTTGTCAACCATTTCTTAGCTTCAAAGTCCCATATCTCGCGAACGGATTGACCTAACCCAAAAATTCCTATTGCATCTGAAAGTAGAAACTCGCCCGATTACAAAGGTATGTGTATTCTTTCCCTAGGCCATTCTCGTTAAGCGTTTGAAGCAGCAGAATTGCGAAAAATTTTTTGCCTTCTCAACCATTTCTTGGCTTCAAACCACCATATCTCGCGTACGGATTGTCCTAACCCAAAAATTCCTGTTGCATCTGAAAGTAGAAACTCGCCCGATTACAACGGTATGTGTATTTTTTCCCTAGGCCATTCTGGTTATGCGTTTGGAGCAGCAGAATTGCGAAAAATTTTTTGCCTCCTCAACCATTTCTTGGCTTCAAACCACCATATCTCGCGTACGGATTGACCTAACCCAAAAATTCCTATTGCATCTGAAAGTAGAAACTCGCCCGATTACAACGGTATGTGTGTTTTTTCCCTAGGCCATTCTGGTTAAGCGTTTGGAGCAGCAGAATTGCGAAAAATTTTTTGCCTTCTCAACCATTTCTTGGCTTCAAACTCCCATATCTCGCGAACGGATTGACCTAACCCAAAAATTCCTGTTGCGTCTGAAAGTAGAAACTCGCCCGATTACAACGGTATGCGTATTTTTTCCCTAGGCCATTCTGGTTAAGCGATTGGAGCAGCAGAATTGCGAAAAATTTTTTGCCTTCTCAACCATTTCTTTGCTTCAAACCGCCATATCTCGCGTACGGATTGACCTAACCCAAAAATTCCTATTGCATCTGAAAGTAGAAACTCGCCCGATTACAACGGTATGTGTATTTTTTCCCTAGGCCATTCTCGTTAAGCGTTTGAAGCAGCAGAATTGCGAAAAATTTTTTGCCTTCTCAACCATTTCTTGGCTTCAAACCACCATATCTCGCGTACGGATTGACCTAACCCAAAAATTCCTGTTGCATCTGAAAGTAGAAACTCGCCCGATTACAACGGTACGCGTATTTTTTCCCTAGGCCATTCTGGTTAAGCGATTGGAGCAGCAGAATTGCGAAAAATTTTTTGCCTTCTCAACCATTTCTTGGCTTCAAACCACCATATCTCGCGTACGGATTGACCTAACCCAAAAATTCCTATTGCATCTGAAAGTAGAAACTCGCCCGATTACAACGGTATGTGTATTTTTTCCCTAGGCCATTCTGGTTAAGCGTTTGGAGCAGCAGAATTGCGAAAAATTTTTTGCCTTCTCACCCATTTCTCGGCTTCAAACTCCCATATCTCGCGAACGGATTGACCTAACCCAAAAATTCCTGTTGCATCTGAAAGTAGAAACTCGCCCGATTACAAAGGTGTGTGTATTTTTTCCCTAGCCCATTCTGGTTAAGCGTTTGGAGCAGCAGAATTGCGAAAAATTTGTTGCCTTCTCAACCATTTCTTAGCTTCAAAGTCCCATATCTCGCGAACGGATTGACCAAACCCAAAAATTCCTGCTGCGTCTGAAAGTAGAAACTCGCCCGACTACAACGGAATATGTATTTTTTCCCTAGTCCATTCTGGTTAAGCGATTGGAGCAGCAGTAGTGCGAAAAATTTATTGTCTTGTCAACCATTTCTTAGCTTCAAAGTACCATATCTCGCGAACGGATTGACCTAACCCAAAAATTCCTATTGTAACTGAAAGTAGGAACTCGCCCGATTACAACGGTATGTGTATTTTTTCCCTAGGCCATTCTGGTTAAGCGTATGGGGCAGCAGAAGGGCGAAAAATTTTTTGCCTTCTCAACCATTTCTTGTCTTCAAACCACCATATCTCGCGTACGGATTGACCTAACCCAAAAATTCCTATTGCATCTGAAAGTAGAAACTCGCCCGATTACAACGGTATGTGTATTTTTTCCCTAGGCCATTCTGGTTAAGCGTTTGGAGCAGCAGAATTGCGAAAAATTTTTTGCCTTCTCACCCATTTCTCGGCTTCAAACTCCCATATCTCGCGAACGGATTGACCTAACCCAAAAATTCCTGTTGCATCTGAAAGTAGAAACTCGCCCGATTACAAAGGTGTGTGTATTTTTTCTTTTTCCCTAGCCCATTCTGGTTAAGCGTTTGGAGCAGCAGAATTGCGAAAAATTTGTTGCCTTCTCAACCATTTCTTAGCTTCAAAGTCCCATATCTCGCGAACGGATTGACCAAACCCAAAAATTCCTATTGCATCTGAAAGTAGGAACTCGCCCGATTACAACGGTATGTGTATTTTTTCCCTAGGCCATTCTGGTTAAGCGTTTGGGGCAGCAGAAGTGCGAAAAATTTTTTGCCTTCTCAACCATTTCTTGTCTTCAAACCACCATATCTCGCGTACGGATTGACCTAACCCAAACATTCCTATTGCATCTGAAAGTAGAAACTCGCCCGATTACAACGGTATGTGTATTTTTTCCCTAGGCCCTTCTGGTTAAGCGTTTGGAGCAGCAGAAGTGCGAAAAATTTATTGTCTTGTCAACCATTTCTTAGCTTCAAAGTCCCATATCTCGCGAACGGATTGACCTAACCCAAAAATTCCTATTGTAACTGAAAGAAGAAACTCGCCCGATTACAACGGTATGCGTATTTTTTCCCTAGGCCATTCTGGTTAAGCGTTTGAAGCAGCAGAATTGCGAAAAATTTTTTGCCTTCTCAACCATTTCTTGGCTTCAAACCACCATATCTCGCGTACGGATTGACCTAACCCAAAAATTCCTATTGCATCTGAAAGTAGAAACTCGCCCGATTACAACGGTATGTGTATTTTTTCCCTAGGCCATTCTGGTTAAGCGATTGAAGCAGCAGAAGTGCGAAAAATTTATTGTCTTGTCAACCATTTCTTAGCTTCAAAGTCTCATAT
Organism: Ptiloglossa arizonensis; assembly: GCF_051014685.1. Taxonomy (NCBI): domain Eukaryota; kingdom Metazoa; phylum Arthropoda; class Insecta; order Hymenoptera; family Colletidae; genus Ptiloglossa; species Ptiloglossa arizonensis. Next base: position 572,871 of record NW_027478473.1, read on the forward strand.
CTCGCGAACGGATTGACCTAACCCAAAAATTCCTATTGCATCTGAAAGTAGAAACTCGCCCGATTACAAGGGTGTGTGTATTTTTTCCCTAGGCCATCCTGGTTAAGCGATTGGAGCAGCAGAATTGCGAAAAATTTATTGTCTTGTCAACCATTTCTTAGCTTCAAAGTTCCATATCTCGCTAACGGATTGACCTAACCCAAAAATTCCTATTGTAACTGAAAGTTGAAACTCGCCCGATTACAAAGGTATGTGTATTTTTTCCCTAGGCCATTCTGGTTTAGCGTTTGGAGCAGCAGAATTGCGAAAAATTTTTTGCCTTCTCAACCATTTCTTGGCTTCAAACTCCCATATCTCGCGAACGGATTGACCTAACCCAAAAATTCCTGTTGCATCTGAAAGCAGAAACTCGCCCGATTACAAAGGTGTGTGTATTTTTTCACTAGCCCATTCTGGTTAAGCGTTTGGAGCAGCAGAAGAGCGAAATATTTTTTGCCTTCTCAACCATTTCTTGGCTTCAAACTCCCATATCTCGCGAACGGATTGACCTAACCCAAAAATTCCTATTGCATCTGAAAGTAGAAACTCGCCCGATTACAAAGGTATGTGTATTTTTTCCCTAGGCCATTCTGGTTTAGCGTTTGGAGCAGCAGAATTGCGAAAAATTTTTTGCCTTCTCAACCATTTCTTGGCTTCAAACTCCCATATCTCGCGAACGGATTGACCTAACCCAAAAAATTCCTGTTGCATCTGAAAGCAGAAACTCGCCCGATTACAAAGGTGTGTGTATTTTTTCACTAGCCCATTCTGGTTAAGCGTTTGGAGCAGCAGAATTGCGAAAAATTTTTTGCCTTCTCAACCATTTCTTGGCTTCAAACTCCCATATCTCGCGAACGGATTGACCTAACCCAAAAATTCCTGTTGCGTCTGAAAGTAGAAACTCAGCCGATTACAACGGTATGCGTATTTTTTCCCTAGGCCATTCTGGTTAAGCGATTGGAGCAGCAGAATTGCGACAAATTTATTGTCTTGTCGACCATTTCTTAGCTTCAAAGTCCCATATCTCGTGAACGGATTGACAAAAACCAAAAATTCCTGCTGCGTCTGAAAGTAGAGACTCGCCCGATTACAACGGTGTGCGTATTTTTTCCCTAGGCCCATCCTGGTTAAGCGATTTCAGCAGCAGAATTGCGAAAAATTTATTGTCTTGTCAACCATTTCTTAGCTTCAAAGTCCCATATCTCGCGAACGGATTGACCTAACCCAAAAATTCCTATTGCATCTGAAAGTAGAAACTCGCCCGATTACAACGGTATGCGTATTTTTTCCCTAGGCCATTCTGGTTAAGCGATTGGAGCAGCAGAATTGCGAAAAATTTATTGTCTTGTCAACCATTTCTTAGCTTCAAAGTCCCATATCTCGCGAACGGATTGACCTAACCCAAAAATTCCTATTGTAACTGAAAGTAGAAACTCGCCCGATTACAACGGTATGCGTATTTTTTCCCTAGGCCATTCTGGTTAAGCGTTTGAAGCAGCAGAATTGCGAAAAATTTTTTGCCTTCTCAACCATTTCTTGGCTTCAAACCACCATATCTCGCGTACGGATTGACCTAACCCAAAAATTCCTATTGCATCTGAAAGTAGGAACTCGCCCGATTACAACGGTATGTGTATTTTTTCCCTAGGCCATTCTGGTTAAGCGTTTGGGGCAGCAGAAGTGCGAAAAATTTTTTGCCTTCTCAACCATTTCTTGTCTTCAAACCACCATATCTCGCGTACGCATTGACCTAACCCAAACATTCCTATTGCATCTGAAAGTAGAAACTCGCCCGATTACAACGGTATGTGTATTTTTTCCCTAGGCCCTTCTGGTTAAGCGTTTGGAGCATCAGAAGTGCGAAAAATTTATTGTCTTGTCAACCATTTCTCAGCTTCAAAGTCCCATATCTCGCGAACGGATTGACCTAACCCAAAAATTCCTATTGTAACTGAAAGAAGAAACTCGCCCGATTACAACGGTATGCGTATTTTTTCCCTAGGCCATTCTGGTTAAGCGTTTGAAGCAGCAGAATTGCGAAAAATTTTTTGCCTTCTCAACCATTTCTTGGCTTCAAACCACCATATCTCGCGTACGGATTGACCTAACCCAAAAAGTCCTATTGCATCTGAAAGTAGAAACTCGCCCGATTACAACGGTATGTGTATTTTTTCCCTAGGCCATTCTGGTTAAGCGATTGAAGCAGCCGAAGTGCGAAAAATTTATTGTCTTGTCAACCATTTCTTAGCTTCAAAGTCCCATATCTCGCGAACGGATTGACCTAACCCAAAAATTCCTATTGCATCTGAAAGTAGAAACTCGCCCGATTACAACGGTGTGTGTATTTTTTCCCTAGGCCATCCTGGTTAAGCGATTGGAGCAGCAGAATTGCGAAAAATTTATTGTCTTGTCAACCATTTCTTAGCTTCAAAGTTCCATATCTCGCTAACGGATTGACCTAACCCAAAAATTCCTATTGTAACTGAAAGTTGAAACTCGCCCGATTACAAAGGTATGCGTATTTTTTCCCTAGGCCATTCTGGTTAAGCGTTTGGAGCAGCAGAAGAGCGAAATATTTTTGCCTTCTCAACCATTTCTTGGCTTCAAACTCCCATATCTCGCGAACGGATTGACCTAACCCAAAAATTCCTATTGCATCTGAAAGTAGAAACTCGCCCGATTACAAAGGTATGTGTATTTTTTCCCTAGGCCATTCTGGTTTAGCGTTTGGAGCAGCAGAATTGCGAAAAATTTTTTGCCTTCTCAACCATTTCTTGGCTTCAAACTCCCATATCTCGCGAACGGATTGACCTAACCCAAAAATTCCTGTTGCATCTGAAAGTAGAAACTCGCCCGATTACAAAGGTGTGTGTATTTTTTCACTAGCCCATTCTGGTTAAGCGTTTGGAGCAGCAGAATTGCGAAAAATTTTTTGCCTTCTCACCCATTTCTCGGCTTCAAACTCCCATATCTCGCGAACGGATTGACCTAACCCAAAAATTCCTGTTGCATCTGAAAGTAGAAACTCGCCCGATTACAAAGGTGTGTGTATTTTTTCCCTAGGCCATTCTGGTTAAGCGTTTGGGGCAGCAGAAGTGCGAAAAATTTTTTGCCTTCTCAACCATTTCTTGTCTTCAAACCACCATATCTCGCGTACGGATTGACCTAACCCAAACATTCCTATTGCATCTGAAAGTAGAAACTCGCCCGATTATAACGGTATGTGTATTTTTTCCCTAGGCCCTTCTGGTTAAGCGTTTGGAGCAGCAGAAGTGCGAAAAATTTATTGTCTTGTCAACCATTTCTTAGCTTCAAAGTCCCATATCTCGCGAACGGATTGACCTAACCCAAAAATTCCAATTGTAACTGAAAGAAGAAACTCGCCCGATTACAACGGTATGCGTATTTTTTCCCTAGGCCATTCTGGTTAAGCGTTTGAAGCAGCAGAATTGCGAAAAATTTTTTGCCTTCTCAACCATTTCTTGGCTTCAAACTCCCATATCTCGCGAACGGATTGACCTAACCCAAAAATTCCTATTGCATCTGAAAGTAGAAACTCGCCCGATTACAAAGGTATGTGTATTTTTTCCCTAGGCCATTCTGGTTTAGCGTTTGGAGCAGCAGAATTGCGAAAAATTTTTTGCCTTCTCAACCATTTCTTGGCTTCAAACTCCCATATCTCGCGAACGGATTGACCTAACCCAAAAATTCCTGTTGCATCTGAAAGTAGAAACTCGCCCGATTACAAAGGTGTGTGTATTTTTTCACTAGCCCATTCTGGTTAAGCGTTTGGAGCAGCAGAATTGCGAAAAATTTTTTGCCTTCTCACCCATTTCTCGGCTTCAAACTCCCATATCTCGCGAACGGATTGACCTAACCCAAAAATTCCTGTTGCATCTGAAAGTAGAAACTCGCCCGATTACAAAGGTGTGTGTATTTTTTCCCTAGGCCATTCTGGTTAAGCGTTTGGGGCAGCAGAAGTGCGAAAAATTTTTTGCCTTCTCAACCATTTCTTGTCTTCAAACCACCATATCTCGCGTACGGATTGACCTAACCCAAACATTCCTATTGCATCTGAAAGTAGAAACTCGCCCGATTATAACGGTATGTGTATTTTTTCCCTAGGCCCTTCTGGTTAAGCGTTTGGAGCAGCAGAAGTGCGAAAAATTTATTGTCTTGTCAACCATTTCTTAGCTTCAAAGTCCCATATCTCGCGAACGGATTGACCTAACCCAAAAATTCCTATTGTAACTGAAAGAAGAAACTCGCCCGATTACAACGGTATGCGTATTTTTTCCCTAGGCCATTCTGGTTAAGCGTTTGAAGCAGCAGAATTGCGAAAAATTTTTTGCCTTCTCAACCATTTCTTGGCTTCAAACCACCATATCTCGCGTACGGATTGACCTAACCCAAAAATTCCTATTGCATCTGAAAGTAGAAACTCGCCCGATTACAACGGTATGTGTATTTTTTCCCTATGCCATTCTGGTTAAGCGATGGAAGCAGCAGAAGTGCGAAAAATTTATTGTCTTGTCAACCATTTCTTAGCTTCAAAGTCCCATGTCTCGCGAACGGATTGACCTAACCCAAAAATTCCTATTGCATCTGAAAGTAGAAACTCGCCCGATTACAACGGTGTGTGTATTTTTTCCCTAGGCCATCCTGGTTAAGCGATTGGAGCAGCAGAATTGCGAAAAATTTATTGTCTTGTCAACCATTTCTTAGCTTCAAAGTTCCATATCTCGCTAACGGATTGACCTAACCCAAAAATTCCTATTGTAACTGAAAGTTGAAACTCGCCCGATTACAACGGTATGTGTATTTTTTCCCTAGGCCATTCTGGTTAAGCGATTGAAGCAGCAGAAGTGCGAAAAATTTATTGTCTTGTCAACCATTTCTTAGCTTCAAAGTCCCATATCTCGCGAACGGATTGACCTAACCCAAAAATTCCTATTGCATCTGAAAGTAGAAACTCGCCCGATTACAACGGTGTGTGTATTTTTTCCCTAGGCCATCCTGGTTAAGCGATTGGAGCAGCAGAATTGCGAATAATTTATTGTCTTGTCAACCATTTCTTAGCTTCAAAGTTCCATATCTCGCTAACGGATTGACCTAACCCAAAAATTCCTATTGTAACTGAAAGTTGAAACTCGCCCGATTACAAAGGTATGTGTATTTTTTCCCTAGGCCATTCTGGTTTAGCGTTTGGAGCAGCAGAATTGCGAAAAATTTTTTGCCATCTCAACCATTTCTTGGCTTCAAACTCCCATATCTCGCGAACGGATTGACCTAACCCAAAAATTCCTGTTGCATCTGAAAGCAGAAACTCGCCCGATTACAAAGGTGTGTGTATTTTTTCACTAGCCCATTCTGGTTAAGCGTTTGGAGCAGCAGAAGAGCGAAATATTTTTTGCCTTCTCAACCATTTCTTGGCTTCAAACTCCCATATTTCGCGAACGGATAGACCTAACCCAAAAATTCCTATTGCATCTGAAAGTAGAAACTCGCCCGATTACAAAGGTATGTGTATTTTTTCCCTAGGCCATTCTGGTTTAGCGTTTGGAGCAGCAGAATTGCGAAAAATTTTTTGCCTTCTCAACCATTTCTTGGCTTCAAACTCCCATATCTCGCGAACGGATTGACCTAACCCAAAAATTCCTGTTGCATCTGAAAGCAGAAACTCGCCCGATTACAAAGGTGTGTGTATTTTTTCACTAGCCCATTCTGGTTAAGCGTTTGGAGCAGCAGAATTGCGAGAAATTTTTTGCCTTCTCAACCATTTCTTGGCTTCAAACTCCCATATCTCGCGAACGGATTGACCTAACCCAAAAATTCCTGTTGCGTCTGAAAGTAGAAACTCAGCCGATTACAACGGTATGCGTATTTTTTCCCTAGGCCATTCTGGTTAAGCGATTGGAGCAGCAGAATTGCGACAAATTTATTGTCTTGTCGACCATTTCTTAGCTTCAAAGTCCCATATCTCGCGAACGGATTGACAAAAACCAAAAATTCCTGCTGCGTCTGAAAGTAGAGACTCGCCCGATTACAACGGTGTGCGTATTTTTTCCCTAGGCCATCCTGGTTAAGCGATTTCAGCAGCAGAATTGCGAAAAATTTATTGTCTTGTCAACCATTTCTTAGCTTCAAAGTCCCATATCTCGCGAACGGATTGACCTAACCCAAAAATTCCTATTGCATCTGAAAGTAGAAACGCGCCCGATTACAACGGTATGCGTATTTTTTCCCTAGGCCATTCTGGTTAAGCGATTGGAGCAGCAGAATTGCGAAAAATTTATTGTCTTGTCAACCATTTCTTAGCTTCAAAGTCCCATATCTCGCGAACGGATTGACCTAACCCAAAAATTCCTATTGTAACTGAAAGTAGAAACTCGCCCGATTACAACGGTATGCCTATTTTTTCCCTAGGCCATTCTCGTTAAGCGTTTGAAGAAGCAGAATTGCGAAAAATTTTTTGCCTTCTCAACCATTTCTTTGCTTCAAACCGCCATATCTCGCGTACGGATTGACCTAACCCAAAAATTCCTATTGCATCTGAAAGTAGAAACTCGCCCGATTACAACGGTATGTGTATTTTTTCCCTAGGCCATTCTCGTTAAGCGTTTGAAGCAGCAGAATTGCGAAAAATTTTTTGCCTTCTCAACCATTTCTTGGCTTCAAACCACCATATCTCGCGTACGGATTGACCTAACCCAAAAATTCCTGTTGCATCTGAAAGTAGAAACTCGCCCGATTACAACGGTACGCGTATTTTTTCCCTAGGCCATTCTGGTTAAGCGATTGGAGCAGCAGAATTGCGAAAAATTTTTTGCCTTCTCAACCATTTCTTGGCTTCAAACCACCATATCTCGCGTACGGATTGACCTAACCCAAAAATTCCTATTGCATCTGAAAGTAGAAACTCGCCCGATTACAACGGTATGTGTATTTTTTCCCTAGGCCATTCTGGTTAAGCGTTTGGAGCAGCAGAATTGCGAAAAATTTTTTGCCTTCTCACCCATTTCTCGGCTTCAAACTCCCATATCTCGCGAACGGATTGACCTAACCCAAAAATTCCTGTTGCATCTGAAAGTAGAAACTCGCCCGATTACAAAGGTGTGTGTATTTTTTCCCTAGCCCATTCTGGTTAAGCGTTTGGAGCAGCAGAATTGCGAAAAATTTGTTGCCTTCTCAACCATTTCTTAGCTTCAAAGTCCCATATCTCGCGAACGGATTGACCAAACCCAAAAATTCCTGCTGCGTCTGAAAGTAGAAACTCGCCCGACTACAACGGAATATGTATTTTTTCCCTAGTCCATTCTGGTTAAGCGATTGGAGCAGCAGTAGTGCGAAAAATTTATTGTCTTGTCAACCATTTCTTAGCTTCAAAGTACCATATCTCGCGAACGGATTGACCTAACCCAAAAATTCCTATTGTAACTGAAAGTAGGAACTCGCCCGATTACAACGGTATGTGTATTTTTTCCCTAGGCCATTCTGGTTAAGCGTATGGGGCAGCAGAAGGGCGAAAAATTTTTTGCCTTCTCAACCATTTCTTGTCTTCAAACTCCCATATCTCGCGAACGGATTGACCTAACCCAAAAATTCCTATTGCATCTGAAAGTAGAAACTCGCCCGATTACAAAGGTATGTGTATTTTTTCCCTAGGCCATTCTGGTTTAGCGTTTGGAGCAGCAGAATTGCGAAAAATTTTTTGCCTTCTCAACCATTTCTTGGCTTCAAACTCCCATATCTCGCGAACGGATTGACCTAACCCAAAAATTCCTGTTGCATCTGAAAGCAGAAACTCGCCCGATTACAAAGGTGTGTGTATTTTTTCACTAGCCCATTCTGGTTAAGCGTTTGGAGCAGCAGAATTGCGAAAAATTTGTTGCCTTCTCAACCATTTCTTAGCTTCAAAGTCCCATATCTCGCGAACGGATTGACCAAACCCAAAAATTCCTATTGCATCTGAAAGTAGGAACTCGCCCGATTACAACGGTATGTGTATTTTTTCCCTAGGCCATTCTGGTTAAGCGTTTGGGGCAGCAGAAGTGCGAAAAATTTTTTGCCTTCTCAACCATTTCTTGTCTTCAAACCACCATATCTCGCGTACGGATTGACCTAACCCAAACATTCCTATTGCATCTGAAAGTAGAAACTCGCCCGATTACAACGGTATGTGTATTTTTTCCCTAGGCCCTTCTGGTGAAGCGTTTGGAGCAGCAGAATTGCGAAAAATTTTTTGCCTTCTCACCCATTTCTCGGCTTCAAACTCCCATATCTCGCGAACGGATTGACCTAACCCAAAGATTCCTGTTGCATCTGAAAGTAGAAACTCGCCCGATTACAAAGGTGTGTGTATTTTTTCCCTAGCCCATTCTGGTTAAGCGTTTGGAGCAGCAGAATTGCGAAAAATTTGTTGCCTTCTCAACCATTTCTTAGCTTCAAAGTCCCATATCTCGCGAACGGATTGACCAAACCCAAAAATTCCTATTGCATCTGAAAGTAGGAACTCGCCCGATTACAACGGTATGTGTATTTTTTCCCTAGGCCATTCTGGTTAAGCGTTTGGGGCAGCAGAAGTGCGAAAAATTTTTTGCCTTCTCAACCATTTCTTGTCTTCAAACCACCATATCTCGCGTACGGATTGACCTAACCCAAACATTCCTATTGCATCTGAAAGTAGAAACTCGCCCGATTACAACGGTATGTGTATTTTTTCCCTAGGCCCTTCTGGTGAAGCGTTTGGAGCAGCAGAAGTGCGAAAAATTTATTGTCTTGTCAACCATTTCTTAGCTTCAAAGTCCCATATCTCGCGAACGGATTGACCTAACCCAAAAATTCCTATTGTAACTGAAAGAAGAAACTCGCCCGATTACAACGGTATGCGTATTTTTTCCCTAGGCCATTCTGGTTAAGCGTTTGAAGCAGCAGAATTGCGAAAAATTTTTTGCCTTCTCAACCATTTCTTGGCTTCAAACCACCATATCTCGTGTACGGATTGACCTAACCCAAAAATTCCTATTGCATCTGAAAGTAGAAACTCGCCCGATTACAACGGTATGTGTATTTTTTCCCTAGGCCATACTGGTTAAGCGATTGAAGCAGCAGAAGTGCGAAAAATTTATTGTCTTGTCAACCATTTCTTAGCTTCAAAGTCTCATATCTCGCGAACGGATTGACCTAACCCAAAAATTCCTATTGCATCTGAAAGTAGAAACTCGCCCGATTACAACGGTGTGTGTATTTTTTCCCTAGGCCATCCTGGTTAAGCGATTGGAGCAGCAGAATTGCGAAAAATTTATTGTCTTGTCAACCATTTCTTAGCTTCAAAGTTCCATATCTCGCTAACGGATTGACCTAACCCAAAAATTCCTATTGTAACTGAAAGTTGAAACTCGCCCGATTACAAAGGTATGTGTATTTTTTCCCTAGGCCATTCTGGTTTAGCGTTTGGAGCAGCAGAATTGCGAAAAATTTTTTGCCTTCTCAACCATTTCTTGGCTTCAAACTCCCATATCTCGCGAACGGATTGACCTAACCCAAAAATTCCTATTGCATCTGAAAGTAGAAACTCGCCCGATTACAAAGGTATGTGTATTTTTTCCCTAGGCCATTCTGGTTTAGCGTTTGGAGCAGCAGAATTGCGAAAAATTTTTTGCCTTCTCAACCATTTCTTGGCTTCAAACTCCCATATCTCGCGAACGGATTGACCTAACCCAAAAATTCCTGTTGCATCTGAAAGCAGAAACTCGCCCGATTACAAAGGTGTGTGTATTTTTTCACTAGCCCATTCTGGTTAAGCGTTTGGAGCAGCAGAATTGCGAAAAATTTTTTGCCTTCTCAACCATTTCTTGGCTTCAAACTCCCATATCTCGCGAACGGATTGACCTAACCCAAAAATTCCTGTTGCGTCTGAAAGTAGAAACTCAGCCGATTACAACGGTATGCGTATTTTTTCCCTAGGCCATTCTGGTTAAGCGATTGGAGCAGCAGAATTGCGACAAATTTATTGTCTTGTCGACCATTTCTTAGCTTCAAAGTCCCATATCTCGCGAACGGATTGACAAAAACCAAAAATTCCTGCTGCGTCTGAAAGTAGAGACTCGCCCGATTACAACGGTGTGCGTATTTTTTCCCTAGGCCATCCTGGTTAAGCGATTTCAGCAGCAGAATTGCGAAAAATTTATTGTCTTGTCAACCATTTCTTAGCTTCAAAGTCCCATATCTCGCGAACGGATTGACCTAACCCAAAAATTCCTATTGCATCTGAAAGTAGAAACTCGCCCGATTACAACGGTATGCGTATTTTTTCCCTAGGCCATTCTGGTTAAGCGATTGGAGCAGCAGAATTGCGAAAAATTTATTGTCTTGTCAACCATTTCTTAGCTTCAAAGTCCAATATCTCGCGAACGGATTGACCTAACCCAAAAATTCCTATTGTAACTGAAAGTAGAAACTCGCCCGATTACAACGGTATGCGTATTTTTTCCCTAGGCCATTCTGGTTAAGCGTTTGAAGCAGCAGAATTGCGAAAAATTTTTTGCCTTCTCAACCATTTCTTGGCTTCAAACCACCATATCTCGCGTACGGATTGACCTAACCCAAAAATTCCTATTGCATCTGAAAGTAGGAACTCGCCCGATTACAACGGTATGTGTATTTTTTCCCTAGGCCATTCTGGTTAAGCGTTTGGGGCAGCAGAAGTGCGAAAAATTTTTTGCCTTCTCAACCATTTCTTGTCTTCAAACCACCATATCTCGCGTACGGATTGACCTAACCCAAACATTCCTATTGCATCTGAAAGTAGAAACTCGCCCGATTACAACGGTATGTGTATTTTTTCCCTAGGCCCTTCTGGTTAAGCGTTTGGAGCATCAGAAGTGCGAAAAATTTATTGTCTTGTCAACCATTTCTCAGCTTCAAAGTCCCATATCTCGCGAACGGATTGACCTAACCCAAAAATTCCTATTGTAACTGAAAGAAGAAACTCGCCCGATTACAACGGTATGCGTATTTTTTCCCTAGGCCATTCTGGTTAAGCGTTTGAAGCAGCAGAATTGCGAAAAATTTTTTGCCTTCTCAACCATTTCTTGGCTTCAAACCACCATATCTCGCGTACGGATTGACCTAACCCAAAAAGTCCTATTGCATCTGAAAGTAGAAACTCGCCCGATTACAAAGGTATGTGTATTTTTTCCCTAGGCCATTCTGGTTTAGCGTTTGGAGCAGCAGAATTGCGAAAAATTTTTTGCCTTCTCAACCATTTCTTGGCTTCAAACTCCCATATCTCGCGAACGGATTGACCTAACCCAAAAATTCCTGTTGCATCTGAAAGCAGAAACTCGCCCGATTACAAAGGTGTGTGTATTTTTTCACTAGCCCATTCTGGTTAAGCGTTTGGAGCAGCAGAATTGCGAAAAATTTTTTGCCTTCTCAACCATTTCTTGGCTTCAAACTCCCATATCTCGCGAACGGATTGACCTAACCCAAAAATTCCTGTTGCGTCTGAAAGTAGAAACTCAGCCGATTACAACGGTATGCGTATTTTTTCCCTAGGCCATTCTGGTTAAGCGATTGGAGCAGCAGAATTGCGACAAATTTATTGTCTTGTCGACCATTTCTTAGCTTCAAAGTCCCATATCTCGCGAACGGATTGACAAAAACCAAAAATTCCTGCTGCGTCTGAAAGTAGAGACTCGCCCGATTACAACGGTGTGCGTATTTTTTCCCTAGGCCATCCTGGTTAAGCGATTTCAGCAGCAGAATTGCGAAAAATTTATTGTCTTGTCAACCATTTCTTAGCTTCAAAGTCCCATATCTCGCGAACGGATTGACCTAACCCAAAAATTCCTATTGCATCTGAAAGTAGAAACTCGCCCGATTACAACGGTATGCGTATTTTTTCCCTAGGCCATTCTGGTTAAGCGATTGGAGCAGCAGAATTGCGAAAAATTTATTGTCTTGTCAACCATTTCTTAGCTTCAAAGTCCCATATCTCGCGAACGGATTGACCTAACCCAAAAATTCCTATTGTAACTGAAAGTAGAAACTCGCCCGATTACAACGGTATGCGTATTTTTTCCCTAGGCCATTCTGGTTAAGCGTTTGGGGCAGCAGAAGTGCGAAAAATTTTTTGCCTTCTCAACCATTTCTTGTCTTCAAACCACCATATCTCGCGTACGGATTGACCTAACCCAAACATTCCTATTGCATCTGAAAGTAGAAACTCGCCCGATTACAACGGTATGTGTATTTTTTCCCTAGGCCCTTCTGGTTAAGCGTTTGGGGCAGCAGAAGTGCGAAAAATTTTTTGCCTTCTCAACCATTTCTTGTCTTCAAACCACCATATCTCGCGTACGGATTGACCTAACCCAAACATTCCTATTGCATCTGAAAGTAGAAACTCGCCCGATTACAACGGTGTGTGTATTTTTTCCCTAGGCCATCCTGGTTAAGCGATTGGAGCAGCAGAATTGCGAATAATTTATTGTCTTGTCAACCATTTCTTAGCTTCAAAGTTCCATATCTCGCTAACGGATTGACCTAACCCAAAAATTCCTATTGTAACTGAAAGTTGAAACTCGCCCGATTACAAAGGTATGTGTATTTTTTCCCTAGGCCATTCTGGTTTAGCGTTTGGAGCAGCAGAATTGCGAAAAATTTTTTGCCATCTCAACCATTTCTTGGCTTCAAACTCCCATATCTCGCGAACGGATTGACCTAACCCAAAAATTCCTGTTGCATCTGAAAGCAGAAACTCGCCCGATTACAAAGGTGTGTGTATTTTTTCACTAGCCCATTCTGGTTAAGCGTTTGGAGCAGCAGAAGAGCGAAATATTTTTTGCCTTCTCAACCATTTCTTGGCTTCAAACTCCCATATCTCGCGAACGGATTGACCTAACCCAAAAATTCCTATTGCATCTGAAAGTAGAAACTCGCCCGATTACAAAGGTATGTGTATTTTTTCCCTAGGCCATTCTGGTTTAGCGTTTGGAGCAGCAGAATTGCGAAAAATTTTTTGCCTTCTCAACCATTTCTTGGCTTCAAACTCCCATATCTCGCGAACGGATTGACCTAACCCAAAAATTCCTGTTGCATCTGAAAGCAGAAACTCGCCCGATTACAAAGGTGTGTGTATTTTTTCACTAGCCCATTCTGGTTAAGCGTTTGGAGCAGCAGAATTGCGAGAAATTTTTTGCCTTCTCAACCATTTCTTGGCTTCAAACTCCCATATCTCGCGAACGGATTGACCTAACCCAAAAATTCCTGTTGCGTCTGAAAGTAGAAGCTCAGCCGATTACAACGGTATGCGTATTTTTTCCCTAGGCCATTCTGGTTAAGCGATTGGAGCAGCAGAATTGCGAAAAATTTATTGTCTTGTCGACCATTTCTTAGCTTCAAAGTCCCATATCTCGCGAACGGATTGACAAAAACCAAAAATTCCTGCTGCGTCTGAAAGTAGAGACTCGCCCGATTACAACGGTGTGCGTATTTTTTCCCTAGGCCATCCTGGTTAAGCGATTTCAGCAGCAGAATTGCGAAAAATTTATTGTCTTGTCAACCATTTCTTAGCTTCAAAGTCCCATATCTCGCGAACGGATTGACCTAACCCAAAAATTCCTATTGCATCTGAAAGTAGAAACTCGCCCGATTACAACGGTATGCGTATTTTTTCCCTAGGCCATTCTGGTTAAGCGATTGGAGCAGCAGAATTGCGAAAAATTTATTGTCTTGTCAACCATTTCTTAGCTTCAAAGTCCCATATCTCGCGAACGGATTGACCTAACCCAAAAATTCCTATTGTAACTGAAAGTAGAAACTCGCCCGATTACAACGGTATGCGTATTTTTTCCCTAGGCCATTCTGGTTAAGCGTTTGAAGCAGCAGAATTGCGAAAAATTTTTTGCCTTCTCAACCATTTCTTGGCTTCAAACCACCATATCTCGCGTACGGATTGACCTAACCCAAAAATTCCTATTGCATCTGAAAGTAGGAACTCGCCCGATTACAACGGTATGTGTATTTTTTCCCTAGGCCATTCTGGTTAAGCGTTTGGGGCAGCAGAAGTGCGAAAAATTTTTTGCCTTCTCAACCATTTCTTGTCTTCAAACCACCATATCTCGCGTACGGATTGACCTAACCCAAACATTCCTATTGCATCTGAAAGTAGAAACTCGCCCGATTACAACGGTATGTGTATTTTTTCCCTAGGCCCTTCTGGTTAAGCGTTTGGAGCATCAGAAGTGCGAAAAATTTATTGTCTTGTCAACCATTTCTCAGCTTCAAAGTCCCATATCTCGCGAACGGATTGACCTAACCCAAAAATTCCTATTGTAACTGAAAGAAGAAACTCGCCCGATTACAACGGTATGCGTATTTTTTCCCTAGGCCATTCTGGTTAAGCGTTTGAAGCAGCAGAATTGCGAAAAATTTTTTGCCTTCTCAACCATTTCTTGGCTTCAAACTCCCATATCTCGCGAACGGATTGACCTAACCCAAAAATTCCTGTTGCGTCTGAAAGTAGAAACTCAGCCGATTACAACGGTATGCGTATTTTTTCCCTAGGCCATTCTGGTTAAGCGTTTGGGGCAGCAGAAGTGCGAAAAATTTTTTGCCTTCTCAACCATTTCTTGTCTTCAAACCACCATATCTCGCGTACGGATTGACCTAACCCAAACATTCCTATTGCATCTGAAAGTAGAAACTCGCCCGATTACAACGGTATGTGTATTTTTTCCCTAGGCCATTCTGGTTAAGCGATTGGAGCAGCAGAATTGCGAAAAATTTATTGTCTTGTCAACCATTTCTTAGCTTCAAAGTCCCATATCTCGCGAACGGATTGACCTAACCCAAAAATTCCTATTGTAACTGAAAGTAGATACTCGCCCGATTACAACGGTATGCGTATTTTTTCCCTAGGCCATTCTGGTTAAGCGTTTGAAGCAGCAGAATTGCGAAAAATTTTTTGCCTTCTCAACCATTTCTTGGCTTCAAACCACCATATCTCGCGTACGGATTGACCTAACCCAAAAATTCCTATTGCATCTGAAAGTAGGAACTCGCCCGATTACAACGGTATGTGTATTTTTTCCCTAGGCCATTCTGGTTAAGCGTTTGGGGCAGCAGAAGTGCGAAAAATTTTTTGCCTTCTCAACCATTTCTTGTCTTCAAACCACCATATCTCGCGTACGGATTGACCTAACCCAAACATTCCTATTGCATCTGAAAGTAGAAACTCGCCCGATTACAACGGTATGTGTATTTTTTCCCTAGGCCCTTCTGGTTAAGCGTTTGGAGCATCAGAAGTGCGAAAAATTTATTGTCTTGTCAACCATTTCTCAGCTTCAAAGTCCCATATCTCGCGAACGGATTGACCTAACCCAAAAATTCCTATTGTAACTGAAAGAAGAAACTCGCCCGATTACAACGGTATGCGTATTTTTTCCCTAGGCCATTCTGGTTAAGCGTTTGAAGCAGCAGAATTGCGAAAAATTTTTTGCCTTCTCAACCATTTCTTGGCTTCAAACCACCATATCTCGCGTACGGATTGACCTAACCCAAAAAGTCCTATTGCATCTGAAAGTAGAAACTCGCCCGATTACAAAGGTATGCGTATTTTTTCCCTAGGCCATTCTGGTTAAGCGATTGGAGCAGCAGAATTGCGAAAAATTTATTGTCTTGTCAACCATTTCTTAGCTTCAAAGTCCCATATCTCGCGAACGGATTGACCTAACCCAAAAATTCCTATTGTAACTGAAAGTAGAAACTCGCCCGATTACAACGGTATGCGTATTTTTTCCCTAGGCCATTCTGGTTAAGCGTTTGGGGCAGCAGAAGTGCGAAAAATTTTTTGCCTTCTCAACCATTTCTTGTCTTCAAACCACCATATCTCGCGTACGGATTGACCTAACCCAAACATTCCTATTGCATCTGAAAGTAGAAACTCGCCCGATTACAACGGTATGTGTATTTTTTCCCTAGGCCCTTCTGGTTAAGCGTTTGGGGCAGCAGAAGTGCGAAAAATTTTTTGCCTTCTCAACCATTTCTTGTCTTCAAACCACCATATCTCGCGTACGGATTGACCTAACCCAAACATTCCTATTGCATCTGAAAGTAGAAACTCGCCCGATTACAACGGTGTGTGTATTTTTTCCCTAGGCCATCCTGGTTAAGCGATTGGAGCAGCAGAATTGCGAATAATTTATTGTCTTGTCAACCATTTCTTAGCTTCAAAGTTCCATATCTCGCTAACGGATTGACCTAACCCAAAAATTCCTATTGTAACTGAAAGTTGAAACTCGCCCGATTACAAAGGTATGTGTTTTTTTTCCCTAGGCCATTCTGGTTTAGCGTTTGGAGCAGCAGAATTGCGAAAAATTTTTTGCCATCTCAACCATTTCTTGGCTTCAAACTCCCATATCTCGCGAACGGATTGACCTAACCCAAAAATTCCTGTTGCATCTGAAAGCAGAAACTCGCCCGATTACAAAGGTGTGTGTATTTTTTCACTAGCCCATTCTGGTTAAGCGTTTGGAGCAGCAGAAGAGCGAAATATTTTTTGCCTTCTCAACCATTTCTTGGCTTCAAACTCCCATATCTCGCGAACGGATTGACCTAACCCAAAAATTCCTATTGCATCTGAAAGTAGAAACTCGCCCGATTACAAAGGTATGTGTATTTTTTCCCTAGGCCATTCTGGTTTAGCGTTTGGAGCAGCAGAATTGCGAAAAATTTTTTGCCTTCTCAACCATTTCTTGGCTTCAAACTCCCATATCTCGCGAACGGATTGACCTAACCCAAAAATTCCTGTTGCATCTGAAAGCAGAAACTCGCCCGATTACAAAGGTGTGTGTATTTTTTCACTAGCCCATTCTGGTTAAGCGTTTGGAGCAGCAGAATTGCGAGAAATTTTTTGCCTTCTCAACCATTTCTTGGCTTCAAACTCCCATATCTCGCGAACGGATTGACCTAACCCAAAAATTCCTGTTGCGTCTGAAAGTAGAAACTCAGCCGATTACAACGGTATGCGTATTTTTTCCCTAGGCCATTCTGGTTAAGCGATTGGAGCAGCAGAATTGCGAAAAATTTATTGTCTTGTCGACCATTTCTTAGCTTCAAAGTCCCATATCTCGCGAACGGATTGACAAAAACCAAAAATTCCTGCTGCGTCTGAAAGTAGAGACTCGCCCGATTACAACGGTGTGCGTATTTTTTCCCTAGGCGATCCTGGTTAAGCGATTTCAGCAGCAGAATTGCGAAAAATTTATTGTCTTGTCAACCATTTCTTAGCTTCAAAGTCCCATATCTCGCGAACGGATTGACCTAACCCAAAAATTCCTATTGCATCTGAAAGTAGAAACTCGCCCGATTACAACGGTATGCGTATTTTTTCCCTAGGCCATTCTGGTTAAGCGATTGGAGCAGCAGAATTGCGAAAAATTTATTGTCTTGTCAACCATTTCTTAGCTTCAAAGTCCCATATCTCGCGAACGGATTGACCTAACCCAAAAATTCCTATTGTAACTGAAAGTAGAAACTCGCCCGATTACAACGGTATGCGTATTTTTTCCCTAGGCCATTCTGGTTAAGCGTTTGAAGCAGCAGAATTGCGAAAAATTTTTTGCCTTCTCAACCATTTCTTGGCTTCAAACCACCATATCTCGCGTACGGATTGACCTAACCCAAAAATTCCTATTGCATCTGAAAGTAGGAACTCGCCCGATTACAACGGTATGTGTATTTTTTCCCTAGGCCATTCTGGTTAAGCGTTTGGGGCAGCAGAAGTGCGAAAAATTTTTTGCCTTCTCAACCATTTCTTGTCTTCAAACCACCATATCTCGCGTACGGATTGACCTAACCCAAACATTCCTATTGCATCTGAAAGTAGAAACTCGCCCGATTACAACGGTATGTGTATTTTTTCCCTAGGCCCTTCTGGTTAAGCGTTTGGAGCATCAGAAGTGCGAAAAATTTATTGTCTTGTCAACCATTTCTCAGCTTCAAAGTCCCATATCTCGCGAACGGATTGACCTAACCCAAAAATTCCTATTGTAACTGAAAGAAGAAACTCGCCCGATTACAACGGTATGCGTATTTTTTCCCTAGGCCATTCTGGTTAAGCGTTTGAAGCAGCAGAATTGCGAAAAATTTTTTGCCTTCTCAACCATTTCTTGGCTTCAAACCACCATATCTCGCGTACGGATTGACCTAACCCAAAAAGTCCTATTGCATCTGAAAGTAGAAACTCGCCCGATTACAACGGTATGTGTATTTTTTCCCTAGGCCATTCTGGTTAAGCGATTGAAGCAGCCGAAGTGCGAAAAATTTTTTGTCTTGTCAACCATTTCTTAGCTTCAAAGTCCCATATCTCGCGAACGGATTGACCTAACCCAAAAATTCCTATTGCATCTGAAAGTAGAAACTCGCCCGATTACAACGGTGTGTGTATTTTTTCCCTAGGCCATCCTGGTTAAGCGATTGGAGCAGCAGAATTGCGAAAAATTTATTGTCTTGTCAACCATTTCTTAGCTTCAAAGTTCCATATCTCGCTAACGGATTGACCTAACCCAAAAATTCCTATTGTAACTGAAAGTTGAAACTCGCCCGATTACAAAGGTATGCGTATTTTTTCCCTAGGCCATTCTGGTTAAGCGTTTGGAGCAGCAGAAGAGCGAAATATTTTTTGCCTTCTCAACCATTTCTTGGCTTCAAACTCCCATATCTCGCGAACGGATTGACCTAACCCAAAAATTCCTATTGCATCTGAAAGTAGAAACTCGCCCGATTACAAAGGTATGTGTATTTTTTCCCTAGGCCATTCTGGTTTAGCGTTTGGAGCAGCAGAATTGCGAAAAATTTTTTGCCTTCTCAACCATTTCTTGGCTTCAAACTCCCATATCTCGCGAACGGATTGACCTAACCCAAAAATTCCTGTTGCATCTGAAAGTAGAAACTCGCCCGATTACAAAGGTGTGTGTATTTTTTCACTAGCCCATTCTGGTTAAGCGTTTGGAGCAGCAGAATTGCGAAAAATTTTTTGCCTTCTCACCCATTTCTCGGCTTCAAACTCCCATATCTCGCGAACGGATTGACCTAACCCAAAAATTCCTGTTGCATCTGAAAGTAGAAACTCGCCCGATTACAAAGGTGTCTGTATTTTTTCCTAGCCCATTCTGGTTAAGCGTTTGGAGCAGCAGAATTGCGAAAAATTTGTTGCCTTCTCAACCATTTCTTAGCTTCAAAGTCCCATATCTCGCGAACGGATTGACCAAACCCAAAAATTCCTATTGCATCTGAAAGTAGGAACTCGCCCGATTACAACGGTATGTGTATTTTTTCCCTAGGCCATTCTGGTTAAGCGTTTGGGGCAGCAGAAGTGCGAAAAATTTTTTGCCTTCTCAACCATTTCTTGTCTTCAAACCACCATATCTCGCGTACGGATTGACCTAACCCAAACATTCCTATTGCATCTGAAAGTAGAAACTCGCCCGATTACAACGGTATGTGTATTTTTTCCCTAGGCCCTTCTGGTTAAGCGTTTGGAGCAGCAGAAGTGCGAAAAATTTATTGTCTTGTCAACCATTTCTTAGCTTCAAAGTCCCATATCTCGCGAACGGATTGACCTAACCCAAAAATTCCTATTGTAACTGAAAGAAGAAACTCGCCCGATTACAACGGTATGCGTATTTTTTCCCTAGGCCATTCTGGTTAAGCGTTTGAAGCAGCAGAATTGCGAAAAATTTTTTGCCTTCTCAACCATTTCTTGGCTTCAAACCACCATATCTCGCGTACGGATTGACCTAACCCAAAAATTCCTATTGCATCTGAAAGTAGAAACTCGCCCGATTACAACGGTATGTGTATTTTTTCCCTAGGCCATTCTGGTTAAGCGATTGAAGCAGCAGAAGTGCGAAAAATTTATTGTCTTGTCAACCATTTCTTAGCTTCAAAGTCCCATATCTCGCGAACGGATTGACCTAACCCAAAAATTCCTATTGCATCTGAAAGTAGAAACTCGCCCGATTACAACGGTGTGTGTATTTTTTCCCTAGGCCATCCTGGTTAAGCGATTGGAGCAGCAGAATTGCGAAAAATTTATTGTCTTGTCAACCATTTCTTAGCTTCAAAGTTCCATATCTCGCTAACGGATTGACCTAACCCAAAAATTCCTATTGTAACTGAAAGTTGAAACTCGCCCGATTACAAAGGTATGCGTATTTTTTCCCTAGGCCATTCTGGTTAAGCGTTTGGAGCAGCAGAAGAGCGAAATATTTTTTGCCTTCTCAACCATTTCTTGGCTTCAAACTCCCATATCTCGCGAACGGATTGACCTAACCCAAAAATTCCTATTGCATCTGAAAGTAGAAACTCGCCCGATTACAACGGTATGCGTATTTTTTCCCTAGGCCATTCTGGTTAAGCGATTGGAGCAGCAGAATTGCGAAAAATTTATTGTCTTGTCGACCATTTCTTAGCTTCAAAGTCCCATATCTCGCGAACGGATTGACAAAAACCAAAAATTCATGCTGCGTCTGAAAGTAGAGACTCGCCCGATTACAACGGTGTGCGTATTTTTTCCCTAGGCCATCCTGGTTAAGCGATTTCAGCAGCAGAATTGCGAAAAATTTATTGTCTTGTCAACCATTTCTTAGCTTCAAAGTCCCATATCTCGCGAACGGATTGACCTAACCCAAAAATTCCTATTGCATCTGAAAGTAGAAACTCGCCCGATTACAACGGTATGCGTATTTTTTCCCTAGGCCATTCTGGTTAAGCGTTTGAAGCAGCAGAATTGCGAAAAATTTTTTGCCTTCTCAACCATTTCTTGGCTTCAAACCACCATATCTCGCGTACGGATTGACCTAACCCAAAAATTCCTATTGCATCTGAAAGTAGAAACTCGCCCGATTACAACGGTATGTGTATTTTTTCCCTAGGCCATTCTGGTTAAGCGTTTGGAGCAGCAGAATTGCCAAAAATTTTTTGCCTTCTCACCCATTTCTCGGCTTCAAACTCCCATATCTCGCGAACGGATTGACCTAACCCAAAAATTCCTGTTGCATCTGAAAGTAGAAACTCGCCCGATTACAAAGGTGTGTGTATTTTTTCCCTAGCCCATTCTGGTTAAGCGTTTGGAGCAGCAGAATTGCGAAAAATTTGTTGCCTTCTCAACCATTT
This sequence comes from Ptiloglossa arizonensis, assembly GCF_051014685.1. Taxonomy (NCBI): domain Eukaryota; kingdom Metazoa; phylum Arthropoda; class Insecta; order Hymenoptera; family Colletidae; genus Ptiloglossa; species Ptiloglossa arizonensis. The sequence goes on from NW_027478473.1 coordinate 594,090, forward strand.
CTTAGCTTCAAAGTCCCATATCTCGCGAACGGATTGACCAAACCCAAAAATTCCTATTGCATCTGAAAGTAGGAACTCGCCCGATTACAACGGTATGTGTATTTTTTCCCTAGGCCATTCTGGTTAAGCGTTTGGGGCAGCAGAAGTGCGAAAAATTTTTTGCCTTCTCAACCATTTCTTGTCTTCACACCACCATATCTCGCGTACGGATTGACCTAACCCAAACATTCCTATTGCATCTGAAAGTAGAAACTCGCCCGATTACAACGGTATGTGTATTTTTTCCCTAGGCCCTTCTGGTTAAGCGTTTGGAGCAGCAGAAGTGCGAAAAATTTATTGTCTTGTCAACCATTTCTTAGCTTCAAAGTCCCATATCTCGCGAAAGGATTGACCTAACCCAAAAATTCCTATTGTAACTGAAAGAAGAAACTCGCCCGATTACAACGGTATGCGTATTTTTTCCCTAGGCCATTCTGGTTAAGCGTTTGAAGCAGCAGAATTGCGAAAAATTTTTTGCCTTCTCAACCATTTCTTGGCTTCAAACGGCCATATCTCGCGTACGGATTGACCTAACCCAAAAATTCCTATTGCATCTGAAAGTAGAAACTCGCCCGATTACAACGGTATGTGTATTTTTTCCCTAGGCCATTCTGGTTAAGCGATTGAAGCAGCAGAAGTGCGAAAAATTTATTGTCTTGTCAACCATTTCTTAGCTTCAAAGTCCCATATCTCGCGTACGGATTGACCTAACCCAAAAATTCCTATTGCATCTGAAAGTAGAAACTCGCCCGATTACAACGGTGTGTGTATTTTTTCCCTAGGCCATCCTGGTTAAGCGATTGGAGCAGCAGAATTGCGAAAAATTTATTGTCTTGTCAACCATTTCTTAGCTTCAAAGTTCCATATCTCGCTATCGGATTGACCTAACCCAAAAATTCCTATTGTAACTGAAAGTTGAAACTCGCCCGATTACAAAGGTATGCGTATTTTTTCCCTAGGCCATTCTGGTTAAGCGTTTGGAGCAGCAGAAGAGCGAAATATTTTTTGCCTTCTCAACCATTTCTTGGCTTCAAACTCCCATATCTCGCGAACGGATTGACCTAACCCAAAAATTCCTATTGCATCTGAAAGTAGAAACTCGCCCGATTACAAAGGTATGTGTATTTTTTCCCTAGGCCATTCTGGTTTAGCGTTTGGAGCAGCAGAATTGCGAAAAATTTTTTGCCTTCTCAACCATTTCTTGGCTTCAAACTCCCATATCTCGCGAACGGATTGACCTAACCCAAAAATTCCTGTTGCATCTGAAAGTAGAAACTCGCCCGATTACAAAGGTGTGTGTATTTTTTCACTAGCCCATTCTGGTTAAGCGTTTGGAGCAGCAGAATTGCAAAAAATTTTTTGCCTTCTCAACCATTTCTTGGCTTCAAACTCCCATATCTCGCGAACGGATTGACCTAACCCAAAAATTCCTGTTGCGTCTGAAAGTAGAAACTCAGCCGATTACAACGGTATGCGTATTTTTTCCCTAGGCCATTCTGGTTAAGCGATTGGAGCAGCAGAATTGCGAAAAATTTATTGTCTTGTCGACCATTTCTTAGCTTCAAAGTCCCATATCTCGCGAACGGATTGACAAAAACCAAAAATTCCTGCTGCGTCTGAAAGTAGAGACTCGCCCGATTACAACGGTGTGCGTATTTTTTCCCTAGGCCATCCTGGTTAAGCGATTTCAGCAGCAGAATTGCGAAAAATTTATTGTCTTGTCAACCATTTCTTAGCTTCAAAGTCCCATATCTCGCGAACGGATTGACCTAACCCAAAAATTCCTATTGCATCTGAAAGTAGAAACTCGCCCGATTACAACGGTATGCGTATTTTTTCCCTAGGCCATTCTGGTTAAGCGATTGGAGCAGCAGAATTGCGAAAAATTTATTGTCTTGTCAACCATTTCTTAGCTTCAAAGTCCCATATCTCGCGAACGGATTGACCTAACCCAAAAATTCCTATTGTAACTGAAAGTAGAAACTCGCCCGATTACAACGGTATGCGTATTTTTTCCCTAGGCCATTCTGGTTAAGCGTTTGAAGCAGCAGAATTGCGAAAAATTTTTTGCCTTCTCAACCATTTCTTGGCTTCAAACCACCATATCTCGCGTACGGATTGACCTAACCCAAAAATTCCTATTGCATCTGAAAGTAGAAACTCGCCCGATTACAACGGTATGAGTATTTTTTCTCTAGGCCATTCTGGTTAAGCGATTGGAGCAGCAGAATTGCGAAAAATTTATTGTCTTGTCAACCATTTCTTAGCTTCAAAGTCCGATACCTCGCGAACGGATTGACCAAAACCAAAAATTCCTGCTGCGTCTGAAAGTAGAGACTCGCCCGATTACAACGGTATGCGTATTTTTTCCCTAAGCCATCCTGGTTAAGCGATTGCAGCAGCAGAATTGCGAAAAATTTATTGTCTTGTCAACCATTTCTTAGCTTCAAAGTCCCATATCTCGCGAACGGATTGACCTAACCCAAAAATTCCTATTGCATCTGAAAGTAGAAACTCGCCCGATTACAAAGGTATGTGTATTTTTTCCCTAGGCCATTCTCGTTAAGCGTTTGAAGCAGCAGAATTGCGAAAAATTTTTTGCCTTCTCAACCATTTCTTGGCTTCAAACCACCATATCTCGCGTACGGATTGACCTAACCCAAAAATTCCTATTGCATCTGAAAGTAGAAACTCGCCCGATTACAACGGTACGCGTATTTTTTCCCTAGGCCATTCTGGTTAAGCGATTGGAGCAGCAGAAGTGCGAAAAATTTATTGTCTTGTCAACCATTTCTTAGCTTCAAAGTCCCATATCTCGCGAACGGATTGACCTAACCCAAAAATTCCTATTGTAACTGAAAGTAGAAACTCGCCCGATTACAACGGTATGCGTATTTTTTCCCTAGGCCATTCTCGTTAAGCGTTTGAAGCAGCAGAATTGCGAAAAATTTTTTGCCTTCTCAACCATTTCTTGGCTTCAAACCACCATATCTCGCGTACGGATTGAACTAACACAAAAATTCCTATTGCATCTGAAAGTAGAAACTCGCCCGATTACAACGGTATGTGTATTTTTTCCCTAGGCCATTCTGGTTAAGCGTTTGGAGTAGCAGAAGTGCGAAAAATTTTTTGCCTTCTCAAGCATTTCTTGGCTTCAAACCACCATATCTCGCGTACGGATTGACCTAACCCAAAAATTCCTATTGCATCTGAAAGTAGAAACTCGCCCGATTACAACGGTATGTGTGTTTTTTCCCTAGGCCATTCTGGTTAAGCGTTTGGAGCAGCAGAATTGCGAAAAATTTTTTGCCTTCTCAACCATTTCTTGGCTTCAAACTCCCATATCTCGCGTACGGATTGAACTAACACAAAAATTCCTATTGCATCTGAAAGTAGAAACTCGCCCGATTACAACGGTATGTGTGTTTTTTCCCTAGGCCATTCTGGTTAAGCGATTGGAGCAGCAGAAGTGCGTAAAATTTATTGGGTTGTCAACCATTTCTTAGCTTCAAAGTCCCATATCTCGCGAACGGATTGACCAAAACCAAAAATTCCTGCTGCGTCTGAAAGTAGAGACTCGCCCGATTACAACGGTGTGCGTATTTTTTCCCTAGGCCATCCTGGTTAAGCGATTGAAGCAGCAGAATTGCGAAAAATTTATTGTCTTTTCAACCATTTCTTAGCTTCAATGTCCCATACCTCGCGAACGGATTGACCTAACCCAAAAATTCCTATTGTATCTGAAAGTAGAAACTCGCCCGATTACAACGCTATGCGTATTTTTTCCCTAGGCGATTCTGGTTAAGCGTTTGAAGCAGCAGAATTATGAAAAATTTTTTGCCTTCTCAACCATTTCTTGGCTTCAAACCACCATATCTCGCGTACGGAACGACCTAACCCAAAAATTCCTATTGCATCTGAAAGTAGAAACTCGCCCGACTACAAAGGTATATGTATTTTTTCCCTAGGCCATTCTGGTTAAGCGATTGGAGCAGCAGAATTGCGAAAAATTTATTGTCTTGTCAACCATTTCTTAGCTTCAAAGTCCCATATCTCGCGAACGGATTGACCTAACCCAAAAATTCCTATTGCATCTGAAAGTAGAAACTCGCCCGATTACAACGGTACGCGTATTTTTTCCCTAGGCCATTCTGGTTAAGCGATTGGAGCAGCAGAAGTGCGAAAAATTTATTGTCTTGTCAACCATTTCTTAGCTTCAAAGTCCCATATCTCGCGAACGGATTGACCTAACCCAAAAATTCCTATTGTAACTGAAAGTAGAAACTCGCCCGATTACAACGGTATGCGTATTTTTTCCCTAGGCCATTCTCGTTAAGCGTTTGAAGCAGCAGAATTGCGAAAAATTTTTTGCCTTCTCAACCATTTCTTGGCTTCAAACCACCATATCTCGCGTACGGATTGAACTAACACAAAAATTCCTATTGCATCTGAAAGTAGAAACTCGCCCGATTACAACGGTATGTGTATTTTTTCCCTAGGCCATTCTGGTTAAGCGTTTGGAGTAGCAGAAGTGCGAAAAATTTTTTGCCTTCTCAAGCATTTCTTGGCTTCAAACCACCATATCTCGCGTACGGATTGACCTAACCCAAAAATTCCTATTGCATCTGAAAGTAGAAACTCGCCCGATTACAACGGTATGTGTGTTTTTTCCCTAGGCCATTCTGGTTAAGCGTTTGGAGCAGCAGAATTGCGAAAAATTTTTTGCCTTCTCAACCATTTCTTGGCTTCAAACTCCCATATCTCGCGTACGGATTGAACTAACACAAAAATTCCTATTGCATCTGAAAGTAGAAACTCGCCCGATTACAACGGTATGTGTGTTTTTTCCCTAGGCCATTCTGGTTAAGCGATTGGAGCAGCAGAAGTGCGTAAAATTTATTGGGTTGTCAACCATTTCTTAGCTTCAAAGTCCCATATCTCGCGAACGGATTGACCAAAACCAAAAATTCCTGCTGCGTCTGAAAGTAGAGACTCGCCCGATTACAACGGTGTGCGTATTTTTTCCCTAGGCCATCCTGGTTAAGCGATTGAAGCAGCAGAATTGCGAAAAATTTATTGTCTTTTCAACCATTTCTTAGCTTCAATGTCCCATACCTCGCGAACGGATTGACCTAACCCAAAAATTCCTATTGTATCTGAAAGTAGAAACTCGCCCGATTACAACGCTACGCGTATTTTTTCCCTAGGCGATTCTGGTTAAGCGTTTGAAGCAGCAGAATTATGAAAAATTTTTTGCCTTCTCAACCATTTCTTGGCTTCAAACCACCATATCTCGCGTACGGAACGACCTAACCCAAAAATTCCTATTGCATCTGAAAGTAGAAACTCGCCCGACTACAAAGGTATATGTATTTTTTCCCTAGGCCATTCTGGTTAAGCGATTGGAGCAGCAGAATTGCGAAAAATTTATTGTCTTGTCAACCATTTCTTAGCTTCAAAGTCCCATATCTCGCGAACGGATTGACCTAACCCAAAAATTCCTATTGCATCTGAAAGTAGAAACTCGCCCGATTACAACGGTGTGCGTATTTTTTCCCTAGGCCATCCGGGTTAAGCGATTGCAGCAGCAGAATTGCGAAAAAATTATTGTCTTGTCAACCATTTCTTAGCTTCAAAGTCCCATATCTCGCGAACGGATTGACCTAACCCAAAAATTCCTATTGCATCTGAAAGTAGAAACTCGCCCGATTACAACGGTATGCGTATTTTTTCCCTAGGCCATTCTGGTTAAGCGATTGGAGCAGCAGAAGTGCGAAAAATTTATTGTCTTGTCAACCATTTCTTAGCTTCAAAGTCCCATATCTCGCGAACGGATTGACCTAACCCAAAAATTCCTATTGTAACTGAAAGTAGAAACTCGCCCGATTACAACGGTATGCGTATTTTTTCCCTAGGCCATTCTGGTTAAGCGTTTGAAGCAGCAGAATTGCGAAAAACTTTTTGCCTTCTCAACCATTTCTTGGCTTCAAACCACCATATCTCGCGTACGGATTGACCTAACCCAAAAATTCCTATTGCATCTGAAAGTAGAAACTCGCCCGATTACAACGGTATGAGTATTTTTTCCCTAGGCCATTCTGGTTAAGCGATTGGAGCAGCAGAATTGCGAAAAATTTATTGTCTTGTCAACCATTTCTAAGCTTCAAAGTCCCATATCTCGCGAACGGATTGACCAAAACCAAACATTCCTGCTGCGTCTGAAAGTAGAGACTCGCCCGATTACAACGGTATGCGTATTTTTTCCCTAAGCCATCCTGGTTAAGCGATTGCAGCAGCAGAATTGCGAAAAATTTATTGTCTTGTCAACCATTTCTTAGCATCAAAGTCCCATATCTCGCGAACGGATTGACCTAACCCAAAAATTCCTATTGCATCTGAAAGTAGAAACTCGCCCGATTACAAAGGTATGTGTATTTTTTCCCTAGGCCATTCTCGTTAAGCGTTTGAAGCAGCAGAATTGCGAAAAATTTTTTGCCTTCTCAACCATTTCTTGGCTTCAAACCACCATATCTCGCGTACGGATTGACCTAACCCAAAAATTCCTGTTGCATCTGAAAGTAGAAACTCGCCCGATTACAACGGTATGTGTATTTTTCCCCTAGGCCATTCTGGTTATGCGTTTGGAGCAGCAGAAGTGCGAAAAATTTTTGGCCTTCTCAACCATTTCTTGGCTTCAAACCACCATATCTCGCGTACGGATTGACCTAACCCAAAAATTCCTATTGCATCTGAAAGTAGAAACTAGCCCGATTACAACGGTATGTGTGTTTTTTCCCTAGGCCATTCTGGTTAAGCGTTTCGAGCAGCAGAATTGCGAAAAATTTTTTGCCTTCTCAACCATTTCTTGGCTTCAAACTCCCATATCTCGCGAACGGATTGACCTAACCCAAAAATTCCTGTTGCGTCTGAAAGTAGAAACTCGCCCGATTACAACGGTATGCGTATTTTTTCCCTAGGCCATTCTGGTTAAGCGATTGGAGCAGCAGAAGTGCGAAAAATTTATTGTCTTGTCAACCATTTCTTAGCTTCAAAGTCCCAAATCTCGCGAACGGATTGACCTAACCCAAAAATTCCTATTGTAACTGAAAGTAGAAACTCGCCCGATTACAACGGTATGCGTATTTTTTCCCTAGGCCATTCTCGTTAAGCGTTTGAAGCAGCAGAATTGCGAAAAATTTTTTGCCTTCTCAACCATTTCTTGGCTTCAAACCACCATATCTCGCGTACGGATTGAACTAACACAAAAATTCCTATTGCATCTGAAAGTAGAAACTCGCCCGATTACAACGGTATGTGTATTTTTTCCCTAGGCCATTCTGGTTAACCGTTTGGAGTAGCAGAAGTGCGAAAAATTTTTTGCCTTCTCAAGCATTTCTTGGCTTCAAACCACCATATCTCGCGTACGGATTGACCTAACCCAAAAATTCCTATTGCATCTGAAAGTAGAAACTCGCCCGATTACAACGGTATGTGTGTTTTTTCCCTAGGCCATTCTGGTTAAGCGTTTGGAGCAGCAGAATTGCGAAAAATTTTTTGCCTTCTCAACCATTTCTTTGCTTCAAACCACCATATCTCGCGTACGGATTGACCTAACCCAAAAATTCCTGTTGCGTCTGAAAGTAGAAACTCGCCCGATTACAACGATCTGTGTATTTTTTCCCTAGGCCATTCTGGTTAAGCGATTGGAGCAGCAGAAGTGCGTAAAATTTATTGGGTTGTCAACCATTTCTTAGCTTCAAAGTCCCATATCTCGCGAACGGATTGACCAATTACCAAAAATTCCTGCTGCGTCTGAAAGTAGAGACTCGCCCGATTACAACGGTGTGCGTATTTTTTCCCTAGGCGATTCTGGTTAAGCGTTTGAAGCAGCAGAATTATGAAAAATTTTTTGCCTTCTCAACCATTTCTTGGCTTCAAACCACCATATCTCGCGTACGGAACGACCTAACCCAAAAATTCCTATTGCATCTGAAAGTAGAAACTCGCCCGACTACAAAGGTATATGTATTTTTTCCCTAGGCCATTCTGGTTAAGCGTTTGGAGCAGCAGAAGTGCGAAAAATTTTTTGCCTTCTCAACCATTTCTTGGCTTCAAACCACCATATCTCGCGAACGGATTGACCTAACCCAAAAATTCCTGTTGCGTCTGAAAGTAGAAACTCGCCCGATTACAACGGTATTCGCATTTTTTCCCTAGGCCATTCTGGTTAAGCGATTGAAGCAGCAGAAGTGCGAAAAATTTATTATCTTGTCAACCATTTCTTAGCTTCAAAGTCCCATATCTCGCGAACGGATTGACCAAATCCAAAAATTCCTGCTGCGTCTGAAAGTAGAGACTCGCCCGATTACAACGGTATGCGTATTTTTTCCCTAGGCCATCCTGGTTAAGCGATTGGAGCAGCAGAATTGCGAAAAATTTATTGTCTTGTCAACCATTTCTTAGCTTCAAAGTCCCATATCTCGCGAACGGATTGACCTAACCCAAAAATTCCTATTGTAACTGAAAGAAGAAACTCGCCCGATTACAACGGTATGCGTATTTTTTCCCTAGGCCATTCTGGTTAAGCGTTTGAAGCAGCAGAATTGCGAAAAATTTTTTGCCTTCTCAACCATTTCTTGGCTTCAAACCACCATATCTCGCGTACGCATTGACCTAACCCAAAAATTCCTATTACATCTGAAAGTAGAAACTCGCCCGATTACAAAGGTATGTGTATTTTTTCCCTAGGCCATTCTGGTTAAGCGTTTGGAGCAGCAGAAGAGCGAAAAATTTTTTGCCTCCTCAACCATTTCTTGGCTTCAAACGACCATATCTCGCGTACGGATTGACCTAACCCAAAAATTCCTATTGCATCTGAAAGTAGAAACTCGCCCGATTACAACGGTATGTGTATTTTTTCCCTAGGCCATTCTGGTTAAGCGATTGGAGCAGCAGAAGTGCGAAAAATTTATTGTCTTGTCAACCATTTCTCAGCTTCAAAGTCCCATATCTCGCGAACGGATTGACCAAACCCAAAAATTCCTATTGCATCTGAAAGTAGAAACTCGCCCGACTACAAAGGTATATGTATTTTTTCCCTAGGCCATCCTGGTTAAGCGTTTGAAGCAGCAGAATTGCGATAAATTTTTTGCCTTCTCAACCATTTCTTGGCTTCAAACCACCATATCTCGCGTACGGATTGAACTAACACAAAAATTCCTATTGCATCTGAAAGTAGAAACTCGCCCGATTACAACGGTATGTGTATTTTTTCCCTAGGCCATTCTGGTTAAGCGTTTGGAGTAGCAGAAGTGCGAAAAATTTTTTGCCTTCTCAAGCATTTCTTGGCTTCAAACCACCATATCTCGCGTACGGATTGACCTAACCCAAAAATTCCTATTGCATCTGAAAGTAGAAACTCGCCCGATTACAACGGTATGTGTGTTTTTTCCCTAGGCCATTCTGGTTAAGCGTTTGGAGCAGCAGAATTGCGAAAAATTTTTTGCCTTCTCAACCATTTCTTGGCTTCAAACTCCCATATCTCGCGAACGGATTGACCTAACCCAAAAATTCCTGTTGGGTCTGAAAGTAGAAACTCGCCCGATTACAACGATATGCGTATTTTTTCCCTAGGCCATTCTGGTTAAGCGTTTGAAGCAGCAGAATTGCGAAAAATTTTTTGCCTTCTCAACCATTTCTTGGCTTCAAACCACCATATCTCGCGTACGCATTGACCTAACCCAAAAATTCCTATTACATCTGAAAGTAGAAACTCGCCCGATTACAAAGGTATGTGTATTTTTTCCCTAGGCCATTCTGGTTAAGCGTTTGGAGCAGCAGAAGAGCGAAAAATTTTTTGCCTCCTCAACCATTTCTTGGCTTCAAACGACCATATCTCGCGTACGGATTGACCTAACCCAAAAATTCCTATTGCATCTGAAAGTAGAAACTCGCCCGATTACAACGGTATGTGTATTTTTTCCCTAGGCCATTCTGGTTAAGCGACTGGAGCAGCAGAATTGCGAAAAATTTATTGTCTTGTCAACCATTTCTTAGCTTCAAAGTCCCATATCTCGCGAACGGATTGACCTAACCCAAAAATTCCTATTGTAACTGAAAGAAGAAACTCGCCCGATTACAACGGTATGCGTATTTTTTCCCTAGGCCATTCTGGTTAAGCGTTTGAAGCAGCAGAATTGCGAAAAATTTTTTGCCTTCTCAACCATTTCTTGGCTTCAAACCACCATATCTCGCGTACGCATTGACCTAACCCAAAAATTCCTATTACATCTGAAAGTAGAAACTCGCCCGATTACAAAGGTATGTGTATTTTTTCCCTAGGCCATTCTGGTTAAGCGTTTGGAGCAGCAGAAGAGCGAAAAATTTTTTGCCTCCTCAACCATTTCTTGGCTTCAAACGACCATATCTCGCGTACGGATTGACCTAACCCAAAAATTCCTATTGCATCTGAAAGTAGAAACTCGCCCGACTACAAAGGTATATGTATTTTTTCCCTAGGCCATCCTGGTTAAGCGTTTGAAGCAGCAGAATTGCGAAAAATTTTTTGCCTTCTCAACCATTTCTTGGCTTCAAACCACCATATCTCGCGTACGGATTGAACTAACACAAAAATTCCTATTGCATCTGAAAGTAGAAACTCGCCCGATTACAACGGTATGTGTATTTTTTCCCTAGGCCATTCTGGTTAAGCGTTTGGAGTAGCAGAAGTGCGAAAAATTTTTTGCCTTCTCAAGCATTTCTTGGCTTCAAACCACCATATCTCGCGTACGGATTGACCTAACCCAAAAATTCCTATTGCATCTGAAAGTAGAAACTCGCCCGATTACAACGGTATGTGTGTTTTTTCCCTAGGCCATTCTGGTTAAGCGTTTGGAGCAGCAGAATTGCGAAAAATTTTTTGCCTTCTCAACCATTTCTTGGCTTCAAACTCCCATATCTCGCGAACGGATTGACCTAACCCAAAAATTCCTGTTGCGTCTGAAAGTAGAAACTCGCCCGATTACAACGATATGTGTATTTTTTCCCTAGGCCATTCTGGTTAAGCGATTGGAGCAGCAGAACTGCGTAAAATTTATTGGGTTGTCAACCATTTCTTAGCTTCAAAGTCCCATATCTCGCGAACGGATTGACCAAAACCAAAAATTCCTGCTGCGTCTGAAAGTAGAGACTCGCCCGATTACAACGGTGTGCGTATTTTTTCCCTAGGCCATCCTGGTTAAGCGATTGAAGCAGCAGAATTGCGAAAAATTTATTGTCTTGTCAACCATTTCTTAGCTTCAAAGTCCCATACCTCGCGAACGGATTGACCTAACCCAAAAATTCCTATTGTATCTGAAAGTAGAAACTCGCCCGATTACAACGCTATGCGTATTTTTTCCCTAGGCGATTCTGGTTAAGCGTTTGAAGCAGCAGAATTATGAAAAATTTTTTGCCTTCTCAACCATTTCTTGGCTTCAAACCACCATATCTCGCGTACGGAACGACCTAACCCAAAAATTCCTATTGCATCTGAAAGTAGAAACTCGCCCGACTACAAAGGTATATGTATTTTTTCCCTAGGCCATTCTGGTTAAGCGTTTGGAGCAGCAGAAGTGCGAAAAATTTTTTGCCTTCTCAACCATTTCTTGGCTTCAAACCACCATATCTCGCGAACGGATTGACCTAACCCAAAAATTCCTGTTGCGTCTGAAAGTAGAAACTCGCCCGATTACAACGGTATGCGCATTTTTTCCCTAGGCCATTCTGGTTAAGCGACTGGAGCGGCAGAAGTGCGAAAAATTTATTGTCTTGTCAACCATTTCTTAGCTTCAAAGTGCCATATCACGCGAACGGATTGACCTAACCCAAAAATTCCTATTGTAACTGGAAGTAGAAACTCGCCCGATTACAACGGTATGCGCATTTTTTCCCTAGGCCATTCTGGTTAAGCGTTTGAAGCAGCAGAATTGCGAAAAATTTTTTGCCTTCTCAACCATTTCTTGGCTTCAAACCACCATATCTCGCGTACGGATTTACCTAACCCAAAAATTCCTATTGCATCTGAAAGTAGAAACTCGCCCGATTACAACGGTATGTGTATTTTTTCCCTAGGCCATTCTGGTTAAGCGATTGAAGCAGCAGAAGTGCGAAAAATTTATTATCTTGTCAACCATTTCTTAGCTTCAAAGTCCCATATCTCGCGAACGGATTGACCAAATCCAAAAATTCCTGCTGCGTCTGAAGGTAGAGACTCGCCCGATTACAACGGTATGCGTATTTTTTCCCTAGGCCATCCTGGTTAAGCATTTGAAGCAGCAGAATTGCGAAAAATTTTTTGCCTTCTCAACCATTTCTTGGCTTCAAACCACCATATCTCGCGTACGGATTGACCTAACCCAAAAATTCCTATTGCATCTGAAAGTAGAAACTCGCCCGATTACAACGGTATGTGTATTTTTTCCCTAGGCCATTCTGGTTAAGCGATTGGAGCAGCAGAATTGCGAAAAATTTATTGTCTTGTCAACCATTTCTTAGCTTCAAAGTCCCATATCTCGCGAACGGATTGACCTAACCCAAAAATTCCTATTGTAACTGAAAGAAGAAAGTCGCCCGATTACAACGGTATGCGTATTTTTTCCCTAGGCCATTCTGGTTAAGCGTTTGAAGCAGCAGAATTGCGAAAAATTTTTTGCCTTCTCAACCATTTCTTGGCTTCAAACCACCATATCTCGCGTACGGATTGACCTAACCCAAAAATTCCTATTGTAACTGAAAGTAGAAACTCGCCCGATTACAACGGTATGCGAATTTTTTCCCTAGGCCATTCTCGTTAAGCGTTTGAAGCAGCAGAATTGCGAAAAATTTTTTGCCTTCTCAACCATTTCTTGGCTTCAAACCACCATATCTCGCGTACGGATTGAACTAACACAAAAATTCCTATTGCATCTGAAAGTAGAAACTCGCCCGATTACAACGGTATGTGTATTTTTTCCCTAGGCCATTCTGGTTAAGCGTTTGGAGTAGCAGAAGTGCGAAAAATTTTTTGCCTTCTCAAGCATTTCTTGGCTCCAAAGCACCATATCTCGCGTACGGATTGACCTAACCCAAAAATTCCTATTGCATCTGAAAGTAGAAACTCGCCCGATTACAACGGTATGTGTGTTTTTTCCCTAGGCCATTCTGGTTAAGCGTTTGGAGCAGCAGAATTGCGAAAAATTTTTTGCCTTCTCAACCATTTCTTGGCTTCAAACTCCCATATCTCGCGAACGGATTGACCTAACCCAAAAATTCCTGTTGCGTCTGAAAGTAGAAACTCGCCCGATTACAACGGTATGCGCATTTTTTCCCTAGGCCATTCTGGTTAAGCGACTGGAGCGGCAGAAGTGCGAAAAATTTATTGTCTTGTCAACCATTTCTTAGCTTCAAAGTGCCATATCACGCGAACGGATTGACCTAACCCAAAAATTCCTATTGTAACTGGAAGTAGAAACTCGCCCGATTACAACGGTATGCGCATTTTTTCCCTAGGCCATTCTGGTTAAGCGTTTGAAGCAGCAGAATTGCGAAAAATTTTTTGCCTTCTCAACCATTTCTTGGCTTCAAACCACCATATCTCGCGTACGGATTGACCTAACCCAAAAATTCCTATTGCATCTGAAAGTAGAAACTAGCCCGATTACAACGGTATGTGTGTTTTTTCCCTAGGCCATTCTGGTTAAGCGTTTCGAGCAGCAGAATTGCGAAAAATTTTTTGCCTTCTCAACCATTTCTTGGCTTCAAACTCCCATATCTCGCGAACGGATTGACCTAACCCAAAAATTCCTGTTGCGTCTGAAAGTAGAAACTCGCCCGATTACAACGGTATGCGTATTTTTTCCCTAGGCCATTCTGGTTAAGCGTTTGGAGCAGCAGAAGTGCGAAAAATTTATTGTCTTGTCAACCATTTCTTAGCTTCAAAGTCCCAAATCTCGCGAACGGATTGACCTAACCCAAAAATTCCTATTGTAACTGAAAGTAGAAACTCGCCCGATTACAACGGTATGCGTATTTTTTCCCTAGGCCATTCTCGTTAAGCGTTTGAAGAAGCAGAATTGCGAAAAATTTTTTGCCTTCTCAACCATTTCTTTGCTTCAAACCGCCATATCTCGCGTACGGATTGACCTAACCCAAAAATTCCTATTGCATCTGAAAGTAGAATCTCGCCCGATTACAACGGTATGTGTATTTTTTCCCTAGGCCATTCTCGTTAAGCGTTTGAAGCAGCAGAATTGCGAAAAATTTTTTGCCTTCTCAACCATTTCTTGGCTTCAAACCACCATATCTCGCGTACGGATTGAACTAACACAAAAATTCCTATTGCATCTGAAAGTAGAAACTCGCCCGATTACAACGGTATGTGTATTTTTTCCCTAGGCCATTCTGGTTAACCGTTTGGAGTAGCAGAAGTGCGAAAAATTTTTTGCCTTCTCAAGCATTTCTTGGCTTCAAACCACCATATCTCGCGTACGGATTGACCTAACCCAAAAATTCCTATTGCATCTGAAAGTAGAAACTCGCCCGATTACAACGGTATGTGTGTTTTTTCCCTAGGCCATTCTGGTTAAGCGTTTGGAGCAGCAGAATTGCGAAAAATTTTTTGCCTTCTCAACCATTTCTTTGCTTCAAACCACCATATCTCGCGTACGGATTGACCTAATCCAAAAATTCCTGTTGCGTCTGAAAGTAGAAACTCGCCCGATTACAACGATCTGTGTATTTTTTCCCTAGGCCATTCTGGTTAAGCGATTGGAGCAGCAGAAGTGCGTAAAATTTATTGGGTTTTCAACCATTTCTTAGCTTCAAAGTCCCATATCTCGCGAACGGATTGACCAATTACCAAAAATTCCTGCTGCGTCTGAAAGTAGAGACTCGCCCGATTACAACGGTGTGCGTATTTTTTCCCTAGGCCATCCTGGTTAAGCGATTGAAGCAGCAGAATTGCGAAAAATTTATTGTCTTGTCAACCATTTCTTAGCTTCAAAGTCCCATACCTCGCGAACGGATTGACCTAACCCAAAAATTCCTATTGTATCTGAAAGTAGAAACTCGCCCGATTACAACGCTATGCGTATTTTTTCCCTAGGCGATTCTGGTTAAGCGTTTGAAGCAGCAGAATTATGAAAAATTTTTTGCCTTCTCAACCATTTCTTGGCTTCAAACCACCATATCTCGCGTACGGAACGACCTAACCCAAAAATTCCTATTGCATCTGAAAGTAGAAACTCGCCCGACTACAAAGGTATATGTATTTTTTCCCTAGGCCATTCTGGTTAAGCGTTTGGAGCAGCAGAAGTGCGAAAAATTTTTTGCCTTCTCAACCATTTCTTGGCTTCAAACCACCATATCTCGCGAACGGATTGACCTAACCCAAAAATTCCTGTTGCGTCTGAAAGTAGAAACTCGCCCGATTACAACGGTATTCGCATTTTTTCCCTAGGCCATCCTGGTTAAGCGATTGGAGCAGCAGAATTGCGAAAAATTTATTGTCTTGTCAACCATTTCTTAGCTTCAAAGTCCCATATCTCGCGAACGGATTGACCTAACCCAAAAATTCCTATTGTAACTGAAAGAAGAAACTCGCCCGATTACAACGGTATGCGTATTTTTTCCCTAGGCCATTCTGGTTAAGCGTTTGAAGCAGCAGAATTGCGAAAAATTTTTTGCCTTCTCAACCATTTCTTGGCTTCAAACCACCATATCTCGCGTACGCATTGACCTAACCCAAAAATTCCTATTACATCTGAAAGTAGAAACTCGCCCGATTACAAAGGTATGTGTATTTTTTCCCTAGGCCATTCTGGTTAAGCGTTTGGAGCAGCAGAAGAGCGAAAAATTTTTTGCCTCCTCAACCATTTCTTGGCTTCAAACGACCATATCTCGCGTACGGATTGACCTAACCCAAAAATTCCTATTGCATCTGAAAGTAGAAACTCGCCCGATTACAACGGTATGTGTATTTTTTCCCTAGGCCATTCTGGTTAAGCGATTGGAGCAGCAGAAGTGCGAAAAATTTATTGTCTTGTCAACCATTTCTCAGCTTCAAAGTCCCATATCTCGCGAACGGATTGACCAAACCCAAAAATTCCTATTGCATCTGAAAGTAGAAACTCGCCCGACTACAAAGGTATATGTATTTTTTCCCTAGGCCATCCTGGTTAAGCGTTTGAAGCAGCAGAATTGCGAAAAATTTTTTGCCTTCTCAACCATTTCTTGGCTTCAAACCACCATATCTCGCGTACGGATTGAACTAACACAAAAATTCCTATTGCATCTGAAAGTAGAAACTCGCCCGATTACAACGGTATGTGTATTTTTTCCCTAGGCCATTCTGGTTAAGCGTTTGGAGTAGCAGAAGTGCGAAAAATTTTTTGCCTTCTCAAGCATTTCTTGGCTTCAAACCACCATATCTCGCGTACGGATTGACCTAACCCAAAAATTCCTATTGCATCTGAAAGTAGAAACTCGCCCGATTACAACGGTATGTGTGTTTTTTCCCTAGGCCATTCTGGTTAAGCGTTTGGAGCAGCAGAATTGCGAAAAATTTTTTGCCTTCTCAACCATTTCTTGGCTTCAAACTCCCATATCTCGCGAACGGATTGACCTAACCCAAAAATTCCTGTTGGGTCTGAAAGTAGAAACTCGCCCGATTACAACGATATGCGTATTTTTTCCCTAGGCCATTCTGGTTAAGCGTTTGAAGCAGCAGAATTGCGAAAAATTTTTTGCCTTCTCAACCATTTCTTGGCTTCAAACCACCATATCTCGCGTACGCATTGACCTAACCCAAAAATTCCTATTACATCTGAAAGTAGAAACTCGCCCGATTACAAAGGTATGTGTATTTTTTCCCTAGGCCATTCTGGTTAAGCGTTTGGAGCAGCAGAAGAGCGAAAAATTTTTTGCCTCCTCAACCATTTCTTGGCTTCAAACGACCATATCTCGCGTACGGATTGACCTAACCCAAAAATTCCTATTGCATCTGAAAGTAGAAACTCGCCCGATTACAACGGTATGTGTATTTTTTCCCTAGGCCATTCTGGTTAAGCGATTGGAGCAGCAGAATTGCGAAAAATTTATTGTCTTGTCAACCATTTCTTAGCTTCAAAGTCCCATATCTCGCGAACGGATTGACCTAACCCAAAAATTCCTATTGTAAGTGAAAGAAGAAACTCGCCCGATTACAACGGTATGCGTATTTTTTCCCTAGGCCATTCTGGTTAAGCGTTTGAAGCAGCAGAATTGCGAAAAATTTTTTGCCTTCTCAACCATTTCTTGGCTTCAAACCACCATATCTCGCGTACGCATTGACCTAACCCAAAAATTCCTATTACATCTGAAAGTAGAAACTCGCCCGATTACAAAGGTATGTGTATTTTTTCCCTAGGCCATTCTGGTTAAGCGTTTGGAGCAGCAGAAGAGCGAAAAATTTTTTGCCTCCTCAACCATTTCTTGGCTTCAAACGACCATATCTCGCGTACGGATTGACCTAACCCAAAAATTCCTATTGCATCTGAAAGTAGAAACTCGCCCGACTACAAAGGTATATGTATTTTTTCCCTAGGCCATCCTGGTTAAGCGTTTGAAGCAGCAGAATTGCGAAAAATTTTTTGCCTTCTCAACCATTTCTTGGCTTCAAACCACCATATCTCGCGTACGGATTGAACTAACACAAAAATTCCTATTGCATCTGAAAGTAGAAACTCGCCCGATTACAACGGTATGTGTATTTTTTCCCTAGGCCATTCTGGTTAAGCGTTTGGAGTAGCAGAAGTGCGAAAAATTTTTTGCCTTCTCAAGCATTTCTTGGCTTCAAACCACCATATCTCGCGTACGGATTGACCTAACCCAAAAATTCCTATTGCATCTGAAAGTAGAAACTCGCCCGATTACAACGGTATGTGTGTTTTTTCCCTAGGCCATTCTGGTTAAGCGTTTGGAGCAGCAGAATTGCGAAAAATTTTTTGCCTTCTCAACCATTTCTTGGCTTCAAACTCCCATATCTCGCGAACGGATTGACCTAACCCAAAAATTCCTGTTGCGTCTGAAAGTAGAAACTCGCCCGATTACAACGATATGTGTATTTTTTCCCTAGGCCATTCTGGTTAAGCGATTGGAGCAGCAGAACTGCGTAAAATTTATTGGGTTGTCAACCATTTCTTAGCTTCAAAGTCCCATATCTCGCGAACGGATTGACCAAAACCAAAAATTCCTGCTGCGTCTGAAAGTAGAGACTCGCCCGATTACAACGGTGTGCGTATTTTTTCCCTAGGCCATCCTGGTTAAGCGATTGAAGCAGCAGAATTGCGAAAAATTTATTGTCTTGTCAACCATTTCTTAGCTTCAAAGTCCCATACCTCGCGAACGGATTGACCTAACCCAAAAATTCCTATTGTATCTGAAAGTAGAAACTCGCCCGATTACAACGCTATGCGTATTTTTTCCCTAGGCGATTCTGGTTAAGCGTTTGAAGCAGCAGAATTATGAAAAATTTTTTGCCTTCTCAACCATTTCTTGGCTTCAAACCACCATATCTCGCGTACGGAACGACCTAACCCAAAAATTCCTATTGCATCTGAAAGTAGAAACTCGCCCGACTACAAAGGTATATGTATTTTTTCCCTAGGCCATTCTGGTTAAGCGTTTGGAGCAGCAGAAGTGCGAAAAATTTTTTGCCTTCTCAACCATTTCTTGGCTTCAAACCACCATATCTCGCGAACGGATTGACCTAACCCAAAAATTCCTGTTGCGTCTGAAAGTAGAAACTCGCCCGATTACAACGGTATGCGCATTTTTTCCCTAGGCCATTCTGGTTAAGCGACTGGAGCGGCAGAAGTGCGAAAAATTTATTGTCTTGTCAACCATTTCTTAGCTTCAAAGTGCCATATCACGCGAACGGATTGACCTAACCCAAAAATTCCTATTGTAACTGGAAGTAGAAACTCGCCCGATTACAACGGTATGCGCATTTTTTCCCTAGGCCATTCTGGTTAAGCGTTTGAAGCAGCAGAATTGCGAAAAATTTTTTGCCTTCTCAACCATTTCTTGGCTTCAAACCACCATATCTCGCGTACGGATTTACCTAACCCAAAAATTCCTATTGCATCTGAAAGTAGAAACTCGCCCGATTACAACGGTATGTGTATTTTTTCCCTAGGCCATTCTGGTTAAGCGATTGAAGCAGCAGAAGTGCGAAAAATTTATTATCTTGTCAACCATTTCTTAGCTTCAAAGTCCCATATCTCGCGAACGGATTGACCAAATCCAAAAATTCCTGCTGCGTCTGAAGGTAGAGACTCGCCCGATTACAACGGTATGCGTATTTTTTCCCTAGGCCATCCTGGTTAAGCATTTGAAGCAGCAGAATTGCGAAAAATTTTTTGCCTTCTCAACCATTTCTTGGCTTCAAACCACCATATCTCGCGTACGGATTGACCTAACCCAAAAATTCCTATTGCATCTGAAAGTAGAAACTCGCCCGATTACAACGGTATGTGTATTTTTTCCCTAGGCCATTCTGGTTAAGCGATTGGAGCAGCAGAATTGCGAAAAATTTATTGTCTTGTCAACCATTTCTTAGCTTCAAAGTCCCATATCTCGCGAACGGATTGACCTAACCCAAAAATTCCTATTGTAACTGAAAGAAGAAAGTCGCCCGATTACAACGGTATGCGTATTTTTTCCCTAGGCCATTCTGGTTAAGCGTTTGAAGCAGCAGAATTGCGAAAAATTTTTTGCCTTCTCAACCATTTCTTGGCTTCAAACCACCATATCTCGCGTACGGATTGACCTAACCCAAAAATTCCTATTGTAACTGAAAGTAGAAACTCGCCCGATTACAACGGTATGCGTATTTTTTCCCTAGGCCATTCTCGTTAAGCGTTTGAAGCAGCAGAATTGCGAAAAATTTTTTGCCTTCTCAACCATTTCTTGGCTTCAAACCACCATATCTCCCGTACGGATTGAACTAACACAAAAATTCCTATTGCATCTGAAAGTAGAAACTCGCCCGATTACAACGGTATGTGTATTTTTTCCCTAGGCCATTCTGGTTAAGCGTTTGGAGTAGCAGAAGTGCGAAAAATTTTTTGCCTTCTCAAGCATTTCTTGGCTCCAAAGCACCATATCTCGCGTACGGATTGACCTAACCCAAAAATTCCTATTGCATCTGAAAGTAGAAACTCGCCCGATTACAACGGTATGTGTGTTTTTTCCCTAGGCCATTCTGGTTAAGCGTTTGGAGCAGCAGAATTGCGAAAAATTTTTTGCCTTCTCAACCATTTCTTGGCTTCAAACTCCCATATCTCGCGAACGGATTGACCTAACCCAAAAATTCCTGTTGCGTCTGAAAGTAGAAACTCGCCCGATTACAACGGTATGCGCATTTTTTCCCTAGGCCATTCTGGTTAAGCGACTGGAGCGGCAGAAGTGCGAAAAATTTATTGTCTTGTCAACCATTTCTTAGCTTCAAAGTGCCATATCACGCGAACGGATTGACCTAACCCAAAAATTCCTATTGTAACTGGAAGTAGAAACTCGCCCGATTACAACGGTATGCGAATTTTTTCCCTAGGCCATTCTGGTTAAGCGTTTGAAGCAGCAGAATTGCGAAAAATTTTTTGCCTTCTCAACCATTTCTTGGCTTCAAACCACCATATCTCGCGTACGGATTTACCTAACCCAAAAATTCCTATTGCATCTGAAAGTAGAAACTCGCCCGATTACAACGGTATGTGTATTTTTTCCCTAGGCCATTCTGGTTAAGCGATTGAAGCAGCAGAAGTGCGAAAAATTTATTATCTTGTCAACCATTTCTTAGCTTCAAAGTCCCATATCTCGCGAACGGATTGACCAAATCCAAAAATTCCTGCTGCGTCTGAAAGTAGAGACTCGCCCGATTACAACGGTATGCGTATTTTTTCCCTAGGCCATCCTGGTTAAGCGATTGAAGCAGCAGAATTGCGAAAAATTTATTGTCTTGTCAACCATTTCTTAGCTTCAAAGTCCCATATCTCGCGAACGGATTGACCTAACCCAAAAATTCCTATTGTAACTGAAAGTAGAAACTCGCCCGATTACAACGGTAAGCGTATTTTTTCCCTAGGCCATTCTGGTTAAGCATTTGAAGCAGCAGAATTGCGAAAAATTTTTTGCCTTCTCAACCATTTCTTGGCTTCAAACCACCATATCTCGCGTACGGATTGACCTAACCCAAAAATTCCTATTGCATCTGAAAGTAGAAACTCGCCCGTTTACAACGGTATGTGTATTTTTTCCCTAGGCCATTCTGGTTAAGCGATTGAAGCAGCAGAAGTGCGAAAAATTTATTGTCTTGTCAACCATTTCTTAGCTTCAAAGTCCCATATCTCGCGAACGGATTGACCAAATCCAAAAATTCCTGCTGCGTCTGAAGGTAGAGACTCGCCCGATTACAACGGTATGCGTATTTTTTCCCTAGGCCATCCTGGTTAAGCATTTGAAGCAGCAGAATTGCGAAAAATTTTTTGCCTTCTCAACCATTTCTTGGCTTCAAACCACCATATCTCGCGTACGGATTGACCTAACCCAAAAATTCCTATTGCATCTGAAAGTAGAAACTCGCCCGATTACAACGGTATGTGTATTTTTTCCCTAGGCCATTCTGGTTATGCGATTGGAGCAGCAGAATTGCGAAAAATTTATTGTCTTGTCAACCATTTCTTAGCTTCAAAGTCTCATATCTCGCGAACGGATTGACCTAACCCAAAAATTCCTATTGTAACTGAAAGAAGAAACTCGCCCGATTACAACGGTATGTGTATTTTTTCCCTAGGCCATTCTGGTCAAGTGTTTGAAGCAGCAGAATTGCGAAAAATTTTTTGCCTTCTCAACCATTTCTTGGCTTCAAACCACCATATCTCGCGTACGGATTGACCTAACCCAAAAATTCCTATTGCATCTGAAAGTAGAAACTCGCCCGATTACAACGGTATGTGTATTTTTTCCCTAGGCCATCCTGGTTAAGCGATTGAAGCAGCAGAATTGCGAAAAATTTATTGTCTTGTCAACCATTTCTTAGCTTCAAAGTCCCATATCTCGCGAACGGATTGACCTAACCCAAAAATTCCTATTGTAACTGAAAGTAGAAACTCGCCCGATTACAACGGTATGTGTATTTTTTCCCTAGGCCATCCTGGTTAAGCGATTGAAGCAGCAGAATTGCGAAAAATTTATTGTCTTGTCAACCATTTCTTAGCTTCAAAGTCCCATATCTCGCGAACGGATCGACCTAACCCAAAAATTCCTGTTGCGTCTAAAAGTAGAAACTCGCCCGATTACAACGGTATGCGTATTTTTTCCCTAGGCCATTCTCGTTAAGCGTTTGAAGAAGCAGAATTGCGAAAAATTTTTTGCCTTCTCAACCATTTCTTAGCTTCAAAGTCCCATATCTCGCGTTCGGATTGACCTAACCCAAAAATTCCTATTGCATCTGAAAGTAGAAACTCGCCCGATTACAACGGTATGTGTATTTTTTCCCTAGGCCATTCTCGTTAAGCGTTTGAAGCAGCAGAATTGCGAAAAATTTTTTGCCTTCTCAACCATTTCTTGGCTTCAAACCACCATATCTCGCGTACGGATTGACCTAACCCAAAAATTCCTGTTGCGTCTGAAAGTAGAAACTCGCCCGATTACAACGATATGTGTATTTTTTCCCTAGGCCATTCTGGTTAAGCGATTGGAGCAGCAGAAGTGCGTAAAATTTATTGGGTTGTCAACCATTTCTTAGCTTCAAAGTCCCATATCTCGCGAACGGATTGACCAAAACCAAAAATTCCTGCTGCGTCTGAAAGTAGAGACTCGACCGATTACAGCGATATGTGTATTTTTTCCCTAGGCCATTCTGGTTAAGCGATTGGAGCAGCAGAAGTGCGTAAAATTTATTGGGTTGTCAACCATTTCTTAGCTTCAAAGTCCCATATCTCGCGAACGGATGGACCAAAACCAAAAATTCCTGCTGCGTCTGAAAGTAGAGACTCGCCCGATTACAACGGTGTGCGTATTTTTTCCCTAGGCCATCCTGGTTAAGCGATTGAAGCAGCAGAATTGCGAAAAATTTATTGTCTTGTCAACCATTTCTTAGCTTCAAAGTCCCATACCTCGCGAACGGATTGACCTAACCCAAAAATTCCTATTGTATCTGAAAGTAGAAACTCGCCCGATTACAACGCTATGCGTATTTTTTCCCTAGGCGATTCTGGTTAAGCGTTTGAAGCAGCAGAATTATGAAAAATTTTTTGCCTTCTCAACCATTTCTTGGCTTCAAACCACCATATCTCGCGTACGGATTGACCTAACCCAAAAATTCCTATTGCATCTGAAAGTAGAAACTCGCCCGATTACAACGGTATGTGTATTTTTTCCCTAGGCCATTCTGGTTAAGCGATTGGAGCAGCAGAAGTGCGAAAAATTTATTGTCTTGTCAACCATTTCTTAGCTTCAAAGTCCCATATCTCGCGAACGGATTGACCTAACCCAAAAATTCCTGTTGCGTCTGAAAGTAGAAACTCGCCCGATTACAACGGTATGCGTATTTTTTCCCTAGGCCATTCTGGTTAAGCGATTGGAGCAGCAGAATTGCGAAAAATTTATTGTCTTGTCAACCATTTCTTAGCTTCAAAGTCTCATATCTCGCGAACGGATTGACCTAACCCAAAAATTCCTATTGTAACTGAAAGAAGAAACTCGCCCGATTACAACGGTATGTGTATTTTTTCCCTAGGCCATTCTGGTCAAGTGTTTGAAGCAGCAGAATTGCGAAAAATTTTTTGCCTTCTCAACCATTTCTTGGCTTCAAACCACCATATCTCGCGTACGGATTGACCTAACCCAAAAATTCCTATTGCATCTGAAAGTAGAAACTCGCCCGATTACAACAGTATGTGTATTTTTTCCCTAGGCCATCCTGGTTAAGCGATTGAAGCAGCAGAATTGCGAAAAATTTATTGTCTTGTCAACCATTTCTTAGCTTCAAAGTCCCATATCTCGCGAACGGATTGACCTAACCCAAAAATTCCTATTGTAACTGAAAGTAGAAACTCGCCCGATTACAACGGTATGTGTATTTTTTCCCTAGGCCATCCTGGTTAAGCGATTGAAGCAGCAGAATTGCGAAAAATTTATTGTCTAGTCAACCATTTCTTAGCTTCAAAGTCCCATATCTCGCGAACGGATCGACCTAACCCAAAAATTCCTGTTGCGTCTGAAAGTAGAAACTCGCCCGATTACAACGGTATGCGTATTTTTTCCCTAGGCCATTCTGGTTAAGCGATTGGAGCAGCAGAAGTGCGAAAAATGTATTGTCTTGTCAATCATTTCTTAGCTTCAAAGTCCCATATCTCGCGAACGGATTGACCTAACCCAAAAATTCCTATTGTAACTGAAAGTAGAAACTCGCCCGATTACAACGGTATGCGTATTTTTTCCCTAGGCCATTCTCGTTAAGCGTTTGAAGAAGCAGAATTGCGAAAAATTTTTTGCCTTCTCAACCATTTCTTTGCTTCAAACCGCCATATCTCGCGTTCGGATTGACCTAACCCAAAAATTCCTATTGCATCTGAAAGTAGAAACTCGCCCGATTACAACGGTATGTGTATTTTTTCCCTAGGCCATTCTCGTTAAGCGTTTGAAGCAGCAGAATTGCGAAAAATTTTTTGCCTTCTCAAACATTTCTTGGCTTCAAACCACCATATCTCGCGTACGGATTGACCTAACCCAAAAATTCCTGTTGCGTCTGAAAGTAGAAACTCGCCCGATTACAACGATATGTGTATTTTTTCCCTAGGCCATTCTGGTTAAGCGATTGGAGCAGCAGAAGTGCGTAAAATTTATTGGGTTGTCAACCATTTCTTAGCTTCAAAGTCCCATATCTCGCGAACGGATTGACCAAAACCAAAAATTCCTGCTGCGTCTGAAAGTAGAGACTCGACCGATTACAACGGTATGGGTATTTTTTCCCTAGGCCATCCTGGTTAACCGATTGAAGCAGCAGAATTGCGAAAAATGTATTGTCTTGTCAACCATTTCTTAGCTTCAAAGTCCCATACCTCGCGAACGGATTGACCTAACCCAAGAATTCCTATTGTATCTGAAAGTAGAAACTCGCCCGATTACAACGGTATGCGTATTTTTTCCCTAGGCGATTCTGGTTAAGCGTTTGAAGCAGCAGAATTATGAAAAATTTTTTGCCTTCTCAACCATTTCTTGGCATCAAACCACCATATCTCGCGTACGGAACGACCTAACCCAAAAATTCCTATTGCATCTGAAAGTAGAAACTCGCCCAACTACAAAGGTATGTGTATTTTTTCCCTAGGCCATTCTGGTTAAGCGTTTGGAGCAGCAGAAGTGCGAAAAATTTTTTGCCTTCTCAACCATTTCTTGGCTTCAAACCACCATATCTCGCGAACGGATTGACCTAACCCAAAAATTCCTGTTGCGTCTGAAAGTAGAAACTCGCCCGATTACAACGCTATGCGCATTTTTTCCCTAGGCCATTCTGGTTAAGCGTTTGAAGCAGCAGAATTGCGAAAAATTTTTTGCCTTCTCAACCATTTCTTGGTTTCAAACCACCATATCTCGCGTACGGATTGACCTAACCCAAATATTCCTATTGCATCTGAAAGTAGAAACTCGCCCGATTACAACGGTATGTGTATTTTTTCCCTAGGCCATTCTGGTTAAGCGATTGGAGCAGCAGAAGTGCGAAAAATTTATTGTCTTGTCAACCATTTCTTAGCTTCAAAGTCCCATATCTCGCGAACGGATTGACCTAACCCAAAAATTCCTGTTGCGTCTGAAAGTAGAAACTCGCCCGATTACAACGGTATGCGTATTTTTTCCCTAGGCCATTCTGGTTAAGCGATTGGAGCAGCAGAATTGCGAAAAATTTATTGTCTTGTCAACCATTTCTTAGCTTCAAAGTCTCATATCTCGCGAACGGATTGACCTAACCCAAAAATTCCTATTGTAACTGAAAGAAGAAACTCGCCCGATTACAACGGTATGTGTATTTTTTCCCTAGGCCATTCTGGTCAAGCGTTTGAAGCAGCAGAATTGCGAAAAATTTTTTGCCTTCTCAACCATTTCTTGGCTTCAAACCACCATATCTCGCGTACGGATTGACCTAACCCAAAAATTCCTATTGCATCTGAAAGTAGAAACTCGCCCGATTACAACGGTATGTGTATTTTTTCCCTAGGCCATCCTGGTTAAGCGATTGAAGCAGCAGAATTGCGAAAAATTTATTGTCTTGTCAACCATTTCTTAGCTTCAAAGTCCCATATCTCGCGAACGGATTGACCTAACCCAAAAATTCCTATTGTATCTGAAAGAAGAAACTCGCCCGATTACAACGGTATGTGTATTTTTTCCCTAGGCCATTCTGGTTAAGCGATTGGAGCAGCAGAAGTGCGAAAAATTTATTGTCTTGTCAAACATTTCTTAGTTTCAAAGTCCCATATCTCGCGAACGGATTGACCAAAACCAAAAATTCCTGCTGCGTCTGAAAGTAGAGACCCGCTCGATTACAACGGTATGCGTATTTTTTCCCTAGGCCATCCTGGTTAAGCGATTGAAGCAGCAGAATTGCGAAAAATTTATTGTCTTGTCAACCATTTCTTAGCTTCAAAGTCCCATATCTCGCGAACGGATTGACCTAACCCAAAAATTCCTATTGCATCTGAAAGTAGAAACTCGCCCCATTACAACGGTATGTGTATTTTTTCCCTAGGCCATTCTGGTTAAGCGTTTGGAGCAGCAGAATTGCGAAAAATTTTTTGCCTTCTCAACCATTTCTTGGCTTCGAACTCCCATATCTCGCGAACGGATTGACCTAACCCAAAAATTCCTGTTGCGTCTGATAGTAGAAACTCGCCTGATTACAACGGTATGCGTATTTTTTCCCTAGGCCATTCTGGTTAAGCGATTGGAGCAGCAGAAGTGCGAAAAATTTATTGTCTTGTCAACCATTTCTTAGCTTCAAAGTCCCATATCTCGCGAACGGATTGACCTAACCCAAAAATTCCTATTGTAACTGAAAGTAGAAACTCGCACGATTACAACGGTATGCGTATTTTTTCCCTAGGCCATTCTGGTCAAGCGTTTGAAGCAGCAGAATTGCGAAAAATTTTTTGCCTTCTCAACCATTTCTTGCCTTCAAACCACCATATCTCGCGTACGGATTGACCTAACCCAAAAATTCCTATTGCATCTGAAAGTAGAAACTCGCCCGATTACAAAGGTATGTGCATTTTTTCCCTAGGCCATCCTGGTTAAGCGATTGAAGCAGCAGAATTGCGAAAAATTTATTGTCTTGTCAACCATTTCTTAGCTTCAAAGTCCCATATCTCGCGAACAGATTGACCTAACCCAAAAATTCCTATTGTAACTGAAAGTAAAAACTCGCCCGATTACAACGGTATGCGTATTTTTTCCCTAGGCCATTCTGGTCAAGCGTTTGAAGCAGCAGAATTGCGAAAAATTTTTTGCCTTCTCAACCACTTATTGGCTTCAAACCACCATATCTCGCGTACGGATTGACCTAACCCAAAAATTCCTATTGCATCTGAAAGTAGAAACTCGCCCGATTACAAAGGTATGTGCATTTTTTCCCTAGGCCATTCTGGTTAAGCGTTTGGAGCAGCAGAAGTGCGAAAAATTTTTTGCCTTCTCAACCATTTCTTGGCTTCAAACCACCATATCTCGCGTACGGATTGACCTAACCCAAAAATTCCTATTGTAACTGAAAGAAGAAACTCGCCCGATTACAACGGTATGTGTATTTTTTCCCTAGGCCATTCTGGTCAAGCGTTTGAAGCAGCAGAATTGCGAAAAATCTATTGTCTTGTCAAACATTTCTTAGTTTCAAAGTCCCATATCTCGCGAACGGATTGACCAAAACCAAAAATTCCTGCTGCGTCTGAAAGTAGAGACCCGCTCGATTACAACGGTATGTGTATTTTTTCCCTAGGCCATTCTGGTCAAGCGTTTGAAGCAGCTGAATTGCGAAAAATTTTTTGCCTCCTCAACCATTTCTTGGCTTCAAACCACCATATCTCGCGTACGGATTGACCTAACCCAAAAATTCCTATTGCATCTGAAAGTAGAAACTCGCCCGATTACAACGGTATGTGTATTTTTCCCTAGGCCATTCTGGTCAAACGTTTGAAGCAGCAGAATTGCGAAAAATTTTTTGCCTTCTCAACCATTTCTTGGCTTCAAACCACCATATCTCGCGTACGGATTGACCTAACCCAAAAATTCCTATTGCATCTGAAAGTAGAAACTCGCCCGATTACAACGGTATGTGTATTTTTTCCCTAGGCCATCCTGGTTAAGCGATTGAAGCAGCAGAATTGCGAAAAATTTATTGTCTTGTCAACCATTTCTTAGCTTCAAAGTCCCATATCTCGCGAACAGATTGACCTAACCCAAAAATTCCTATTGTAACTGAAAGTAAAAACTCGCCCGATTACAACGGTATGCGTATTTTTTCCCTAGGCCATTCTGGTCAAGCGTTTGAAGCAGCAGAATTGCGAAAAATTTTTTGCCTTCTCAACCACTTCTTGGCTTCAAACCACCATATCTCGCGTACGGATTGACCTAACCCAAAAATTCCTATTGCATCTGAAAGTAGAAACTCGCCCGATTACAAAGGTATGTGCATTTTTTCCCTAGGCCATTCTGGTTAAGCGTTTGGAGCAGCAGAAGTGCGAAAAATTTTTTGCCTTCTCAACCATTTCTTGGCTTCAAACCACCATATCTCGCGTACGGATTGACCTAACTCAAAAATTCCTATTGTAACTGAAAGAAGAAACTCGCCCGATTACAACGGTATGTGTATTTTTTCCCTAGGCCATTCTGGTCAAGCGTTTGAAGCAGCAGAATTGCGAAAAATTTATTGTCTTGTCAAACATTTCTTAGTTTCAAAGTCCCATATCTCGCGAACGGATTGACCAAAACCAAAAATTCCTGCTGCGTCTGAAAGTAGAGACCCGCTCGATTACAACGGTATGCGTATTTTTTCCCTAGGCCATCCTGGTTAAGCGATTGAAGCAGCAGAATTGCGAAAAATTTATTGTCTTGTCAACCATTTCTTAGCTTCAAAGTCCCATATCTCGCGAACGGATTGACCTAACCCAAAAATTCCTATTGCATCTGAAAGTAGAAACTCGCCCCATTACAACGGTATGTGTATTTTTTCCCTAGGCCATTCTGGTTAAGCGTTTGGAGCAGCAGAATTGCGAAAAATTTTTTGCCTTCTCAACCATTTCTTGGCTTCGAACTCCCATATCTCGCGAACGGATTGACCTAACCCAAAAATTCCTGTTGCGTCTGATAGTAGAAACTCGCCTGATTACAACGGTATGCGTATTTTTTCCCTAGGCCATTCTGGTTAAGCGATTGGAGCAGCAGAAGTGCGAAAAATTTATTGTCTTGTCAACCATTTCTTAGCTTCAAAGTCCCATATCTCGCGAACAGATTGACCTAACCCAAAAATTCCTATCGTAACTGAAAGTAAAAACTCGCCCGATTACAACGGTATGCGTATTTTTTCCCTAGGCCATTCTGGTCAAGCGTTTGAAGCAGCAGAATTGCGAAAAATTTTTTGCCTTCTCAACCACTTCTTGGCTTCAAACCACCATATCTCGCGTACGGATTGACCTAACCCAAAAATTCCTATTGCATCTGAAAGTAGAAACTCGCCCGATTACAAAGGTATGTGCATTTTTTCCCTAGGCCATTCTGGTTAAGCGTTTGGAGCAGCAGAAGTGCGAAAAATTTTTTGCCTTCTCAACCATTTCTTGGCTTCAAACCACCATATCTCGCGTACGGATTGACCTAACCCAAAAATTCCTATTGTAACTGAAAGAAGAAACTCGCCCGATTACAACGGTATGTGTATTTTTTCCCTAGGCCATTCTGGTCAAGCGTTTGAAGCAGCAGAATTGCGAAAAATTTATTGTCTTGTCAAACATTTCTTAGTTTCAAAGTCCCATATCTCGCGAACGGATTGACCAAAACCAAAAATTCCTGCTGCGTCTGAAAGTAGAGACCCGCTCGATTACAACGGTATGCGTATTTTTTCCCTAGGCCATCCTGGTTAAGCGATTGAAGCAGCAGAATTGCGAAAAATTTATTGTCTTGTCAACCATTTCTTAGCTTCAAAGTCCCATATCTCGCGAACGGATTGACCTAACCCAAAAATTCCTATTGCATCTGAAAGTAGAAACTCGCCCCATTACAACGGTATGTGTATTTTTTCCCTAGGCGATTCTGGTTAAGCGTTTGGAGCAGCAGAATTGCGAAAAATTTTTTGCCTTCTCAACCATTTCTTGGCTTCGAACTCCCATATCTCGCGAACGGATTGACCTAACCCAAAAATTCCTGTTGCGTCTGATAGTAGAAACTCGCCTGATTACAACGGTATGCGTATTTTTTCCCTAGGCCATTCTGGTTAAGCGATTGGAGCAGCAGAAGTGCGAAAAATTTATTGTCTTGTCAACCATTTCTTAGCTTCAAAGTCCCATATCTCGCGAACAGATTGACCTAACCCAAAAATTCCTATTGTAACTGAAAGTAAAAACTCGCCCGATTACAACGGTATGCGTACTTTTTCCCTAGGCCATTCTGGTCAAGCGTTTGAAGCAGCAGAATTGCGAAAAATTTTTTGCCTTCTCAACCACTTCTTGGCTTCAAACCACCATATCTCGCGTACGGATTGACCTAACCCAAAAATTCCTATTGCATCTGAAAGTAGAAACTCGCCCGATTACAAAGGTATGTGCATTTTTTCCCTAGGCCATTCTGGTTAAGCGTTTGGAGCAGCAGAAGTGCGAAAAATTTTTTGCCTTCTCAACCATTTCTTGGCTTCAAACCACCATATCTCGCGTACGGATTGACCTAACCCAAAAATTCCTATTGTAACTGAAAGAAGAAACTCGCCCGATTACAACGGTATGTGTATTTTTTCCCTAGGCCATTCTGGTCAAGCGTTTGAAGCAGCAGAATTGCGAAAAAATTTTTGCCTTCTCAACCATTTCTTGGCTTCAAACCACCATATCTCGCGTACGGATTGACTTAACCCAAAAATTCCTATTGCATCTGAAAGTAGAAACTCGCCCGATTACAACGGTATGTGTATTTTTTCCCTAGGCCATTCTGGTTAAGCGATTGGAGCAGCAGAAGTGCGAAAAATTTATTGTCTTGTCAACCATTTCTTAGCTTCAAAGTACCATATCTCGCGAACGGATTGACCTAACCCAAAAATTCCTATTGTAACTGAAAGAAGAAACTCGCCCGATTACAACGGTATGTGTATTTTTCCCCTAGGCCATTCTGGTCAAGCGTTTGAAGCAGCAGAATTGCGAAAAAATTTTTGCCTTCTCAACCATTTCTTGGCTTCAAACCACCATATCTCGCGTACGGATTGACCTAACCCAAAAATTCCTATTGCATCTGAAAGTAGAAACTCGCCCGATTACAAAGGTATGTGCATTTTTTCCCTAGGCCATTCTGGTTAAGCGTTTGGAGCAGCAGAAGTGCGAAAAATTTTTTGCCTTCTCAACCATTTCTTGGCTTCAAACCACCATATCTCGCGTACGGATTGACCTAACCCAAAAATTCCTATTGCATCTGAAAGTAGAAACTTGCCCGATTACAACGGTATGTGTATTTTTTCCCTAGGCCATTCTGGTTAAGCGTTTGGAGCAGCAGAAGTGCGAAAAATTTTTTGCCTTCTCAACCATTTCTTGGCTTCAAACTCCCATATCTCGCGAACGGATTGACCTAACCCAAAAATTCCTGTTGCGTCTGAAAGTAGAAACTCGCCCGATTACAACGGTATGCGTATTTTTTCCCTAGGCCATTCTGGTTAAGCGATTGGAGCAGCATAATTGCGAAAAATTTATTGTCTTGTCAACCATTTCTTAGTTTCAAAGTCTCATATCTCGCGAACGGATTGACCTAACCCAAAAATTCCTATTGTAACTGAAAGAAGAAACTCGCCCGATTACAACGGTATGTGTATTTTTTCCCTAGGCCATCCTGGTTAAGCGATTGAAGCAGCAGAATTGCGAAAAATTTATTGTCTTGTCAACCATTTCTTAGGTTCAAAGTCCCATATCTCGCGAACGGATTGACCTAACCCAAAAATTCCTATTGCATCTGAAAGTAGAAACTCGCCCCATTACAACGGTATGTGTATTTTTTCCCTAGGCCATTCTGGTTAAGCGTTTGGAGCAGCAGAATTGCGAAAAATTTTTTGCCTTCTCAACCATTTCTTGGCTTCGAACTCCCATATCTCGCGAACGGATTGACCTAACCCAAAAATTCCTGTTGCGTCTGATAGTAGAAGCTCGCCCGATTACAACGGTATGCGTATTTTTTCCCTAGGCCATTCTGGTTAAGCGATTGGAGCAGCAGAAGTGCGAATAATTTATTGTTTTGTCAACCATTTCTTAGCTTCAAAGTCCCATATCTCGCGAACGGATTGACCTAACCCAAAAATTCCTATTGTAACTGAAAGTAGAAACTCGCCCGATTACAACGGTATGCGTATTTTTTCCCTAGGCCATTCTGGTCAAGCGTTTGAAGCAGCAGAATTGCGAAAAATTTTTTGCCTTCTCAACCATTTCTTCGCTTCAAACCACCATATCTCGCGTACGGATTGACCTAACCCAAAAATTCCTATTGCATCTGAAAGTAGAAACACGCCCGATTACACCGGTATGTGTATTTTTACCCTAGGCCATTCTGGTTAAGCGTTTGGAGCAGCAGAATTGCGAAAAATTTTTTGCCTTCTCACCCATTTCTTGGCTTCAAACTCCCATATCTCGCGAACGGATTGACCAAACCCAAAAATTCCTGCTGCGTCTGAAAGTAGAAACTCGCCCGATTACAACGGTATATGTATTTTTTCCCTAGTCCATTCTTGTTAAGCGTTTGGAGCAGCAGATTTGCGAAAAATTTTTTGCCTTCTCAACCATTTCTTGGCTTCAAACTCCCATATCTCGCGAACGGATTGACCTAACCCAAAAATTCCTGTTGCGTCTGAAAGTAGAAACTCGCCCGATTACAACGGTATGTGTATTTTTTCCCTAGGCCATTCTGGTTAAGCGATTGGAGCAGCAGAACTGCGAAAAATTTATTGTCTTGTCAAACATTTCTTAGTTTCAAAGTCCCATATCTCGCGAACGGATTGACCAAAACCAAAAATTCCTGCTGCGTCTGAAAGTAGAGACCCGCTCGATTACAACGGTATGCGTATTTTTTCCCTAGGCCATCCTGGTTAAGCGATTGAAGCAGCAGAATTGCGAAAAATTTATTGTCTTGTCAAACATTTCTTAGCTTCAAAGTCCCATATCTCGCGAACGGATTGACCTAACCCAAAAATTCCTATTGTAACTGAAAGTAGAATCTCGCCCGATTACAACGGTATATGTATTTTTTCCCTAGTCCATTCTTGTTAAGCGTTTGGAGCAGCAGATTTGCAAAAAATTTTTTGCCCTCTCAACCATTTCTTGGCTTCAAACTCCCATATCTCGCGAACGGATTGACCTAACCCAAAAATTCCTGTTGCGTCTGAAAGAAGAAACTCGCCCGATTACAACGGTATGTGTATTTTTTCCCTAGGCCATTCTTGTTAAGCGTTTGGAGCAGCAGATTTGCGAAAAATTTTTTGCCTTCTCAACCATTTCTTGGCTTCAAACTCCCATATCTCGCGAACGGATTGACCTAACCCAAAAATTCCTGTTGCGTCTGAAAGTAGAAACTCGCCCGATTACAACGGTATGCGTATTTTTTCCCTAGGCCATTCTGGTTAAGCGATTGGAGCAGCATAATTGCGAAAAATTTTTTGCCTTCTCACCCATTTCTTGGCTTCAAACTCCCATATCTCGCGAACGGATTGACCAAACCCAAAAATTCCTGCTGCGTCTGAAAGTAGAAACTCGCCCGATTACAACGGTATATGTATTTTTTCCCTAGTCCATTCTTGTTAAGCGTTTGGAGCAGCAGATTTGCGAAAAATTTTTTGCCTTCTCAACCATTTCTTGGCTTCAAACTCCCATATCTCGCGAACGGATTGACCTAACCCAAAAATTCCTGTTGCGTCTGAAAGTAGAAACTCGCCCGATTACAACGGTATGTGTATTTTTTCCCTAGGCCATTCTGGTTAAGCGATTGGAGCAGCAGAACTGCGAAAAATTTATTGTCTTGTCAAACATTTCTTAGTTTCAAAGTCCCATATCTCGCGAACGGATTGACCAAAACCAAAAATTCCTGCTGCGTCTGAAAGTAGAGACCCGCTCAATTACAACGGTATGCGTATTTTTTCCCTAGGCCATCCTGGTTAAGCGATTGAAGCAGCAGAATTGCGAAAAATTTATTGTCTTGTCAAACATTTCTTAGCTTCAAAGTCCCATATCTCGCGAACGGATTGACCTAACCCAAAAATTCCTATTGTAACTGAAAGTAGAATCTCGCCCGATTACAACGGTATATGTATTTTTTCCCTAGTCCATTCTTGTTAAGCGTTTGGAGCAGCAGATTTGCAAAAAATTTTTTGCCCTCTCAACCATTTCTTGGCTTCAAACTCCCATATCTCGCGAACGGATTGACCTAACCCAAAAATTCCTGTTGCGTCTGAAAGAAGAAACTCGCCCGATTACAACGGTATGTGTATTTTTTCCCTAGGCCATTCTGGTTAAGCGTTTGGAGCAGCAGAAGTGCGAAAAATTTTTTGCCTTCTCAACCATTTCTTGGCTTCAAACTCCCATATCTCGCGAACGGATTGACCTAACCCAAAAATTCCTGTTGCGTCTGAAAGTAGAAACTCGCCCGATTACAACGGTATGCGTATTTTTTCCCTAGGCCATTCTGGTTAAGCGATTGGAGCAGCATAATTGCGAAAAATTTTTTGCCTTCTCACCCATTTCTTGGCTTCAAACTCCCATATCTCGCGAACGGATTGACCAAACCCAAAAATTCCTGCTGCGTCTGAAAGTAGAAACTCGCCCGATTACAACGGTATATGTATTTTTTCCCTAGTCCATTCTTGTTAAGCGTTTGGAGCAGCAGATTTGCGAAAAATTTTTTGCCTTCTCAACCATTTCTTGGCTTCAAACTCCCATATCTCGCGAACGGATTGACCTAACCCAAAAATTCCTGTTGCGTCTGAAAGTAGAAACTCGCCCGATTACAACGGTATGTGTATTTTTTCCCTAGGCCATTCTGGTTAAGCGATTGGAGCAGCAGAACTGCGAAAAATTTATTGTCTTGTCAAACATTTCTTAGTTTCAAAGTCCCATATCTCGCGAACGGATTGACCAAAACCAAAAATTCCTGCTGCGTCTGAAAGTAGAGACCCGCTCAATTACAACGGTATGCGTATTTTTTCCCTAGGCCATCCTGGTTAAGCGATTGAAGCAGCAGAATTGCGAAAAATTTATTGTCTTGTCAAACATTTCTTAGCTTCAAAGTCCCATATCTCGCGAACGGATTGACCTAACCCAAAAATTCCTATTGTAACTGAAAGTAGAATCTCGCCCGATTACAACGGTATATGTATTTTTTCCCTAGTCCATTCTTGTTAAGCGTTTGGAGCAGCAGATTTGCAAAAAATTTTTTGCCCTCTCAACCATTTCTTGGCTTCAAACTCCCATATCTCGCGAACGGATTGACCTAACCCAAAAATTCCTGTTGCGTCTGAAAGAAGAAACTCGCCCGATTACAACGGTATGTGTATTTTTTCCCTAGGCCATTCTGGTTAAGCGTTTGGAGCAGCAGAAGTGCGAAAAATTTTTTGCCTTCTCAACCATTTCTTGGCTTCAAACTCCCATATCTCGCGAACGGATTGACCTAACCCAAAAATTCCTGTTGCGTCTGAAAGTAGAAACTCGCCCGATTACAACGGTATGCGTATTTTTTCCCTAGGCCATTCTGGTTAAGCGATTGGAGCAGCATAATTGCGAAAAATTTATTGTCTTGTCAACCATTTCTTAGTTTCAAAGTCTCATATCTCGCGAACGGATTGACCTAACCCAAAAATTCCTATTGTAACTGAAAGTAGAAACTCGCCCGATTACAACGGTATGCGTATTTTTTCCCTAGGCCATCCTGGTTAAGCGATTGAAGCAGCAGAATTGCGAAAAATTTATTGTCTTGTCAACCATTTCTTAGCTTCAAAGTCCCATATCTCGCGAACGGATTGACCTAACCCAAAAATTCCTATTGCATCTGAAAGTAGAAACCCGCCCCATTACAACGGTATGTGTATTTTTTCCCTAGGCCATTCTGGTTAAGCGTTTGGAGCAGCAGAATTGCGAAAAATTTTTTGCCTTCTCAACCATTTCTTGGCTTCGAACTCCCATATCTCGCGAACGGATTGACCTAACCCAAAAATTCCTGTTGCGTCTGATAGTAGAAACTCGCCCGATTACAACGGTATGCGTATTTTTTCCCTAGGCCATTCTGGTTAAGCGATTGGAGCATCAGAAGTGCGAAAAAATTATTCTCTTGTCAACCATTTCTTAGCTTCAAAGTCCCATATCTCGCGAACGGATTGACCTAACCCAAAAATTCGTATTGTAACTGAAAGTAGATACTCGCCCGATTACAACGGTATGCGTATTTTTTTCCCTAGGCCATTCTCGTTAAGCGTTTTAAGCAGCAAAATTGCGAAAAATTTTTTGCCTTCTCAACCATTTCTTGGCTTCAAACCACCATATCTCGCGTACGGATTGACCTAACACAAAAATTCCTATTGCATCTGAAAGTAGAAACTCGCCCGATTACAACGGTATGTGTATTTTTTCCCTAGGCCATTCTGGTTAAGCGATTGGAGCAGCAGAAGTGCGTAAAATTTATTGTGTTGTCAACCATTTCTTAGCTTCAAAGTCCCATATCTCGCGAACGGATTGATCAAAACCAAAAATTCCTGCTGCGTCTGAAAGTAGAGACTCGCCCGATTACAACGGTATGCGTATTTTTTCCCTAGGCCATCCTGGTTAAGCGATTGAAGCAGCAGAATTGCGAAAAATTTATTGTCTTGTCAACCATTTCTTAGCTTCAAAGTCCCATATCTCGCGAACGGATTGACCTAACCCAAAAATTCCTATTGTAACTGAAAGTAGAAACTCGCCCGATTACATCGGTATGCGTATTTTTTCCCTAGGCGATTCTGGTTAAGCGTTTGAAGCAGCAGAATTGCGAAAAATTTTTTGCCTTCTCAAACATTTCTTGGCTTCAAACCACCATATCTCGCGTACGGATTGACCTAACCCAAAGATTCCTATTGCATCTGAAAGTAGAAACTCGCCCGATTACAACGGTATGTGTATTTTTTCCCTAGGCCATTCTGGTTAAGCGTTTGGAGCAGCAGAAGTGCGAAAAATTGTTTCCCTTCTCAACCATTTCTTGGCTTCAAACCACCATATCTCGCGAACGGATTGACCTAACCCAAAAATTCCTATTGTAACTGAAAGTAGAAACTCGCCCGATTACAACGGTATGCGTATTTTTTCCCTAGGCCATCCTGGTTAAGCGATTGAAGCAGCAGAATTGCGAAAAATTTATTGTCTTGTCAACCATTTCTTAGCTTCAAAGTCCCATATCTCGCGAACGGATTGACCTAACCCAAAAATTCCTATTGTAGCTGAAAGTAGAAACTCGCCCCATTACAACGGTATGTGTATTTTTTCCCTAGGCCATTCTGGTTAAGCGTTTGGAGCAGCAGAATTACGAAAAATTTATTGTCTTGTCAACCATTTCTTAGCTTCAAACTCCCATATCTCGCGAACGGATTGACCTAACCCAAAAATTCCTGTTGTATCTGAAAGTAGAAACTCGCCCGATTACAAAGGTATGCGTATTTTTTCCCTAGGCCATTCTCGTTAAGCGTTTGAAGCAGCAGAATTGCGAAAAATTTTTTGCCTTCTCAACCATTTCTTGGCTTCAAACCACCATATCTCGCGTACGGATTGACCTAACCCAAAAATTCCTATTGTAGCTGAAAGTAGAAACTCGCCCCATTACAACGGTATGTGTATTTTTTCCCTAGGCCATTCTGGTTAAGCGTTTGGAGCAGCAGAAGTGCGAAAAATTGTTTCCCTTCTCAACCATTTCTTGGCTTCAAACCACCATATCTCGCGAACGGATTGACCTAACCCAAAAATTCCTATTGTAACTGAAAGTAGAAACTCGCCCGATTAGAACGGTATGCGTATTTTTTCCCTAGGCCATTCTCGTTAAGCGTTTGAAGCAGCAGAATTGCGAAAAATTTTTTGCCTTCTCAACCATTCCTTGGCTTCAAACCACCATATCTCGCGTACGGATTGACCTAACCCAAAAATTCCTATTGCATCTGAAAGTAGAAACTCGCCCCATTACAACGGTATGTGTATTTTTTCCCTAGGCCATTCTGGTTAAGCGTTTGGAGCAGCAGAATTGCGAAAAATTTTTTGCCTTCTCAACCATTTCTTGGCTTCGAACTCCCATATCTCGCGAACGGATTGACCTAACCCAAAAATTCCTGTTGCGTCTGATAGTAGAAACTCGCCCGATTACAACGGTATGCGTATTTTTTCCCTAGGCCATTCTGGTTAAGCGATTGGAGCAGCAGAAGTGCGAAAAATTTATTGTCTTGTCAACCATTTCTTAGCTTCAATGTCCCATATCTCGCGAACGGATTGACCTAACCCAAAAATTCCTTTTGTAACTGAAAGTAGAAACTCGCCCGATTACATCGGTATGCGTATTTTTTCCCTAGGCGATTCTGGTTAAGCGTTTGAAGCAGCAGAATTGCGAAAAATTTTTTGCCTTCTCAAACATTTCTTGGCTTCAAACCACCATATCTCGCGTACGGGTCGACCTAACCCAAAAATTTCTATTGCATCTGAAAGTAGAAACTCGCCCGATTACAAAGGTATGTGTATTTTTTCCCTAGGCCATTCTGGTTAAGCGTTTGGAGCAGCAGAAGTGCGAAAAATTGTTTCCCTTCTCAACCATTTCTTGGCTTCAAACCACCATATCTCGCGAACGGATTGACCTAACCCAAAAATTCCTATTGTAACTGAAAGTAGAAACTCGCCCGATTAGAACGGTATGTGTATTTTTTCCCTAGGCCATTCTCGTTAAGCGTTTGAAGCAGCAGAATTGCGAAAAATTTTTTGCCTTCTCAACCATTCCTTGGCTTCAAACCACCATATCTCGCGTACGGATTGACCTAACCCAAAAATTCCTATTGCATCTGAAAGTGGAAACTCGCCCCATTACAACGGTATGTGTATTTTCTCCCTAGGCCATTCTGGTTAAGCGTTTGGAGCAGCAGAATTGCGAAAAATTTTTTGCCTTCTCAACCATTTCTTGGCTTCGAACTCCCATATCTCGCGAACGGATTGACCTAACCCAAAAATTCCTGTTGCGTCTGGTAGTAGAAACTCGCCCGATTACAACGGTATGCGTATTTTTTTCCCTAGGCCATTCTGGTTAAGCGATTGGTGCAGCAGAAGTGCGAAAAATTGATTGTCTTGTCAACCATTTCTTAGCTTCAAAGTCCCATATCTCGCGAACGGATTGACCTAACCCAAAAATTCCTATTGTATCTGAAAGTAGAAACTCGCCCGATTACAACGGTATGCGTATTTTTTCCCTAGGCCATTCTCGTTAAGCGTTTGAAGCAGCAGAATTGCGAAAAATTGTTTGCCTTCTCAACCATTTCTTGGCTTCAAACCACCATATCTCGCGTACGGATTGACCTAACCCAAAAATTCCTATTGTAGCTGAAAGTAGAAACTCGCCCCATTACAACGGTATGTGTATTTTTTCCCTAGGCCATTCTGGTTAAGCGTTTGGAGCAGCAGAATTGCGAAGAATTTTTTGCCTTCTCAACCATTTCTTGGCTTCAAACCACCATATCTCGCGTACGGATTGACCTAACCCAAAAATTCCTATTGTAGCTGAAAGTAGAAACTCGCCCGATTACAACGGTATGTGTATTTTTTCCCTAGGCCATTCTGGTTAAGCGATTGGAGCAGCAGAAGTGCGAAAAATTTATTGTCTTGTCAACTATTTCTTAGCTTCAAAGTCCCATATCTCGCGAACGGATTGACCTAACCCAAAAATTCGTATTGTAACTGAAAGTAGATACTCGCCCGATTACAACGGTATGCGTATTTTTTCCCTAGGCCATTCTCGTTAAGCGTTTGAAGCAGCAGAATTGCGAAAAATTTTTTGCCTTCTCAACCATTCCTTGGCTTCAAACCACCATATCTCGCGTACGGATTGACCTAACCCAAAAATTTCTATTGCATCTGAAAGTAGAAACTCGCCCGATTACAAAGGTATGTGTATTTTTTCCCTAGGCCATTCTGGTTAAGCGTTTGGAGCAGCAGAAGTGCGAAAAATTGTTTCCCTTCTCAACCATTTCTTGGCTTCAAACCACCATATCTCGCGAACGGATTGACCTAACCCAAAAATTCCTATTGTAACTGAAAGTAGAAACTCGCCCGATTAGAACGGTATGTGTATTTTTTCCCTAGGCCATTCTCGTTAAGCGTTTGAAGCAGCAGAATTGCGAAAAATTTTTTGCCTTCTCAACCATTCCTTGGCTTCAAACCACCATATCTCGCGTACGGATTGACCTAACCCAAAAATTCCTATTGCATCTGAAAGTGGAAACTCGCCCCATTACAACGGTATGTGTATTTTCTCCCTAGGCCATTCTGGTTAAGCGTTTGGAGCAGCAGAATTGCGAAAAATTTTTTGCCTTCTCAACCATTTCTTGGCTTCGAACTCCCATATCTCGCGAACGGATTGACCTAACCCAAAAATTCCTGTTGCGTCTGGTAGTAGAAACTCGCCCGATTACAACGGTATGCGTATTTTTTTCCCTAGGCCATTCTGGTTAAGCGATTGGTGCAGCAGAAGTGCGAAAAATTGATTGTCTTGTCAACCATTTCTTAGCTTCAAAGTCCCATATCTCGCGAACGGATTGACCTAACCCAAAAATTCCTATTGTATCTGAAAGTAGAAACTCGCCCGATTACAACGGTATGCGTATTTTTTCCCTAGGCCATTCTCGTTAAGCGTTTGAAGCAGCAGAATTGCGAAAAATTGTTTGCCTTCTCAACCATTTCTTGGCTTCAAACCACCATATCTCGCGTACGGATTGACCTAACCCAAAAATTCCTATTGTAGCTGAAAGTAGAAACTCGCCCCATTACAACGGTATGTGTATTTTTTCCCTAGGCCATTCTGGTTAAGCGTTTGGAGCAGCAGAATTGCGAAGAATTTTTTGCCTTCTCAACCATTTCTTGGCTTCAAACCACCATATCTCGCGTACGGATTGACCTAACCCAAAAATTCCTATTGTAGCTGAAAGTAGAAACTCGCCCGATTACAACGGTATGTGTATTTTTTCCCTAGGCCATTCTGGTTAAGCGATTGGAGCAGCAGAAGTGCGAAAAATTTATTGTCTTGTCAACTATTTCTTAGCTTCAAAGTCCCATATCTCGCGAACGGATTGACCTAACCCAAAAATTCGTATTGTAACTGAAAGTAGATACTCGCCCGATTACAACGGTATGCGTATTTTTTCCCTAGGCCATTCTCGTTAAGCGTTTGAAGCAGCAGAATTGCGAAAAATTGTTTGCCTTCTCAACCATTTCTTGGCTTCGAACTCCCATATCTCGCGAACGGATTGACCAAAACCAAAAATTCCTGCTGCGTCTGAAAGTAGAGACTCGCCCGATTACAACGGTATGCGTATTTTTTCCCTACGCCATTCTGGTTAAACGATTGGAGCAGCAGAAGTGCGAAAAATTTATTGTCTTGTCAACTATTTCTTAGCTTCAAAGTCCCATATCTCGCGAACGGATTGACCTAACCCAAAAATTCGTATTGTAACTGAAAGTGGATACTCGCCCGATTACAACGGTATGCGTATTTTTTCCCTAGGCCATTCTCGTTAAGCGTTTGAAGCAGCAGAATTGCGAAAAATTTTTTGCCTTCTCAACCATTTCTTGGCTTCGAACTCCCATATCTCGCGAACGGATTGACCTAACCCAAAAATTCCTGTTGCGTCTGATAGCAGAAACTCGCCCGATTGCAACGGTATGCGTATTTTTTCCCTATCCCATTCTGGTTAAGCGATTGGAGCAGCAGAAGTGCGAAAAATTTATTGTCTTGTCAACTATTTCTTAGCTTCAAAGTCCCATATCTCGCGAACGGATTGACCTAACCCAAAAATTCGTATTGTAACTGAAAGTAGATACTCGCCCGATTACAACGGTATGCGTATTTTTTCCCTAGGCCATTCTCGTTAAGCGTTTTAAGCAGCAAAATTGCGAAAAATTTTTTGCCTTCTCAAACATTTCTTGGCTTCAAACCACCATATCTCGCGTACGGATTGACCTAACACAAAAATTCCTATTGCATCTGAAAGTAGAAACTCGCCCGATTACAACGGTATGTGTATTTTTTCCCTAGGCCATTCTGGTTAAGCGATTGGAGCAGCAGAAGTGCGTAAAATTTATTGTGTTGTCAACCATTTCTTAGCTTCAAAGTCCCATATCTCGCGAACGGATTGATCAAAACCAAAAATTCCTGCTGCGTCTGAAAGTAGAGACTCGCCCGATTACAACGGTATGCGTATTTTTTCCCTAGGCCATCCTGGTTAAGCGATTGAAGCAGCAGAATTGCGAAAAATTTATTGTCTTGTCAACCATTTCTTAGCTTCAAAGTCCCATATCTCGCGAACGGATTGACCTAACCCAAAAATTCGTATTGTAACTGAAAGTAGAAACTCGCCCGATTACATCGGTATGCGTATTTTTTCCCTAGGCGATTCTGGTTAAGCGTTTGAAGCAGCAGAACTGCGAAAAATTTTTTGCCTTCTCAAACATTTCTTGGCTTCAAACCACCATATCTCGCGTACGGATTGACCTAACCCAAAGATTCCTATTGCATCTGAAAGTAGAAACTCGCCCCATTACAACGGTATGTGTATTTTTTCCCTAGGCCATTCTGGTTAAGCGTTTGGAGCAGCAGAAGTGCGAAAAATTGTTTCCCTTCTCAACGATTTCTTGGCTTCAAACCACCATATCTCGCGTACGGATTGACCTAACCCAAAAATTCCTATTGCATCTGAAAGTAGAAACTCGCCCGATTACAACGGTATGTGTATTTTTTCCCTAGGCCATTCTGGTTAAGCGTTTGGAGCAGCAGAATTGCGAAAAATTTTTTGCCTTCTCAACCATTTCTTGGCTTCGAACTCCCATATCTCGCGAACGGATTGACCTAACCCAAAAATTTCTGTTGCATCTGAAAGTATAAACTCGCCCGATTACAACGGTATGTGTATTTTTTCCCTAGGCCATTCTGGTGAAGCGTTCCGAGCAGCAGAAGTGCGAAAAATTTGTGGCCTTCTCCACCATTTCTTAACTTCAAACTCCCATATCTCGCGAACGGATTGACCAAACCCAAAAATTCCTATTGCGTCTGATAGTAGAAACGAGCCCGATTACAAGGGTATGTCTTTTTTT
The DNA here is from genome assembly GCF_051014685.1 of Ptiloglossa arizonensis. NCBI lineage: Eukaryota > Metazoa > Arthropoda > Insecta > Hymenoptera > Colletidae > Ptiloglossa > Ptiloglossa arizonensis. Next base: position 637,742 of record NW_027478473.1, read on the forward strand.
TCCCTAGGCCATTCTGGTTAACCGTTTGGAGTAACAGAAGTGCGAAAAATTTGTTGTCTTCTCAACCATTTCTTAGCTTCAAACTCCCATATCTCGCGAACGGATTGACCAAACTCAAAAATTACTGCTGCATCTGAAAGTAGAAACTCGCCCGATTACAAGGGTATGTGTATTTTCTCCCTAGGCCATTCTCGTTAAGCGTTTGAAGCAGCAGAATTGCGAAAAATTTTTTGCCTTCTCAACCATTTCTTGGCTTCAAACCACCATATCTAGCGTACGGATTGACCTAACCCAAAAATTCCTATTGTAGCTGAAAGTAGAAACTCGCCCCATTACAACGGTATGTGTATTTTTTCCCTAGGCCATTCTGGTTAAGCGTTTGGAGCAGCAGAATTGCGAAAAATTGTTTCCCTTCTCAACCATTTCTTGGCTTCAAACCACCATATCTCGCGTACGGATTGACCTAACCCAAAAATTCCTATTGCATCTGAAAGTAGAAACTCGCCCGATTACAACGGTATGTGAATTTTTTCCCTAGGCCATTCTGGTTAAGCGTTTGGAGCAGCAGAATTGCGAAAAATTTTTTGCCTTCTCAACCATTTCTTGGCTTCGAACTCCCATATCTCGCGAACGGATTGACCTAACCCAAAAATTTCTGTTGCATCTGAAAGTAGAAACTCGCCCGATTACAACGGTATGCGTGTTTTTTCCCTAGGCCATTCTGGTTAAGCGTTAGGAGCAGCAGAATTGAGAAAAATTTTTTGCCTTCTCAACCATTTCTTGGCTTCAAACTCCCATATCACGCGAACGGATTGACCTAACCCAAAAATTCCTGTTGCGTCTGATAGCAGAAACTCGCCCGATTGCAACGGTATGCGTATTTTTTCCCTATGCCATTCTGGTTAAGCGATTGGAGCAGCAGAAGTGCGAAAAATTTATTGTATTGTCAACTAATTTCTTAGCTTCAAAGTCCCATATCTCGCGAACGGATTGACCAAAACCAAAAATTCCTGCTGCGTCTGAAAGTAGAGACTCGCCCGATTACAACGGTATGCGTATTTTTTCCCTAGGCCATCCTGGTTAAGCGATTGGAGCAGCAGAAGTGCGAAAAATTTATTGTCTTGTCAACTATTTCTTAGCTTCAAAGTCCCATATCTCGCGAACGGATTGACCTAACCCAAAAATTCGTATTGTAACTGAAAGTGGATACTCGCCCGATTACAACGGTATGCGTATTTTTTCCCTAGGCCATTCTCGTTAAGCGTTTGAAGCAGCAGAATTGAGAAAAATTTTTTGCCTTCTCAACCATTTCTTGGCTTCGAACTCCCATATCTCGCGTACGGATTGACCTAACACAAAAATTCCTATTGCATCTGAAAGTAGAAACTCGCCCGATTACAACGGTATGTGTATTTTTTCCCTAGGCCATTCTGGTTAAGCGATTGGAGCAGCAGAAGTGCGTAAAATTTATTGTGTTGTCAACCATTTCTTAGCTTCAAAGTCCCATATCTCGCGAACGGATTGATCAAAACCAAAAATTCCTGCTGCGTCTGAAAGTAGAGACTCGCCCGATTACAACGGTATGCGTATTTTTTCCCTAGGCCATCCTGGTTAAGCGATTGAAGCAGCAGAATTGCGAAAAATTTATTGTCTTGTCAACCATTTCTTAGCTTCAAAGTCCCATATCTCGCGAACGGATTGACCTAACCCAAAAATTCCTATTGTAACTGAAAGTAGAAACTCGCCCGATTACATCGGTATGCGTATTTTTTCCCTAGGCGATTCTGGTTAAGCGTTTGAAGCAGCAGAATTGCGAAAAATTTTTTGCCTTCTCAAACATTTCTTGGCTTCAAACCACCATATCTCGCGTACGGATTGACCTAACCCAAAGATTCCTATTGCATCTGAAAGTAGAAACTCGCCCCATTACAACGGTATGTGTATTTTTTCCCTAGGCCATTCTGGTTAAGCGTTTGGAGCAGCAGAAGTGCGAAAAATTGTTTCCCTTCTCAACCATTTCTTGGCTTCAAACCACCATATCTCGCGTACGGATTGACCTAACCCAAAAATTCCTATTGCATCTGAAAGTAGAAACTCGCCCGATTACAACGGTATGTGTATTTTTTCCCTAGGCCATTCTGGTTAAGCGTTTGGAGCAGCAGAATTGCGAAAAATTTTTTGCCTTCTCAACCATTTCTTGGCTTCGAACTCCCATATCTCGCGAACGGATTGACCTAACCCAAAAATTTCTGTTGCATCTGAAAGTAGAAACTCGCCCGATTACAACGGTATGCGTGGTTTTTCCCTAGGCCATTCTGGTTAAGCGTTAGGAGCAGCAGAATTGAGAAAAATTTTTTGCCTTCTCAACCATTTCTTGGCTTCAAACTCCCATATCACGCGAACGGATTGACCTAACCCAAAAATTCCTGTTGCATCTGAAAGTAGAAACTCGCCCGATTACAACGGTATGTGTATTTTTTCCTTAGGCCATTCTGGTTAAGCGTTCCGAGCAGCAGAAGTGCGAAAAATTTGTGGCCTTCTCCACCATTTCTTAACTTCAAACTCCCATATCTCGCGAACGGATTGACCAAACCCAAAAATTCCTATTGCGTCTGATAGTAGAAACGAGCCCGATTACAAGGGTATGTCTTTTTTTTCCCAAGGCCATTCTGGTTAACCGTTTGGAGTAACAGAAGTGCGAAAAATTTGTTGTCTTCTCAACCATTTCTTAGCTTCAAACTCCCATATCTCGCGAACGGATTGACCAAACTCAAAAATTACTGCTGCATCTGAAAGTAGAAACTCGCCCGATTACAAGGGTATGTGTATTTTCTCCCTAGGCCATTCTGGTTAAGGGTTTGGAGCAGCAGAAGTGCGAAAAATTTGTTGCCTGCTCAACCATTTCTTAGCTTCAAACTCCCATATCTCGCGTACGGATTGACCTAACCCAAAAATTCCTTTTGTAGCTGAAAGTAGAAACTCGCCCCATTACAACGGTATGTGTATTTTTTCCCTAGGCCATTCTGGTTAAGCGTTTGGAGTAGCAGAATTGCGAAAAATTTATTGTCTTGTCAACCATTTCTTAGCTTCAAAGTCCCATATCTCGCGAACGGATTGACATAACCCAAAAATTCCTATTGTAACTGAAAGTAGAAACTCGCCCGATTACAACGGTATGCGTATTTTTTCCCTAGGCCATTCTCGTTAAGCGTTTGAAGCAGCAGAATTGCGAAAAAATTTTTGCCTTCTCAACCATTTCTTGGATTCAAACCACCATATCTCGCGTACGGATTGACCTAACCCAAAAATTCCTATTGTAGCTGAAAGTAGAAACTCGCCCCATTACAACGGTATGTGTATTTTTTCCCTAGGCCATTCTGGTTAAGCGTTTGGAGCAGCAGAATTGCGAAAAATTGTTTCCCTCCTCAACCATTTCTTGGCTTCAAACCACCATATCTCGCGAACGGATTGACCAAACTCAAAAATTACTGCTGCATCTGAAAGTAGAAACTCGCCCGATTACAAGGGTATGTGTATTTTCTCCCTAGGCCATTCTGGTTAAGGGTTTGGAGCAGCAGAAGTGCGAAAAATTTGTTGCCTGCTCAACCATTTCTTAGCTTCAAACTCCCATATCTCGCGTACGGATTGACCTAACCCAAAAATTCCTATTGCATCTGAAAGTAGAAACTCGCCCGATTACAACGGTATGTGAATTTTTTCCCTAGGCCATTCTGGTTAAGCGTTTGGAGCAGCAGAATTGCGAAAAATTTTTTGCCTTTTCAACCATTTCTTGGCTTCGAACTCCCATATCTCGCGAACGGATTGACCTAACCCAAAAATTTCTGTTGCATCTGAAAGTAGAAACTCGCCCGATTACAACGGTATGCGTGGTTTTTCCCTAGGCCATTCTCTTTAAGCGTTAGGAGCAGCAGAATTGCGAAAAATTTATTGTCTTGTCAACCATTTCTTAGCTTCAAACTCCCATATCTCGCGTACGGATTGACCTAACCCAAAAATTCCGATTGTAGCTGAAAGTAGAAACTCGCCCCATTACAACGGTATGTGTATTTTTTCCCTAGGCCATTCTGGTTAAGCGTTTGGAGCAGCAGAATTGCGAAAAATTTATTGTCTTGTCAACCATTTCTTAGCTTCAAAGTCCCATATCTCGCGAACGGATAGACCTAACCCAAAAATTCCTATTGTAACTGAAAGTAGAAACTCGCCCCATTACAACGGTATGTGCATTTTTTCCCTAGGCCATTCTGGTTAAGCGTTTGGAGCAGCAGAATTGCGAAAAATTTTTTGCCTTCTCAACCATTTCTTGGCTTCAAACTCCCATATCTCGCGAACGGATTGACCTAACCCAAAAATTCCTGTTGCGTCTGATAGTAGAAACTCGCCCGATTACAACGGTATGCGTATTTTTTCCCTAGGCCATTCTTGTTAAGCGATTGGAGCAGCAGAAGTGCGAAAAATTTGTTGTCTTGTCAACTATTTCTTAGCTTCAAAGTCCCATATCTCGCGTACGGATTGACCTAACCCAAAGATTCCTATTGCATCTGAAAGTAGAAACTCGCCCCATTACAACGGTATGTGTATTTTTTTCCCTAGGCCACTCTGGTTAAGCGATTGGAGCAGCAGAAGTGCGAAAAATTGATTGTCTTGTCAACCATTTCTTAGCTTCAAAGTCCCATATCTCGCGAACGGATTGACCTAACCCAAAAATTCCTATTGTATCTGAAAGTAGAAACTCGCCCGATTACAACGGTATGCGTATTTTTTCCCTAGGCCATTCTCGTTAAGCGTTTGAAGCAGCAGAATTGCGAAAAATTGTTTGCCTTCTCAACCATTTCTTGGCTTCAAACCACCATATCTCGCGTACGGATTGACCTAACCCAAAAATTCCTATTGTAGCTGAAAGTAGAAACTCGCCCCATTACAACGGTATGTGTATTTTTTCCCTAGGCCATTCTGGTTAAGCGTTTGGAGCAGCAGAATTGCGAAGAATTTTTTGCCTTCTCAACCATTTCTTGGCTTCAAACCACCATATCTCGCGTACGGATTGACCTAACCCAAAAATTCCTATTGTAGCTGAAAGTAGAAACTCGCCCCATTACAACGGTATGTGTATTTTTTCCCTAGGCCATTCTGGTTAAGCGATTGGAGCAGCAGAAGTGCGAAAAATTTATTGTCTTGTCAACTATTTCTTAGCTTCAAAGTCCCATATCTCGCGAACGGATTGACCTAACCCAAAAATTCGTATTGTAACTGAAAGTAGATACTCGCCCGATTACAACGGTATGCGTATTTTTTCCCTAGGCCATTCTCGTTAAGCGTTTGAAGCAGCAGAATTGCGAAAAATTGTTTGCCTTCTCAACCATTTCTTGGCTTCGAACTCCCATATCTCGCGAACGGATTGACCTAACCCAAAAATTCCTGTTGCGTCTGATAGTAGAAACTCGCCCGATTACAACGGTATGGGTATTTTTTCCCTAGGCCATTCTGGTTAAACGATTGGAGCAGCAGAAGTGCGTAAAATTTATTGTCTTGTCAACCATTTCTTAGCTTCAAAGTCCCATATCTCGCGAACGGATTGACCAAAACCAAAAATTCCTGCTGCGTCTGAAAGTAGAGACTCGCCCGATTACAACGGTATGCGTATTTTTTCCCTAGGCCATCCTGGTTAAGCGATTGGAGCAGCAGAAGTGCGAAAAATTTATTGTCTTGTCAACTATTTCTTAGCTTCAAAGTCCCATATCTCGCGAACGGATTGACCTAACCCAAAAATTCGTATTGTAACTGAAAGTGGATACTCGCCCGATTACAACGGTATGCGTATTTTTTCCCCAGGCCATTCTCGTTAAGCGTTTGAAGCAGCAGAATTGCGAAAAATTTTTTGCCTTCTCAACCATTTCTTGGCTTCGAACTCCCATATCTCGCGAACGGATTGACCTAACCCAAAAATTCCTGTTGCGTCTGATAGCAGAAACTCGCCCGATTGCAACGGTATGCGTATTTTTTCCCTATGCCATTCTGGTTAAGCGATTGGAGCAGCAGAAGTGCGAAAAATTTATTGTCTTGTCAACTATTTCTTAGCTTCAAAGTCCCATATCTCGCGAACGGATTGACCTAACCCAAAAATTCCTATTGTAACTGAAAGTAGAAACTCGCCCCATTACAACGGTATGTGCATTTTTTCCCTAGGCCATTCTGGTTAAGCGTTTGGAGCAGCAGAATTGCGAAAAATTTTTTGCCTTCTCAACCATTTCTTGGCTTCAAACTCCCATATCTCGCGAACGGATTGATCTAACCCAAAAATTCCTGTTGCGTCTGATAGCAGAAACTCGCCCGATTGCAACGGTATGCGTATTTTTTCCCTATGCCATTCTGGTTAAGCGATTGGAGCAGCAGAAGTGCGAAAAATTTATTGTCTTGTCAACTATTTCTTAGCTTCAAAGTCCCATATCTCGCGAACGGATTGACCTAACCCAAAAATTCCTATTGTAACTGAAAGTAGAAACTCGCCCCATTACAACGGTATGTGCATTTTTTCCCTAGGCCATTCTGGTTAAGCGTTTGGAGCAGCAGAATTGCGAAAAATTTTTTGCCTTCTCAACCATTTCTTGGCTTCAAACTCCCATATCTCGCGAACGGATTGACCTAACCCAAAAATTCCTGTTGCGTCTGATAGTAGAATCTCGCCCGATTACAACGGTATGCGTATTTTTTCCCTAGGCCATTCTTGTTAAGCGATTGGAGCAGCAGAAGTGCGAAAAATTTGTTGTCTTGTCAACAATTTCTTAGCTTCAAAGTCCCATATCTCGCGTACGGATTGACCTAACCCAAAGATTCCTATTGCATCTGAAAGTAGAAACTCGCCCCATTACAACGGTATGTGTATTTTTTTCCCTAGGCCACTCTGGTTAAGCGATTGGAGCAGCAGAAGTGCGAAAAATTGATTGTCTTGTCAACCATTTCTTAGCTTCAAAGTCCCATATCTCGCGAACGGATTGACCTAACCCAAAAATTCCTATTGTATCTGAAAGTAGAAACTCGCCCGATTACAACGGTATGCGTATTTTTTCCCTAGGCCATTCTCGTTAAGCGTTTGAAGCAGCAGAATTGCGAAAAATTGTTTGCCTTCTCAACCATTTCTTGGCTTCAAACCACCATATCTCGCGTACGGATTGACCTAACCCAAAAATTCCTATTGTAGCTGAAAGTAGAAACTCGCCCCATTACAACGGTATGTGTATTTTTTCCCTAGGCCATTCTGGTTAAGCGTTTGGAGCAGCAGAATTGCGAAGAATTTTTTGCCTTCTCAACCATTTCTTGGCTTCAAACCACCATATCTCGCGTACGGATTGACCTAACCCAAAAATTCCTATTGTAGCTGAAAGTAGAAACTCGCCCCATTACAACGGTATGTGTATTTTTTCCCTAGGCCATTCTGGTTAAGCGATTGGAGCAGCAGAAGTGCGAAAAATTTATTGTCTTGTCAACTATTTCTTAGCTTCAAAGTCCCATATCTCGCGAACGGATTGACCTAACCCAAAAATTCGTATTGTAACTGAAAGTAGATACTCGCCCGATTACAACGGTATGCGTATTTTTTCCCTAGGCCATTCTCGTTAAGCGTTTGAAGCAGCAGAATTGCGAAAAATTGTTTGCCTTCTCAACCATTTCTTGGCTTCGAACTCCCATATCTCGCGAACGGATTGACCTAACCCAAAAATTCCTGTTGCGTCTGATAGTAGAAACTCGCCCGATTACAACGGTATGGGTATTTTTTCCCTAGGCCATTCTGGTTAAACGATTGGAGCAGCAGAAGTGCGTAAAATTTATTGTCTTGTCAACCATTTCTTAGCTTCAAAGTCCCATATCTCGCGAACGGATTGACCAAAACCAAAAATTCCTGCTGCGTCTGAAAGTAGAGACTCGCCCGATTACAACGGTATTGCGTATTTTTTCCCTAGGCCATCCTGGTTAAGCGATTGGAGCAGCAGAAGTGCGAAAAATTTATTGTCTTGTCAACTATTTCTTAGCTTCAAAGTCCCATATCTCGCGAACGGATTGACCTAACCCAAAAATTCGTATTGTAACTGAAAGTGGATACTCGCCCGATTACAACGGTATGCGTATTTTTTCCCTAGGCCATTCTCGTTAAGCGTTTGAAGCAGCAGAATTGCGAAAAATTTTTTGCCTTCTCAACCATTTCTTGGCTTCGAACTCCCATATCTCGCGAACGGATTGACCTAACCCAAAAATTCCTGTTGCGTCTGATAGCAGAAACTCGCCCGATTGCAACGGTATGCGTATTTTTTCCCTATGCCATTCTGGTTAAGCGATTGGAGCAGCAGAAGTGCGAAAAATTTATTGTCTTGTCAACTATTTCTTAGCTTCAAAGTCCCATATCTCGCGAACGGATGACCTAACCCAAAAATTCGTATTGTAACTGAAAGTAGATACTCGCCCGATTACAACGGTATGCGTATTTTTTCCCTAGGCCATTCTCGTTAAGCGTTTTAAGCAGCAAAATTGCGAAAAATTTTTTGCCTTCTCAAACATTTCTTGGCTTCAAACCACCATATCTCGCGTACGGATTGACCTAACACAAAAATTCCTATTGCATCTGAAAGTAGAAACTCGCCCGATTACAACGGTATGTGTATTTTTTCCCTAGGCCATTCTGGTTAAGCGATTGGAGCAGCAGAAGTGCGTAAAATTTATTGTGTTGTCAACCATTTCTTAGCTTCAAAGTCCCATATCTCGCGAACGGATTGATCAAAACCAAAAATTCCTGCTGCGTCTGAAAGTAGAGACTCGCCCGATTACAACGGTATGCGTATTTTTTCCCTAGGCCATTCTCGTTAAGCGTTTGAAGCAGCAGAAGTGCGAAAAATTGTTTCCCTTCTCAACCATTTCTTGGCTTCAAACCACCATATCTCGCGTACGGATTGACCTAACCCAAAAATTCCTATTCCATCTGAAAGTAGAAACTCGCCCGATTACAACGGTATGTGTATTTTTTCCCTAGGCCATTCTGGTTAAGCGTTTGCAGCAGCAGAATTGCGAAAAATTTTTTGCCTTCTAAACCATTTCTTGGCTTCGAACTCCCATATCTCGCGAACGGATTGACCTAACCCAAAAATTTCTGTTGCATCTGAAAGTAGAAACTCGCCCGATTACAACGGTATGTGTATTTTTTCCCTAGGCCATTCTGGTGAAGCGTTTGGAGCAGCAGAATTGAGAAAAATTTTTTGCCTTCTCAACCATTTCTTGGCTTCAAACTCCCATATCACGCGAACGGATTGACCTAACCCAAAAATTCCTGTTGCATCTGAAAGTAGAAACTCGCCCGATTACAACGGTATGTGTATTTTTTCCTTAGGCCATTCTGGTTAAGCGTTCCGAGCAGCAGAAGTGCGAAAAATTTGTGGCCTTCTCCACCATTTCTTAACTTCAAACTCCCATATCTCGCGAACGGATTGACCAAACCCAAAAATTCCTATTGCGTCTGATAGTAGAAACGAGCCCGATTACAAGGGTATGTCTTTTTTTTCCCTAGGCCATTCTGGTTAACCGTTTGGAGTAACAGAAGTGCGAAAAATTTGTTGTCTTCTCAACCATTTCTTAGCTTCAAACTCCCATATCTCGCGAACGGATTGACCAAACTCAAAAATTACTGCTGCATCTGAAAGTAGAAACTCGCCCGATTACAAGGGTATGTGTATTTTCTCCCTACGCCATTCTCGTTAAGCGTTTGAAGCAGCAGAATTGCGAAAAATTTTTTGCCTTCTCAACCATTTCTTGGCTTCAAACCACCATATCTCGCGTACGGATTGACCTAACCCAAAAATTCCTATTGTAGCTGAAAGTAGAAACTCGCCCCATTACAACGGTATGTGTATTTTTTCCCTAGGCCATTCTGGTTAAGCGTTTGGAGCAGCAGAATTGCGAAAAATTGTTTCCCTTCTCAACCATTTCTTGGCTTCAAACCACCATATCTCGCGTACGGATTGACCTAACCCAAAAATTCCTATTGCATCTGAAAGTAGAAACTCGCCCGATTACAACGGTATGTGAATTTTATCCCTAGGCCATTCTGGTTAAGCGTTTGGAGCAGCAGAATTGCGAAAAATTTTTTGCCTTCTCAACCATTTCTTGGCTTCGAACTCCCATATCTCGCGAACGGATTGACCTAACCCAAAAATTTCTGTTGCATCTGAAAGTAGAAACTCGCCCGATTACAACGGTATGCGTGGTTTTTCCCTAGGCCATTCTGGTTAAGCGTTAGGAGCAGCAGAATTGAGAAAAATTTTTTGCCTTCTCAACCATTTCTTGGCTTCAAAGTCCCATATCACGCGAACGGATTGACCTAACCCAAAAATTCCTGTTGCGTCTGATAGCAGAAACTCGCCCGATTGCAACGGTATGCGTATTTTTTCCCTATGCCATTCTGGTTAAGCGATTGGAGCAGCAGAAGTGCGAAAAATTTATTGTCTTGTCAACTATTTCTTAGCTTCAAAGTCCCATATCTCGCGAACGGATTGACCAAAACCAAAAATTCCTGCTGCGTCTGAAAGTAGAGACTCGCCCGATTACAACGGTATGCGTATTTTTTCCCTAGGCCATCCTGGTTAAGCGATTGGAGCAGCAGAAGTGCGAAAAATTTATTGTCTTGTCAACTATTTCTTAGCTTCAAAGTCCCATATCTCGCGAACGGATTGACCTAACCCAAAAATTCGTATTGTAACTGAAAGTGGATACTCGCCCGATTACAACGGTATGCGTATTTTTTCCCTAGGCCATTCTCGTTAAGCGTTTGAAGCAGCAGAATTGCGAAAAATTTTTTGCCTTCTCAACCATTTCTTGGCTTCGAACTCCCATATCTCGCGAACGGATTGACCTAACCCAAAAATTCCTGTTGCGTCTGATAGCAGAAACTCGCCCGATTGCAACGGTATGCGTATTTTTTCCCTATGCCATTCTGGTTAAGCGATTGGAGCAGCAGAAGTGCGAAAAATTTATTGTCTTGTCAACTATTTCTTAGCTTCAAAGTCCCATATCTCGCGAACGGATTGACCTAACCCAAAAATTCGTATTGAAACTGAAAGTAGATACTCGCCCGATTACAACGGTATGCGTATTTTTTCCCTAGGCCATTCTCGTTAAGCGTTTTAAGCAGCAAAATTGCGAAAAATTTTTTGCCTTCTCAAACATTTCTTGGCTTCAAACCACCATATCTCGCGTACGGATTGACCTAACACAAAAATTCCTATTGCATCTGAAAGTAGAAACTCGCCCGATTACAACGGTATGTGTATTTTTTCCCTAGGCCATTCTGGTTAAGCGATTGGAGCAGCAGAAGTGCGTAAAATTTATTGTGTTGTCAACCATTTCTTAGCTTCAAAGTCCCATATCTCGCGAACGGATTGATCAAAACCAAAAATTCCTGCTGCGTCTGAAAGTAGAGACTCGCCCGATTACAACGGTATGTGTATTTTTTCCCTAGGCCATCCTGGTTAAGCGATTGAAGCAGCAGAATTGCGAAAAATTTATTGTCTTGTCAACCATTTCTTAGCTTCAAAGTCCCATATCTCGCGAACGGATTGACCTAACCCAAAAATTCCTATTGTAACTGAAAGTAGAAACTCGCCCGATTACATAGGTATGCGTATTTTTTCCCTAGGCGATTCTGGTTAAGCGTTTGAAGCAGCAGAATTGCGAAAAATTTTTTGCCTTCTCAAACATTTCTTGGCTTCAAACCACCATATCTCGCGTACGGATTGACCTAACCCAAAGATTCCTATTGCATCTGAAAGTAGAAACTCGCCCCATTACAACGGTATGTGTATTTTTTCCCTAGGCCATTCTGGTTAAGCGTTTGGAGCAGCAGAAGTGCGAAAAATTGTTTCCCTTCTCAACCATTTCTTGGCTTCAAACCACCATATCTCGCGAACGGATTGACCTAACCCAAAAATTCCTATTGCATCTGAAAGTAGAAACTCGCCCGATTACAACGGTATGTGTATTTTTTCCCTAGGCCATTCTGGTTAAGCGTTTGGAGCAGCAGAATTGCGAAAAATTTTTTGCCTTCTCAACCATTTCTTGGCTTCGAACTCCCATATCTCGCGAACGGATTGACCTAACCCAAAAATTTCTGTTGCATCTGAAAGTAGAAACTCGCCCGATTACAACGGTATGCGTGGTTTTTCCCTAGGCCATTCTGGTTAAGCGTTAGGAGCAGCAGAATTGAGAAAAATTTTTTGCCTTCTCAACCATTTCTTGGCTTCAAACTCCCATATCACGCGAACGGATTGACCTAACCCAAAAATTCCTGTTGCATCTGAAAGTAGAAACTCGCCCGATTACAACGGTATGTGTATTTTTTCCTTAGGCCATTCTGGTTAAGCGTTCCGAGCAGCAGAAGCGCGAAAAATTTGTGGCCTTCTCCACCATTTCTTAACTTCAAACTCCCATATCTCGCGAACGGATTGACCAAACCCAAAAATTCCTATTGCGTCTGATAGTAGAAACGAGCCCGATTACAAGGGTATGTCTTTTTTTTCCCTAGGCCATTCTGGTTAACCGTTTGGAGTAACAGAAGTGCGAAAAATTTGTTGTCTTCTCAACCATTTCTTAGCTTCAAACTCCCATATCTCGCGAACGGATTGACCAAACTCAAAAATTACTGCTGCATCTGAAAGTAGAAACTCGCCCGATTACAAGGGTATGTGTATTTTCTCCCTAGGCCATTCTGGTTAAGGGTTTGGAGCAGCAGAAGTGCGAAAAATTTGTTGCCTGCTCAACCATTTCTTAGCTTCAAACTCCCATATCTCGCGTACGGATTGACCTAACCCAAAAATTCCTATTGTAGCTGAAAGTAGAAACTCGCCCCATTACAACGGTATGTGTATTTTTTCCCTAGGCCATTCTGGTTAAGCGATTGGAGTAGGAGAATTGCGAAAAATTTATTGTCTTGTCAACCATTTCTTAGCTTCAAAGTCCCATATCTCGCGAACGGATTGACCTAACCCAAAAATTCCTATTGTAACTGAAAGTCGAAACTCGCCCGATTACAACGGTATGCGTATTTTTTCCCTAGGCCATTCTCGTTAAGCGTTTGAAGCAGCAGAATTGCGAAAAATTTTTTGCCTTCTCAACCATTTCTTGGCTTCAAACTCCCATATCACGCGAACGGATTGACGTAACCCAAAAATTCCTGTTGCATCTGAAAGTAGAAACTCGCCCGATTACAAGGGTATGTGTATTTTCTCCCTAGGCCATTCTGGTTAAGGGTTTGGAGCAGCAGAAGTGCGAAAAATTTGTTGCCTGCTCAACCATTTCTTAGCTTCAAACTCCCATATCTCGCGTACGGATTGACCTAACCCAAAAATTCCTATTGTAGCTGAAAATAGAAACTCGCCCCATTACAACGGTATATGAATTTCTTCCCTAGGCCAATCTGGTTAAGCGTTTGGAGCAGCAGAATTGCGAAAAATTTTTTGCCTTCTCAACCATTTCTTGGCTTCGAACTCCCATATCTCGCGAACGGATTGACCTAACCCAAAAATTTCTGTTGCATCTGAAAGTAGAAACTCGCCCGATTACAACGGTATGCGTGGTTTTTCCCTAGGCCATTCTGGTTAAGCGTTAGGAGCAGCAGAATTGAGAAAAATTTTTTGCCTTCTCAACCATTTCTTGGCTTCAAACTCCCATATCACGCGAACGGATTGACGTAACCCAAAAATTCCTGTTGCATCTGAAAGTAGAAACTCGCCCGATTACAAGGGTATGTGTATTTTCTCCCTAGGCCATTCTGGTTAAGGGTTTGGAGCAGCAGAAGTGCGAAAAATTTGTTGCCTGCTCAACCATTTCTTAGCTTCAAACTCCCATATCTCGCGTACGGATTGACCTAACCCAAAAATTCCTATTGCATCTGAAAGTAGAAACTCGCCCGATTACAACGGTATGTGAATTTTTTCCCTAGGCCATTCTGGTTAAGCGTTTGGAGCAGCAGAATTGCGAAAAATTTTTTGCCTTCTCAACCATTTCTTGGCTTCGAACTCCCATATCTCGCGAACGGATTGACCTAACCCAAAAATTTCTGTTGCATCTGAAAGTAGAAACTCGCCCGATTACAACGGTATGCGTGGTTTTTCCCTAGGCCATTCTCTTTAAGCGTTAGGAGCAGCAGAAATGCGAAAAATTTATTGTCTTGTCAACCATTTCTTAGCTTCAAACTCCCATATCTCGCGTACGGATTGACCTAACCCAAAAATTCCTATTGTAGCTGAAAGTAGAAACTCGCCCCATTACAACGGTATGTGTATTTTTTCCCTAGGCCATTCTGGTTAAGCGTTTGGAGCAGCAGAATTGCGAAAAATTTATTGTCTTGTCAACCATTTCTTAGCTTCAAAGTCCCATATCTCGCGAACGGATTGACCTAACCCAAAAATTCCTATTGTAACTGAAAGTAGAAACTCGCCCCATTACAACGGTATGTGCATTTTTTCCCTAGGCCATTCTGGTTAAGCGTTTGGAGCAGCAGAATTGCGAAAAATTTTTTGCCTTCTCAACCATTTCTTGGCTTCAAACTCCCAGATCTCGCGAACGGATTGACCTAACCCAAAAATTCCTGTTGCGTCTGATAGTAGAAACTCGCCCGATTACAACGGTATGCGTATTTTTTCCCTAGGCCATTCTTGTTAAGCGATTGGAGCAGCAGAAGTGCGAAAAATTTGTTGTCTTGTCAACTATTTCTTAGCTTCAAAGTCCCATATCTCGCGAACGGATTGACCTAACCCAAAAATTCGTATTGTAACTGAAAGTAGATACTCGCCCGATTACAACGGTATGTGTATTTTCTCCCTAGGCCGTTCTGGTTAAGGGTTTGGAGCAGCAGAAGTGCGAAAAATTTGTTGCCTGCTCAACCATTTCTTAGCTTCAAACTCCCATATCTCGCGTACGGATTGACCTAACCCAAAAATTCCTATTGTAGCTGAAAGTAGAAACTCGCCCCATTACAACGGTATGTGTATTTTTTCCCTAGGCCATTCTGGTTAAGCGTTTGGAGCAGCAGAATTGCGAAAAATTTATTGTCTTGTCAACCATTTCTTAGCTTCAAAGTCCCATATCTCGCGAACGGATTGACCTAACCCAAAAATTCCTATTGTAACTGAAAGTAGAAACTCGCCCGATTACAACGGTATGCGTATTTTTTCCCTAGGCCATTCTCGTTAAGCGTTTGAAGCAGCAGAATTGCGAAAAATTTTTTGCCTTCTCAACCATTTCTTGGCTTCAAACCACCATATCTCGCGTACGGATTGACCTAACCCAAAAATTCCTATTGTAGCTGAAAGTAGAAACTCGCCCCATTACAACGGTATGTGTATTTTTTCCCTAGGCCATTCTGGTTAAGCGTTTGGAGCAGCAGAATTACGAAAAATTTATTGTCTTGTCAACCATTTCTTAGCTTCAAACTCCCATATCTCGCGAACGGATTGACCTAACCCAAAAATTCCTGTTGCGTCTGATAGTAGAAACTCGCCCGATTACAACGGTATGCGTATTTTTTCCCTAGGCCATTCTTGTTAAGCGATTGGAGCAGCAGAAGTGCGAAAAATTTATTGTCTTGTCAACTATTTCTTAGCTTCAAAGTCCCATATCTCGCGAACGGATTGACCTAACCCAAAAATTCGTATTGTAACTGAAAGTAGATACTCGCCCGATTACAACGGTATGCGTATTTTTTCCCTAGGCCATTCTCGTTAAGCGTTTGAAGCAGCAGAATTGCGAAAAATTTTTTGCCTTCTCAACCATTTCTTGGCTTCAAACCACCATACCTCGCGTACGGATTGACCTAACACAAAAATTCCTATTGCATCTGAAAGTAGAAACTCGCCCGATTACAACGGTATGTGTATTTTTTCCCTAGGCCATTCTGGTTAAGCGATTGGAGCAGCAGAAGTGCGTAAAATTTATTGTCTTGTCAACCATTTCTTAGCTTCAAAGTCCCATATCTCGCGAACGGATTGACCAAAACCAAAAATTCCTGCTGCGTCTGAAAGTAGAGACTCGCCCGATTACAACGGTATGCGTATTTTTTCCCTAGGCCATCCTGGTTAAGCGATTGAAGCAGCAGAATTGCGAAAAATTTATTGTCTTGTCAACCATCTCTTAGCTTCAAAGTCCCATATCTCGCGAACGGATTGACCTAACCCAAAAATTCCTATTGCATCTGAAAGTAGAAACTCGCCCGATTACAACGGTATGTGTATTTTTTCCCTAGGCCATTCTGGTTAAGCGTTTGGAGCAGCAGAAGTGCGAAAAATTGTTTCCCTTCTCAACCATTTCTTGGCTTCAAACCACCATATCTCGCGTACGGATTGACCTAACCCAAAAATTCCTATTGCATCTGAAAGTAGAAACTCGCCCGATTACAACGGTATGTGTATTTTTTCCCTAGGCCATTCTGGTTAAGCGTTTGGAGCAGCAGAATTGCGAAAAATTTTTGGCTTCTCAACCATTTCTTGGCTTCGATCTCCCATATCTCGCGAACGGATTGACCTAACCCAAAAATTTCTGTTGCATCTGAAAGTAGAAACTCGCCCGATTACAACGGTATATGTATTTTTTCCCTAGTCCATTCTGGTTAAGCGTTTGGAGCAGCAGAATTGCGAAAAATTTTTTGCCTTCTCAACCATTTCTTGGCGTCAAACTCCCATATCTCGCGAACGGATTGACCTAACCCAAAAATTCCTGTTGCGTCTGAAAGTAGAAACTCGCCCACTTACAACGGTATGCGTGGTTTTTCCCTAGGCCATTCTGGTTAAGCGTTAGGAGCTGCAGAATTGAGAAAAATTCTTTGCCTTCTCAACCATTTCTTGGCTTCAAACCACCATATCTCGCGTACGGATTGACCTAACCCAAAAGTTCCTGTTGCGTCTGAAAGTAGAAACTCGCCCGATTACAACGCTATATGTATTTTTTCCCTAGTCCATTCTGGTTAAGCGTTTGGAGCAGCAGAATTGCGAAAAATTTTTTGCCTTCTCAACCATTTCTTGGCGTCAAACTCCCATATCTCGCGAACGGATTGACCTAACCCAAAAATTCCTGTTGCGTCTGAAAGTAGAAACTCGCCCACTTACAACGGTATGCGTGGTTTTTCCCTAGGCCATTCTGGTTAAGCGTTAGGAGCTGCAGAATTGAGAAAAATTTTTTGCCTTCTCAACCATTTCTTAGCTTCAAACTCCCATATCTCGCGAACGGATTGACCAAACCCAAAAATTCCTATTGCGTCTGATAGTAGAAACGAGCCCGATTACAACGGTATGTCTTTTTTTTCCCTAGGCCATTCTGGTTAACCGTTTGGAGTAACAGAAGTGCGAAAAATTTGTTGTCTTCTCAACCATTTCTTAGCTTCAAACTCCCATATCTCGCGAACCGATTGACCTAACCGAAAAGTTCCTGTTGCGTCTGAAAGTAGAAACTCTCCCGATTACAACGGTATGCGTGGTTTTTCCCTAGGCCATTCTGGTTAAGCGTTAGGAGCAGCAGAATTGAGAAAAATTTTTTGCCTTCTCAACCATTTCTTGGCTTCAAACTCCCATATCACGCGAACGGATTGACCTAACCCAAAAATTCCTGTTGCATCTGAAAGTAGAGACTCGCCCGATTACAACGGTATGTGTATTTTTTCCTTAGGCCATCCTGGTTAAGCGATTGAAGCAGCAGAATTGCGAAAAATTTATTGTCTTGTCAACCATTTCTTAGCTTCAAACTCCCATATCTCGCGAACGGATTGACCAAACCCAAAAATTCCTATTGCGTCTGATAGTAGAAACGAGCCCGATTAGAAGGGTATGTCTTTTTTTTCCCTAGGCCATTCTGGTTAACCGTTTGGAGTAACAGAAGTGCGAAAAATTTGTTGTCTTCTCAACCATTTCTTAGCTTCAAACTCCCATATCTCGCGAACGGATTGACCAAACTCAAAAATTACTGCTGCATCTGAAAGTAGAAACTCGCCCGATTACAAGGGCATGTGTATTTTCTCCCTAGGCCATTCTGGTTAAGCGTTTGGAGCAGCAGAAGTGCGAAAAATTTGTTGCCTGCTCAACCATTTCTTAGCTTCAAACTCCCATATCTCGCGAACGGATTGAACAAACCCAAAAATTCCTGTTGCGTCTGAAAGTAGAAACGAGTCAGATTACAACGGTATGTCTATTTTTTCCCTAGGCCATTCTGGTTAAGCGTTTGAAGCAGCAGAAGTGCGAAAAATTGGTTGTCTTCTCAACCATTTCTTAGCTTCAAACTCCCGTACCTCGAGAACGGATTGACCGAACCCAAAAATTCCTGTTGCGCCTGAAAGTAGAAGCTCGCCCGATTACAACGGTATGTGTATTTTTTCCCTAGGCCATTCTGGTTAAGCGTTTGGAGCAGCAGTAGTGCGAAAAATTTGTTGCCTTCTCAACCATTTCTTAGCTTCAAACTCCCATATCTCGCGATCGGATTCACCAATCCCAAAAATTCCTATTGCGTCTGAAAGTAGAAACTCTCCCGATTGCAACGGTATGTGTATTTTTTCCCTAGGCCATTCTGGTTAAGCGTTTCGAGCAGCAGAAGTGCGAAAAATTTTTTGCCTTCTCAACCATTTCTTAGTTTCAAACTCCCATATCTCGCGAACGGATTGACCAAACCCAAAAATTCCTATTGCGTCTGATAGGAGAAACGAGCCCGATTACAACGGTATGTCTTTTTTTTCCCTAGGCCATTCTGGTTAACCGTTTGGAGTAACAGAAGTGCGAAAAATTTGTTGTCTTCTAAACCATTTCTTAGCTTCAAACTCCCATATCTCGCGAACGGATTGACCAAACACACAAATTCCTGCTGCGTCTGAATGTAGAAACTCTCCCGAGTACAATGGAATGTGTATTTTTTCCCTAGGCCATTCTGGTTAAGCGTTTGGAGCAGCAGAAGTGCGAAAAATTTGTTGCCTTCTCAACCATTTCTTAGCTTCCAACTCCCATATCTCGCGAACGGATTCACCAATCCCAAAAATTCCTATTGCGTCTGAAAGTAGAAACTCGCCCGATTACAACGGTGTGTGTATTTACTCTAGGCCATTCTGGTTAAGCGTTTGGAGCAGCAGGCGTTCGAAAAATTTGTTGTCTTCTCAACCGTTTCTTGGCTTCAAACTCTCATATCACGCGAACGGATTGACCTATCCCAAAAATTCCTGTTGCATCTGAAAGTAGAGACTCGCCCGATTACAACGGTATGTTTATTTTTTCCCTAGGCCATTCTGATTAACCGTTTGGAGTAACAGAAGTGCGAAAAATTTGTTGTCTTCTCAACCATTTCTTAGCTTCAAACTCCCATATCTCGCGAAAGGATTGACGAAACCCGAAAATTGCTGTTACTTCTGAAAGTAGAAACTCGCCCGATTACAACGGTATGTGTATTTTCCCCTAGGCCATTATGGTTAAGTGTTTGGAGCAGCAGAAGTGCGAAAAATTTGTTACCTTCTCAACCATTTCTTAGCTTCAAACTCCCATATCTCGCGAACGGATTGACCAAACCCAAAAATTCCTGTTGCGTCTGAAAGTGGAAACCAGCCCGATTACAACGGTATGTGTATTTTTTCCCTAGGCCATTCAGGTTAAGCGTTTGGATCAGCAGAATTGCGAAAAATTTGTTGCCTTCTCAACCATTTCTTAGTTTCAAACTCCCATATCTCGCGAACGGATTGACCAAACCCACAAATTCCTGTTGCGTCTGAAATTAGAAGCTCGCCCGATTACAACGGTATGTCTATTTTTTCCCTAGGCCATTCTGGTTAAGCGTTTGGATCAGCAGAATTGCGAAAAATTTGTTGCCTTCTCAACCATTTCTTAGTTTCAAACTCCCATATCTCGCGAACGGATTGACCAAACCCAAAAATTCCTATTGCGTCTGATAGTAGAAACGAGCCCGATTACAACGCTATGTGTATTTTTTCCCTAGGCCATTCTGGTTAACCGTTTGGTGTAACAGAAGTGCGAAAAATTTGTTGTCTTCTCAACCATTTCTTGGCTTCAAACTCCCATACCTCGCGAACGGATTGACCAAACACAAAAATTCCTGCTCCGTCTGAAAGTAGGAACTCTCCCGATTACAACGGTAGGCGTATTTTTTCCCTTGGCCCTTCTCGTTAAGCGTTTGGAGTAAGAGAAGTGCGAAAAATTTGTTGTCTTCTCAACCATTTCTTAGCTTCAAACTCCCATATCTCGCGAACGGATTGACCAAACCCCGAAATTCCTGCTGCGTCTGAAAGTAGAAACTCGCCCCATTACAACGGTATGTGTATTTTTTCCCTAGGCCATTCTGGTTAAGCGTTTCGAGCAGCAGAAGTGCGAAAAATTTGTTGTCTTCTCAACCATTTCTTAGCCTCAAACTCCCATATTTCGCGAAAGGATTGACGAAACCCGAAAATTGCTGTTACTTCTGAAAGTAGAAACTCGCCCGATTACAACGGTATGTGTATTTTCCCCTAGGCCATTATGGTTAAGTGTTTGGAGCAGCAGAAGTGCGAAAAATTTGTTACCTTCTCAACCATTTCTTAGCTTCAAACTCCCATATCTCGCGAACGGATTGACCAAACCCAAAAATTCCTGTTGCGTCTGAAAGTGGAAACCAGCCCGATTACAACGGTATGTGTATTTTTTCCCTAGGCCATTCTGGTTAAGCGTTTGGATCAGCAGAATTGCGAAAAATTTGTTGCCTTCTCAACCATTTCTTAGCTTCAAACTCCTATATCTCGCGGACGGATCGACCAAACCCAAAAATTCCTGCTGCGTCTGAAAGTAGAAACTCGCCCGATTATAAAGGTATGTGTATTTTTTCCCAAGGCCATTCTGGTTAAGCGTTTCGAGCAGCAGAAGTGCGAAAAATTCGTAGCCTTCTCAACCATTTCTCAGCTTCAAACTCCCATATCTCGCGAAAGGATTGACGAAACCCGAAATTTGCTGTTGCTTCTGAAAGTAGAAACTCGCCCGATTACAACGGTATGTCTATTTTTTCCCTAGGCCATT